>NC_073245.2:64003500-64638000 GCF_029281585.2 Gorilla gorilla gorilla
AGCCCCAGAGGACTCAGTGACCTGCCCAAAATCATCTGCTACATCTGCTCTCTCTCCTACTAAGGGGTGGAAGCAGGAATGGAGCCCAGGCCTGTCTGATCCAGACCCTGGGCTAAGAGCTCTCTGCATCCTGCACTACCATGAACAGCCTCACCTGCACAATTCTTTCACAGCAATACTTTTTTTCTCAGTCTCTCAGTTCATAAATTGGAAGGGTCTTTGGGGGCCATCAAGAGTGACTGTTCGGTCCATGCAGGAGCTCTCTTGCCCCGTACCCATTCACCTTTGAGCCACTTATCAATTTACTCCCTCTCAGTGCCAACATCACCCTTGAATACCTGCTCTGCCACAATGGACAGATTTCCTTTATGCCTCTCTCCCTTATGAATTATTTCCTTTGCTAATTACACAGATTACTAATCTACCATGTCACTCTTTGCACACGTGTGGGGCCCAATATATATACATTCAGCCTTACCAAAAGTAAGTAACCCCAGTTGGACTAAGAAGCGTATTCACAGAAAAAGAATATAAAAGATACTACTCACAGTATTATTGCTGGGGAGTGAAAAAAGAGAATTGTTGGATGAATAAAGTCACTTGACTTGTACTTTTCGCTGTACACACTTCTGCATATTTTAATTTCTTATGAACATGTATTACACTTTTCAATATTGATTTTAAAGATGATATTAACTAAGCAAAAAACTAAGCAGAGGTACTGTGGTCCTAAACTTTTGAACTTGCATGCTTCAAGGACTCATACTAGGGGATACAAAACCAAACACCTCCACGGGACAGGCAGGTAAAATAAGCAAGCGAAAGAGCCAGGTATGGTGGCGCAGATCTATATCCTATCCATATGCTATACTCTATATCCTAAGTATCTATAATCCCAGATTCTTAGGAGACTGAAGTGGGAGGATCACTTGAGCCCAGGATTTCGAATCCAACTTGGGCAACATAGCAAGACTCAGCCTCTAAAACATTTTTTTTTTTTTTTTTGAGACAGAGTCTCTGTTGCCCAGGCTGGAGTGCAGTGGTGTGATCTTGGCTCACTGCAACCTCCACCTCCTGGGTTCAAGCGATTCTCCTGCCTCAGCCTCCCAAGTAGCTGGGATTACAGGCACCCAACACCACGCCCGGCTAATTTTTTGTATTTTTAGTACAGACAGGGTTTCACCATGTTGGTCAGGCTGGTCTCGAACTCCTGACCTCAGGTGATCCACCCACCCGTGACCTCCCAAAGTACCAGGATTACAGGCGCAAGCCATGGTGCCTGGCCTAAAAAATTTTTTAAAAAGTAAGCAAATTGAACTGCATATAGATTGGGGCAAGTAGGGCAGCACAAGTTCCATCGAAAGTGTATGCCTCTCAGCCAGGCGCGGTGACTCACGCCTGTAATCCCAGTACTTTGGGAGGCCGAGGGGAGCAGATCACCTGAGGTCAGGAGTTCACGACCAGCCTTGCCAATGTGGTGAAACCCTATCTCTACTAAAAATACAAAAGTTAGCTGGGCATGGTGGCACATGACACACCTGTAGTCCCAGGTACTCGGGAGGATTGAGGCAGGAGAATCTCTTGAACCTGGGAGGTGGAGGTTGCAGTGAGCAGAGATCACACCACTGCACTACAGTCTGGGCGACAGAGCAAGACTCTGTCTCAAAAAAATAAATAAATAAAATAAAATAAAAATAAATAAAAAACAAAGTGTATGCCTCTCTCCTTTACAGTGCTCCAGTGTTAAGCTTTCTCAGTAGAGAATGCTGGAGGGAGGCTGGGCGCGGTGGCTCACGCCTGTAATCCCAGCACTTTGGGAGGCCAAGGCGGGTAGATCACTTGAGGTCAGGAGTTCGAGACCAGCCTGGACAACACGGAGAAATCCCACCTCCACTAAAACTACAAAAATTAACCAGGCGTGGTGGCAGGTGCCTGTAGGCCTGAGTCCCACCTATTCGGGAGGCTGAGACAAGAGAATCGCTTGAACCTGGGAGGCAGAGGTTGCAGTGAGCTGAGATGACACCACTGTACTCCACCCTGGGTGACAGAACAACACTCTGGAGGGACGTGTGTGAACCACCAGCTATGACTCACCAGCCCCACCTGCACTTGGAAGGTTGCTTCCCCCTTTCCCCATGGGTGCAGACCAGTTCTGGCCCTGCAAGCCCACCAACTTTCTTGCCATCCAACAGTCTGGACCCCATTGTCCCCAACCAGGTCTGAACCCTGGCCCCACAGAGGGGCCCCTTCCAAGTACGTCCTTTCTTAGGTCTACTCCCTCAGTCCTAGACTGCCATAGAGTTTTCTTCTATCCTACACTCACTCCTTTTTTTTTTTTTTTTTTTTTGAGATGGAGTCTTGCTCTGTCGCCCATGCTGGAGTGCAGGTGACACAATCTCGGCTCACTGCAAGCTCTGCCTCCCAGGTTCACACCATTCTCCTCCCTCAGCCTCCCGAGTAGCTGGGACTACAGGCACCCGCCACCACGCCCGGCTAATTTTTTGTGTTTTTTTAGTAGAGACAGGGTTTCACCTTGTTAGCCAGGATGGTCTCGATCCCCTGACCTCACCTACACTTACTCTTTAATCATGGTTTTAAAAGTCAATTTCCTCCATCTTCTTTCCACGGGGTTTAGCTGAGCCCAACCCCATCTCTGAATTTCAGGCATGATGAGCACAGACTCCAGGCTTAGCCAGGGAGAGCCCTGGATGTTCTAGACATGGTGACAGGCTTGAGAAGGGACAGTGAAACCCCTGGCTGGGATTTTGCTAGAAATACTTGGAAAGATGTGCTCTTCTCCCTGGGGTTGCTAAGGTAGCAGAAAACATGCCTGGACAGGGGACAGACGTCCTGTTCCCATTGAGGGACTAGTCGGCCTGAAAATGAAGCCCCCAAGGAGGACAGCAGAGACAAGAAGTTCCCGATAGCCTTGAGAGACTGCAAAGATTCACCCACCCCTGGACTTTCAGTCTCAGAGTCAATAAAATAGCTTTTGTTGTACTTTACTTTGCTCAAGCCAGTTTACTTTGTTTCACTGTTATTTATTTATTTAGAGACAGGGTCTCACTCTGTCACCCAGGCTGCAGCGCAGTGGCGAGATCATAGCTCTCTGGAGCCTCAACCTCCTGGACTCAAGCAATCCTCCCACCTCAGCCTCCCGAGTAGCTGGGACTACAGGCATGCACCACCACACCTGGCATATTTTATAATTTTTTGTAGAGTCAGGGGTCTCCCTACATAGCCCAGGCTGGTCTCAAACTCCTCGGCTCAAGCGATCTGCCCACCTCAGCCTCCCAAAGTGCTGGGGTTACAGGTATGAGCCACCACACCCCAGCCAACACAAACCAATTTTAGTTGGGAGTCTGTTAGCCAGTACCTAAAATCTTTTAAGAGTCCTCTCTGGCAGGCCAGGCGCGGTGGCTTACACCTGTATTCCCAGCACTTTGGGAGGTCAAGGCGGGTGGATTACCTGAGGTCAGGAGTTAAAGACCAGCCTGACCAACATAGTGAAACCCTGTCTCTACAAAAAATACAAAAAATTAGGCTGGGCACGGTGGCTCACACCTGTAATCCCAGCACTTTGGGAGGCCAAGGCGGGTGGATCACCTGAGGTCGGGAGGTCAAGACCAGCCTAACCAACAAGAGGAAACCCCATCTCTACTAAAAATACAAAATTAGATGGGCGTGGTGGCGCATGCCTGTAATTCAAACTACTTGGAAGGCTGAGGCAGGAGAATTGCTTGAACCCAGGAGACAGAGGTTGTGGTAAGCCAAGATCATGCCATTGTACTCCAGCATGGGCAACAAGAGTGAGACTCCATCTCAAAAAAAAAAAAAAAATTAGCCAGGCGTGGTGGTGGGCACCTGTAATCCCAGCTACCCTGGAGACTGAGGCAGAAGAATCGCTTGAACCCAGGAGGCGTAGGTTGCAGTGAGCCAAGATTGCGCCATTGCACTCTAGCCTGGGCGCCAAGAGCAAAACCCTGTCTCAAAAAAATAAATAAATAAAAAGATTTCTGTCTGCCACACGGCTGGGCCATGTGTAAAGACACATTCCTGTTGGTTTTATGTGTCTTGAATTCTAATGGGTTTTGTGTTGTTGTTTTTGTTTTTTGAGACAAGGTCTCATTCTGTCACCCAGGCAGGACTGTGGTGGCACCATCATGGCTCAGTGCAGCCTCCTTCTCCCCAGGCTCAAATGATCCTCTTGCCTCAGCGTCCCACGTGGCTGGGACTACAGGTGTGTACCACCACTCCCGGATAATTTTTTTTTTTATTATTTTTAGTAAAGACAGTCTCACTATGTTGCCCAGGCTGGTCTCCAACTCGTAGGCTCAAGCAATCCTCCCAGCTCAGCCTCTCAAAGTGCTGGGATTACAGATGTGAGCCACAATACCCGGCCCCAATTCTAACGTTTAAAGAGTACAGTCTACACCTTAAAGCCTGCATTTTATCATCCTGTCCTCACTACTCTGACTTCTTTACACTTGTGCTCTCCACCTTGGCGGCTTCCACCACATGTGGCTATTTTAAGTTTCAATTAATCAAAATTAAATTTTAATTTAATTAATTAATTAAAAATTAAAAATTCCTTTTCCCTGGCCACACTGAGTGCTCCATAGCTACATGTGACCACTAACTATGGACTGGACTGTGCAGACACAGAACATTCCATCATGGCTGGGAGTTCTACTGGACAACACTGCTGGAGAGCATCCCTTTCAAGACACCTCCTTCCACCTTACTCTTGAACTGATGTCAATGGCAAAGGAAGCACACATGAACATTAGTAAGTGGACCTCACAGGCCAGGCGCGGTGGCTCACGCCTGTAATCGCAGCACTCTGGGAGGCCGAGGCAGGCGGATCACGAGGTCAGGGGATCGAGACCATCTGACCAACATGGAGAAACCCCATCTCTACTAAAAATACAAAATTAGCCAGGCATGGTGGCACATGCCTGTAATCTCAGCTACTCGGGGGGCTGACGCAGGACAATCGCTTGAACCTGGGAGGCTGAGGTTGCAGGGAGCCGAGATCACACCATTGCACTCTAGCCTGGACAACAAGAGCAAAACTCCGTCTCAAAAAAAAAAAAAAAAAAAAAAAAAAAAAAAAAAGTAAGTGGACCTCACAATGGAGGGAAACTTGCCTGAACAGTTTCCCAAACTTCAGCCATTTTCATACACACAAGGGATTTCTATGATCTCCAAATACCTCTAGCTTCTACCTACACAATTTTGTCTAAATTTGATCACCTTACATCAGTGGTTCTCAACTACAGGCAATTTTGCACCCCCAGGGTGGGCATCTGGCAATATCTGGAGACACCATTGTCTGTCACAACTCCAAGATGCTACTCTCATCTAGTGGATGGAGGCAGCCAGGGATGCTGCGAGACACCTTACAATGCACAGACAACCTCCACAACAGAGAAGTATCCAGCCCAAAACGCCACTTGTGCCCAGTTGAGAACTCCTGCTCTAGGTTTTATATATAAACTATTTGTTTAAAATGGATTCATTCCATTTACATAAATGCATTTTAAATGATAGCCTCTGGCCAGGCATGGCTCACACCTGTCATCCCAACACTTTGAGAGGCCGAGGCAGGAAGATAGCTTGAGTTCAGGAGTTGGAGACCAGCCCGAGCAACACGGTGAGACCTCATCTCTACTAAAATTCAAAAATAATTAGCCAGGCATGGCGGACATGCCTATAGTCTCAGCTACTTGGGGGGCTAAGGACGGAGGATTGCTTGAGCCCGGGAAGTCGAGGCTGCAGTGAGCCCTGATCATGCCACTGTACTGCAGTCTAGGGGACAGAGCAAAACACTGTCTCAAAAAAAAAAAAAAAAAAGATAACCTCATGCCATTACCATAACTAGAAACCAGTATCACTTGCCATAAACAGAAGATAAATAACAAAACCAGCACAATGAAAAGCAAAGTGTGTTACTCCACTCCAGCTGGCTGCTGCAGCTGGCAGTGCCTCTGAGCCAGAAGCCTACCCTGCTGTTGCTCCTCCTCCTCTACTTTTTTTTTCTTTTTTTTTTTTTTGAGACACAGTCTTGCTCTGTCGCCCAGGCTGGAGTGCAGTGGCGCGATCTCAGCTCACTGCAACCTCCGCCTCCTGGATTCAAGCAATTCTTGTGCCTCAGCCACCCAAGCAGCTGGGATTACAGGTGTGCACCACCACGCCCGGCTAACTTTTGTATTTTTAGTAGAGACGGGGTTTCACCATGTTGGCCAGGCTGGTCTCAAACACCTGACCTAAAGTGATCCACCCGCCTCGGCCTCCCAAAGTGCTGGGATTATAGGCGTGAGCCACCACACCTGGCCCCCCCTTTCTTTATTGCTGAGAAGTTAGCAAGTGTTTGGTGTTAAAAAGTGGGCCCTGACAGGGCTGTAAATACTGAAGGGAAACTGAAAAATAAATAAGCGTCTTGCTAAATGTCTCAATGTGATTCAGTTCCTGCCCATGAATTCCTTAAATTTATCACTGCAGCACCCAGAACCATTGCCTGCCCAACATTTTGGAACTGTTGTCCCACGGTAGAAACCTTGAGCTTGGTGGCAAATTTACTACAAGTGACCAAATTCCCCCACATCTGTCCAAACAAGAGAAGTGACAGCCAGCCTCCCTACTGAGGAGTGGATTTATACATGCAGCTCTCTCTTCCTGGGGAAGCTGCAGCCACACCCTGCGTGTTGCATGCATTGACTTCAGCTCCCTGGTGCCCCAGGGTTCCAGAGGAGCAGTGGCCCAAAGCTGTGTTGTGGCAGCTGTCACCTTGGTGTTGTGGGTGCTGCTGTTGTTCCTTAACACCAAACTGAAACTGGACCGTCTGACACTGCCATGACAAATAAACTTCCATCCCACATTCCAGACAGGCTGGGGAGATGGGCTGCAAGACCGAATCTGATTTTTTTTTTTTTGAGACGGAGTCTCACTCTGTCACCCAGGCTGGAGTGCAGACCTCTGCCTCCCGGATTCAAGCGATTCTACTCCCTCGACCTCCCGAGTAGCTGGGATTACAGGCGTGCACCACCACGCCAGGCTAATTTTTGTATTTTTAGTAGAGACGGGGTTTCACCATATTGGTCAAGCTGGTCTGGTCTTGAACTACTGACCTCGTGATTCGCCCGCCTCAGCCTCCCAAAGTGCTGGGATTACAGGCATGAGCCACCGTGCCCAGCCCAAATCCTTTAAGAGTAAGAAATTAGGCCGAGCACGGTGGCTCACGCCTGTAATCCCAGCACTTTGGGAGGCTGAGGCGGGCGGATCACGAGGTCAAGAGATCGAGACCATCCTGGCCAACATGGTGAAACTCCGTCTCTACTAAAAATACAAAAATTAGCTGGATGCAGTGGCAAACACCTGTAGTCCCAGCTACTCAGGAAGCTGAAACAGGAGAATCGCTTGAACCCTGGAGGTGGAGGTTGCAGCAAGCCGAGATTCTGGCACTGCACTCCAGCCTTGGTGACAGAGTAAGACTCCATCTCAAAAAAAAAAAAAAAGTTATTTTTCTTAAGCTATTTTTCCAGATAAAAAAGGAAAATATGAAATAACTTTCTCACCCATTGATAACAGCCATTCAACTAGGTTAAAGTCTAAGTTTAGAAATAACTTAGTTTACACTGCTTCCTGCTTAGACCATTTATTTTATTTATTTACTTATTTATTTATTTATTTTTTTTTTTTTTGAGACAGGGTCTCACTCTGTCACCCAGGCTGGAATGCAGTGGCCCAATCTCGGGTCACTGTAACCTCCGCCTCCCAGGCTCAAGTGATCCTCCCATCTCAGCCTCCTGAGTAGCTGGGACTACAGGCGTGCACCACCACAGCCGGCTGATTTTTGTATTTTTAGTAGAGATGGGGTTTCACCATGTTGGCCAGGCTGGTTTCAAACGCCTGACCTCAGGTGATACACCTGCCTCAGTCTTCCAAAGCGGATTACAAGCATCAGCCACCGCACCCAGCCTAGACCATTTATATAAAGGAAAACCAAAATTGATTTTCTTAGGATTTGACTTTAAGACAAATAAAGGTTTTAACAGCAGATAGTCTGCTAACCAGATGTGCAATGGTTTCATACAATCTGGCTGAAATGCAAAAGCAAATATTAGAGGAGCAGAGCCAAGGGAACAATGTTTCTGAAAAAGGTAACTAATGTAACAAGGAGTTGGTCTCCACAGAAACCATCGTCTCTGCTGGGAGTTCCCCTATAATCAGTAAGCACGGCGCAAATATTTGCTGAATTGTCTGCATGACACACCAACCTTCCAGGAAGTTACAGGGTCCAGGAAAGAACAGTCTCAGCATTGACGCTGGGCAGATCCAAGAAGAACATGAAGAAAAATTAAAAGTAGCCAGATATGGTGGCTCATGCCTGTAATCCCAGTACTTTGGGAGGCTGAGGCGGGAGAATCACTTGAGGTCAGGAGTTCGAGACCAGCCTGGCCGACATGACGAAACCTTGTCTCTACTAAAAATATAAAACTTAGCTGGGCATAGGCCGGGTGCAGTGGCTGACTCCTGTAATCCCAGCACTTTGAGAGGCCAAGGCGGGTGGATCAAGAGGTCAGGAGATCAAGACCATTCTGGCCAACACAGTGAAACCCTGCCGTCTCTACTAAAAATACTAAATTTAGCCGGGTGTGGCTGTAGTCCCAGCTACTCGGGAGGCTGAGGCAGGAGAATTGCTTGAACCCGAGAGGCAGAGGCTGCAGTGAGCCAAGATCATGCCACTGCACTCCAGCCTGGGTGACAGAGCGAGAGTCTAAAAAAAAAAAAAAAAAAAAAAAAATTAGCTGGGCATGGTGGCGGGTGCCTGTAGTCCCAGCTATTGGGGAGACTGAGGCAGGAGAATCGCTTGAACCCAGGAGGAAGTTGTAGTGAGCCAATATTCTGCCACTGCACTCCAGCCAGAGTGAGATTCTGTCTCAAAAAAAAAAAAAAAAAAGGAAAAAAATTAAAAGCCGTTATGAATTAGTCAACAGCAGTGGTTCTCAATAGCAGGGTGGGGTGATTTTGCCCCCTGCAGACATTTGGCAATGTCTAGGGATGTGTTTGATTGTCACAACTGCAGGGAAGTAGGGTACTACTGGCACGTAGTGGGTAGAAGCCAGAGATGCTGCTAAACATCCTACAATGCCCAGGAGACCCCCCACCAGAGAGTGTAATCTGGCCCCAAATGTCAATAGTCCTGCGGTGGAGAGCCCTGCTCTGGAGCAGCTCTGCCCACTAGGTTTCTGTGATGATGGAATCATTCTATACTGCACCATCCAGCACAGTAGCCACCAGCCACATGTGGCTGCTGAGTACCCAAAATGTGATATTTAAAGTTTATTTCAATACCCAAAGGAATATACATCATTCTACCGTAAAGACACATGCACAAAAATGTTCACTACAGCACTATTCACAAAGCAAAGACATGGAATCAACCTAAATGCCCATCAAAGACAGACTGGATAAAGAAAATGTAGTACATATGCACATGGAATACTACGCAGCCATAAAAAAGAACAAGATGGTGTCTTTTGCAGGACATGGATTGAGCTGGAGGCTATTATCCTTAGCACATTAACACAGGAAAAGAAAGCCAAATACCACGTGTTCTCACTTATAAGTAGGAGCTAAGTGATAAGAACTTACAGGCACAAAGAAGGGAAGGAGAGACACTGCGGTCTATCTGCAGGTAGAGGGTGGGAGGAGGGAGAAGAGCAGAAAAGATAACTGTTGGGCACTGGGCTTAATACCTGGGTACAGCAAACCCCCGTGACATGAGTTTACTGATGTAACCTCAGGTATGTAGCCCTGAACCTAAAATAAAAGTTTTTAAAATTTTTTATTTCATTCACTTAATTGATTGAAATAGCCATGTGGTACCATTATGGACAGCAGTTGTTAAGAGGGCAGTTAGGAGTGGAAGGAGGCTGGGCACGGTGGCTCACGCCTGTAATCCCAGAACTTTGGGAAGCCGAGGCAGGCGGATCACCTGAGGTCAGGAGTTCAGGACCAGCCTGGCCAACATAGCTAAACGCTGTCTCTACTACAAATACAAAAATCAGTCAGGGCTGGGCACGGTGGCTCACACCTGTAATCCCAACACTTTGGGAGGCCAAGACAGGCAGATCACGAGGTCAGGAGATTGAAACCATCCTAGCTAACACAGTGAAACCTCGTCTCTACTAAAAATACAAAAAATGGGCCGGACATGGTGGGGGACACCTGTAGTCCCAGCTACTCAGGAGGCTGAGGAAGGAGAATTGCTTGAACCCAGAAGGTGGAGGTTGCAGTGAGCCAACATCACGCCACTGCACTCCAGCCTGGGCAACAGAGCGAGACTCCATCTCAAAAAACAAAAACAAAAATCAGTTGGGTGTGGTGGCGCACGCCCGTAATCTCAGCTACTCCAGAGGCTGAGGCAGGAGAATGGCTTGAACCCAGGAGGCGGAGGTTGCAGTGAGCCGAGGTAGTGCCATTGCACTCCAGCCTGGGCAACAGAGCGAGACTCCGTCTCAAAAAAAAGAGAAAAGAAAAAAGAGTGGAAGGAAAGGTATGAAGGGAAACTTTTGCTCTTCCTTCTAAATACATCTAAGGTCTGGGTTTTTCGGTTTGTTTGTTTTTTTTCCTTTTTAACTAGGAGAATACAAAACCTAAGTCAGGAAGGATGCAAAGAAAGAAGCGAAGTCTGAAGTCTGAACACATCCCTGCCACAGAAATGCTACTGTCTGGAGGAGAAATGGGAATATATCAATCACCTCATGAGAAAAGCCAAGTCAATGTGGCAGCTTCTCTTTAAATGTAAAGCTCAGGTCCTCTGACCCAGCAAGTCCTGCCAGAGGGAGGTAGGGAGCGATCTTACACAAATACTGGTCCTATGGGAGATGCACGAGGATGTTCACAGCGGCAATAGACAGGGCAACACCCCGGAAATGACAAAGGCACCCCCTGTGCAACGGATTTGTGCCAATTAAAAGAAGGAAGTAGAGACATATACACTCTAGGGAAAGATCCAGGTGGTTAAGTGGGAAGAAAAAAAGAAGGCAAGAAACATGTAATTTATTATTTTGTATTTTAATACCAAAATATGTGTTAATATAAGCCTAGGAAAAAGCACTGAGGAACAAACACCTCCTCTGCCCCATGATTGTTACCACGGGTGCTTCCAGCAGATGGGCAGTCAGGGATGCTGGGACTGTCGCCTTTCCCTGTTTCTCTAGCCCTGAGTCTTTCCCTGTGGGTATACTGCTGCTCAGCAGGCCTGACTCCTCTTATAGAAGTATGACCCGTGTGTCGACCCACTCCCACCATGATCCTACAGCTATCAGACTCAAGTCCAAGCTCTCACCTTCTCACCTTTTCATCTCTGCTGTCCCATTACCAAGCCACCCTCCTGCAGCCAAGGCAGGCATGCCCCGGAACGCTATGCTCTCATCTTCCCCCACCATTCCATTTCTATCAAACTACCCAACATGTCTGTAAGACCCACTCACACCAGACATCCTCCTGCAAGCCTGTCCCTTTGTCTTCTATCTATCCTTCCAAACCCAACTCTGTGCTCTTCACAAAGAGAGGAGGAAGCAGTTCTGGGCTCTCTTAGACTTTACTGGTCTGTTTCTCTCTAGACCAGGACTGGCAAACTCAAACCTACAGGGGCCCAGCAAGCCACATAAAAAAATACATAGGCCAGGTGCAGTGGCTCACGCCTGTAATCCCAACACTTTGAAAGGCTGAGGCAGGAAGATCACTTACAGCCAGAAGTGTGAGACCGGCTTGGGTTACATAGTGAGATCCCATCTCTATTTATTTTTTAAAAATGGAAGAAGAAGAAAAGAAGAAGGAGGTGGAGAAGGAAAGAAAGAAGAGAGGAGGGAGGAGGAGAAAAAACAATGAATGAAAATAAACACAGGGTCCAGTGGGATGGGGCACACCGCCAGTCCAGTTTCTACACAAGCCTAGACCATCTGATTCTGCAAGACAAAGACATTCTGTAAGCAAATATTCAGTTATAAAATGTTGGCAACTGATTCAATTTTTAAATATTATACAAAACTACAACCACACCAAGATATCATTTTTTTACGACCAAAGTCAAAAATCTTAATAATGGCAAGGATGGACAAACAGGCGCTGTCACTGCCAGCAAGGATCCAAGATGGCATAACCTCAGGGAGGACATTTTGACGATGCTATCAAAATTACAAATGTACCTTCACTTCAGCCATTCCCCTTCCAGATATTCCATACAGTCTAACATGGGCACAAAGACTTGTGTGACATTTCTAGTAACAGTAAACCATTAGAAAAAATAAATATAACTGACCAAGCTCAGTGGCTCACGCCTATAATCCCAGCACTTTGGAGGCCCAGGTTCACTTGAGGCCAAGAGATCAAGACCAGCCTGGGTGACAGCGCCTCTAAAGATTAGATAGATAGATAGATAGATAGATAGATAGATAGATAGATAGATAGATAGATAGACAGATAGACAGATAGATAGACAGACAAATAAAATGGAGAAATAATCTAAATGACCATCAGTGGTAGACTGGCTAAACAAACTACAGTACTATTCAATTTAATACTACAAAGGCATTAAAATAATGACCAAAGGCCAGGTGCAATGCTGTGTGCCTGTAGTCCCAGCTATTTGGGACGCTGAGGCAGGAGAATCACTTGAACCCAGGAGTTTGAGACAGCCTAGGCAACACAGCCCCCACATCTCAAATAAGTAAATAAATAAATAATTTCAAAAAGGGAATGAAGAAGGTTGTTATATACTGACACGGAACGAGCTCAGAATTTTTTTTTTTTTTTTGAGACAGAGTCTCACTCTGTCACCCAGGCTGGAGTGCAGTGATGCTATCTCGGCTCACTGCAACCTCCGCCTCCCGGGTTCAAGCGATTCTTCTGCCTCCTCAGCCTTCCGAGTAGCTGGGATTACAGGTGCCCACCACCACGCCCAGCTAAGTTTGGTATTTGTAGTAGAGACAGTTTCACCATGTTGACCAGGCTGGTCTCAAACTCCTGACCCCAGGTGATCCACCCACCTTGGTCTCCCAAAGTGCTGGGATTACAGGCGTGAGCCACTGCCGGCCAGAATGTACTGTTAAGTGAACAATACATGTACTGTGTAGGGTATATTAATAATAGAATAAAAACGAAAAATCTATGTCTATTTATCTATATAAAGATGCATGGTTTTTTTGATAAATGCTTAAAAATTTCTAGAACAATACAGAAGAACATGGTAAGACTGGCTGCCTGGGGAAGGGTACAGGGTAGCTGACTAGAGAGAGTGGGAGGGAAACTGACTTTGCAATGGCTACACCTCTGTAGCTTTTAAGTATTAAACCATGTGACTCTGACTCAGTACACTTTTTTCTAATTTAAAAATAAAATAGGCCGGGTGCGGTGGCTCATACTGTAATCCCAGCACTTTGGGAGATAGGCAGATAGCCTGAGCTCAGGAGTTTGAGACCAGCCTGGGCAACATGGTGAAACCCTGTCTCTACTTAAAAAAAGAAAAAAAAATCCAATAAAATTAGCTGGGCATAGTGGTGGGCACCTGTAATCCCAGCTACTTGGGAGGCTGAGGCGGGAGAATTGCTTGAACCCAGGAGGCGGAGGTTGCAGTGAGCCGAGATTGCACCACTTGCACTCCAGCCTGGGTGACAGAGCAAGACTCCGTCTCCAAAATAAATAAAAATAATAATAAAGCTCACCCCGCTGCCCAAACAGCACACAGCTCTGTCTGCAGCCTCTGATCTTGCCATGAGCTTGTAGGTCAGACAGCAGATACCATTCACCTCCCCCAGGCCTGGCACACAAAGGTGCTCCGTCACTAAGCGTGGGCTGATGACTCATTCTCCTGGGCCCTTTCACATGCCCCAGTGCCCAGCACTCCTCCCTCACCTCATGCATTTGTGTTTACCCAACACACTCGGTCATAGGTTCTAACACAGACCTAGGCCACAGAGCCTGGCTGGCAACCCCACACAGCCCGAGCCCACAAAATTCCAGAAAACAGGACAGAATCCAGTGGAAGGCAATTTCCTAGACACCAAAACAATAAGCAAAAACATGAGTAAGTGCTGAGTGTGTGCCAAGCGCTGTGGCAAAGCCCTCAACGCGAATGACTTGCCTTGCTCCTCCCGACTGTCCTACAGTCAGGGGCTTCTATCCTCGCCCCCTTGTAGATGAGGACACTGCACCTCAGAGGGTCTTGCAGCCCATAAGGGACAGAGCCAGGATGTGAGTCCAGCAGGCTGACCCCGGAGCCAGCCCTCTTAGCTGGAGTCTGGCAATCTCATCTCGTTGTAGAATCTGAGAGCCACCTCTCAACTGTCTAGATGGCAACCTAGGGAGGAATCCAAATGGCAGGAACCCAGCAGAGACACACCAAGGGTCCCCACTGGCACTGCCAAGCCCACCTGCCTCCTCCCTCCAAGCCCGCTATGGCAGCTGGCACTGCTATGGGAGCGTCCATGAGCAACACACATTGGGGTCTAAGAGCTCTACGTCCAACAAGAGGCAGGAGGCTGGACGTGGCTCCTTCCTTGCAGCCATGGGTCATGCGGATAAAGAAGGGAAGGAAGGAGGGAGGGGAATCAGGAAGGAAGAATTCCCTTTTTCTCTGCAGATGAGGATTCCATTGTTTATCCTCCTTCTGGCTCCAGTGCTCAACATGTACCCTCACTGAAGTCCACTGTGGGCCCTGCCACCACTTATACCCCCAATGAATTAGGAATGCAAAACTCTTGAGATTTTTTAATGTTTCTGGGGTTTTGTTTTTCTTTTTTCGGAGACAGCGTCACACTCCATCCCATGCTGGAGTGCAGTGACGCGATCATGGCTCACTGCAGCCTCAAACCCCTGGACTCAAGGGATCCTTCCACTTCAGCCTCCCAAGTAACTGAGACCACAAACATGCAATACCATGCCCAGCTAATTTTTTATTTTTCTTGGTAGAGATGGAGTCTCCCTATGTTGCCCAGGCTGGTCTCGAACTCCTGGGCTTAAGAGATCCTCCCACCTCCGCCTCTCAAAATGCTGGGATACAGGCGTGAGCCACCATGCCCTGTTGCTCCTATTCCTTTTTGTTTGTTTGTTTTTTGTTTTTGTTTTGTTTTGTTTTGAGACAGAGTCTCGCTCTCCCCAGGCTGGAGTGCAGTGGCGCAATCTCTGCTCACTGCAAGCTCCGCCTCCCAGGTTCACGCCATTCTCCTGCCTCAGCCTCCTGAGTAGCTGGGACCACAGGCGCCCACCACCACGCCCGGCTAATTTTTTTGTATTTTTAGTAGAGACGGGGTTTCACCGTGTTAGCCAGGATGGTCTCAATCTCCTGACCTCGTGATCCGCCCACCTCGGCCTCCCAAAGTGCTGGGATTACAGGCGTGAGCCACCGTGCCTGGCCGCTCCTATTCTTTATTCACTCGCTCATTTAATCAAGCAGCCAGTATTTACTGAGCACCTACTAGGTGCCAGCCTTTGTGCTAAGCACTGGGACTCTCACAAGACAAACGAGGGCACTGCTCTCACAGAGCCTACATTTTGTAGGTGGGCAAGGTAGGAACAAAAAAAAACAAGAAAAAAAAATACATGCCACTCAGCGGTAGGTGGCTCCTACAGAGTGAATGGTCTGGAAAGATGTCCCAAAGAGACAGCTGAGCTGAGACCTGGGAGACAAGAGACAGCAGCTTACGAGCTGTGGGACCCTGGACTAGTTAATTAACCCTGCTAAGCCTCCGTTTCCTGGAAAATAAAACTATGACAGTACCTAGTACTGGACGATGCCATTAAGACAATCCACTTAAAATACCTAAGACAGTGATGCTGGCACCCAAGAAACCAACGGAGTTTAACAAAATTCTTACAAGAAAAACTACTGTGTGTCACTAGAACGGAAGCCCCACACTGTCAGGGATTTCTCTCGCATGTGTTGACCACTATATCCCTAATATTAAAACTGCCAGAGACAGAGTAAGTGCTCAGGAAATATTTATGGAGTGAATAAACGGATGAATCAACAGTAGCTATTTTTAGTCTTCATGCTATAAACCTCTGTTAACTTTTCTGTGAGTGTGTAGAGATCTGGATGCCCTTTCAAACAGCCGGCAATTCTCTGAAATATCCAAAAACAAGGCCAAGATTCTTAAGCACTGGTTTTCTGTGGTATCACACACAAAACTGCATTTTTGAGTGCTTCTTTGTTGGTCAGGCTTATCCGATCCCAGTTAGGTGACTTCTCAGGCCCAGGGCAGGAGTCAGTGCCTCTCTCTACTTTCTCTTTGTTTGCTTTAGGAAGGGCCAGGATTCAGAATGAAAACATTACTTGTGGCCAGGTACAGTGTCTCATGCCTATAATCCCAGCAGTTTGGGAGGCCAAGGTGGGTTGATCACCTGAGGCTAGGAGTTTGAGGCCAGCCTGGCCAACATGGTCAAACCCTGTCTCTACTAAAAATACAAAAATAGCTGGGGGTGGTTATGCACGCCTGTAATCCCAGCTACTTGGGAGGCTGAGGCAGGACAATCACTTGAACCTGGGAGGCAGAAGTTGCAGTGAGCCAGGATGGCGCCATTGCACTCCAGCGTGGGCAACAAGAGCCAGACTCTGTCTCAAAAAAAAAAAGAAAGAAAGAAAAGAAAAAGAAAACATTACTTGTAAAGTGAAAATAAAATACAAATCAACTTGTGAGACTATAAGGCACTGGTTAAGTAAATTAGAGATGTCTATTCAAAGAAATATTATGCTGTCATTCAAAATGTCATTTGCATATGGCAAAACCCTGTCTCTATTAAAAACACAAAAATTAGCTGGGCGTGGTGGTGTGCACCTGTAGTCCTAGCTACTTGGGAGGCAGAGGCAGGAGAATCACTTGAACTCGGAAGGCGGAGGTTGCAGTGAGCCAAAATCATGCCATTGCAATCCAGCCTGGGCAACAAAGCGAGACTCCGTCTCAAAAAACAACAACAACAACAATAACAAAAAAAAAAAAACTCACGTTCTACATGGTTCCTACTCATAAAACAATGTACACGCAGAAACAAACAGGAAGAAAACATCATCTGCTAAAAGGTTTGTGTTCATTGTGATTGTCTTTGAAGGAAAAATAACATAATACCATCATTTCCTTTATCAGTTTTCTCTGTTCTCTCATTTTTCTTTTTCTTTCTTTTTTTTTTTTTTTTTAATGAGACTGAGCCTCGCTCTGTCACCCAGGCTAGAGTGCAGTGGCGCGATCTCAATTCACTGCAACCTCCGCCTCCCAGGTTCAAGCAATTCTCCTAACTCAGCCTCCCAAGTAGCTGGGATTACAGGCATGTGCCACCATGCCCAGCTAATTTTTGTATTTTTTTTTTCAGTAGAGACAGGTTTTCACCATGCTGGACAGGATGGACTTGAACTCCTGACCTCAGGTGATCCACCCACCTCAGCCTCCCAAAGTGCTGGGTTACAGGCACGAGCCACCATGCCCAGGCTGTTCTCTCATTTTTTTTTACATAGATATGTACTCATTTTTCAATTAGAGGAAAACAAAGATTAGACTTTTTCACTGCTCCCCTTATAACATAAACTATTCAAGAAGAGTGTGTCTGGCCAGGCCCTGGAGCCCCACAGGAGGACAGACCACCCTGACGTGACAATTTAAGCTCAGTGTTCCTGTGACTTGGCTAACCTATATGTCTAAAACTCAATCTCAGATAAAGAAAAGGAAGCCAACACTGGGCGTGGTGGCTCACGCCTGTAATCCCAGCACTTTGGGACGCCAAGGCAGGTGGATCACCTGAGGTCGGGAGTTCAAGACCAGCCTGACCAACATGGAGAAACCCCGTCTCTACTAAAAATACAAAAAAGTAGCCAGGCCTGGTGGTGCATGCCTGTAATCCCAGCTACGCAGGAGGCTGAGGCAGGAGAATCGCTTGAACCCAGGAGGCAGAAGTTATGGTGAGCTGAGATTGTGCCATTGCACTCTGGCATGGGCAACAAGAGCAAAACTCCATCTCGAAAAAAAAAAAAAAGAATAAATTTCTTAGGTCAGGCATGGTGGCACAGGCCTGTATTCCCAGCACTTTAAGAGGCCAAAAGTGGACAAATCACCTGAGGTCAGGGGTTTGAGACCAGCCTGGCCAACATGGCTAAACGCTGTCTCTACTAAAAATACAAAAAAAATCACTGGGCATGGTGGTGCACGCCTGTAATACCAGCTAGTTGGAAGGCTGAGGCATGAGAATTGCTTGAACCCAGAAGGCAGAGGTTGCAGTGAGCCAAGACCACACCACTGCATTCCATCCTGGGCAACAGAATGAGACACTGTCTCAATAAATAAATAAATAAGCCGGGCATGGTGGCCCATGCCTGTAATCCCAGCACTTTGGGAGGCCGAGGTGGATCACTTGAGATCAGGAGTTTGAGACCAGCCTGTCCAACATGGTGAAACCCCATCCCTACTAAAAAAAAAAAAATACAAAAATTAGCCAGGTATGGTGGCATACACCTGTAACCCCAACTACTCAGGAGGCTGAGGCAGAAGAATTGCTTGAACCCAGGAGCCGGAGGCTGCAGTGAGCCGAGACTGCACCACTGCACTCCAGCCTGGGCAAAAGAGTGAGACTCTGTCTCAAAAAATAAAAAATAAGTAATAAATAAATAAACTTATTGGCTGGGCGTGATGGCTCACGCCTGCAATCCCAGCACTTTGGGAGACCAAGGCGGGCGGATCACAAGGTCAGGAGTTTGAGACCAGCCTGACCAACATGGTAAAACCCCGTCTCCACTAAAAATACAAAAATTAGCTGCCGTGGTGCCACGGGCCTGTAATCCCAGCTACCCAGGAGGCTGAGGCAGGAGAATCGCTTGAACCCAGGAGGCGGAGGTTGCAGTGAGCCAAGAACGCGCCTCTGCACTCCAGCCTGGGTGAAAGAACAAGACTCCATCTCAATTAAAAAAAAAAAAAAAATTTCTTATAATACCATTATACTCCCATCAGAATGGCTGAAACAAAAGGTGAAGGACAATACCAAGTGTTAGTGAGGACATGGAACAACTGACCAGCTTGGTGGAAGTATAAATTAGTACAATTGCTTTGGAAAATTATCATTTTCTTCTAAAGCTAAACACAAACATACCCTAGGGCCCAGCAAAGCCACATAATACATACTGAATGATGTGTTCAAGAATGTTCACAGCAGCCAGGTGCGGTGGCTCACGCCTGTAATCCCAGCACTTTGGGAGGCCAAGGCAGGCAGGTCATAAGATCAAGACCATCCTGGCTAACAAGGTGAAACCTCGTCTCTATGAAAAATACAAAAAATTAGCCAGGCGTGGTGGCAAGCGCCTGTAGTCCCAGCTACTCTGGAGGCTGAGGCAGGAGAATGGCGTGAACCTGGGAGGCGGAGCTTGCAGTGAGCCGAGATCGTGCCACTGCACTCCAGCCTGGGCGACAGAGCGAGACTCCATCTCAAAGAAAAAAAAAAAAAAAAAAGTTCATAGCTGCAGTATTCATGACATTAATTTCAAATAAAAGCTTAATAACACTAAGAGATACTACACATGCCAAGATGGCAATAAATGAGATGCTTCCTACGTTAGTTTCCTTGGGCTGCCATAATAAAATATCATAGACTGGATGGCTTAAACAACAGAAACTTATTTTCTCACAGTCCTGGAGGCCAGAAATCCAAGAACAAGGTGTCAGCAGGGTTGGTTTCTCCTGAGGCCTCTCTCCTTGGCTTGTAGACAGCCACCTTCCCCCCGTGTCTTCACACGGTCTTTTCTCTGGTGTCTCTGTCTTTTTTTTTTTTTTTCTTTCTTTCTTTTTGAGACGGAGTCTCGCTCTGTCGCCCAGGCTGGAGTGCAGGGGCGTGATCTTGGCTCACTGCAACCTCCGCTTCCTGGGTTAAAGCAATTCTCCTGCCTCGGCCTTCCTAGTAGCTGAGATTACAGGGGCACGCCACCACACCCAGCTAATTTTTGTAATTTTAGTAGAGATGGGATATCACCATGTTGGCCAGGCTGGTTTTGAACTCCTGACCTCAGGTGATCCACCTGCCTCAGCCTCCTAAAGTTCTGGGATTACAGGTGTGAGCCACCGTGCCCAGCCTCTCTTTCTGTCTTAATCTCCTCCTATAAGGTCACCGGGCAGGATGGAAAAGGGCCCATCCTAGCAGCTTCATTTTAAATTGATCACCTCTTTAAAGGCCCCCTGTCTCCAAATGCAGTCACATTCTGAGGTGCTGGGGATTCCAGCTTCAAACGTGAATTTGGGGAGGTGTGGGGGATCCACGTCTGCGACATTTCCCAAATGTTCTAACAGCACAAAGCTTCCTTAATTACTAAATCAGAAAGCTGACCTCATAGCAAGAACAATAGTCCAGACTATATGAATTTCTCATCCAACAGATGTCTTGAGTTTTGTTTTCGGTTTTGTTTTTTTTTTAAAAAAAGACAGGATGAGACACCTTAAAAGGACTATGGCCACTCAGTGAGTATCAGCTTCCTTAGTCCAGTGGCTCTGAGGGCCATTCACCCCCCAGAGGACACTTGGCAATGTGTGGAGACATTCTTGATTGTCACAAGGTGGGGAGGGGATGGCACTGGCATCTATTGGGCAGAGGCCAGGGATGTTGCTAAACATCCTACAATGTCCAGGACAGCCTCCATAACAGGGAATCACCAAACCCAAAATATCGGCCAGGCGCAGCATATTTTTAGTAGAGACAGGGTTTCACCATGTTGGCCAGGTTGGTCTTGAACTCCTGACCTTAAGTGAGCCACCCACCTCAGCCTCCCAAAGTGCTGGGATTACAAGTGTGAGCCACCAAGCCCGGCCCCAAGCCTGACTTTATCTCATCACTGCAAACTGCCCGTGGCATGTGGGAGATCCTGCCAGGCCCATGGTAGGAGCAGGGCACTGTTGACACTACAAACTGATTCTTCCTTGGGGACTGCCGCCAACAGGCTTTTCCTTGGCATTTGCTAAATGCCACAGAGATTTAATTGGGGCGAAGGAAGAGCATCCGGCCCAGTCCACCTTTCCAATTCTCACCAGAAGCCTTTCCCTGCTCGCACAGGGCCTCTTCCAACTGTCTTCCCCCAGAGTTTCTGCAAATTCTGTTTAGACAAAAATAAAAGCAGGGCCAGGCACAGTGGCTGGTGCCTGTAGTCCCAGCACTTTGATAGGCGGAGGTTGGCGGACTGCTTTAGCTCAAGAGTTTGAAACCAGCCTGAGCAACATGGAGAAACCCCATCTCTATAAAAAAAATACAAAAATTAGCCAGGTATGGTGGTGCATGTTTGTAATCCCAGCTACTGGGGAGGCTGCAGCGGTAGGATTGCTTGAACCCAGGAGGCTGAGGTTGCAGTGAGATCGCACCCACTGTACTCCAGCCTGAGCAATAGAATGAGAGTACGTCTCAAAAAAAAAAAAAGGTTTTAAATGTATAAGCACAACCAACTATCCTATTTCTTTCCCCTTGTAGCAGTAACATTATGTGTTTAGACTGCGCCATTTCAGCATGGGCCACTACTTCCTAAATGTCAGGCATGACTTGGGGTATTTACAAATCTCAGGAACTTCTACAGACTTCATGGTTTTCTTTAAATTGACTGCCTTTTATTTAAATTCTAAAAGGAAACTTCCTGCCATGACTACAACAAGAAAGCAAGTATCATTTGGTACAAACAGAAGGGCTCATAAAAATAATTGCTAACCTTTCACACATATATTAATCTTTCAAACTCACACAAATTAGAGAAAACAGATACTAGTTATTAAAATCAGAATCATTTTAAATGTCTTCAATAAAAATGTTACAATTAGTCTTTTTCTTTCCAAATTAAACCAAAGTCACCACCTTCATGAGTGACCCTGAAGACACGTCCCAACCCCTCCACCCCTTCAAAGGCAGTCATAAAATACAGCCAGCCCTTATCACTGACTTTCAACATTTCCATCTGGGTAAAGACACTAAAAGAACATTCTGTTCTGAGAAGTAAGGGACAAAAGTCCAAAGATGGCCGGTTCCATGCCTTGCCTCTTTTTTCCAACTTATTGCATGCAAGACAGAGGTCAAGGTCAAAGGGTGCCCCCATCTCCTTGCGGACTGGACTACAGGGACCTCCTCTCGCCAGCCAGCTGTACAGTAGGTAGAAAGAGCCCTTTTGGGCCGGGCGCAGTGGCTTATGCTTGTAATCCCAGCACTTTGGAAGGCCAAGGCGGGCGGATCACGAGGTCAAGAGTTCGAGACCAGCCTGCAGAACATGGTGAAACCCCGTCTCTACTAAAAATACAAAAATTAGCCAGCCATGGTGGCCTGCACCTGTAATCCCAGCTACTCAGGAGGCTGAGGCAGGAGAATCACTTGAACTCGGGAGGCGGAGGTTGCAGTGAGCCGAGATCATACCACTGAACTCCAGCCTGGGCAACAGAAGGAGACTCTGTCTCAAAAAAGAAAAGAAAGAGCCCTTCTGCAAGGAAGCCCGGCAGGCACGGCACCCATGTCCACACTCCATCCTTCAGACTCCCTCTGTGGGTCTGCAACAACACATCTTCTGGTCTCCACGTGGGCAGAGAACAGCTAGTCTCGTTTTGGTCAGCACAAGGCAGAGCAAGGGAGGACCTCTGTAACTGAAGGGGATGGCGCAAGTGCAGCTGGGCGCTGGCAGAGGACAGAGAGCACAGCCCCATGGGCCGCTGCCAAGGCTTGCTCCACTGTTCTCATCCCAGCGGGGCAAAGAGCTGTTGGTGCAACTCTCTACTCCAGCCCAGAGAGAGGAAGGTCGGTGGCTGAGGAGGGGGGTGTCTCTGGGTTTCACCCACCAGCACAATCCCCTCCCTCAAAACATACCCCTATATGCTTGATATCTAATACTCTCTCCACCACATCAAAGAAAGGATGTTAAAATGTACACACACGGCCGGGTGCGGTGGCTCATGCCTGTAATCCCAGCACTTTGGGAGGCCGAGGTGGGTGGATCACCTGAGGTCAGGAGTTCGAAACCAGCATGGCCAACAGGGCAAAACTCTGTCTCTACTAAAACCACAAAAATTAGCTAGGCATGGTGGCAGGTGCCTGTAATCCCAGGTACTCAGGAGGCTGAGTCAAGAGAATTGCTTGAACCTCAGAGGCAGAGGTTGCAGTGAGCCGAGATCGCACCACTACACTCCATCCTGGGCGACAAGAGCAAGATTCTGTCACAAAAATAATAATAATAATAAATAAAATTAAAAAATAAAATAAAATGTACACACACCCCTACATGCCACATATCTAATACTACCTCCACTTTGTCAAAGGAAGGACATTGAAACACACACCCACCCCACTATATACAATTGATCCTCATAATTTATAATTTCCGTATTTGCAAATTCACCAAATCCCTCAAACTTGTAATCCCAAATCAACAGCTGCAGCCCCTTCACAGTCACTCATGGATGCGTGCAGTGTGGCCAAAATGGTGAGTTGCTCCTCCCTGCCCCGCCCCCAGACACACACATTCCCAGCTGAGGTGACACAAGGCTTCTCATTGCAGCTCTCACACTACAAATAGGAGTCAGTTTTCTGGTCTCTTACTGCCACGATTTGTGCATTTTTGTGCTTTTCCTTGATGGTTTTGCAGTTTAAAATGGCCCCTCAGCACAGTGCAGAAGCACTAACTAGTATCTCTAAGCACAGGAAGGCTGGGACGTGCCACATGGAAAAAATACACGTGTCAGATAAGCTGCCTCCAGGCGTGAGTTACAGAGTTGTTGCCTGTGAGTTCAATGTTAATGAATCAATAATGTACATTAAATATGGGGTTTTTAAAAAACAGAAACACACCTAAAACGAGGTTCTTCATTGATCAGTCAACAAAAATAATGTGACCAGAGCCTCTCAGGAACCTAACCCCATATTTCCCCTAAGAGCAATGGTTCGGTATTCGAAAATTCAGTGCTCACAACGACTTAAATAAAGAATGTAAGTCCTGGGCAGGGCACAGTGGCTCACGTCTGTAATCCCAGCATTTTGGGAGGCCATGGCAGGCAGATCACCTGAGGTCAGGAGTTCGAGACTAGCCTGGCCAACATGGCGAAACCCCGTCTCTACTAAAACTACAAAAATTAGCCAGGCATACTGGTAGGCACGTGTAATCCCAGCTACTTGGGAGGCTGAGGCAGAAGAATCACTTGAACTGGGAGATGGTGGTTGCAGTGAGCCAAGATCACACCACTGCACTCCAGCCTGGGCGACAGAGCAAGACTCCGTCTCCAAAAAAAAAAAAAAAATTCCAGGTGCAGTGGCTCACGCCTGTAATCCCAAGACTTTGGGAGGCTGAGGCAGGCGGATCACAAAGCCAAGAGATCAAGACCATCGTGGTCAACATGGTGAAACCCTGTCTCTACTAAAAATACAAAAATTAGCTGGGCGCGGTGGTGGCGCAGGCCTGTAGTAGTCCCAGCTACTTGGGAGGCTGAAGCAGAGAATTGCTTAAACCCAGGAGGCAGAGGTTGCAGTGAGCCGAGATTGCGCCACTGCACTCCAGCCTGAGTGACAGAGTGAGACTCCATCTCAAAATAAAAAACAAGAATGTAAGTCCTGAGAGTAATGAGAGTCCTACCTAACACCACCTCCATCACATCAAAGAGAAAGGGCATTTTTGTTTCCTTATCAGTAAAGCAAGAATAAAAAAAATTACCAACATCAAAGGGCCATTGTGCAGCATGAAAGAGGAAACATGAGTTCAGAGCCAAAACACTGCAGGTCCTAAATAAATATTCATCTTTTTCCTCCACCGTCAGATAATGAGTCACATAAACATGCTGACATAAGCTCTATGCTCTCAGGCAAAATGTAGGACCTCTGAAATGCCTCTGATGCCCCCACCCAGGTGGCGGGCTTCCTGTCTAGATTCCAGTCCCCTCTGTGGGATGGAAAGAGGAGCACGACAATCTGTTCCCAGGGTCTGCAGCACACATCGGTGTGTGACAGCTTCTCCTCATTGTTGTAACAAATTAGCACAACTTTGGCCGGGCGCGGTGGCTCACGGCTGTAATCCCAGCACTTCGGGAGGCCAAGGCGGGCAGATCACGAGGTCAGGAGATCCAGACCATCGTGGCTAACACGGTGAAACCCCGTCTCTAATAAAATACAAAAAATTAGCTGAGCGTGGTGACGGGCGCCTGTAGTCCCAGCTACTCGGGAGGCTGAGACAGGAGAATGGCGTGAACCCGGAAGGCGGAGCTTGCAGTGAGCCAAGGTTGCGCCACTGCACTCCAGCCTGGGCGACAGAGCGAGACTCCGCCTCAAAAAAAAAAAAAAAATTAGCACAACTTGAGTGGCTTAAAACAATGCAAGTTTATTACCCTACAGTTAGGTCCGAAGTCCAAATTGGGCCTCATGGGACTAAAATCAAGGAAGGTGTCAGCAGAGCCGTGTTCCTTCTGGAGGCTCCAACGGAGTCCGTTTCCTTACCTTTTCCAGCTTCTAGAGTCCCCCACATTCCTTGACTCACGGCCCCTTCTTCCCTCTTCAAGCCAGCAGTGCAGCCTCTCCCAATCTTTCTCTTATGCTGACACTCACTCTCCTGCCTGTCTTTCGCTTTTAAGGACCCTGTGATAACACTGGGCCGGGCCAGGGCCAGTGGCTCACACCTGTAATCTCAGCATTTTGGGAGGCCAAGGTGGGCAGATAACTTGAGGTCAGGAGTTCAAGGCCAGCTTGGCCAATATGGTGAAGCCCCGTCTCTACCAAAAATACAAAAATTAGGCCAGGCGTGGTGGCTCATGCCTGTAATCCCAGCACTTAGGGAGGCCGAGGTGAGTGGATCATGAGGTCAAGAGATCGAGACCATCTCGGTCAACACAGTGAAACCCCATCTCTACTAAAAATACAATTAGCTGGGCGTGGTGGCATGCGCCTGTAGTCCCAGCTACTCCGGAGGCTGGGGCAGGAGAACTGCTTGAACCGGGAGGCAGAGGTTGCAGTGAGCCAAGATCACACCACTGCACTCCAACCTGGTGACAGAGCAAGACTCTGTCTCAAAAAAAAAAAAAAAAAATTTAGCTGGGCGTGGCGGCGGGCGCCTGTAATCCCAGCTATGCAGGAGGCTGATGCATGAGAATCGCTTGAACCCGGGAGGTGGAGGTTGCAGTGAGTTGAGATCATGCCACTGCACTCCAGCCTGGGTGACAAGAGCGAGACTCTGTCTAAAAACAAACAAACAAAAAGATTTAAGGTGATATATCCACAAATGGCTTTTTTCTTTTTTTTTTTTTTTTGAGACAGGGTCTCACTCTGTTGCCCAGGCTGGAGTGCAGCGGTATGATCAGGGTTTACCGCCACCTACATTTCCTGGGCTCAAGCACTCCTCCTACCTCAGCCTCCCAAGTAGCCAGGACCACAGGCTCAAGCCACCATGCCTGGCTTTTTTTATTATCATTATTTATTTTTTGTAGAGACAGGGTTTCACTATGTTGCCCAGGCTGCTCTTGAACTCCGGGGCTCAAGCAATCCTCCTGCCTGGGCCTCCCAAAGTGCTGGGATTACAGGTGTGAGCCACTGAGCCCAACTGAAATTCTATTACACAATAAAAAGAAACTTCAAAAACTTCATGCTAAATTAAAGCAGCCGGACACAAAAGGCAACATGTGGTGTGATTCCATTGATAGACAATTTCCAGAAAGGGCAAACCTATGGAATAAGAAAGCAGATCACTGGTTGCCTGGGACTGGGGCAAGGGCAGGGATGAACTGCAGATGGGCTGGAGGAGACTTTCGGAGGTGATGGAAACATTCAAAACCCATGCCGGAGTGATGGTTGCATAACTCCATACACCTGGGTTTTTTTTAATCAATGGTTTACATACTTTTTTTTTTTTTTTTTTTTTTGAGATGGAGTCTCGCTCTGTCGCCCAGGCTAGAGTGCAGTGGCACGATCTCGGCTCACTGCCAGCTCTGCCTCCCGGGTTCACGCCATTCTCCTGCCTCAGCCTCCTGAGTAGCTGGGACTACAGGTGCCCGCCACCACGCCCGGCTAATTTTCTGTATTTTTAGTAGAGATGGGGTTTCACTTGTGTTAGCCAGGATGGTCTGGATCTCCTGACCTCCTGATCCGCCCACCTTGGCCTCCCAAAGTGCTGGGATTACAGGAATGAGCCACCGCGCCTGGCCAGTTTACATACTTTCAATAGATGTATGCTATATAAATTATACTTCAATAGAGCTGTTTAAAAAATTGTGGTAGACAACGTATCTACTCAGTTCTTCTTTCTCAATCTGATTCATATTCAAAACTTCCTGGTCCCCCAAATCCAAATATATCAAGCATCAAAGCATCCTCATCCAGTGTGGCCACAAAACGTAGATTGTTACAATGAGGCAGTCTTGGGCCACCTGGTACCTAAGCTCCCATCCTTGCCACAACATCACACCAGGGCCTCGACATACCTGGACAGAATGCTCTACATAGTTATTCATTTTCCTAAATTTGATCAGGAAAAAGCAGTGAAATTCATAATATTTCTAAATTTCTCATAAAAGGCCCCTCCTCTCAAAGAAGCACACTGTAGACCCCAACGGTAAACCTCATGCAAACACCTAAGGATCACCATTAGCCCTAGTAAACACCTAAGGCATACTGAGCACTTATTCTCCTAAACTTTACATGGACTAAAAAACTATGAGATACATAATTATTGATATTCCCATTTTACAGATGAAACAACTGAGACTCAGAGAGGTAAAGTTATTTTCCCAAGATCACACAGCTAGTAAGCAGCAGAGCCTGGGTGTGAACCCGGCTCCTCAATGGACTCCTGCGTCCTGGCTCCTAACAAATAATCCCTGCCATTTCACCACAAGAGGAGCTCCATTCAGCCATAAGCAAAGGGCATGATGTCATAAAATGGTTGCCAGCAATGGAGGTGAAATGCCTTGTTTCCTAACTACCCCATTTCAAAAGTTTTCTCAACATCAGGATGTGGTAACTTTCTCAAGAGAGAAAAGAACTTTGAAGCCAGGGGATTCCTCCAAAAATAAGCTGCATGTCTTCGCAACATTCGCTGAGTGACCCCAGAAATAACTGCATTCTGTCCCCTATGACATGTGGCATCGTTTTTGGTTTTTTTAACCACAAATCTTCCAACCATTCCACAGCTTTATTGCCTAGAACCATTAGGTGAAATGGGTGGATCCGGTTCAAAACTGCCTCCTCTCACTTACAACCTCCAAGACCACAAACACATTAATATCAGTGAATCTTTGTTTCCCTGTCAATAAAATGGGAGAATTTTTTTTGTTGAGATGGCGTCTTGCTTCTTCACCCAGGCTGGAGTGCAGTGGTACAATCCTGACTCACCGCAACCTCCACATCCTGGGTTCAAGCAATTCTCCTGCCTCAGCCTCCCCAGTAGCTGGAATTACAGGCACCACCACCACACCCGGCTAATTTTTGTATTTTCAGTAGAGACAGGGTTTCACCATATTGGCCAGGCTGGTCTCGAACTCCTAACCTCGAGTGATCAGCCCACCTTGGCCTCCCAAAGTGCTGGGATTACAGGCTTGAACCACCACATCTGGCCCCTAAAATGGGAGAATTAACTCCAAAAACTCACATGGTTGTTGTAAGGATTAAAACAGCCCTATTTATCTCAAGTGTCCAGCAAACAGCCTGACCCATTACATATTACTTTCTTCTTCCTTTAACCACCCACCCACTTTAGCCCTCACGCTGCCATGCCCCAGCCCCCAGTTCTGTTTCAGGAAGCTCCTCCATCTCTCTGTGCTTCTCAAGAGTTTCTAAACTTCAGGATTCCCACCTTGATGTTGCTACTCCTGAAAATGCAGATTATATACAAGAGCATTTATGCAAATGCACAGCAACCCTGATACACAATTTGAATCCAAATCCATGTCACTGTTTAAGAAATAGATTGGCCAGGCACAGTGGCTCACATCTGTAATCACAGCACTTTGGGAGGCCAAGGTGGGCGGATCACCTGAGGTAAGGAGTTCGAGACCAGCCTGACCAACATGGAGAAACCCCATCTGTACTAAAAATACAAAATTTGCCGGGCATGGTGGCGCATGCCTGTAATCCCAGCTACTCAGGAGACTGATTCAAGGAGAATCGCTTGAACCTGGAAGGCGGACGTTGCAGTGAGCCAAGATCGTGCTAGCCTTGGCAACAAGAGTGAAACTACATCTCAAAAAAAAAAAAAACAAAAAAACAGAAATAGATTAGTTCCAGGCCAAGTATGGTGGCTCACGTCTGTAATCCCAGCACTTTGGGAGGCCGAGGCAGGTGGATCACCTGAGGTCAGGAGTTCAAGACCAGCCTGGCCAACATGGTGAAACAACTGTCTCTACTAAAAATACAAAGATTAGCCGGGAGTGGCAGTGGGCACCTGTAATCCCAGCTACTTGGGAAGCTGAGGCAGAAGAATTGCTTGAACCCAGGAGGCAGAGGTTGCAGTGAGCCAAGACCAAGCCATTGCACTCCAGGCAACGAGAGTGAAACTACATCGTCTCAAAAAAAAAAAAGAAAGATTAGTTCCAAAGCTGGCAAATTCTAAAGGCGCTGTGATGCTCCATTCCAACGCAACCTAGAAAACTTACTTTTAAATAAAATTATCTGCACCACTCCCTCTGGGTCTCCATATGAACGGCTCATGTTTCTATCACGCTAATGATCACTTTTGAACAATATTTGCATTTTTCTTTCATGTACTGACTCAAAAGTTCTCAACTCTGACTGCATATTAAAATCATCAGGGGAGCTTAGAAAAATATATAGATAGATACCCAGGTCCCACCCTAAATTCTTATTTCAAAGGTCTAGAATGAATCAGAAAAGGCTAGTTAAGTTTCCCTGGTGATTGCAATGCACAGCCAGGGTCAGGACACCCACACCTGTTGGGCAGGTCTTCTTTAATTCATCCTTGCATCCCCATCAGCTGGAGTGGCTCCTGCACATAGTAGGCGTCTCATAATTGCTCATGGCACAAATTAATAACCACTGGATTTTAGACTCCACTGATCATATTAATTCATTACAATATTTATGGAGGGTGTACGATGTACCAGGCACTGTTCCAGGCATAGTGTTCAAGTCAATTGTCATCACTAAAACGAAGGAGGCCGGGCGCGGTGACTCACGCCTGTAATCCCAGCACTTTGGAAGGCCGAGGTGGGTGGATCACGAGGTCAGGAGTTCAAGACAAGCCTGGCCAAGATGGTGAAACCCCCGTCTCTACTAAAAATACAAAAATTAGTCAGGTGTGGTGTCGGGCGCCTGTAATCCCAGCTACTCGGGAGGCTGAGGCAGAGAATTGCTTGAACCCGGGAGGCGGAGGTTGCAGTGAGCCAAGATCTCGCCACAGCACTCCAGCGTGGGCAACAGAGTGAGACTCCGTCTCAATAATAAATAATAATAATAATAATAAACGCAAAACAGAGAAGGGAGGAGTGAGGGAACTATCTTTGGGTCAGACAATCCGGAGTTCAATCTCCATTTTGCAGTCTTCCCTATAGCCCTTAACCTCCGTAACCTCCAGTTTCCTCCTCTGGGTAGTATCAGTGAGGCCTCTTCTTCGGAGGATTCAGGAAGCCAGGGACAAAGACCCCACAAAATGGCCGCCAGCACCATTCTTTTTTTTTTTAATTCCACTGACACCTGGTGAAGCCACCCTTATGGTTCACTCCACCCGCTGCGTCTCCTGTTCCGAGCAACTGACGTTGCAATAAGCGGCCGCCACCGGGAAATGCCCAGAGAGGACCAGACGCCCGAGGAAGGGCGGAGCAGAGCGGCCGCAAGCCCCGCCCAACACCGCGCTCAGCCTCCCGCGGGCTCCAGCCTCACCTGCGCGGCCTGTGGGGATGCACATCTCCAGGCCCCGCCCCCCAGAACTCTGATTGGCGGGTCTAGGCGGGGGCCGGGAAATCTGCATTTGCACCAGCGCCCACCCCCGTCCTTCCCACCCCCGCCCCTCACGCCCAGGTAAGTCTATGGCAGGCGATGCGAGAGCCCCGCAAACCTCAACGCGTCACGCTGCCATCCTCCGAACAGGAAGACGGCGAGGCGCAAAATACCAACCCGTCCCCTCTTCCCAAATGCGGAAAAACCCTTGCCTGTTCCGCGCCTAAGCTGCCCTCGGGGTCTCCTACTGCGGGAAGGGCACAGCAGGTGGCAGCCCCTGTCCCAGCCGTGGGATTCCTTCCCCGAAATTGTGGGGGGAGAACACAAGGGGTAGTGTCACCAAGCGGCCAGTAGGAGACCCTCCCACCCTCCTGCGACTGCTGGTTCGGGTCCACCCGGGGAGGAGGGGGAAGGGGCCACCGGAGCGCAGGTGGTCTCGGCGCAGCCTCCTGGGGCTGGGACCCAGGAGCGCTGATGGGGTACCCCGCGGCGTAGGCCGTGCGCCCCTAAAAGCTGAGCATATCTGGGCTCCCGAGTAATGCTCCAAGCGCTGAGCTCGGTGTGACACTGACCAAATTGTTAGCTCAGATATTAATTACGGACAGATATTAATTACGGAACAATAAAACGGTGAGAAAGCACGGCTGATCCGAATTCCGCGAGTGTGTAAACAGCACTGGGGCGGGCCCGGCTTCTCGGGGTTTCTAAAGGAAGGTGGGCAAGGAGGCCCAGGGAACCGGGCGCTCGAACCCCAAAGGGCCGGCATCAGGCTAGGTGCCGCCCGGGGCTGAAGCGCAGGGACCCCCTCCCCACCTCCCCGCCTCCCCAGCCCTGCCCCAGGCTCATGGCGCCGGGCGCGGAGCGCGGCCAACCTGTCAGGCCCGGCCAGGCTGGCCCGAGCGCCGGGCTCCGGGAGGCGCGGACAAAGGAAAACGCGGGCCCAGGCCCACTCACCCGGCGCGGGGCCTGCTGTCCATCCGCTTCTTCTGGCGTACCGGCTGCAGCGGGATATTGTCCGTCATGTCGGCGGCGCCGCCCGCCTTGGCCGCCGCGCCCCCCGCGCCGCCTGGGCCGCCGCCCGGTCCGGCCTCCGCGCCGCCGCCCGCCGGCGCCGCGCCGCCCCGGGGGAGGAGGCGGCGGCAGCGGGCGGGCCGGGCCCGCAGCGAGGGGGCGAGCTCGCGAGCGCCGGGCCACGCGCGGAGCCGCCCGCGCGGCCCGACCGACGGACACGGGCGCACCATGGGCCCGAGCTCCGCGCTGCGCCCGCTCGCTCCGCGCCGCGCCGCGCCTGCCACGGGGGGCGGCCGGGCCGTGTCCGCGCCGCCGCGACCGCTGCAGTGTCCCCGCCCCCGGCCCGCGCCGCGCGCCCCCCACGCGCGCCCACCCGGCCACGCGCCCCCCGCCCACGCCCGCCGTGCGCGCACCCTGCCACCGCACCCCCCGCAAAATCCCACATTCACAATCACATCCCAGCCCTATACACGCGCGCTGTGACACTCATCCCCACCAATATCTGACATGCACAATCACACGGGCACCCGGCCATGCTCACCCCATCAGTCAGTCATTCTCACTCACTCTTGCACCAACGTACATATTCATGCCCAGGCCCTACACACACACACCTGCCACTGCTCACTGCCTGCAACATCCAACATTCACAATCACATGTGAGTCCTGCACACACACATAACACTCTCACCCTCCTGTTGGTCACCATCATCCATGCACCCAGTTTCTCAAGCCTCACACCCATGTGCCTGCAGAAATCACAGTCACACAGGGACCCTCAGCTTATCAGACTCCTTCACCCTCTGACCTTCACCATCCTCACCCTCATTCTCTATCTGGATTCTGGGAACTCACCATGACACACACGCACCTGCCTCTTTCATCCAAACACCCTTCAATAGTCTGAACACCCTCATTCTCACACCAGCCACTTTCTTGGGCTTGCACATGGGCCCCACTCTCAGGCCTCAGACAGTCACCCTGCATTACCTGTCACTGTGATTCACGGTCTCACACACACATCTATCTCCACCGCAGCCCACATCCACACTCACTTCCACACCCTCCCACACAGTGTCTGGGACCCATGAACTTTTCAAAGGCCTGATAAAGTTATGAGAGCAGGGGAAAAAAAAAAAAACAGAGGGAAGGAACAAAGTGAGGGAGTTTAAAAATCAATATGTAACTAAAGAGCCTGAAAATGTAATAATACCATATAAACTAATCTAAAGCTGACTTTTACATAGTTACATCTAATGACTGATCATGTTGGACTCCGTTTCTTTTTTTTCTTTTTGAAACAGAATCTCCCTCTGTCGCCCAGGCTGGAGTGCAGTGGCAAAATCTCAGCTTACTGCAATCTCTGCCTCCCAGGTTGAAGCAATTCTCCTGCCTCAGCCACCCGGGTAGCTGGGGTTATACATGTGCCTGGCTAATTTTTGTATTTTTAGTAGAGATGGGGTTTCACCATGTTGGCCAGACTGGTCTTGAACTCCTGGCCTCATGTGATCTGTCCACCTCGGCCTCCCAAAGTGCTGGGCTCTTCCTTGGCATTTGCTAAATGCCATAGAGATTTAATTGAGATGAAGGAAGAGCATCCGGCCCAGTCCACCTTTCCAACTCTCACCAGAAGCCTTTCCCTGCTCCCACGGGCCACTGCGCTTGGCCCTTTTCTTTTGTTTTATTTGTTTGTTTTTTTAACTTAGTGCTAACTGCCAGCAAGTGGATGCCTTTTGTGTTTGCTATCATACAGGATGGAGCCACCAAATATCCCAGTGTCTGAGGTGGATCTCAAACCAAGAAGTGTGACTTATCTCATGCATCAGAGAAGTTCCTCAAGAAAAGAAGCATGTCATTAGTAATTGCTGCATTGCACCTTTGGAGAGGAAATAGCATTCTCCAGCCAACAGGCCTGGTGTGCTTTGCTTCCTGCTGTCTTTTCTATATCTAAAATGATGCTTCGTACATAGCATGGCACAAGTTGGCACTCAATAAAGGCTTCTTGCGTGGAAGAAGCATAAACACCCTGACACATCAATTATGGCATCAGTGTGGGTCCCACCATCTCCCATCTGCTTTGCTAGACATCCCCCTTTCAAACTCCACACCCTCTTCTCAACCCCACTGCTACACAGGGTACAAGAGAAGACCAAGGAGGCCGGGCGCGGTGGCTCACACCTCTAATCCTGACACTTTAGGAGGCTGAGGTGGGCGGATCACTTGAGGTCAGGCATTCGAGATCAGCCTGGCCAACATGGTGAAACTCCATCTCTACTAAAAATCAAAAATACAAAAATATTTTAAAATCACCCGGGCACGGCCGGGCGCAGTGGCTCACGCCTGTAATCCCAGCACTTTGGGAGGCCAATGCGGGCAGATCATGGGTCAGGAGTTCGAGACCAGCCTGGCCAACATAGTGAAACCCTGTCTCTACTAAAAATACAAAAACTTAGCCACGCATGGTGGCAGGCACTGGTAATCTCAGCTACTCAGGAGGTTAAGGCAGGAGAATTGCTTGAACCCAGGAGGCGGAGGTTGCAGTGAGCCGAGATCATGCCATTGCACTCTAGCCCAGGCAACACTGCGAGACTCTGTTTCAAAAAAAAAAAAAAAGAAAGAAAGAAAAGATTAGCTATTAAAAGTCCTACTTCTATGATATGAATATTCATAGTTTTCCCTAATTCAAGAATGAACGCAAGAGCATTATCAATGCTCATCCCTGAAAGATTCCAGGTGGGTTTTTAAAATACAATTTAATTAGCAGGATTTTTTGTTTTAGTAGTTTTCCATTTATAGAAAACATAAGCAATTAGCACAGAGAGTTTCATATGTCCCCATCCTATATCCATGTCCCCAGTCATGGGGACAGCTTCCCTTATTAACATTTTGCGGTACATCCAGGTGGATCTTAAATATTTCATTGCTTTTGTTTTGTCAATACTTTTTCTCTAGCAAAACATGTTGCTTTTGCAATAATTTTTTCTTTAAATAAGTTTTTAAAAGATGAAAGAGCCCACTATTAACCCTCAAAGGTACTAACACTCTCATATGGAAAGAGAGGGGGAAATTGTAGGTGGTTTTTTTTTCGTTTTGTTTTGTTTTTGCCTTTTTACTTTCCAAATTTTCTTTCTTTATTTATTTATTTTTATTTTTGAGATGGAGTCTCACTCTGTCGCCCAGGCTGGAGTGCAGTGGCGCAATCTCAGCTCACTGCAGGCTCCGCCTCCCGGGTTCACGCCATTTTCCTGCCTCAGCCTTCCGAGTAGCTGGGACTACAGGCGCCCACCACCATGCCCGGCTGATTTTTTGTATTTTTAGCAGAGACAGGGTTTCACCGTGTTAGCCAGGATGTTCTCGATCTCCTGACCTCGTGATCCACCCGCCTCGGCCTCCCAAAGTGCTGGGATTACAGGCGTGAGCCACTGCAACCGGCCTTTACTTTCCAAATTTTCTTTAGTACGCTTTTATAATCAGAGGAGAAAATACATTTTAAAAAAACTCCTTTTTGTTTTTATTCTTATTATTTTTTGAGACAGAGTCTCACTCTGCTGCCCAGGCTGGATTGCAGTGGCATGATCTCAGCTCACTGCAACCTCCGCCTCCCAGGTTCAAGCGATTCTCCCGCCTCAGCCTCCTGAGTAGCTGGGACTACAGGCACACACCAACATGACCAGCTAATTTTTATATTTTTAGCAGAGAAGAGGTTTCACCATGTTAGCCAGGCTGGTCTCAAACTCCTGACCTCAGGTGATCCACCTGCCTCACCTCCCTAAGTACTGGGATTACAGGCATGAGCCACTGCACCTGGCCGTTTTTATTTTAAGAGACAGAGTCTTGCTCTGTTGTAGCTGGGACTACAGGTGTGCACTGCATGCCAGGCTAATTTATTTTATTTTCTGTAGAGACAAGGTCTCACTATGTTGCCCAGGCTGGCCTTGACCTCCTGGGCTCAAGCCATCCTCCTGCCTTGACCTCCTAGTGTCCTGGGATTACAGGTGTGAGCCACTGCACCAGGCCAAAACTCCTTTTCAGCAAGGTAATCCCTCAGGAAGGGACGCACCTGCAGGCTTAAATCTCATCTTGAGAGAGAATCAGATGCCTGCTTGGGACAAGCGAGACACCCAAGGGATCACCAGAGCTGTGCCAGGGTCTAGGAGAGGGGCAAGGCTGGGGGAAGTGATGAGATGTGAGAGGTTAATCTGAGGCCCCCTTCTGGGGATACAGCACCCCTCTTCCTGACACAGCACTACCTTCTGCCCAGGAATAGTCACCTCATGGTTCTGCTTCCTCAGGAAAAGCCCCTTGACAATCCGCTCCATCCAATAGGTCCTGGGTACAGTGCACCCCTGACTCCTAGGTACGTGGAGTGGAAAGGTCCTGGAGGGATAAGCCAATCTAGTCCAACTTCTACTTTCCAGAAATCAGAGAGACTGTGGCCCAAAGAGGTCATGTCACATGCCTGTATGTCACATGCCATCCATGCCCGATGGATGACAGGCTGGAGCCGGAATATACCTTGAAACTCTCATCTTGGCCCACCATGAAGCCTTATGTTCATAGACCTCCAAGCCCACTCCTGCTTTATTATTTATTTGTTTGTTTGTTTGTTTGTTTGTTTGGAGACGGAGTCTCACCCTGTTGCCCAGGCTGAAGTGCAGTGGCATGATCTCAGCTCACTACAACCTCCAACTCCCAGGTTCAAGCAATTCTCCCACCTCAGCCTCCCAAGTAGCTGGGATTACAGGCGTGCGCCACTACACCCGGCTAATTTTTGTATTTTTAGTTGAGACGGGTTTTCGCCATGTTGGCCAGGCTGGTCTCGAGCTCCTGGCTTCAGGTAATCCATCCGCCTCAGCCTTCCAGAGTGCTGGGATTACGGGCGTGAGCCACTGCGCCCTGCCCCACTGCTACTTTGGACCTGCTGTAAAGAAGGAGTGTTTGGTGGTAAGTGGGCAAGAAGTCAAGGGTAAGGGCAGTGATGAGAGATGGAGGAGGCAGGGAAAATGGGAATAAATAATTAATATGCTTTGGGTAAACTCAGGCTGGGAGTGAGAAAATAAAATCCTTTTAGTGCCTACAATTCTCTCTCCATGAATTCTCTCTGAATAAACATTCTAGGTATCCCCCAAAGCAGTTTCCCTACCTTGGCACTATTGACATTTGGGCTGAATATTTATCATGGGTGGCTGTGCTATGCATTATAGGAAATTTAGCAGCATTCTTGGTCTCTACCCACTAAATGCCAGTAGCTGCCTCACACCAGCTGTGACAACCACAAATGTTTTCAGACATCATGAAATGTCTCCTGGGGAGACAAAGTTGTCCCTAGTTAAGAGCCACTGGGCTAGAATGTGATGTTAAATCATTTTAAAATCTCTAATAAGACTGTGTGTGTCATTTTTTTTTTTTTTTTTTTTTTGAGCCAGAGTCTCCTTCTGTCACCTGGGCTGGAGTGCAGTGGCACCATCTCCCGGGTTCAAGCGATTCTCCTGTCTCAGCCCCCCGAGTAGCTGGGATAACAGGTGTGTGCCTCCAAGCCCGGCAAATTTTTGTATTTTTAGTAGAGAGGGGGTTTCACCATGTTGGCCAGGCTGCTCTTGAACTTCTGGCCTCAAGTGATCCTCCCGCCTTGGCCTCCCAAAGTGCTGAGATTACAAGCCTGGCATGAGCCACTGCGCCCAACCAACTGTGTCTCTCTCTAACACTTACCAATCCAATCCTTTCCCAACCCTTTGTTTTTTGTTTTTTTGGAAAGAAAAAGAACGTCTTAGGTTGAGAACTTTCCATGAACAACAATATCTAGCTAAAATTTAATAATATTCTGGGCTGTGTGTGTATTTTTTAGATAGAGTTGGCCAGGCACAGTGGCTCACGCCTATAATCCCAGCACTTTGGGAGGCCGAGGCAGGTGGATCACGAGGTCAGGAGATCGAGACCATCCTGGCTAACACAGTGAAACCCCGTCTCTACTAAAAATACAAAAAATCAGCTGGGCGTGGTGGCGGGTGCCTGTAGTCCCAGCTACATGGGAGGCTGAGGCAGGAGAATGGCGTGAACCTGGGAGGCGGAGCTTGCAGTGAGCCGAGATCACGCCACTGCACTCCAGCCTGGGCAACAGAGCGAGACTCCATCTGAGATAGTCTTGCTCTGGCCCGCCCAGGCTAGAGTGCAGTAGCGCAATCATAGCTCACTGCAACCTTGGCCACCCATGCTCAAACTATCCTCCCACCTCAGTCCCCCAAGAAGCTGGAACTACAGGCATTCACCACCATGCCCAGCTAATTTCTGAAATTTTTTTGTAGAGACGGTTTTGCCATGTTGCCCAGGCTGGTCTCAAACTCCTGAGCTCTAATGAGCCTCCTGTGTTAGCCTCCCAAAGTGCTAGGATTAGAGGCGTGAGCAATTACATCCAAAAATATTCTGTTTTCACCTCCAAAAAGGGCACTAAGAAGGTTGGGGGAAAAAAATCAACAGATGTCCAATCATTCCGTCAAGCAGTCTTCACTAAACACCTACAATGGTCTATGCATAGAGGGTACAGTCAGACACAGCCCCTGTTTCAAGGAGATGACATCCTAGTAAAGGTTGTTAAAAACTTAGAAAGCATCGGCCAGGCACAGTGGCTCACACCTGTAATCCTGGCACTTTGGGAGGCCAAGTGGGGCAGATCACCTGAGGTCGGGAGTTCAAGACCAGCCTGACCAACATGAAGAAACCCCATCTCTACTAAAAATACAAAATTAGCCGAGTGTGGAGGCGCATGCCTATAATCCCAGCTACTGGGGAGGCTGTGGCAGGAGAATTGCTTGAACCCAGGAGGCAGAGGTTATGGTGAGCCAAGATTGCACCACTGCACTCCAGCCTGGGCAACAAGAGCAAAACTCTGTCTCAAAAAAAAAAAAAAAATTGAAAGCATCAAAAAGATGACTTGATAGCTTGCCTTAGCATACCCTTCCAGGTTCCCTGTGTCTTTCATCGTCCTTGAGCTATTTTACAACTCTATAAATTGTAGAAAACTGATAATTATGCAAATGATTCTTGTCCATAGAAATGCAAATGTATTTTGTCCAGTGGAATGCAGTTATTGCCTGTGGATATTGATCATGCTTTGCATCTGTTTGTAAGTTCTTTTCAACATTCCTAATTGCCAGCAATTTAGGAGCTCATTTTAAATTCTCCTCTGAATCAACTGTAAATTTATTAATAATTCTTTGACATGTGTTCATTTTATACAGGCATACCTGAGAGATATTGTGGGTTTGGCTCCAGATGAAAAAAGAAAACAACTTTTATCTCAGGAATGTGAGTGTTTTTAAATTATCAGGCCCAGAGAGACATTAAAATGAAGCAGCAATCACGTTCTACTCCCTCCTTTGAGCTATGTATTCATCTCCTGAAACTGCCCGTTATTGCCACAAGTAGCTAGAAATTAACCTAATAATGCTGCACCAGACACTATAACCCACACCCCATAGGTTAACAATGTATAGTCAATTACTAATCAATGTTATTTCTGTAAACCAATGAGAATTTCTGATGAACAAGTTTGTATCAGCCCACTCCCTGTCCGCTTTTTTACCCTTTAAAAACCTGCTTATGGCCTGGTCCAGTGGCTTGCGCGTGTAATCCCAGCACTTTAGGAGGCCGAGGAAGTAGGATTCCTTCACCCGTCTGTACAAAAAATAAAAGAATTAGCTGGGTCACGGTGGCACGCGCCTGTAATGCCAGCTACTTAGGAAGCTGAGATGGGAGGATTGCTTGAGCCAAAGAGGCTGAAGCTGTAGTGAGCCATGATTGTGCCACTGCACTCCAGGCTGGGTGACAGAGCGAAACTTTGTCAAATAAATACATAAATAGGCCAGACTCAGTGGCTCATGCCTGTAATCCCAGCACTTTGGGAGGCCAAGATGACAGGATCACTTGAGCCTGGGAGTTCAAGACCTGCTTGGGCAATATAGTGAGACCTTGTCTCTACAAAAAATACAAAAATTAGCTGGGCATGGTGGTACACGCCTGTAGTCTCAGCTACTCAGGAGGCTGAGTTGGGCAGATTGCTTGAGCCTAGGAGGTTGAGGTTGCAGCGAGCCATGTTCGCATCACTGCACGCCAGCCTGGGTGACAGGGCCTTGCTCTGTCACCCAGGCCAGAGGGCAGTGATCAATCAATCAACCAACCTGTTGGTAACAAAAGCCATACAGAGGTCATATGCAAGGTTACTTGGGGCTGAGTCTTCCAAGCAGCTGTCCTCACTTTGGCTCAAGTAAACTCTAAATTGCATTTTGTGCCTCAGCCTCTTCCCTTTAGATCAACACAGACCACAACAATAAAGCAAATATTGCAATAAAGCAAGTCATATGACTTTGGTTTCCCAGTGTATATAAAAGCTACGTTTACACTATATCCTGTTAAGTGTGTAATGGCATTATATCTAAAAAACAATGTACAGGCCGGCCACGGTGGCTCACAACTATAATCCCAGCACTTTGGGAGGCTGAGGCAGGCAAATCATGAGGTCAGGACTTCGAGACCAGCCTGGCCATCATGGTGAAACCCCATCTCTACTAAAAATACAAAAAATTAGCTGGGCATAGTGGCAGGCACCTGTAATCCCAGCTATTCGGGAGGCTGAGGCAGGAGAATTGCTTGAACCCGGGAGGCAGAGGTTGCAGTGAGCCAAGATCGCACCACTGTACTCCAGCCTGGGCGACAGAGTGAGACTCCATCTCGGGAAAAACAAAAAACAAACCAAAAAAAAAAAAACAACGTACATACCTTAATTATAAATTCCTTTATTGTTAAAGATGTTAATGATCCTCTGAACCTTCTGGAGTCATAATTTTTTTGCCGGTGAAGGATCTTACCTTGATGTTGATGGCTGTTCACTGATCAGGGTGGTGGTTGCTGAAGGTTGGGATGGCTATGCCAATTTCTTTAAAATAAGACAACAATGATGTTGGCTATATTGATTCTTTATCTGAGATTTGTTTGTAACTTGTGATACTGTCTGAAAATATTTTACCCACAACAGGCCGGGCGCGGTGGCTCATGCCTGTAATCCCAGCACTTCGGGAGGCCGAGGCGGGTGGATCACAAGGTCAGGAGATTGAGACCATCCTGGCTAACACGGTGAAATCCCGTCTCTACTAAAAATACAAAAAAAATTACTTGGGCGTGGTGGCAGACGCCTGTAGTCCCAGCTATTTGGGAAGCTGAGGCAGAAGAACCACTTGAACGTGGGAGGCAGAGGTTGCAGTGAGCTGAGATTGCGCCACTGCACTCCAGCCTGGGTGACAGAGCGAGACTCCGTCTCAATCTCAAAAAACACTTTCTTTGCTCATCTGTAAGAAGCAGTTCTTTATTCATTCAAGTTTTCTCCTAAGATTGCCACCATTCAGTCACATCTTCAAGCTTCACTGCTAATTCCAGCTCTCTTGCTATCTCCATCACATCTGCAGTTACTTCCTCCACTGAATTTTGTTGTTTGTAAAGACAGGATTTCACTGTGTTGACTGGGTTGGTCTTGAACTCCTGGCTCTCAAGCCATCCTCCTCGGTCTCCCAAAGTGCTGGGATTACAGGCATAAGCCACGGTGCCTGGCTCTTTCACTGAAGCCTTGAACCCATCAAAGTCATCCATGAGGGTTGGAAGCCACTTCTTCCAAACTCCTGTTTATGTTGCTATTTTGACCTTCTCCCATGAATTACGAATGTTATTAACAACATCTAGAATGGTGAATCCTTTCCAGGTTTTCACTTTACTTTGCCCAGACCCATCAGAGAAATAACAAACTATGGCAGCTTACAAAATATAGTATTTCTTAAATAATAAGACCTGGAAGTTGAAACTCTCAGAGACATTTGAACCAGAGCCACTCCATCTCAAACAGGAGCTGGGGAAAATAAAGCTGAGACCTACTCGGCTGCATTCCCAGGAGGTTAAGGCATTCTTAGTCACAGGATGAGATACGAGGTCAGCACAAGATACAGGTCACAAAGACCTTGCTGATAAAACAAGTTGGAGTAAAGAAGCCAGCTAAAACCCACCAAAACCAAGATGGCGACAAGAGTGACCTCTGGTTGTCCTCACTGCTACACTCCCACCAGCGCCATGACAGTTTACAAATGCCATGGCAACGTCAGGAAGTTACCCTGTATGGTCTAAAAAGGGGAGGCATGAACAATCCACCCCTTGTTTAGCATATCATCAAGAAATAACCATAAAAATGGGCAACCAGCAACCCTCAGGGCTGCTCTGTCTATGGACTAACCATTCTTTCATTCCTTTACTTTCCTAATAAACTTGCTTTCACTTTATGGACTCATCCTGAATTCTTTCTTACACGAGATCCAAGAATCCTCTCTTAGGGTCTGGATCCAGACCCCTTACCAGTGACAAAACCACTCCTTGATCCAGACTACAAATGTTGTGTTAACAGGCATGAAAAACAGTATTAATCTCAGTATTAATCTCCTTGTACATTTCCATCAGAGCTCTTGACAGATGCATTAGATGCATTGTTTTTTTGTTTTTTGTTTTTTGAGATGGGAGTCTTCCTCTGTCGCCCAGGCTGGAGTGCAGTGGCGTGATCTCGGCTCACTGCAACCTCCGCCTCCCAGGTTCAAGCAATTCTCCTGCCTCAGCCTCCTGAGTAGCTAAGATTACAGGCGTCCATGACCACGCCCAGCTAATTTTTGTGTTTTTAGTAGAGACAGGGTTTCACCATGTTGGTCAGGCTGGTCTCGAACCCCTGACCTTGTGATCCACCTGCCTCGGCCTCCCAAAGTGCTGGGATTACAGACATGAGCCACTGCACCCGGCCTAGATGCATTGTTAATGAGCAGCCATAATTTTTGAAAGAAATTTTTTTTTTTTTCTGTGCAGTAGGTCTCAACAGTGGGCTTAAAATATTCAGTAAATCATGTGATAAACAAATGTGCTAAACTAGGCGCGGTGGCTCACACTTGTAATCCCAAAACTTTGGAAGGCCGAGGCGGGTGGATCACTTGAGGTCAGGAGTTTGAGACTAGCCTGACCAATATGGTGAAACCCCATCTCTACTAAAAATACAAAAGGCAGCAGGTGCCTGTAATCCCAGCTACTCAGGAGGCTGAGGTAAGACAATCACTTGAACCCAGGAGACAGAGGTTGCAGTGAACTGAGATTGTGCCACTGCACTCCAGCCTGAGTGACACAGAGAGACTCCATCTCAAAACAAAAACGAGATATGCCATCATCCAGGCTTTGTTATTCCATTTCCAGAGCACATGCAGAGTAGAAATAGCATCATTCTTAAAGGCCCTAAGATTTTCAGAATGGTAAATGAGCATTGCTTTAGCTTAATGTCACCACCTGCATTAGCCCCTAACAAGAGTCACCTTGTCCTTTGAAGCAAGGTGTTTTTTTCCTTTCTAGCTATGAAAGTCCTAGATGGCAACTTCTTCCAATAGAAGACTGTCTTGTCTACTTTGAAAATATGTTGTTTAGTGTAGCTACTGTAGTTATTGTAGCTAGATCTTCTGGATAACTTGCTGTAGCTTCTACATCAGCATTTACTGCCTTACCTTGCTTTTTTTTTGTTTGTTTGTTTTCTTTGAGACAAGAGTTTCACTCTTTTTGCCCAGACTGGAGTGCGATGGCACAATCTTGGTTCACCACAACCTCCACCTCCCAGTTCAAGTGATTCTCCTGCCTCAGCCTCCCGAGTAGCTGGGATTACAGGCATGCGCCTCCACGCCCAGCTACTTTTGTATTTTTAGTAGAAATGGATTTTTCTCCATGATTGTCAGGCTGGTCTCGAATTCCCAACCTCAGGTGTTCTGCCCCCCTCAGCCTCCCAAAGTGTGAGGATTACAGGTGTGAGCCACCACGCCCAGCTGCATTTTTATATTAGGAAGATGTCTTCTTGGGCCTGGTGCAGTGGCTCATGCCTGTAATCTCAGCACTTTGGGAGGCCGAGGCGGGTGGATCATCTGAGGTTGGGAGTTCGAGACCATCCTGACCAACATGGTGAAACTCCGTCTCTACTAAAAATACAAAAATTAACTGGGTGTGGTGGTGAGCACCTGTAATCCCAGCTACTCGGGAGGCTGAGGCAGGAGAATCACTTCAATGCGGGAGGCAGACGTTAAAAAATTAAGCAGTACTTAATTTTTTTTTTTTGAGACAGAGTCTTGCTCTGTCGCCTAGGCTAGAGTGCAGTGGTGTGATCTCGGTTCACTGCAATCTCTGCCTCCCAGGTTCAAGTGATTCTCCTGTCTCAGTCTCCTCAGTAGCTGGGATTACAGGCGCAATGCTGCCATGGCCAGCTACTTTTTTGCATTTTAGTAGGGACGGGGTTTCACTGTGTTGCCCAGGCTGGTCTCGAACTCCTGAGCTCAGGTAATTTGTCCACTTTGGTCTCCCATAAGTGCTAGGATTACAGGCGTGAGCCATTGCGCCTGGCCTATAAACAAGTTTAAACAGAGAAAAGGTACAGTAAAAATTAGTATTACAATCTTATGGGACCATGGTTGTATATGCGGTCTCTAACTGACAAAACGAAGTTATGGCCACACTGTGCGGGCATAATCTACCTGCATAGGTACGATCACAATCTACCCTTTAGAACTGACTTCAAAGATTAAGGCCGAGAGGAATGGTGCACACATACACGCACTACACACTGTATTATGGAAAACAGCACACACACACAAAGACGATGATAATCTTTTCCCCAGCTATCCCAAGCAGGAATTTACCCTGGAAGTGAACTCAAGTATAAGAAAAGAAATACCACAAAGGCAATCAAAAACAAAATTAAAAAGTTCACGGGGCCAGGCACAGTGGCTCATGCCTGTAATCCCAGTACTCTAGGAGGCCAAGGCCAGTGGATCATTTGAGGCCAACCTGGGGAACATGATGAGACCATCTCCGCAAAAAAAAAATTAGCTGAGAATGATGGTGTGTGCCTGCTACTCCACAGGCTGAGGTGGAAGGATCACTTGAGTTCAGGAGCTCAAGGCCAGTCAGCTGTGATCATGCCACTACACTGCAGCCTGAGTGATAGGGACGTTTATGGGTAAACACCAGCAGTGTTGTCAATAGATGACTAGACATCATTGTTACGTAATTGCAGTTATTTTAAAAGGATTAGCTGGAATTGGGTTTTACCTTGGAAAGATGTCTGAAATATGTGAGAGGGGAGAAAAAAGGCTGGGTAAGGTGGCTCACGCCTGTAATCCCAGCACTTTGGGAGGCCGAGGCGGATGGATCAGTTGAAGTCAGGAGTTCAAGACCAGCCTGGCCAACATGCTGAAACCTCATCTCTACTCAAAATACAAAAATTAGCCAGGTGTGGTGGTGGGCACCTGTAATCCCAAGTAAGGAGGCTGAGGCAGGAGAATCGCTTGAACCTGGGAGGCGGAGGATGCAGTAAGCCAAGATCGAGCCACTGCACTCCCTTGAGCCTGGGAGGTCAAGGCCGCAGTAAGCTGAGATCATACCATTGCACTCCAGCCTGGATGAAAGAGTGAGACCCTGTCTTAAAAAAAAGAAAAAAGGCCAGGTACGGTGGCTCACTCCTGTAATCCCACAACTTTGGGAGACCGAGGTGGGCGGGTCACCTGAGGTCGGGAGTTTGAGACCAGCCTGACCAACATAGTGAAACCCCGTCTCTGTTAAAAATACAAAATTAGCCGAGTGTGGTGACGCATGCCTGTAATCCCAGCTACTCCAGAGGCCAAGGCAGGAGAATTGCTTGAACCTGGGAGGCGAAGGTTATAGTGAGCCGAGATCATGCCATTGCACTCCAGCTTAGGAAACAAGAGGGAAACTGTCAAAAAAAAAAAAAAAAGTGAGGCAAGTATGGACATAGCCAGGTGTGCATCTTTTTGACTCTAGGAACAAGTGTCACAAGGCAGCTGGAAGTGATTGTCAAGTAAAGATTCTCAGGTATAGAGCAGAAAGTACCAGAAAAACTTATATACACCTGGGTGAGAAAAAAAAACATTCAAATTTTATTTTCCAACAGACAGACAGCATCAGCAGGTACAACTACAGGGGTTTCTCCGTAGATCATACATTCACAAGGCATTATTAGCTCAACAGTGAGAAAGCCACTGGTGTGTTTTCTGTAACAATATCCACTTCACAGTGTAAACAGGTACTATTATCGTGTTCACTTACAATTCCAGAAGAAAAGGCACAACTTGGCAAAAAAAAAAGAGGGGGGCGGAATCCTAAAGTCAGGTGCAACGATGAAGAGACAACACTTTGGCTAATCGTCTTGGATGCATATTTCCGTCAGGACCTTCCACATAGAGGGGAAACTTTTCTCCCAGAAATTGGAGTTTTTTTCTTTCTTTCTTGTTAAACCAAGAGCAATGTTTCGTTTGCTCAATATCACATTTACAAAGGAAACTACAAAAAAAAAAAGGCATCACAAAATCATCTTGAACGTTCACCTCTTCCCACCAATACATCAACTCTTAGGTTTTAGACAGGGCCTGGGAATACTTCAGCGGTCTTAAAACAGGAAAATAGACACTATGGCTACAAAAAATAAAAAATAAATGAGGTAGATAAATTAAAGCTTTCACACCCAGGACGTGCCTGTTCTAACTTCGTAGCCTTCATGAAATATTCAGCAAGAAAACAAAACAAAAAATCTTCATAATTACTTGGCATAAGTCGCACCAAGGAAATTCAACAAAAGCAATCAGTATGTGAACCTGTGATGGGAAACACGCCCTTCCACGAGTTTCTTCTCGAGCATGAAAACCCAGTTCTTCAATAGAGTAGGCACTGGCAAACTAAGTCACCTGAGATTCCCCGCTCAGGTGCCCACCTCTTCTGGGGTTTGGGAAGAGGAAGGCATCCAAGAGGTGTGGGGAAAACATTGGCACTCTCGGGGCTCCAACTGAACTGTATTTAAATAAGCAGCAACATACACATTGACTCCCTAAGGACTAACGTAAGTCCATCTGAGGGCCTCCTACTTAAGGTTCTAAGGTTGAAGCAATTTTATAATTCTACAACCCTAGTTTTTTGTTGTTCCTTTTTTAAGTACATTCAAAAAAAACAAACAATAAGATGGGGACAGGGTTGGGGCATATAAAACAGGTCCCTAAAGAGATGACAGACCTTGTCCTTTTACCCGTGTCCAGTTACCAGTAAGTATACAGTACCCCTCTCCCCTCAATGAGGCTGTGTAGTTGTCTTTTCCACTGTTGTTCAGTAAGTTCCAATGATTCTACCTTGAAATAGGTAACAGTCTTTGGAAAAAGTCACTCTAGGTTGTACAAAGGTTCTATGTATATGTCTGTTACAAGTAACAAAGCTACTTTGCAAGACCCGCTTCTTTCCAAAATTAGGAAAAAAAAAAAAAAAGTGCCAGGCGTGGTAGCTCACGCCTGTAATCCCAGCACTTTGGGGGGCCAAGGCGGGTGGATCACGAGGTCAGGAGTTCGAGACCAGCCTGACCAACATGGTGAAACCCAGTCTCTACTCAAAATACAAAATTAGCCGGGCGTGGTGGCACCTGCCTGTAATCCCAGCTACTCTGGAGGCTAAGGCAGGAGAATCACTTGAACCCAGAATGGGTAGGTTGCAGTGAGCCGAGATCATGCCACTGCACTCCAGCCTGGGTGATAGAGCGAGACTCCATCTCAAAAAAAAAAAAAAAAAAAGAGTCTGTATTTGTTTTGGTATGCATTTGTTTTTATTTTTTCAACTTTTTGCAAAGCAGCATAGCAACAATCGTGATTGTAGGACTTGCCTGAGGTTGTGGTCACAACCATCGTGGTAAACATCATTTGCATATCAGTAAGAAAAAGAAAACAGGAGGAGATGAGTTCTTACAAAACAAAGCAGATTCTAGAGATTTCACTGTGTCTGCATTGCTCCTTCCACGCAAGTTCTCCCTTAGCTGACCGCAATCTTGTTTTCTTCCAGGAAGTGAGGAAACTGGTGTTTGGGAACGCCGTCAGTAGCACTTGGTTTTTCCACATCTGCACTGATACCCGACTGGGAGCCATCCATCTTGGAGACAGTGGCGTTATTCACAACGGAGGTGGCCCCCAAGGAAACCGGGAGGGTAGGAACCCCCCCACTCTGGATCACAGAGATCTCATTGGTCTTCACGGCCAGACCGCCATTGAGCATGCTGGTGTACTGGTTCCACACAACAGGGTCCACATTCACCGAAGGGGCCAGGATTTCCTTGGGAAAGATTTCTGAGACTCTTTTTCCGTCCGTACCTAACAGAGCCATGGTGTTCTCGATGGCCAACTTCCTTCCACGGCGGGCTGAGTTATTGTTCGCCCCGTGTGTCATGTAGTGAACCTATGGGAACAGGACAGAAAGGTTTTTACCAAAATAGAGATTTGAAGCTCACTGGCAAGCCAAGAATCAATCTGCATATGGATTTCATTCTACCCAGTGTTTTAACATGTAGATGATCCTTGACTTACAGTGGGGTTATGCCCGGATAAACTCATTGAAAGTAGAAAATATTCTTAGTCTAAAATGCATTTAATACCCCTAACCAGCCAAACATCATAGCTCAGTTTAGCCTACCTCAAACACACTCAGAACATTTGCATTAGCTTACAGTTAGGCAAAATCATCTAACGCAAAGCCTATTTTATTTTATACATGAGCATTGAAATAGCTCATGTAGGCCAGGCACAGTGGCTCACGCCTGTAATCCCAACACTTTGGGAGGCTGAGGTGGGCAGATCACTTGAGGTCAGGAGTTCAAGACCAGCCCGGCCAACATGGTGAAACCCTGTCTACTAAAAATACAAAAAGTAGCCAGGCATGGTGGCACATGCCTGTAATCCCAGCTGCTCGGGAGGCTGAGGCACGAGAATCGCTTGAACCTGGGAGGCGGAGGTTGCAGTGAGCCAAGATCATGCCACTGCACTCCAGCCTGGGTGACAAAGCAAGACTCCATCTCAAAAAAAATAAAAATAAAAAATTAGCTCATAGCTCATGTGATTGAATACTGTACTGAAAGTGAGAAACAGAATGGTTGTATGGGTACTCAAAGTCTGATCTCTACTGAATGCCTATCACTTTTGTATCATTGTAAATCAAACCATCTTAAGTCAGGGACTGTCTGCACTTTATATTCAGAAAATCAGATTTCTTATATCACCTAACAAACATTCCTCCCCAGAGCAACCAAGATGGGGCTTATAGTCTCTAACTGTCTCTGCTCCACCAATCATGGGTGTACCTATGTGAAAACCTACTATATCCTGGGCATTGATCCAAGTGCGAGGGTTAACATTTTTTTTTTGAGTCCTTTTTTTTTTGAGACGGAGTCTCGCTCTGTCGCCCAGGCTGGAGTGCAGTGGCGCAATCTCGGCTCGCTGCAACCTCCGCCTCCCGGGTTCAAGTGATTCTCCTGCCTCAGCCTCCTGAATAGCTGGGACTACAGGCACGCGCCACCATGCCCAGCTAATTTTTGTATTTTTAGTAGAGACGGGGTTTCACCATGTTGGCCAGGATGGTCTCGATCTCATGACCTCGTGGTCCGCCTGCCTCGGCCTCCCAAGGTGCTGGAATTACAGGCGTGAGCCACCACGTCCGGCCTTTTTTTTGAGTCTTAATCTGTCACCCAGGCTACAGTGCAGTGGCACAGCTCACTGCAGCCTCAACCTCCAAGGCTCAAGCAACCCACCCATCTCAGCTTCCTGAGTACCTGGGACTACAGGTGCACACCACCATGCCCAGCTAATTTTTTTTTTTTGAGACAGAGTCTCGCTCTGTCACCCAGGCTGGAGTACGGTGGAATGATCTTGGCTCAATGCAAGCTCCACCTCCCGGGTTCACACCATTCTCCTGCCTCAGCCTCCCGAGTAGCTGGGACTACAGGCGCCCGCCACCACGCCCGGCTAATTTTTTCTATTTTGTTTTTAGCACAGACAGGGTTTCATCGTGTTAGCCAGGATGGTCAGGATCTCCTGACCTTGTGATCCGCCCACCTCGGCCTCCCAAAGTGCTGGGATTACAGGCGTGAGTCACCGCACCTGGCCGGCTAATTTATTTTTATTTGTAGAGACTGGATCTCCTTATGTTGCTCAAGCTGGTCTCGAACTCCTGGCCTCAAGCAATCCTCCCACCTTGTCCTCCCAAAGTGTTGGGATTACAGGCATGAGCCACTGCACCCAGCCTAGAGTTAACATTTTTAAAATGCACAAACCTACGCAGGTAATAAAACTGTAGAGTGCACAACATGCACACCTGAGTACAAGTAAAATGGGAAAATCTGAATGTTGATTGTAACAATGTCAATATCTTGATTATGCTACAATGTTGATACTACCGTTTTGCAAAGTGCTACCAATGGGGAAAACTGGGCAAAGCATACAAGGATGTCTCTGTATTACTTTTCAAAAGTCCAGTGAAAATCTACACTTATTTAAGTAAAAATTTCAGTTAAAAACAATTTGTGGGCAGGGCACAGTGGCTCACGCTTATGATCCCATTACTTTGGGAGGCTGAGGCAGGCAGATCACCTGAGGTCAGGAGTTTGAGATGAGCCTGGCCAACATGGTGAAACCCCATCTCTACTAAAAATACAAACACTAGCCGGGTATGGTGGCACGTGCCTAAAGTCCCGGCTACTCAGGAGGCTGAGGCAGGAGAATCGCTTGAACCCAGGAGGCGGAGGCTGCAGTGAGTCAAGATTGCACCACTGCACTCCAGCCTGGGCAACAAGAGCAAAACTGTCTCAGAAACAAACAAACAAACAAAACAAAACAAATTTTGGGGCAGGATGCAGTGGCTCACACCTACAATCCAGGACTTTGGGAGGTCAGAGCAGGTGGATCACCTGAGGTCCGGAGTTCGAGATCAGCCTGGCCAGCATCGTGAAACCCCGACTCTACCAAAAATATACAAAAATTAGCCATGCATGATGGCGGGCGCCTGTAATTCCAGCCACTCAAGAGGCTGAGGCAGGAGAATTGCTTGAACCCGGGAGGCAGAGGTTGCAATGAGCCGAGACTGCACCATTGCACTCCAGCCTGGGTGACAGAGCAAAACGACCATTCCCTGATGCAGCTGACATCTAAATATAGAGAACATCAATGTCTCTAATAATTGCTACAGAGAAAAATGTATCTGGCTGGGAAAGCTACAGAAGGCCATGGTGGGAATAAGATGCTATTTAATCTAAGGTGGTAGAGGCAAGGCTTCTGCTGAAGAAGGGACCTTACTAGCACCTGGCTGCTTTCTTTAATTATTTTTCCTGTCTGGCTTTCAAGTTTTGAAATCCTTTTCAGCTTCTTCTTTTTTTATTTATATGAATTTAATTTTTGTAGAGATGGCATCTTGCTATGTTGCCCAGGCTGGTCTTCAACTCCTGGGGTCAAGTGATCCTCGCACCACCACCTCCCAAAGTGCTGAGAGTACAGGCATGAGCCACTGCGTCTGGCCCTTTTCAGCTTCTTAAGAGTTTAAAACTCTTAAGAGACAGGGTCTTACTCTCTTGCCCAGGCTGGAGTGCAGTGGTGTGATCACAGCTCACAGAAGCCTTGACCTCCCAGGTTCAAGTGATCCTCCCACTTCAGCCTCCCAAGTAGCTGGGCCTACAGGCGCATGCCACCACGCCCATCTAATTTTTATTTTTATTTTGTAGTGACAGGGTCTCCTTATGTTACCCAGGCTGGTCTCAAACTCCTGGGCTCAAGCAATCCACCTGCCTTGGCCTCTCAAAGTGCTCAGATTATGGGTGTTGAGCCACTGCACCCAGGTAGTACTTCTAATTTTTAAAATTAAAATGTAAACATTTTAATTTTTTTTAAGAGACAAGGTCTCACTTTGTTTTCTAAGCTGGAGTGCAGTGGCGTGATCACAGATCACTGCAGCCTTGATCTCTCAGGCTCAAGTGGTCCTCCCACTTCAGCCTCCCAATTGGCGGGGACCCAAGCATGCAACACCATGCCCAACTAATTTGTGTGTGTGTGTGTGTGTGTAAAGACGTTGTCTCCCTATGTTGCCAGGCTGGTCTCAAACTCCTGGACTCAGCTGGGTGCAGTGGCTCATGCCTGTAATCCCAGCACTTTGGGAGGCTGAGGCAGGCGGATCACGAGATCAGGAGATCAAGACCATCCTGGCTAACGCGGTGAAACCCCTTACTAAACCACCTCTACTAAAAATACAAAAAAATTAGCCGGCCATGGTGGCGGACGCCTGTAGTCCCAGCTACTCGGGAGGCTGAGGCAAGAGAATGGCATGAACCCGGGAGGAGGAGCTTGCAGTGAGCTTGAGCTTGAGATCGCACCACTGCACTCCAGTCTGGGCGACAGAGTGAGACTCCGTCTCAAAAAAAAAAAAATAAACAAACTCCTGGACTCAAGCAATCCTCCCACCTCGGCCTCCCAAAGGAGGAATGGAAGGATGGAAGAACTCATCACGGCTTGTGCCAATAAGAAGACACTTGGCGCCTAGCCCCCATCCTGCTGAAAGCCCACACAAACCCACCTTTAAGTTGCCTTTGGTGGTAAAAGCTCGCCCACAAATGTTGCACACAAAAGGCTTCTCTCCAGTGTGAGTCCGCTCGTGGATCTGAAGAGCGCTAGCAGACGAGAAGTTCTTCCCACACCGTGTGCAGCCATGTTGCTTGGCCTGTCGGCGTGGCTGGGCTGCTAACAAAGGGGTCATCCCTGGGGACAATGTCGAGGGTCCCACAAATGTGCCAGGAACTTCAACCTTGACATAGGTCGGCTGGGCTCGGATAAACGTGGAAGGGAGACTGCTCCGACCTAGTACACAGAGGGGAAAAAAGCCAGACCTTTATCATCCAACCTTCATTCTTTCTCTTCAAAGCAAAAGAGATCTTTAAAAATAACTGCCTGCTAGTTTGAGAGTCTGGAGCTGGCTTTGTAAGTAATTAACACCTTCCTTTGAATTGTTTATCTGCACAAAGAATAAAGCTTCAAATGCTTGGGAAAAGGTATCACTTTGGGTTTTTTTTTTTAAAGGCATGGGCAACATATAAACACATATGTAATTTAAGTTCAAATTTCTGCATAAGAAACTACCTTTAAAGCATATGCCCAGACACCATCTTTCTTTGATTCTTTGATACAGCTTTTCCCTTATTTTACCATTAATGACATCAACAAACCTCTCAATAGATATGTGCATTTAAAATGGGTTCATCTTTCCCTGCTTCAAGAGTGGCAAATTTGTGAACATTACATCAGGCAGTGGGGCCTCAGAGTCAGGGAACCACGGCTTATTTCAGTGGTCAAAAAGCAGTGGCCACTTCCTCAAACATACTCTTAAGACACCCATATACAGAATCATAGTGTGGAGAAACAAAAAGAAAAAAACTATAACAAAATAGAACGACTACCCACCCCTATGTCCCAAGGGGCTCAAAGACAAAAATAAAAACCAACAAAAAAGGTATGCTGTCCATACCCATTTTGCATTAACCACCATAAATTAAAAGCATGTTCATTACTAGGATAGAGGCAGTTACTATTGCCCTCTACCCAGAAGTATAGAAAAGCTAATTGCCCTATAGAAGGGGCTGCTTCAAGTCATACTCTCCGTTTGTAAAGTTCAACCCAGGCTCCTTTTTGATGACCTTGAGCCCAAAATGGACATAAGTTAAATCCAAAGCTCTATCACCTTCCATCTCAGTGCGGCTGTTCTCGGAGCTCTCTGCTTTGCTCCCAGCATCGGGAGACTTTGACTTGATGCTTTCGGCTTGACTATTGGCCGGCGAGAGTGCCTGGAAGGATGTGGTTTCCAGGATGTCTGGGCTTCGGCTCTGATACTCCTGGTCTCCCATCAGCGAGGATGAGTCGTTGGTCAAGCCGTCGCTCTCCACGGAACCGTTTTCTCTGCTGCCCTGGCGCTGCAGGTTAAAAGGGGCAGGACCCACTTTCCCTGGGGCATCTAAGGAAGCCATCATGGCAAACCCTAGTGTGGGTGATGCCGAGTGGATGCTGGGAAGAGGCGTGGGGACCTTGGAGGAGCTGCTGGGAGCCTCCTGGGAGCTGACTTCCTCTACATCGATGCTTTCGATGACATCATCATGGCAGATAGCGCTGGTGCTGCCGTTCTCACCCACGGTCATTGGCTCAGAACCCGTAAAGTCACAGGGATTCTCTGGCAGGGGCGTGTTGGGAATCTGACCGCCCATGTGCATCCGAATATGTTGCTGCAGCATCACGGCATTAGTGAACTTCTTCTGGCAGATGGGGCACGAATGCTGCGTCTTAATGGACGTGTTGGTTCGGTGAACACCAAGGTGTGTCTTCAGGTTACCTTTGGTAGAAAAGGCTCGGCCACAGATCTTACACTGGAACGGTCTCTCCCCGGTGTGGGTGCGATAATGCATCTTGAGGGAGCTCTGGCAGCTTAAGACTCGGTGGCAAATGAGACATTCGTTGGGATCAGTGGTGGCCTTGTCAATGTTCTCCACCAGCTGCTGCAATTTCAGGGTCTCTGACCCTGGCTCAGGGGTCCCACTCCCTTGGAAGCCACCAGCCCTTGGGGAATTATGGTTTGGTCCCACCCCAGGGAGTGTGGGTCCACCCTCACTTTCTGGAGAAGGCCCAGGCTGCAGGTCACCGGGCAAGGGGCCACCCGTGAGGTCCTTGGGATTAGTCCCCGAAGAAAGATTCTGAGGTAGCCCTACAGAGGTGGTTACAAGGACAGGTTTGCTGTCTAAAGAAAGACTCAGTTCATCTATGGGGTCAGGTACAGAGAGTGCATAGGGGATGCCATTGCCGGCTGCCACTTTGTCCTGGAACTCGGCAAACAGCTGGGGGTTTGCCTTCACCTGGGGATGTCGGTGAAAGTGCACCTTGAGGTTGCCCTTGGTGGTGAAGCGATGACCACAGACAGAGCACACGAAGGGTCTCTCTCCAGTGTGGGAGCGGAGGTGGATCTGCAAGGAGCTATCAGTCCCAAAAACCTTGCTACAGTACTTACACTTGTGCTTGTAGAGGGCCGCCTCGTCTTTGGGTTTGACATCCACCGCGGAGATGTTCGGTGGCTTCCCCTTCCCTTTCTTGGATGTGTCTAGCGCCACAGTGGAGAAAGGGCTCTGGAAGAGCACCGAGCCCGGGGCCTGAGGAAGCAAAGCGCTCGGGAGGCGGGACATGACGTTCGGGAGCACCCGGGTCCCATCTGGCTTCAGAGCGAAGGGCGCCAGCCCTGGGGACAGGGAGCTGGTGGCAGAAGGGATGTTGGCGTGAGGTAGCTTGGCTTGTTTCAAGGCATCCAGAGACAGACCTTGGCTTCCAGCTTTCTGGCTGAGCAAAGCCACAGCTGCAGAAACCTGCTGAGACATGTGGCTGCCCAAGGTCTTCAGAGTGTCGGCCCCTGCCCCGCTTGAGTGGAGGGCATGGGAGGCCCACATGTTCACCTGGATGCGGATCTGCTCGGTGAGCTGGATCTGCTGTAGCTGCTGCTGCTGCAGACACAAGATCTGCTCGAGGACCCACGGGATGCTGTTGGCACCAGGCACGGGGGCAGGGAGTGCATCCGCGCTCCGCTGATTCACCGCCACCTTCGTGCCCCGTAGTGCCTGCAAGGTCACGTTAGTGTTGGCCACTTTGCCTTTGGCTAAATAGCTTATGTCCTGGGGGGTGGGTGGCAGGGCTGTCTCTGTCTTTAGGTACACCACAGACTCCACATCCGGCTTCTCCTTCATGTCCTCTGAGCTGCCGCCATTCTCCCTGTGACCGTCCTTACTGCCGGGACTGGCGGGCTGGTGGCTCAGTACAGCTCCGGAGAAGTCTTCTGAAGGCACAGGCCCCTCGCTGTCATTCATGATGAGGACAGGTGGATTTTTAGTGCAATTTTTCTTATGCTCCAGGAACTCAGAGATGCTGAAGAACTCCGCACAGCATTTCTCACAGACGTGCGTCTCCTCCCGACGAAGCCGCTTTACTGTGGCTTCATCCTCACTCGCCACCTCGTCATTCCCTGGGTGGTTCACTGGAGCACCTGCAACGAGACAGAAAAAGCTAAGGACTCTGCCCAAGTAAAAGATGTGGGGGGAGCCGGGCACCGTGGCTCACGTCTATAATCCCAGCACTTTGGGAGGCTGAGGTGGGCAGATCACCTGAGGTTGGGAATTCGAGACCAGTCTGGCCAACATGGTGAGACCCTGTCTCTACTAAAAACACAAAAATTAGCTGGGCATGGTGGTGGGCTCCTGTAGTCCCAGCTACTCGGGAGGCTGAGGCTCAAGAATTGCTTGAACCCAGGAGGCAGAGGTTGCAGTGAGCTGAGATCCCGCCATTGCACTCCAGCCTGAGCGACAGAGCGAGACTCCATCTCAAAAAAAAAAAAAAAAGGCTGATCCCTGAATTTCTTTTGTAACTGGGGCTTATTTACTTTAGGGTTAGTGCCAGCCTACACATTGCAACTCCGAACTTGGGACTGTGTTTTAGCCAGATGCTGGGGTCCTTCACATGACGCCTGGAAGTCTCTCGAAGCTACTTCATTGTTCTCACCTCCCCGCTGTCCTCTCAGGTATACCCCATCATCAAGATATCAATGGAGCTTGGGGCCACAGGACAAAGACAGGCCTATCTCAGACCCAGCAGCTGAGCCTATAAATCTAAACCACACAAGACATTCACACAAGCATACAATGATCTAGGTTTTTTTGTTTTTTTCAGAAATGTTCACAGCAGCAAAGAAGTAAATTTTGGCCCACCCACCCACAGTGTGAGAAATATGCAGAATTTCTGTATGCCACAGAAATTAAGTGAAAGAAATGGGTTGTGCAACAATATGTACAACATGACCATTTTGCTTAAAACAAAACCTGTGTTTGAAATGTACAAATGTGGCTGGGTGCAGTGGCTCGCACCAGTCATCCCAGCACTTTGAGGCCACTTTTGAGAGGCCGGGAGTTTGAAACCAGCAACACAGTGAGACCCCGTCTCTACAAAAAAATAGGAAGATAAAAATAGCTGAGCATGGCAGCGTCCATGTTTAGTTCAAGCAACTCAGGAGGCTGAGGCAGGAGAACCGCTTGAGCCTGAGAAGTCAAGCCACTCCAGCCTGGGTGACAGAGTGAGACCCTGTCTGGAAAAAAAAAGTACAAATGCACAAGGAAAAGGCCAGGAAGAGCTGGAGTGCAGTGGCCCAATCTTGGCTCACTGTAACCTCCGCCTCCTGGATTCAAGCTATTCTCATGCCTCAGTCTCCCGTGTAGCTGGCTAATTTTTGTATTTTTAGTAGAGATGGGGTTTCACCATGTTGGCAAGGTTGGTCTCAAACTCCTGGGTGCAAGTGATCCGTCTGCCTCAGCCTCCCAAAGTGCTCGGATTACAGGCATAAGCCACCGTGCCCGGCCAAAGCCACGGACTTTTGACAGCACAGTCCACCAATGGGTTTCCAGGAGGGGCTGATCTTGAAGCATGACCTTAACAAACTGATTTAATCTTTACTTATTTCAGACTGGGTCACAGTATGAAGTCTTGCAAGGTATGTGTAGGCCAGGGGTGGGTCAGGGGAAGAGACAACAGCCATGGGCAGGTCTGGCCTGCCAGAGTTAAGAAAGCTAGCCAGGGCCAACCTAGCCTTGCCTATCAATAACAGGTAGTTATTGATAGGCAAGTTGGCACACCCCTAAGAATGCCTACTGAGCACGCGTAATCGCGAGATGACAACCTCGTGATTAGATGATTAGGTAGATGCCTGGATTTACTGATTCAACCAGGACTGCTGAGAACAATGCCTTACAATAAAACAATGTAATGCCTCTCGTTCCACAATACTTACCTCCTACTGCGTGCAAAGCAGGGGTTGGGGACCCAATGGTGAAAAGATGAGCCCCATTATCTTCCTATAATTCAGATTTTGTACCCGCAGATGCCCATACTGTAATCATTCAATCCTATTAAATATCAGCTCCATTAAAGGCTGGGCGTGGTGGCTCACACCTGTGATCCCAGCACTTTGGGAGGCCGAGAGTTCGAAACCAGCCTGACCAATATGGTGAAACTCCATCTCTACTAAAACTATAAACTTAGCCCAGCGTGGTGGCGCATGCCTAATCCCAGCTACTCAGGAGGCTGAGGCAGGAGAATCACTTGAACCCGGGAGGCGGAGGTTGCAGTGAGCTGAGATTGTGCCATTGTACTCCAGCCTGGGCAACAAAAGCGAAACTCCGTCTCAAAAAATAAATAAATAAATAATGAAAAAATAAAGATGTGAAAAACAGAGACTCTGAGAAATAATGTCACTCATGCAACATAACAAAAGTTATTGACAGATAACTTTTGAGCACTTACTTTGTATGTGCCAGGTATGATTCTAAACAATTTGTTATATTAACAACTCTGAAATAGAAACTATTACCCTATTTGACAGAAGGGGAAACTGAGGCACAGAGGACATGAACTTGCCCAAGCTAACATGTTAAGTAAACTGCAGAGCCAGTATTAAACCCCAGACATGCAGTTCCCACACCCTCTATTGGAACCCTTCATTTGTACCCCTCTGATCATGTTTCTTCTGTAAAGATCGCAACTTTCTTTCCTCTCACAGAGACATTAAGATGGGACAGGAAAGCCTGGGAGGTTGCCTTGGTTAGGAAGGGGTGGGAGTCGACCACCCATTCCTGTCTTATTTCTAGGACTTCCAGAAGTTGCTCTGAAAGTGTTAAGATGCAGTGCGATGCTGCTACTTCCAGGTAGAGTTCCAGTAGCAGGTACCAACACAAACTCTCCTTTCTTAAGGCCCCAATACTGCTGCGAATCTGCCTCATTTCAGTGATCCAGATAAAAATGTTCGGCCGGGCATGGTGGCTCACAAGGTCAGGAGATCAAGACCATCCTGGCTAACATGGTGAAACTCCGTCTCTACTAACAATACAAAAAATTAGCCGAGCGCGGTGATGGGCGCCTGTAGTCCCAGCTACTGGGGAGGCTGAGGCAGGAGAATGGCGTAAACCCGGGAGGCGGAGGTTGCAGTGAGCCGAGACAGTGCCACTGCACTCCAGCCTGGGCAACAGAGCAAGACTCCGTGTCAAAAAAAACAAAAACAAAAACAGATAAAAATGTTCATCAATTCCCAGAACCCTGGCAACTATTTATCTGGGAACCACCAACTCTCAGATAAATAGTATCTATCTGTATGATTTTCCAAGACTGGAAACCAGCACTAGTGGGAGTGCTAGGTGGCACAATCTTTCTAGAAAAGCAATTTTGACAATTCTGTGTCCAGAATGTTAAGAAGTGAAACTTTTTAAAACAATTTCTCTTGTTAGGGAAGGAAATACACACTGCTGGTAGGAGTGTATAGACAGATACAGCTCTTTCGGTGAGTCATCTGGCAACATCTTCATTTTAGTACAATTTTCCTTTGACCCAGCAATTCCTGCTTTAGGAATTTCCTCAACGTACTTGCAGCATTTCTCATGTTAACAAACAGCAACAAAATGGATGCACCTTGGTCCATCAGTAAGATTTCGGTTAAATAAATTAGGGTGCAAAAAAGGTGAACGCTTTATAGCCTCCAGAAATAAAGAAGACCAAGGCTGGGCACAGTGGCTCACACCTGTAATCCCAGCACTTTGGGAGGCCAGGGTGGGTGGATCACCTGGGTTCAGGAGTTTGAGACCAGACTGGCCAACATGGTGAAACTCTGTCTCTACTAAAAATAGAAAAATTAGCCAGGCGTGATGGTGTGCGCATCGCTGGAATCCCAGCTACTCGGGAGGCTGAGGTGGGAGAATTGCTTGAACCCGGGAGGTGGAGGTTGCAGTGAGCCGAGATTGCGCCACTGCACTCCAGCCTGGGCAACAGAACAAGACTGTCTCAAAAAAAAAAGAAAGAAAGAAAGAAAAGGAGAGAAAAGAAAAAAAAAAACAAAACCTCAATAAAGCCCATGCAAAAACATTAACCACTCCATACTACTTTTTAGAGGCCAAAGCTAACCACCACCAACCTCTCCAAGCAAGAACAAAAACATACTTCATACTCTTACACCTTAAGGCAAGCTTGTCCAACCCAGGCCCAGGCCAGCTTTGAATTCAGCCCAACACAAATTCATAAACTTTCTTAAAACGTGAGATAGTTTTACAATTTGTTTTAAGCTCATCAGCTATCATTAGCGTCCGTGTCTTTTATGTGTGGCCCAAGATAATTCTTCTTCCAATGTGGACCAGGGAAGCCAAAAGATTAGACACCCTTGCCTTAAGTCACTTATCTTCATAGCCACATAATCAAACAAGCTCCTTTGTTTCCATTTTGCAGATGTGGAAAACAGGCTCAGAACTAAATGGCTCAAGATGACATACTGCTTGCTAGTCACAATACAGAGGTGACTTAAATACTATTTAACAGCACTAAAATTAGTGGCCCAATTCATAATGGTTTCTTCTAGAGCAGAGTTTCTCCCCTCTATGGGAGAAACTTTTTCATTTTGCCCCTCTATGGAGGCTTTTAAGTTATTTTTCCCTAATAGCTCCCCCCTTATAAAGTTCTAATATCACATATTATATACATTTATCTCCTTTGGAAGGCCACAAACCACTGTACTATCAATAAAACGTTTTCATCCCATTGGTGAAAATATCACTTGATTGAAAATGCATGTTCTATTTAACACAGGCATTTTTAAACAGGGGGTCTATGAAATTAGATAAGAAAAAAATACTAATTTTCACTAAGCTGAACTAAAATTCAACATTTCTTTCAATGATGAATATAAGCAACATACCACAGTGGTATTAATAGAACTTGTGACTTTGTCATCAGTGGAGACCACAGATATTTTCATATAGTGTTACAAGTTGTTATGACTTGGAAATTCTTGTTATCTGACAGGCTACTAGATCTTGTTATTTATTGTATTAATAAAGTAGCTGATATTACTAAGTTAAAAATGTTTTCATTTTTGATGACTGTATTTCAATGCAATTTATTTCCTTGGTCGTCTATGTATTTTATACACTATGTTGAGAAAGGATCTATGGCACAAAAAAGGTTAAGCTCCCTCCCCTAGAAGGATCCAGCAGTTCCCAGAGTGATTTACAGCCTGAATACCAGCTTGCCTTTGCTGTATACACAAGCTTGCCTCTTCTGTAGCCTCCACCAGCAACATCCCACTTGACTCTTAAAACAGCAGCAGCTCTGTTTGCTTGTGCAGTAAAAAGTGCTTCTACATCCAGGCCACCACTGGTAAATACCGCAACTGTATTTGCCAAGGAGTAAGAAGATTCTGTTATGAACAATTGCTGGGCATGCTTCAGTTAACCGAAAAGGAAAAAAAAAAGCAAAGTTCAGAGGGATTACACAGCAACTAGTTCTTCCATTTCTCCACCCCACCCCCACCCCGAATTTTAGGAATGTTATCTTGCAGCATCTAGTTATCCAATAAGTTGGAAGAATGCAGTAAACCCAGCAGGGGTCTTAGATTCAATCACTGCCAAATGGATAGAAAATACTCTTACTATTGTATAGGAAGAAAGTTCATCTACTAGTGGCCAATCAAATTCTGGAGACACTGAAATGCTTAAAAAGTAAAACCTGTATATCTTGATAAAAGCATTATGACTCAAGCTTATCTTTTTTTCATTCCTACATTTAAAGAACGACAATGAGTAGATTATCTAAAGCACACAACATCTTCTACCCTCCCCCAACCCCAGGATAATTGCTTACCAAAAAACAAAAGGAAATTATGTGCCTTCTTAAGTATTTAACCAGTTGAAAGAAAACTGCCTCTTTAGCAGCTTGATTTTAGCAGTCAAAAAGTCTTCAACTCAATTCATAGAAGGCAAATAAGACTTTAAGTTTCCACCTAATTAAGATCTAAAAAAGGCAAAGTTTCAAACAGCCTTGAACCAAAATTCGGGGATGCTGCTGGAGAGGAAAAAAAGAGTAAATGGCTCAAAGAAAGTTTCATAGGCGCTAAGGCGTGTGACCTCTCTTTGCTTCCAAGGTTAGGGAAGTGTCCCACTCGTCCCCAACTAGAGATCAGGCAAGTTTGCAAACTCCATGAGGGCAGGGGTTTTTGTCGCCTGTCTCCAGAGCCCCCCTGAACAAAACCTGACACAGACATACAATTTGTTGGGGCGGGGGTTGGGGGGGATTGTGGTGACTGGCGATGCAGTTCTTATCTGGATTTAGTGGCTTTTAAAAATGTTTAGACATTTTAAAAAATAGTCAAAAGTACTGTAGGCTAAAGGTGATGAGGAAGGGACAACTTCTGGAACTCTTTTCGCCATCAATTTTTCCAGGGTAGTACAACCCAGAGAAGCCGACCAAACTCCAACATTGTTTTATTTCTGGGACCTCTTCATCTAAACCGTGTGAAGGCACATCCCAACATTTAAGATGGCAGAGGAGAGGCCACCAAACCCAACCAGCCAAGCACCAATCACGGCTCCCTTGTCGAAGATGCCAAAAAGAACATCTCATCACATCACCAATTGACCTAAGGCTATTTTTAAAAAACCAATAAAAACAAAACAAAACAAAAAAAAACAGTTCCTTGGGCTCTGGGGCGAGGCAGGACAAGACACCATGGGCCATCAAGCAGGACAAGACACCACGGGCAAAGCCATTTCAAACAGGTGCTGCAATTTAAAATGAGTAAAAACATGACTATCACTTTTGGTCTTTAATATCTTGAATTAAAGATAGCGCACTTGAGTCCCCAGCCTGGTGTCTGGCAGGCAGCACACTGCCGTTTCTGCTAGATTGCCTCAACTGGCAGCTCAACACCATCTTGACACAATAAACACGAATAAAAACATTTTGGTATTTTGAACAAAATTAAGACTGATCACATTCCCAATTCATAGTAGCCCTTCTATAGTTGAAATTATCTAAACAGGGCATTTTATCACTGCTATATAGAGGAGGAACCCAAAAACTCAGAAAAAACAAAAAAACAAAAAAAACAGAAAACCCCACCAAGCTGGCTTCAAGGTTACACAGCTGAAAGTCACACAGCCACACTGGAACGCGGATCCCATCTAAAACCTGACTTCCCAGGCATCAACCTAACACTTCACATTTTAAAAAAGGAAATGCTAACTGCCTTCTGCCTCCCAAGATGGTTCCCCAACCCACAGCCCAGGAGGAAGCTCACTAACAGCAGCACGAATGACAAAGTATCATTTGCTTCTGCACTGCACATTTTTATTCAACAAAAGGAGCTGTTTGGCAAATTGTAGCTTCTCTCCCTATGGGAAACCCACATGAAGTCTAACGTAGAAAGTTGACCTGAAACGTTAACTAACGTCAAAATCCTTCTAAGCCAGCGTAGGTCATTTTGGTGAGTAATTGGAAATAGGAAGTTATTCGAAACTTGGGAATCCTAATCGTTGATGTTTGTAATCCAGTTTAGCACAAAGGGCATTTGAAACTCTTTTGAGAAAATGCTAATTTTTCCTGTATGTAGTGTTAGCCCTGCGACCACCTGCAGATTTTTTGATCTGCTAATTGATCGCCAGACGTCATTTTCCTGTCTCAAAAACTGCATTCTCGAATGGCTTTGCAAAATAAGACCAGCTCAATCTGCATTCTAAAAAATTATGTGAGACATATACATACATCTAAGTTAGATACATATATCTACATTATATACCTAACACATATAATTTTAGGCAGCTCAAATGCAAACAACCCAAACGCAGCCATTAAAAACGCACTGCTTGGGAAAACAACCTTCTCTCCCAAGGAGGCAATTGGAGGCTCTGCAAACACATTCTAGCCGCCAGGAGTTATTACCAAGAATTCCAGACTTGGCAAAGAACAGCGGGCACAGACAGCGATCAAGCAGGCGACCGGCACGAATCCCCTAGGGTACCCATCCTTGGCCCAGCCCAGCACTCTCCATTCACCCCCACAACCCGTCCCACCCACCAGGTGTGAGCCAGTACCTGCGAAGGGACCCCGCCTCCCAGCAAAGGGCTAGGCTTCAAGCTGGGCCTCCAGGGGGCGCCCGCGCGCAAGCCGGGTGGGCTGTCCGCGACAACCCTGGTGATCAATAGCCAACTCCCCTCCCTCCCAAATCGCAGTGGCAGCGCACGGCCAGGCCTGAGGATTTAGCTCAGCTCAGGTTGACTCTGATTCCAAACTCCAACCATCGTTAATTTCAGAAGTCCTCTCGTAACAAGCTTCCCTCCCGAAAGGTGCCAAACCACCAAAAGCCCCACGTGTGTGCGCCCACCCAAAATGAAGGGGGAAGGGGAGGTCAGCGTAGGACCAGGGGAGGGGTCAGAGCCAGGAGCTCGCCCCTCCTCTCCGGAGGAAGCAGGCGGGCTGAGGGTTAACCCTTTTGTTCCAGGTGGGCCAGGCCACGAAGCCTTCACGCTCCCCTCAACCCCCACCCCACCCCGCCCCCAACCAAGGCACAAAGAGAGTCCCTCCAGGCGCCTGGGACCTCGGGTGCGCGCTGCGCTGACCACCCGGCGCCCCGAAAACGCTCAGCCATCCCCTCCGTCAAGCCGATCCTTTTAATTTGCCCTGGAAAAATGTTAAACGGGGAATTCTATTGACGTATTATAAACTTGGGAAATGTATTACATTCAGTCTCCGACAAAAAGGCGGGGATACGGAAGCCAAAAAGTGGCGACCGTCTTCTCGGGAAACCCCGGGTATCACAGATGGTCTCTGAGAGTCCTCCGGGGTTGCCGCGCACACCCGTCTGCTGCAGGGAAATTAGAAAGCAGGCGGGGAGCGGAGCGACGAACAAGGCCGGAGAGGAGGCTACAAATCCCCCCTCCCCCCACGCGCACGCTAAAAACTTATCAGGCGACAATTTGGCGGGCCGGGATGGAGACGAGATAGTGGAAAACCGCCTCGCTCCTAAAACCTCCGCGGTGAAGTGATGAAGTGGGTACAGAGTTGGCCCCGCCGTTCCTGGCGCGGCTGGGGTCCCGAACTCCCCTCGATCCGGGAAACGCTGGCCGCGGAAGCGTGGGCCAGGTCAGCCGCGGGAGTTCGCTCTGGCCCCCCACCTCTCCCCTTTCACACCCGAGCGCAAATGTGGAAAGCCGAGCGCTCCAGAAAAGCCACGCAAAACGGGAGGCCGGTGCACCCCAGTGGGGCTGCCGCGCGCCCGCCACCCCGGCCACTGGGGGCTCGCACCCTCGGGCTTGCCGCGGTTATTTTTAGGAAGTCGGAAATCAAAGATGGCTGGAGGTCAGGCCCCGAAAGGTTAGGGCGAAGATCGGCAGGCGGCGCAGCCCGGGCAGAAAAGGCGAAATCCAGAAAAGAAAAAAATTTTAAAGGGAAACATTGAGCCCTCCTCCCCCACCTCTCTGGGCCCTCCAATCCCCTGCGCAGCGCGGGTGGCCCGCACCCCAGCTCCTGAGGGTGGGGAGAGGTCGCGCCCCCTCCCCCCACTTGGCTCGGGAGGGGCGCGTGCAACAGATCGTCCTCCTCCGGGGGGTCTCCCAGGGGTGCGCCCCTCCTCCAGCCTCCAAGAAAAGCCCCAAGGGGCTGGTGGAGAGGGTGGGGATCCCCCGGGGTTCTTTCTTTTGAGAGCGACGCGAGGGAGGGGGACCTAAGTTACAAGGGGGGGTAACACCAGTGAGGGGAGTGGAACCAATTAAGTGAGGGGCAGAGGACAAGGAGAAGGGAACCTTTCGGGAGCGAGAACAGAGGAGCGAGTGGGGGTCAATTTTACAATTAGGGGAGAAAGCTGGGGGTGAAACTTACACAAGAGGGGAGAAGAGGAAAAAAGTGTGAAATGTGCAAAAGGCGGGGTGGTGGGGAGAGGAGGAGACCTCTCCTCCCGGGCACTGAGCCCCCAAATCTCGGCTCCTGAATTTGCGCTGGACGCCGCCCGCTCCCCGAAGCCTGCGCCCTCGAGGATCCCGCGTACGTCCGGGAAGCTCCACTCCCCGGGCGGGCGCCCCAGCCCCACTCACCCAGCTCCCCCGCCGCGGGCGCCGCTGGGGCCGCATCTGCAAACTCCGGGGTCTGCTGCTGCGGCTGCTGCTCGCCCTGGTCCTCCTCCGAGTTGATGTGCTGGGGTTTCGCCTGCTTGCGCCTCGACATGGTGCGAGCATCGGGGCGCCGGGAGAGCCGCAGTTATTTGCCCTCTCCGCCACAAATTCCTGGAGTTGGGAAATTTACCCCCCTTCGGCCGGAACGCGCATGTCCCAGTAATTATTATTATCAATAATGCATTGCGATTTATCATGAGCCCTGACAGCTGATTGGCCTGGGTCCAAGACCTCAGAGATCATTTAAATAAGCCCTCATTGATCAGGGAGGGGTGAGGCATTCTGGGCTTTGTAGTCCGGGCCTACTTGTGACAAAGGCGTGTTCATCAGGGGAGCGCAGCTAATTAGCATCCGGGCTCAGATTGGCTGGGGCGGGGACGAAATCAGAGGGGGACCCATCCTTGCTCCAACTATCTCAGTCCTTGGAGAGGAAAAGAAAATGGGGAGAAATGCGTACTTATTAAAAAGTAGGAGCTTACGTAAAAGTTTTGGAACGGCTGTATTTGGTAGTTACTTGCTCCAAAGATTACTTTGTAAGGTTGATGTCCACCAGCCGAGAAGGGAGATCTCTTCACAGTGGAATATTTTGGCTCAGTTTTCACATCTACACGCACACACATTCCCCCAAACCTGAGATGTGACCCGTGTCCCCTCCCATCTTTTTGATTAAAAATGTTTAAGTTGAGTCTCGAGATAACTGAAGAATGATGAATGGTGGTGTTTTCAGCCCTCCCATCCATCTCAACTCTTAAAGTGAGCTCGGAACTTCCAAAATTTCAGATACCCCACCACCACCATGACTTACCTCCTTTAAAAGCTGATTAATAGCCTCCAGGATTCCTGTTCACAAAGACCGGTTTGTGGTTACAATGCAAACCTTGATTTTTTTTTTTTAACTTCAAAATGACTGGCTACTAAATATAGAAATGGCAAATGATAAGCAAGCATAGTCAGAGATAATATCAAAACAGCAAGCAATTGCATTTTTTTCCCCAGGAGCCATAAATGCCTGATAACATCATATTTTATTACTGAGACAATGCTCTTGCATCTCCCATGGAATGGCAATGGGGCACTGTCACAGTATCTGGTTGTTACTAATCACTGTTGGAATTTTTTTGTGCAATACACACATTATTACAGAAAAGGTGTATCGTTCAAAGTGATTGTATCATTCTGACACATGATGCCTGGAATTTTTTAAAGTTGGGCTTGTATGTGTGTATATGATATATTACATGTATACACATTTATACCGTAAATCCATGTATACTTAATTTGGCTAACTGCTTTACACAATGTACATGCTCAATAAATGTTAAATGAATGATGAAATCATCAACCTGCTAAGTCTTTGATTGGTCTTTCCATAACTGCTCTGGGCATGCGTCTTTGTTTGGCATTTACTTCATTGTAAGGGACTGTGCAGATATAAACCCTCCCTCCACATTTGTGCATTGCATTCTCTTGATTAGTTATTCATCACGTTCCCAGCTTGTAAACTCATCAGGAATACAAGCAAAATGGAATGCTGGGCTCATCAATGTGTTCACCTGGGTATTTGGACAACCCAAGGCAGAAAATAAATCAGCTTGATCATCTTTTTTATATTCGTGGCCATCAGTAAAAACTTGTTGAAGGAAGATTAACCTTCAATTTTTGAGTCTCTGAAAAAGTCTTGCCTTATTTTATGTATAACATCTAAAGCAAGTAAGACAGAATTATAGCCAACAGCCAGATTGAAAAGGTAAGAATTTGGTTTAATAATACATAGAAGCAGTTTAGAATTCTGATACTGAGTAAAAAGGCCAATTAGCACCTGCCTTGCTGACTAATCTACTGATATTCTCAACACCTTTTCTGTGTAAGGTAGAGTGGCAGGAGATCTAACTTACAAATCTAAACGAATGTGCAATGGGTTTATGGCTCAAAAAATACTATTGGGTTAAGGAAAATTTCATTTATATAGTTGTTTATATTTATTTTAGTAGATGATAGTTGTAACATGTTAGCCTTACTACGAGACAAAATTGTGCCGCTTGACTCTCCAAGTGATAGTAATAATAATAATTGATTGAGCCCCTTGTACATGCCACAGACTGCATTAAATGAATGCACACCGCCTTGTTTTATCTTCCCATAGAGGTTGGCCCTATTGTCCTCTCCATTTTGAAACTGAGGCTCAAAGACATGAAGTGACTTAATTAGAAACTGGCTGAGCTGGTGGTCAGTTTCTGAGCCGGTGGTCAGTTTCTAAGTCTGACTCCAAAATTCTATCACATCCTAATACCTGTCTTCCAACTATAGCTGAATATAGAGAAGATAGCTAAAGAAGAAAAATCGGAGTACAGTAAACTAAATTTAAAGTGTCCTAGAAAAATCTTGGGTCTTCAGAAATCACTCCAACAGATGAAGTCAAGAAGTTTCCCTCAAATGGAAACCTTCCACAAATATCATATCAAGAAAAGCAGGACACAGTACATGTTTTGAATCTACCCCCAGTTTAACAGCTGCAGCCAGGAGCCAGTTGGTGGAAAATAAAGTAAGTCCTAGAGCAAAGCAGGGGATGAACGGAGGGCATAGCAACAGGCAAGTCCCTAATCAAAAGTTGTTTCAGGCTGAGCACAGTGTCTCACGCCTGTAATCCCAGCACTTTGGGAGGCCAAGACTGGCGGGTCACCAGAGGTCAGGAGTTCGAGACTAGCCTGGCCAACACGGTAAAACTCCATCTCTACTAAAAATACAAAAATTAGCTGGTTGTGGTGGCGCATGCCTGTAATCCCAGCTACTCAGGAGCCTGACGGAGGAGAATCACTTGAATCCAGGAGGCGGTGGTTGCAGTGAGCCAAGATCTAGCTACTGCACTCCAACCTGGGCGACAGAGTAAGACTCTGTCTCATGAAAAAACAACAACAAAAAAGTTATTTATTAAACCAAAGGACCTGGTTGGGACCCAAGCTTGAAAAGAAAATGTTCAGAGTAAAGGATGATATTAAACTTTTTCATGTTAATGTCCTTTGTTAGGTGACTGGGTTTATATAATCCAGTCATTGTCAATGTTTATGTAATCCAGTCATGTTCAATGTTTGTGCCAGGCAGGAATATTCAAAAAATACACTTATTGGTATATTTTTCAGCAGTCTTATTGTTTATAAGGAGATTTGGGATGCATAATCCCATTTTATCCTCACTAATATCCTTTTTTAATTCCTTTTTTTTTTTTTTTTTTTGAGACAGACCACTCTTGTCACCCAGGCTGGAGTGCAGTGGCACGATCTCTGCTCATTGCAACCTCTGCCTGGGTTCAAGCGATTCTCCTGCCTCAGCCTCCTGAGTACCTGGGACTATAAGCACATGCCACCACACTCGGCTAATTTTTGTATTTTTAGTAGAGATGGGGTTTCACCATGTTCACCAGTTGTCTCCAACTCCTGACCTCAAGTGAGGCTCACCTCAGCCTCCCAAAGTGCTGGGATTACAGGCGTAAGCCACCGTGTCTGGCTTATTTCTATTTCATTTATGGAAAAACAGAAGCTCATCGCTCCCATCAGCTCCTAGCAAGTACTAACGAATGCATGCCAAATTATGGATTCAGTAACTTTGCACAGGTCTCAGTGGAAGGCAGGTCTTTCCCTGAAAACCCCACCTCTGCTCTTTTCTACAAGGAATCGTCTTCCTTTCCACTGCTTGCCTCTCTTCACCTGGCCCACTCCTAAAAAGCCTACAATCTCTTCAAATTTCCCTTCCTGAAACCAGCCTTCCCTCTTCCAAACTAGGTCTCATTTATTAGTTCTCTCAGGCTTCAAGAAACCATTTCTTTCTTTTTATCGCGCAGTTCAAAATATATAATGACAGACTTTCTCATGTATCAGTTTATTGCTTATTTCTCACACTGCAGGCTCCGTGAGGGTAGACATCGTCATCACGGTGTCCTTAGCACTTAGCCACAGTAATGGAACACAGAAGTCACAACAAATAAATAGCGATGGACTCAATCCATGCTGAGTAACTTTAGAGGCCTGAATAGGAAATGAAGTGTTAAACGCAATATAGTAGGTGGGAATGTAAAATGCTGCAGCCACTCTAGATGGCAGTTCCTCAACAAATGTAAAAAAGGATTACCATATGATCCAGCAATTCCACATGTGGGTATATATTCAAAAGAATTGAAAGCAGGGTCTCGAAGCAGTATTTATATACCCATGTTCACAGCAGAATTATTCACAATAGCCAAAAAGTGGAAACAACTCAAATGTCCATGGACAGATGAATGAATAAAGTAAATGCAGTCTATCCATACAATGAAATATTACTCAGCCTTAGAAAGGAAGGAAATTCTGACGCATGGTACCACATGGATGAATCTTTGTTTTCTTTTGGGTTTTTTTGTTGTTGTTTTTTGAGACAGAGTCTCGCTCTGTCGCCCAGGAGTGCAGTGGTGCGATCTTGGCTTACTGCAAGCTCCGCCTCCCGGGTTCATGCCATTCTCCTGCCTCAGCCTCCCGAGTAGCTGGGACTACAGGAGCCCACCACCACGCCCGGCTAATTTTTTGTCTTTTTAGTAGAGATGGGGTTTCACCATGTTAGCCAGGATGGTCTTCATCTCCTCACCTCGTGATCCGCCCGCCTCGGCCTCCCAAAGTTCTGAGATTACAGGCTTGAGCCACCGTGCCCAGCCAACGTGGATGAATCTTGAAGACATTATGCCAAGTAAAATGAGCCAGTCACAGAAGGACAAATAGAGTAGTCAAATTCATAGAGACAAAAAGTAGAATGGTGGTTGCCAGGGGCTGGAGGGAGGGAGAGTGGGGGGTGGAGGGGCGGTTTCTGCTCAATAGGCATGAAGTTCCAGTTTTGCAAGATGAAAAGGGATCTAGATAAATGTTTAGATTTTAGCTGCTTTGCCACAAAAACAAACAAAATCAGGTAACAATGCAAGATGGATAGGTTCATTTGCTTCACTGGTAATCTTTTTACTATCTATATAAATCCCATAACATCATGTAGTATGCCTTAAATATACACAATAATTTTTTTTTTTAAAGATCTGGACTGGGCACGGTGGCTCACGCCTGTAATCCCAGCACTTTGGGAGGCCAAGGCAGGCGGATCATGAGTTCGGGAGTTCGAGACCACCCTGACCAACATGGTGAAACCCCATCTCTACTAAAAGTACAAAAATTAAATGGGCGTGGTGGTGGGCACCTGCAATCCCAGCTACTTGGGAGGCTGAGGCAGGAGAATCACTTGAACCTGGGAGGCAGAGGTTGCCCAGATGGTGCCACTGCACTACAGCCTGGGAGACAAAGCGAGACTCCAACTCGAAAGAAAAAAAAAAAGAAAAAAGAAAGAGAGAGATCTGGAAATTGGTTGCTCAACAATGTCAATGTACTTAACATTTCAAAACAGCACACTTAAAGATGGGTCAGACAGTAAATCTTATGTTAAGTGTATTTTAACACAATTGCAGAGAAAAAAAAGGCAATTACAAACTAGATTATCACGATGGCTGCATACTGTATGGATTTACTAAAAATAATTCAACTGTACACTCACAGTCAGTGAGTTTCATGATATGTAAAGCATATGTACATGAAATGGTTTTTAGGAAGACAATTACATACTTGGCTATCCCTGTCATTGAAAGGACCACAGTTATGTGTGTGTTTTTTTCTGTGTGGGATTCCCAGCATCTTAAGCTTGAAATGACTAAAGTAGCGAGGTTGAGTCCCATAAATCATGGTCTGCCACTGCAAAAGTATTGCCACTTTGGACCTCTGTTTATTCATGCCAGGAAGCACAGTCGACTGACTTGGTAACCACGGCTGCTTCAATTTGGGAAATGTAAGGGTTGGATTTGGGAAGTATCTTAACATGGACCAACGTCTTAGAGTCTATGGACTTTTATGTATCATAGTACATTTGATATCTGCCTACCCCAAATGGAAGGCTTGATGTCTGGAAGGCACTCTTCAAATTCTAGAGATTTAGAAGTTGAGCTAAAATTGCCTCCAAAATCATGCTTGTAATTCAATGGGACTGTTTTATTATGGGGCCAAATGTCCACTTTTCTGAGTGTCCTGGCCCAGAGCCCTTCTGTTGGGACGATTTATGGTCGCAAAGTTGGCTAATTGCAATAATCACCACTTAACTGATGATATTTCCCCCATTTTAATATCTCTCTGCTTGTTGCCATTTCATCAATTCCAAATTGGTATTGAACAATTTCTAGCTCCAATTAGTCTTCTTAGTTGCAGCTGATGTATTGAAGCCTACAACTGTGTATTAAAAAAAAAAAAAAAAAAAAGGTAAAAATATTCCAGGCCAGACACCGTGGCTCATACCCGTATTCTAGCACTTTAGGAGGCTGAGACCGGAGGACTGCTTGAGCCCAGCCCAGGAGTTTGAGAGCAGCCTGGACAACATTGGGAGTCCCCATCTCTACAGAAAATAAACCACAAAAAAATTAGCCAGGCATGGTGGCACGCACCTATAGTCCCAGCTACTCTGGAGGCTGAGGTGGGAGATCACCTGAGCCTGGAGAAGTCGAGGCTGCAGTGAGCTGTTATCGTGCCACTGCATTCCAGCCTGGGTGATGGAGCGAGACCCTGTTTCAGAAAAACAAAACAAAACAAACAAATAAATTAACCAGGCATGGTGGTGTGTACCTGTAGTTCCAGCTACTCAGGAGAATGAGGTGGAAGGATTGATTGAGCCCAGGAGTTTGAGGCTGCAGCGAGCCTTGTTCATGCCACTGCACTCCAGCCTGGGCAACAGAGTGAGAGTCAGTCTCAAAAAACAAACAAACAAAAAAGGGCCTGACACAATGGCTCACGCCTGTAATCCCAACACTTTGGGAGGTCGAGGCGAGCAGATCACGAGGTCAGAAGTTCGAGACAGCCTGGCCAACATGGTAAAACCCTGTCTCTACTAAAAATACAAAAATTAGCCAGACGTGATGGTTTGCGCCTGTAATCCCAGCTACTCAGAAGGCTGAGGCAGGAGAATTGCTTGAACCCAGGAGGCAGAGGTTGCAATGAGCCGAGATCGCTCAACAGCACTCCAGCCTGGGACAGAGCAAGATTCTGTCTCAAAGAAACAAAAAAATTCTGTCTGGGCGTGGTGGCTCACACCTGTAATCCCAATATTTGGGAGGCCGAGGTGGGTGGAGCATCTGAGGTCAGGAGTTCGAGACCAGCCTGGCCAACATGGTGAAACCCTGTCTCTACTTAACAAAAAAAAAAATTAGCAGGCATGGTAGCAGGCGCCTGTAATCCCAGCTACTTGGGAGGCTGAGGCAGGAGAATCACTTGAACCCGGGAGGCGGCAGTTGCAGTAAGCCAAGATCATGCCATCGCACTCCAGCCTGGACGACAAGAGCGAAACTCCGTCTCCAAAAAAAAAAAATTTCCAACAAGCTTATTAAAGCAAGAGTGAATTGTCAGAAATGATACTTTCTTCTGTAAGTTTGCTGGTTAAAGACTAAATGGATTAAGAATAAGAGTTGGCCGGGCATGGTGGCTCACGCCTGTAATCCCAGCACTTTGGGAGGCCGAGGTGGGTGGATCACGAGGTCAGGAGATCGAGACCATCCCGGCTAACACGGTGAAACCCCGTCTCTACTAAAAATACAAAAATTAGCCAGGCTTGGTGGCGGGCACCTGTAGTCCCAGCTACTCGGGAGGCTGAGGCAGGAGAATCGTTTGAACCTGGGAGGCGGAGCTTGCAGTGAGCCGAGATCGTGCCACTGCACTCCAGCCTGGGTGACAGAGCGAGACTCCGTCTCAAAAAAAATAAATAAATAAAATAAAAGAGTTTGTGTGACTAGCTTTTTTTACTCCTCAGTCGCTTGAAACTCATGCTAGTCCAAGCATGCAGTCTTTCGGTCAATCTCAGGCACACACATACAGTCGAGAATGTTGGCTCTCTCTAAGTTCACAGCAGCAGTTCTTAATGGGGACAATGTGCCTTTTCCCCCACCAGGCGACATTTGGCAATGTCTAGAGACATTTTCGGTTGTCACTACTGTCTAGTAGGTAGAGGCCCAGGGTCATGCTTAAGATCCTACAATGCCCAAGATAACCTCCACAACAAAGGAATACCTGACCCAAAATGTCAACGGTGCCAGAGATGAGAAATGAGGCTTACAGGTAATATGATTTCAAGGCTATATTAGCATCTAACTAATACCATTGAAAAAAAATAGTTAAGTCCTTTCTAAAAAGTATTAAGTCACAATCAAATCCTCTTATCTTCTCCAGGGGAGGCTTCTTAACCTTCCCAACTAAATCAAACTTCAGCATTTCGACCCTTTCCCTCAAAGATTGCACAATTGCCGTCTTATATTCGCTCATGTGATGATTTGAGTAATTTATCTAGTTCTCCTCCTGCAGATTAGAGAAAGATAACATTTTGGAATTCTGTTTATTTCACTGAATGGGCTATCATAAGATTCTCCTGCCGCATTGAAAGAAATCTTTGTAAATGTGTTTTGTTATTTTTTCACTCTGTGGATGAACCTTTAATTCACTTAACCAATCCCTGTTGTGTATTTGAGATCTTTGTCTTTACTTTAGTAACATTTCAGGGAACGTCTTTGCTCATAGACGGCTCTGTCCAAATTTTGGATTTCTTGCCTTAAGGCCTACCATCTTGAGTCTTTCTGAAGTGAATGTTGAAATGAATTTCACAGATTCACAGCCCTTTGAGAGCTTTTTTCAAATACTATCTTACTCCTTTTGTAGGCTCTTGTGCAAGACCAGGGCCTCAGTAACATGAGTGATCAAGCTAAATGGGTCATCTCATAAACATGCTTATCGGGACACTCACATATTGCGTAACTGGACAGCAGAAATGTATAGATTTTCAAAAACAAGTCAAAGGTTCAATTGATTGAACATTTTTTTTTCTGCTAGAAATGCTTTCCTTTTCATTTCCTTTTTACGTAAGTCTGATTCACTCTTTACTTAAATATTTCTGTACTGGCATCCAAAACCCTTCTTAAAAGTTTTCTCTTGCCTTAAAAGAAAATTTTTTTTTGTTATCTACCAGGCACAAATCCAACCCCCTAGTCCCCTAAAAACTCTATGTTTTTAAACTCTATGTTTAAAAACTATTACTGAGAAGGCGCTTCTTCAAATTCGCTGCAAACTTTATTATAACAAAGCTTAAAGAGCTAAAAGCGCGGCACAATGGAAAGTTGACTGTTATAAATATCTATCCGGCTTTGCAATATAAATTATAATTAAAAATAAACTTGTCAGAGAACTCTAGGCAACACACAAAAAGTGAGACGTTTAGAACGAGGCAATTAAGAATGTTAATTGGAACACAGAGAAAAGCAAAGGACAGTCATTGTTAAGATAACTGCTCTATAAACACCTAAATGGATTCTGTGAAGGGGAAGAAAGGATCATCTTTTGACCATGAAAGGGAATATAAAATGTTCTTTTCTTTGTTTTAATGTGTGGAGAGATTTTAAACTTCTTTTCTCGCTCAGACGCTCAAGTAAACAAATGACTTGGCCCTAGTCTGGTGTGGGTAACAAAAGAGACAGAAATGGAGGGAAAGAGAGAAAAGCCAACTGGGTAGGCGAGAAGAGAAGAGAGCAAATGCTGAAGAAGAAGAAAAATAAAGGAGGATGATAAATGTAGAGGAATAGAGGGAAAAACCAAAACAGAAAGCATAAACCCCTAGGAAACAGAACAAGAGTTAAACACAGAGAATAAGAAAGGAGTCACCTCCCTTCCTTCACTCTCCAAATGATCTGCGAGTTAATTTCTTAAAGACAGCAGAGTGGACAAGCACAGTCAGACAGACCCAGATGTAGATCTTGCTTCTTGGCAGTTTCCATCTGGGCTGGATAATTTCCTCCAGGGTCTCAACCTCTCTATGCCTTGATTTCTTCCCTAGTCAATGGGGAGGGTAATCGCTGCTTGTGGCCTCGCTGCAAAAATCAGAAATGATTTGTGTAAAGCCCCTGGCATATAATTAGTGTTTAGGAAACATCTATTATCACATGAATTATTTCAGGGTACAGCAGGAATGTTTAAGGTTTCTCATAATATTAAGCAGATACACAACATACATGATAGTTTTGGAGTCGGAGTTATTTAATTTACATGGTCATTTATTTGATCATTCATTCATTCAAGGAGTAATTATTTTGTCTGCTATGCACAGGGCCTTGAGCTCCCTCAGTGCTGGGAATTTAGACATGAAAAACCTTAAGTAGTTCAGTCTAAAATGTCTAAAAGTTTAATGTCAAAATTGTTGGCTTTTGCAAAAATGTTAGCCTGTGGGCCAATGGTAGTCTATGGTACACTGACTCTGCCTAGAATATGGCTAGGATGGGATGGAAACACGAAAGACATGATTTAGGACATATTCTTTTCTAGAATAAGCATTCCGTGACAGAAGGGGCCGTATTCATCTCATTCACCGTTGCATAAACAAATTGCATTGCATAAGCAAATATCTTTAATGAACAGCATCTAGGAGCAAGTGCTTTGAAGACAAAGCAAGGTAAAAGGACAGAGGCCATCAGTGGATGCTTTTTTTGTAGGGTGATCAGGAAAGGCTTCACTGAAAAGGAGACAAGTGGCCGAGACGTGAAGGAGGTGAGGGAGAAAGTCATATAGATCTGTGGGAATTGCATTCCAGACAGAGGCAACAGACAATGCAAAGGCCTTGAGGCAGGAAAGTGCTTGGCGTGTTTGAGGAACCAGAAAAAGGCCAGTGGGGCTGGGGTGGAGTGAGTGAGGAGTAATAGGGGCAGAGGACATATGACCTTAGAGATCATGGCTCTAGATACTTTGTTTTCCTATTTTTTTTATTGTGGTTAAATATCCATATTATGAAATTTATTTATGTATTTATTTTTCTGAGATGCAGTTTTGCTCTGTCGCCCAGGCTGGAGTGCAGTGGCATGATCTCAGCTCACTGTAACCTCCGCCTCCCAGGTTCAAGCGATTTTCCTGTCTCAGATTCCCCAGTAGCTGGGATTATAGGCGTGTGCCACCACACTCAGCCAATTTTTATAGTTTTAGTAGAGACGGGGTTTCACCATGTTGGCTGGTCTGGTCTTGAACTCCCGACCTCAGGTGATCCGCCTGCCTCGGCCTCCCAAAGTGCTGGGATTACAGGCGTGAGCCACCGCATTTCCACTTATTTTAAATGTCATCTCGTAGTGGCAGCTTACCAAATAGAGATCCATATAACTGCTTGAAAATTTTAAGGTTTAAGAAATACTCAAAAGGAGTGATTAGTAGTAGAATGCTTAATAAATTCTTAATTGTCAGGCTGGGCATGGTGGCTCACGCCTGTAATCCCAGCACTTTGGGAGGCCGAGGCAGGTGGATCACCTGAGGTCAGGAGTTTGAGACCAGCCTGGCCAACATGGCGAAACCCTGTCTCTATTAAAAATACAAAAATTAGCCGGGCGCAGTGGCTCACACCTGTAATCCCAGCACTTTGGGAGGCCGAGGCGGGCGGATCACGAGGTCAGAAGATCGAGACCATCCTGGCTAACACGGTGAAACCCCGTCTCTACTAAAAATACAAAAAATTAGCTGGGCGAGGTGGCGGGCACCTGTAGTCCCAGCTGCGCAGGAGGCTGAGGCAGGAGAATGGCGTGAACCCCTGGGGGCGGAGCCTACAGTGAGCCGAGATCGAGCCACTGCACTCCAGCCTGGGGGACAGCGAGACTCCGTCTCAAAAAAAAAAAAAAAAAAAATACAAAAATTAGCCGGGTGTGGTGGCACACACCTGTAAGCCCAGCTACTCAGGAGGCTGAGGCATGAGAATTGCTTGAGCCCGGGAGATGGAGGTTGCAGTGAGCTGAGATAATGCCATTGCACTCCAGCCTGGGTGACAGAGCGTGACTCTGTCTCAAAAACAATAATAATAATAATAAATAAATTCTTGTTTGTTTGTTTGTTTTGTTTTGTTTTGTTTGAGACGGAGTCTCACTCTGTCACCCAGACTGGAGTACAATGGCGTCTTCTCAGCTCACTGCAGCCTCCACCTCCCAGGGTCAAGCGATTCTCCCGCCTTCACCTCCCAAGTAGCCGGGACTATAGGTGCGTGCCACCACACCCGGCTAATTTTTGTATTTTTAGTAGAGATGGAGTTTCACTATGTTGGCCAGGCTGATCTCGAACTCCTGACCTTGTGATCCGCCCACCTCGGCCTCCCAAAGTGCTGGGATTACAGGCATGAGCCACCGCGCCCGGCCAATAAATAAATTCTTAATTGTCCTGCAGCAAAAATGTCTAAGGGAACCAAGCACAGTGGCACATGCCTGTAGTACCAGCTACTGGAGAGGGTGAGGTAGGAGGATCACTGGAGCCCAGGAGTTGAAAGCTGTAGTACCCCACAATCGTGCCTGTGAATAGCCACAGTGACCCAGCCTGGGCAACATAGTGAGACCTGGATCTCTAAAATCAAAAAACGTAAGAGTTGAAATATTTAGATAGGTTTCATCTTAATATGACTGCCAAGTCAATTAGTGATAGGACAGCCCTCCCCACCCCGGTTTTTTGTTTTGTTTTGTTTTTAAGAATTTTGCTAGGGCTGGGCACAGTGGCTCACACCTGTAATCCCAGCACTTTAGGAGGCTGAGGCAGGTGTATCACGAGGTCAGGAGATTGAGGCCATCCTGGCTAACATGGTGAAACCCCTTCTCTACTAAAAACACAAAAAATTAACTGGGTGTGGTGGCACGCGTCTGTAGTCCCAGCTACTCAGGAGGTTGAGGCAGGATAACCACTTGAACCTGGGAGGCAGAGGTTGCAGTGAGCCAAGACTGCGCCACTGTACTTCAGCCTGGGCTACAGAGGGAGACTCTGTCTCAGAAAAAAAAAAAAAAAAGAACTTTGCTTTTTTTTTTTTTTTTTTTTTTTGGTGACATGAAAGGCTGTCAGAGTGTTTTGAGCAGGGGAATGACAGGATTTTCCTAGGTTTTAGGAGAACTCTGAGGGAGGTTATAGACCCAAGTAGGTGGGGGATAGGATGGATGTGCGGAGAGCAGTGAGGACGCTATTGCAGTAGTCCAGGAATGAGAAAATGGAGCCTGGACCAAGGTGGAAGTGGCAGGGGTGGGAGAGATAAAACAGATGTGGGGAATTCATTGTGATCATGTGGCTGATAGAACTTGCAAACTGATCGGATGCAGGTATAAGACACAGGGGTCAAGGATGACGCCTAGATTTTCAGCCTGAGCATCCAAAAGGTTGCAGGTACCAGGTAGAGAAATAGGGAAGGCTGTGGGAGACGTAGATTTGGCAGAGGGGGTGCTTCAGAACTCGTTTGGAACATGTTAGGTTTGATTTGCCAATTAGACATTCAAGTGGAAAAGTCAGATCAACAGTTGGAGACACCAGTCTGAAGTTCAGAGGCAAGGACCAGCAGGCTGTTGACATCAGTATGAGATGGTTTTTGAAGCCGAGAAACTGGCTGAGATCATCTAGGCAGTGAATGGAGATAGGGAAGAGAAAAGAGCAAGGATGAGGCCTGGGGAACTCCTGGGTTTAAAGGAGGGAAGTTGAGGAGAAAAATACATAGGTGCAGAGAAAGAGCAGCCAGTGAATCGGGATGACAGAGAGAGCAGTCCAGGAAGCCAAGAGAGAAACGTGCTTCACGGGGAGGCAGGGACTCACTGTCCGAACATGACACTGATGTGTCAAGGCAGACAAGCATTGGAACTGAGTGTTGGGTTTGGCAACACAGAGACAACTAGTCATTAAGAAGATGCCTGGGGATACCTAGGGGCAAGAGCTGATTGGAGAGGGTTGGGGAAGGATGACAGGAGATGGTGAACTCTTTAGGGTCAATTCTTTTAAAACTGTCTCATGGTGAGTGGGGAGTGGGGAGAATCAGGGTGAATATGAGTGTGAGGGAGATAACATAGCAAGTGCTGGATGATGTTGGAAGGATCCGAGGGAAGAGGAAATGTTGATGATGCAGGAGAGAAAGGGAACAATTACAGAGTACAGATGCTCCTTGACTTCTGATGGGTTTACGTCCCGGTAAACCCACTGTAAGTTGAAAATATAATAAACTGAAAATGCATTTAGAGGCCTAGGCGGGTGGATCACTTGAGGCCAGGAGTTTGAGACCAGCCTGGCCAACATGGCAAAACTCTGTCTCTACTAAAAATACAAAAATTAGTCAGGCTTGGCCAGGCTCAATGGTTCACGCCTGTAATCCTAGCACTTTGGGAGGCCCAGGCAGGTGGATCACGAGGTCAGGAGTTCAAGACCAGCCTGGATAACATGGTGAGACCCCGTCTCTACTAAAAATACAAAAATTAGCTGGACGTGGTGGTGGGCACCTGTAATCCCAGCTACTTGGGAGGCTGAGGCAGGAGAATTGTTTGAACCCAGGAGGCGGAGCTTGCAGTGAGCCGAGATTGTGCCACTGTACTCCAGCCTGGGCAACAAGAAAGAGCGAGACTCCGTCTCAAAAAAAAAAAAATAGTCAGGCTTGGTAGCGCACACCTGTGATCCCAGCTACTTTGGAGGCTGAGGGACGAGAATCGCTTGAACCTGGGAGGCAGAGGTTGGTGTGAGCTGAGATCACGCCACTGCACTCCAGCCTGAGTGACAGAGAGAGACTGTCTTAAAAAAAATGCATTGAATACACCTAACCTACCAAACATTACAGTTTAGCATACCTTCAACATGCTCAGAACACTTACATTAGTCCACAGTTGGGCAAAGTCATCTAACACAAAGCCTATTCTATAATAAAATGTTAAATAGCTCATGTAATTTATTGAATACGAAACTGAAAAACAAAATGGTTGTGAGTACTTGAAGTACAGTTTCTACTGAAGGTACTAATTGCCTTTGTACCACTGTAAAGTTGAAAAATCTTAAATTGAACCATTGTAAGTTGGTTCATCTGTAGAGATCTCAGGAAAGTAGGAAAGAGCTGGGCATGGTGGCTGCTCATGCCTGTAGTCACAGCCACTCGGGTGGCCGAGGCAGGGAGATCCCTTGAGTCCAGGAATTTGAGACCAGCCTGGGCAACATAAGGTGACTGTGTCTCAATTTATTTTATTATTTTTTTTTGAGACAGAGTCTCACTCTGTCACCTAGGCTCGAGTGCAATGGCGCAATCTCGGCTCACTGCAACCTCTGCCCCGCGGGTTCAAGCAATTCTTCTGCCTCAGCCTCGCCAGTAGCCAGGATTATAGGCGTGCACCACCACACCCAGCTAATTTTTTATTTATTTATTTATTTATTTGAGACGGAGTCTCGCTCTGTCGCCCAGGCTGGAGTGCAGTGGCACGATCTCGGCTCACTGCAGGCTCCGCCTCCCGGGTTCACGCCATTCTCCGGCCTCAGCCTCCGGAGTAACTGGGACTACAGGCGCCCGCCACCATGCCCGGCTAATTTTTTTGTATTTTTAGTAGAGACGGGGTTTCACCATGTTAGCCAGGATGGTCTTGATCTCCTGACCTCATGATTCACCCACCTCGGCCCCCCAAATTGCTGGGATTACAGGCGTGAGCCACCGCGCCTGGCCTTTTTTTTTTTTTTTTTTTTTTTTTGAGACGGAGTCTCACTCTGCTGCTCAGGCTGGAGTACAGTGGCACGATCTCAGCTCACTGCAACCTCCACCTTCCCGGGTTCATGCCATTCTCCTGCCTCAGCCTCCCGAGTAGCTTGGACTACAGGCACCCGCCACCACGCCTGGCTAATTTTTTTGTGTTTTTAGTAGAGACGAGGTTTCACTGTGTTAGCCAGGACGGTCTTGGTCTCCTGACCTCGTGATCTGCCCGCCTCAGCCTCCCAAAGTGCTGAGATTACAAGCATGAGCCACCACGCCCGGCCCACACCCAGCTAATTTTTATATTTTTTGCAGAGATGAGGTTTCACCATGTTGGCCAGGCTGGTCTCGAACTCCTGACCTTAAGTGATTTGTTCACCTTGGCCTTCCAAAGTGCTAGAATTACAGGCATGAGTCACCGCACCTAGCCTATTTTATTTTACTTTATTTTAGTTTTCAGACAGAGTCTTACTCTGTTGCCCAGACTGGACTGCAGTGGCGCATAGCAGCTCACTGAAACCTCTGCCTCCCGGGTGCAAGCGATTCTCCTGCCTCAGCCTCCTGAGTAGCTGGGATTACAGGCGCGTGCCACCAAGCCTGGCTACTTTTTTTGTAGTTTTTGGTACAGACGCGGTTTGTCCAGGCTGGTCTTTAACCCTTGGCCTCAAGTGATCCGCCCACCTCGGCCTCCCAAAGTGCTGGGATTATAGGCATGAGCCTTTTATTTTTTATTTAAAAATTTTTAAAAATTCTTTAAAAAAGGAAGAGATGGAGTGCTGGCCTATGACATGGTAACATAGTTCATCCGCTGCAATAGCAGGGAAGGCAGAATAGTTGGGTGCAGTTCAAGGCAGGTAGGTTAATTTAGCTTGGGAATGTGTGGGAGTTCACTACTGATTGCATCTATTGTGTCTATTACATCAGTGAAATTAGAAACAAGAGTAAGGAAGGGAAGAGGATGCTGAGTGTTAGAAGAGAGAAAGAAAGGGGTAAAAGTCTTCCAGGAGAGAAAGAGAAAGAATGAAGGAGGGAAATGCAGTGGGGTGGCTGGGTCCATGTGGGTGCTCATGCATTTCTTTCTTTCTTTTCTTTTCTTCTTTCTTTCTTCCTTTCTTCTTTTTCTTTCTTTCTTCTTTTCTTTCTTTCTTTCTTTCTTTCCTTTCTTCTTTCTTTTCTTTCTTTCTTTCCTTCTTTTCTTTCTTTTCTCTTCCTTCCTTCTTTCCTTCCTTCCCTCCTTCTCTCTCTCCTTCCATCCTTCCTTCTTTCCTTTGTTCCTTCTTTCCTTCCTTCTCTCCCTCCCTCTTTTCTTTTCTTTTCTTCTTTTCTTTTCTTTCTTTTCTTTTTCTTGAGATGGAGTTTCACTCTCATCGCCCAGACTGGAGTGCAATGGCGTGATCTCGGCTCACTGCAACCTCTGCCTGCCGGGTTCAAGCGATTCTCCTGCCTCAGCCTCCGGAGTAGCTGGGATTACAAGCCTGTGCCACCACACCCAGCTAATTTTGTTTTTTTTGTTTTTTTTTTTTTTGAGACAGAGTCTCTCTCTCTGTTGCCCAGGTTGCAGTGCAGTGGTGCCATCTCGGCTCACTGCAAGCTCCGCCTCCTGGGTTCACACCATTCTCCTGCCTCAGCTAATTTTGTATTTTTAGCAGAGACAGGGTTTCACCATGTTGGTCAGGCTGGTCTTGAAGTCCTGTCCTTGGGTAATCCGCCCACCTTGACCTCCCAAAGTGCTGGAATTACAGGCGTGAGTGGACGCCCGGCCTATTTCTTCATTTTTCTTAAAATTATATATATATATATATTTAAATAAATATTTATATATTTTTTTTTTCAGAGGGATTTGCTCTGTTGCTCAGGTTGGAGTGGTGCGATCATGGCTCACGGCAGCCTCCACCTCCCAGGCTCAAGCAATCCTCCATCCTTAGCCTCCTGAGTAGCTGGGACTACAGGCGCACAACCATACCTGGCTAATTTTTTTATTTTTTGTAGAGACAGGGTCTCGCTATTTTGCTCAGGCTGGTCTTGAACTCCTGGACTCAAGTGGTCCTCTTGCCAAAGTCCTGGGATGACAGGCATGAGGTTCGGCACCTGGCTATGGTCATGCATTTGAAGGGAAACCAGTTAGCTGTGGTAGTGCTTTTTTTTTTTCCCTCAGACATTTTCAGTGGGACCTGTCCAAGTGCAGAATGGACTAAGAGTTGGATTGAAAAGGAATGGGGTTTAGCCAAGCAAGTACAACAGAGAATAAAAGAACAGGGGCACTGAGGCTGAATGTGGGGGATTACAATGATGGACCCTAGACTCAAAGCCTGGTAAGAGAGGCAGAGCAGGAAGAAGTGAAGAGGAGTAAAACAGGTTTGTGAGCATGGAGGTTGGGGGGAAATCAAGGGATTGTTGGACTTGGGGTCCCAAAGGGACAAAGCCAGAAAGATTTTAGGGGATAGTCGGAGGAAAAGATGCTTGAAATTGAGATGGTGGAGCCGATGTTGTGGCTGGAAAGGATGAGGGTATGGGGTACCTGCTCAGGTGGGGTGGATGACAGGAGCCTCATGGAGAGGAGGACAAGGAGCTGAGCAGCTGAGGTATCAAAGGGTCATCTTACCAAATACTGAAAATGTCAAGAAGTATTGTAGCTGAGCAAGACAGTCGGGTGACAGTGTCTTTAGGAACTGAGGAGCAGGCTCTCGGGTCTGCAGAAGAGGCAATGAGGAGGGGGCATAGACAAGAACAGGTGAGTCTGAGCTTCTGAGTCTCAGCTGAATGCTTTGGGGAGGAAGAATGGATAATTGAGGCCTCAAGAGGAAAGAAACTCACTTAGCTCAACCCCAGTCAGTGCACCAGGGTGACAGAGGGAAACAGCCCCTGGAGAGAGCTGGGGGAGAAGCAGTGTCCCCAGGGGAGAACCAAGGGCCAATTAGGGCAAGAACATTCCAAAAAAAAAGTGAGGATAAAGGAGATTTTGCCATGACGAACCAGAAGACACTGAGGAAGCGTTGGGGGTCGGTGACAGGGCTGGGGATTGGGTCAGATAAGAAACAGGTTTATGGGCAGGGCGCGGTGGCTCATGCCTGTAATCCCAGCAGTTTGGGAGGCCGAGGTGGGTGGATCACAACGTCAGGAGTTCAAGACCAGCCTGGCCAACATGGTGAAACCCCATCTCTACTAAAAATACAAAAATTAGCTGGGCGTGGTGGTGGTGCGCGCCTGTAATCCCAGCTACTTGGGAGGATGTGGCAGGAGAATCACTTGAACCCGAGAGGCAGAGGTAGCAGTGAGCCAAGATCACGCCACTGTACTCCAGCCTGGATCCAGGCCAGGCTACAGAGCGAGACTCTGTCTCCAAAAAAAAAAAAAAAAAAAAAACGGGTTTATAGAATTGGTCACATAGGACCAGACGCTGTCCGAACCACTTTGCTGTATCTAATCGTTTACCCCATGGGATAATTACTATTATTAACAGATGCATTTTCCAGATGAGAACTTTGAGGTATAGAAAGTAATGACCAAGATTCAGCTATAGAACTAGGCCGCCGCCTCAGGACCATACTGGGTGTCAGCCCCTGAGCCAAATCCAGCCCACCACTTGTCTTTGTATGACCTTCGAGCTAACAGTGGGCTTTAGAGATGAACATTTGAATCTATTTGATGATGAACATTTACTTTGAATCCCAGTTAACCAACATGTCATCCCCTCTAAAAGAATTCCATTCTTCTCATTAGTAGACCTATATTAGGAGAAAATTAAATTGTTATTATATTTTGAATTTCATCAATTGCAAATTTGTGAACATTTGTTTTCTCACTTGTGTACCTACATCATATTCTTGATTGTGCCTCTTGGTCTGTAAAACCTAAAATCTTCCCTTTCCTTCCTTCCTTCCTTCTTTCCTTCCTTCCTTCCTTCTTTCTTCCCTCTCCTTCTTTCCTTCCTTCCTTCTTTCTTCCCTCTCCTTCTTTCCTTTTCTCCTTTCTCTCTTTCTGTCTCTTTCTCTCTTTCTCTTTCTTTCTTTCTTTCTTTCTTTCTTTCTTTCTTTCTTTCTTTTTTGAGATAGGGTGTCACTCCATCACTCAGGCTGGAGCACAGTGGCACAAACATGGTTCTGCAGTCTCAACCTCCTGGGCTTAAGCGGTTCTCCTACCTCAGCCTACCATGTAGTGAGACTACAGGCACACTACCATGCCTGGCTAATTTTTTTTGTTGTTTTTTTAGACGGAGTCTCGCTCTGTTGCCCAGGATGCAGTGTAGTGGCACGATCTTGGCTCACTGCAACCTCTGCCTCCCAGGTTCAAACGATTCTCCTGCTTCAACTTCCTGAGTAGCTGGGACTACAGGCACCCACCTCTACGCCTGGCTAATTTTTGTATTTTTAGTAGAGACGGGGTTTCACGATATTGGCCAGGCTGGTTGGAAACTCCTGACCTCAGGTAATCTGCCCGCCTCTGCCTCCCAAAGTGCTGGGATTACAGGTGTGAGCCACTGTGCCCAGCCTAACTTTTTATTTTTATTTTTTTGAGGCAGAGTCTCACTCTGTTGCCCAGGCTGAAATGCAGTGGTGCCATCTCGGCTCACTAGAACCTCCTCCTCCTCCCAGGTTTAAGCCTGATTCTCCTGCCTCAGCCACCCAAGTAGCTGGGATTACAGGTGCACACCACCATGCCAGGCTAATTTTTGTAGTTTTAATAGAGACGGGGTCTCACCATGTTGACCAGGCTGTTCTCAAACTCCTGACCTCAAGTGATCTGTCCACCCTGGCCTCCCAAAGTGCTGGGATTACAGGTGTGAGTCACTGAGCCTGGCCTAATTTTTCTTTTCTCTCTTTTTTTTTTTTTTTTTTTTTTGAGACGGAGTCTCGCTCTGTCGCCCAGGCTGGAGTGCAGTGGCACAATCTCGGCTCACTGCAAGCTCCGCCTCCCGGGTTCACGCCATTCTCCTGTCTCAGCCTCCCAAGTAGCTGGGACTACAGGCACCCGCCACCATGCCCGGCTAATTTTTTGTATTTTTTAGTAGAGACGGGGTTTCACCGTGTTAGCGAGGATGTTCTCGATCTCCTGACCTCGTGATCTGCCCACCTCAGCCTCCCAAAGTACTGGGATTACAGGAATGATCCACCGCGCCCGGCCTGGCCTAATTTTTCTGTAGAGACAATGTCTTACCATGTTGCCAAAGCTGAACTCCTGGGCTCAAGCCATCCTCCCGCCCTGGCCTGCCAAAGTATTGTTATTACAGGCATGAGCCACCATGCCCGGCCCCTAAAATATTTCTGTCTGTTCCTTTACAGAAAGAGTGTGCCAGCCTCCGTATTATATTCACATATCTCTCGGTGGAGGAAATGCTCAATAAATGTCCGATATTATTGTTGATATTATTATCATCATTGACACCTAATTCACAGGACTTCAAAACCAGCTAGCTATGATTCCAGCCCTGCACTGTCACGCAAAAGATATTAAACAAATGTTGGCTGGGCACAGTGGCTCACACCTATAATCCTAGCGGTCTGGGAGGCTGAAGAGGGTGGATCACCTGAGGTCAGGAGTTCGAGACCAGCCTGGCCAACATGACGAAACCCCGTCTCTACTAAAAATACAAAAATTAGCCAGGCGTGGTGGCACATGCCTGTAATCGCAGCTAGTCGGGAGGCTGAGGCAGGAGAATCTCTTGAACCCAGGAGGCAGAGGTTGCAGTGAGCTGAGATCGTGCCACTGCACTCCACCCTCGGTGAAAGAGTGAAACTCCATCTCAAAATAAATAAATAATAACAAAAAACAAAGTTAGCTATTGAATGAATGAGTGAGTGAATGAATGAGTGGGTAGGTGAAGTGGAGGAGGATGTGAAGTTGGTGGGAGTGAGGGTGCTAGAAATCTCCACATCTTTCACCAAGGCAGAGAGTTTATCGGGGGAGGAGGAGCAGAAGCAGTGAGTCCACTTCCAGAAATGTTGCTGGAGGTGAGTTGACTAGCTCCACATAAACCCTGGGAATGATCACTGAAGCTGGGTAATTTCACCATTGTCCTCAGTATCTGACCCCCGATGGAAAATTCCACAGCTTCACTAAAAGACCTGTATACCCCTGGAATATTTTTATAGGGAACATAAAAGAAATGAATGTGGGATTTGGGGGACTGGGGAGAAGATTCTGAGGAGCTGGTCCTCTGAGAAGAGTTAATCAGGCAAGTCCAGTAATTATCTGGTTCCAACCACATTTGAAACACTGTGCTGGGTCCCTTATGTAATTGTCCTTCCAACTCTGAAAAGTAATTTTATCATTCCCTTTTCACATATGCAGAAATTGGGATTGAAAGAAGCTGTGCTTCATCCCACGGCATTGCCTCCTCCAGCACTGGGTCTAGGCTTTGCATCAACCTGTCTACTGCCGGTTGGCCATTTGTGTCTTCATGCTACCCACAGGGCCCTCGAGGCTCTACCTCTGAGATTCAGCAAAGGAGGTCCTGCCTCATGGAGCTCACAGTCCAGGGAGAAAGACAGACAATAAACAAGCAAACAATACACAAATAAAATAGGCCAGGCATGGTGGCCCACACCTGTAATCCCAGCACTTTGGAAGGCCGAGACGAGTGGATCACTTGAGGTCAGGAGTTCGAGACCAACCATGGCCAACGTGGCAAAACCCTATCTCTACTAATAATACAAAAAATTAGATGGGACTGGTAGTGAGTGTCTGTAATCCTAGCTACTGGGAGGCAGGAGAATAGCTTGAATCCAGGAGGCAGAAGTTGCAGTGAGCCAAAATTGTGCCATTGCAGTCCAGCATGGATGACAGAGCAAGACTATGTCTCTAAAAATAAAATAAAATAATAAAAAAATTGGCTGGGCACAGTGGCTCACACCTGTAGCACTTTGGGTGGCTGAAGCAGACAGATCACCTGATGTCAGGAGTTTGAGACCAGCCTGGCCAGCTTGGTAAAACCCCAACTCTGCTAAAAATACAAAAATTAGCCGGGCATGGTGACACGCATCTGTAATCTCAGCTACTGGGGAGGCTGAGGCATGAGAATTGCTTGAACTTGGGAGGCGGAGGTTGCAGTGAGCCGCGATCACACCATTGCATGATCAACTGTCTAGCACTGAGCAACAGGGCTAGACTCCATCTCAAAAAAAAATAAAAATAAAATAAGAAATGCAAAATTGTTACAGGAGTTGTAAGGGAATAACAAGATAATAGAATTAGGGAGAGCTGCAGGTGGAGGCCAGATGAGATGTTCATGGGTGCCCCCTTGGAGCAGAGACCTATAGAGCTACAGGAAGGATGTTCTAGAAAACACCAAGGGCCCTGAGGTAGGAAGGAGCTTTGAGGCATCAAAAATGAAGCTACTGTCCTTGGTGTACAGCCAAGAAAAAAAAGGTGGGAGAAGTTGAGGTTAGGGGTGGGTGGGACCAGATCACAGGGGCCTTGTAGGCCCTGCCTGTGATTTGAATTTCATTCTAAGTGATGGGGGCTTTAAGCTGGGGAGGGAGGTGACCTGATTCACCCTGGAAAAGAGTGCCCTAGATGCTTGTGGAGAAGAAAATGAAGAGGGCGAGATGGAAGGCAACCTGGAGACAGACCTCAAGGATGCCATTCCCTGCCTCACCCCCATCGCTCCCCAGAAGCTTGGGTGAAACCACCTTCCATCTGGTCCTTCCAGTTCCTACCTCTCTAATTGAGGGGGAGCCTAGCAAGTTGGGGTAGGGCCTGCTATATAATTAGTTAGGCCCAGTGCGAAATGAAAATAAGGACTCCAAGCCGGGCGTGGTGGCTCGCACCTGTAATCCCAGCACTTCGGGAGGCCGAGGAGGGCGGATCACAAGGTCAGGAGATCGAGACCATCCTGGCTAACACAGTGAAACCCCGTCTCTACTAAAAATACAAAATATTAGCCAGGCGTGGTGGCGGGCGCCTGTAGTCCCAGCTACTTGGGAGGCTGAGGCAGGAGAATGGCGGGAACCTGGGAGGTGGAGCTTGCAGTGAGCCGAGATCGAGCCACTGCACTCCAGCCTAGGCGAAAGAGCAAGACTCCGTCTCAAAAAAAAAAAAAAGAAAGAAAGAAATGCAAGATGCTGACAGCAGAGTGTTCAGCCAAGCATGATGCCCTTCTGAGCACAGACCCCATGAAGTTGACCGTGGGGAGAAGACTTTGGACCCAATGGTTAGGGAGGCTGCTCTGAGAAGGTGACACCTGACCTCCTTCAGAGATCATGGCCTTCTTGGGCCTGGTGCGGTGGCTTACACCTGTAAGCACTTTGGGAGGCCCAGGCAGGAGGATCACCGGAGGCCAGGAGTTCAAGACAAGTCTGGGCAATATAGTGAAACCCTTGTCTCTATCACCGTGCCCAGCCTACAAAAAAATTTTTAAAAATATTAACTGGGTATGGTGGCGCATGCTTGTAGTCCCAGCTTCTCGGGAATCTGCGGTGGGAGGATCCATTGACTTCAGGAGTTCAAGGCTATGGTCTCACTGCTGCGCTCCAGCCTGGGTGACAGAGCCAGCCCCTTGTCTTTAAAAAAAAAAAAAAAAAAAAACAGGCTGGTTGCAGTGGCTCACGCCTGTAATCCCAGCACTTTGGGAGGCCAAGGTGGGTGGATCAACTGAGGTCAGGAGTTCGAGATCAGCGTGGCCAACCTAGTGAAACCCCGTCTCTACTAAAAATACAAAAAATTATCTGAGCGTGGTGGTGGGTGCCTATAATCCTAGCTACTTGGGAGGCTGAGGCAGGAGAAACTCTTGAACCTGGGAGGCGGAGGTTGCAGTGATCCGAGATCGCACCACTGCACTCCAGCCTGGGAGACAGAGTGAGACTCCATCTCAAACAAACAAAAACGCAGAGAGAGAGAGAGAGAGAGATTATGACTGTCTTGGTACCAGCAGATGTTGCTTTGTAATCACCAAGCGGGAGAGGGGGTGGCAGCCTGTCTTACACACCTGGACTACATTGCCCAACAACACTGCTCCACCCAGTCCGTAAAACCTCCCTCGGTGGCTATCTTCACCTAACATAGACACCTATTCAAAGCATCTGATGAGGTCATGTACGTGCTACCACTTGGGAAAACGAAACTAAGAGCACTATAGGAACAATGATGAATATCATCATCATCATCATATTTACAAAATGCTTGCATATCACACCTGTAATCCGAGCACTTTGGGAGGCTGAGGCGGCGAATCACCTGAGGTCGGGAGTTCGACACCAGCCTGACCAACATGGAGAAACCCCATGTCTATTAAAAATACAAAATTAGCCAGGCATGGTGGCAGGCACCTGTAATCCTAGCTACTTGGGAGGCTGAGGCAGGAGAATCGCTTAAACCCAGGAGGTGGAGGTTGTGGTGAGCTGAGATCGCGCCATTGCACTCCAGCCTGGGCAACAAGAGCAAAACTCCGTCTCAAAAAAAAAAAAAAAAAAATGCTTGTGTAAGTATTTATTATGTTAATACAAAATATTTATCATCAAAAAATAAACAATACCTTTGATTGAACCATCATGTACCATCCTTCTTCTTAGTGGAAGACATTGCATAGATACTGTATCTCTTATATTTCTCCTGATAATACTACAAGATTGATCCTTGTCCAACAGATATTTCCTGAACACCTACTATGTGCTGCAAGTACTGAGATCCACAGTGCAATCTGGCAGCCAGGGAGCACCCCCGATCACAGACACTGTGGCCCCGCAGTGGACGGGCGCTTCCGTCGCTGGAGCTCACTTTTCCTGCTCTATTGTTGTCATAGAAGAAAGTTCCATACCCAACATCACATTCTCTACTTATTTGTTTGTCTCTCTTTTCCTCTAGAACTGCAGGAGCTGGGAATTTGAACTGTTTCTCTCACTTCTGGATCCCAGCGTTTAGAACAGGGCTCCACTCACAGCAGCCACTATTGCTGAAGAAGCAAATCCCGCGGGATTGCTTGAGAAGGTCATTGGACTTCACAAGAGATGTCTGGGGTGGAGACAGGACTTGGGAAGATGCTAGTTCATGGATGGTGTGGGGGCTGCAGGAGGAGATGCCTGGGGAGAGAGTATCTAGTAAGAAGTGACAATGTTGGTTGGGCACGATGGCTCATGCTTGCAATCCTAGCACTTTGGGAGGCCAAGGTGGGAGGATCACCTGAGGTTAGGAGTTTGAGACCAGCCTGGCCAACATGGTATAACCCCGTCTCTACTAAAAGTACAAAAATTAGCCAGGCGTGATGGTGGGCGCTTGTAATCCCAGCTACTTGGGAGGCTGAGGCAGGAGAATTGCTTGAACCTGGGAGGCGGAGGTTGCAGTGAGCCGAGATCATGCCACCGCACTCCAGCCTGGGCAACAAAGTGAAACTCCATCAAAAAAAAAAAAAGAATGACAACGTCCTTGGGTCTGCCCTGGTGCCGCAGGGGAGTGTGGTCATAGGTCGAAGACAGAGAAAAAGCCATTAAGAAATGGGAGTAGGCTGGGCGCAGTGGCTCATACCTGTAATCCCAGCACTTTGGGAGGCCGAGGTGGGTGGATCACCTGAGGTCAGGAGTTCGAGATCAGCCTGACCAATATGGTGAAACTCTGTCTCTACTAAACATACACAAAATTAGCTGGGCATGGTGGCGCATGCCTATAATCCCAGCTACTCAGGAGGCTGAGGCAGGAGAATCACTTGAACCCAGGAGGCAGAGGTTGCAGTGAGCTGAGATGGCGCCATTGCACTCCAGCCTGGGGGACAGAGCAAGACTCCGTCTCAAAAAAAAAAGAAATGGGAGTAGCCCAAAGGGGTGAGTGATGGTTACCTGAGGGCTCTCTCTGGAAAGCAGGACTTATCCACACTCCTTAGTATCTTGATGCTGCTGAGAGATCAACGTCAGGGCTGGGAAAAGGGCTGTTGGATTTGAGAGAAGGGATGAGAGTCAGGAAGCACTCTGGGGGGCCACTTCCAGGGACAGGGGACATCAATGGAGGGGAAATGAGAAATAAGTGGACCTGCACCTTTTGCTAAGGGAGGCTGTTAAGGGAGGAGAGAGAACGGGCAGTTGCTAGAGGGATGGTGGCCAAGGGAGGGTTTTGTTTTTGTTTTAAAGATGGGAGAGATTATAAGTGCTGAAGGGAAGGATGTAATTCAAAAGGAAAGCTTGCGTATTCATGGGGGATCAGGAGTAAGGAAGGTTCTGAGGTGGCAGGCAGGGCTAGGAGGCGGCGGGATTGGTTTTCGGAGGGACATCTGTTAACAGGAGGAGAGAAGCTGGGGACCAGGAGCAAAGCCCAAGGCCTTCCCAGGCCCTGGAAACCCTCCGTGCTGGGCCGGTCCCCTGCTGCTTCTCTGGTTTCACTTCCTTTCTCAGCCCTGTTCCCACTTCTGCTCTGGTTCCCTGGCTTTTCCCTGAGTCCTCCCACCAGGCTCCTGCCTTTGCCTCACTTTCCTCTCTCCCTAGGATATTTTTGCTGCGGAGATCCACATGGCTCAGTCCCTCGCTTTATCTGGGTCTCTGCTCTCCTGTCCATTTTTCAGAGCTCTTCCCTGACTACCACATAGGTAACAGTATCCTCCTATTACCTTCCATTCAGACCCTCTCCTTTACCATAGGGCCTTTGCACCTGCTATTCTCCCTGCCTGAAATACTGTGCCTTGCCTGATTATTATTATTATTATTATTATTATTATTTTGAGACAGAGTCTCACTCTGTCACCCAGGCTGGAGTGCAGTAGCACGATCTCAGCTCACTGCAACCTCCACCTGCTGGGTTCAAGTGAGCAAGCATGGCTAATTTTTGTATTTTTAGTAGAGATGGGGTTTCACCATGTTGGCCAGGCTGGTCTCGAACTCCTGACCTCAAGTAATCAACCTGCTTCAGCCTCCCAAAGTGCTGGGATTACAGACATCTGCCACCACACCCCCGGCCCCTGATTTTTTGTTTGTTTGTTTTTTTGAGACAGACTCTCCTTCTGTTGTCTAGGCTGGAGTACAGTGGAGCGATCTTAGCTCACTGCAACCTCTGCCTCCCGGGTTCAAGTGATTCTCCTGCCTCAGTCTCCTAAGTAGTTGAGATTACAGGTGTCCGCCACCATGCCTGGCTAATTTTTGTATTTTTAGTGGAGACAGGGTTTCACCATATTGGACATGGCTGGTCTTGAACTCCTGACCTCATGTGAGCTGCCTGCCTTGGCCTCCGAAAGTTCTGGGATTACAGGCATAAGCCACTGCGCCTGGCCTGATTTTTTTTTTTTTTTTTTTTTTTTTTTTTGTAGAGATGGGGTCTTGCGTTGTTGCGTAGGCTGGTCTCGAACTCCTGGGCTGAAGCTATCCTCCCGCCTCAGCCTCCCAAAATGCTGGGATTACGGGAATGAGCCATCAAGACTGGCCCCTTCCCTGATCTTGTTAATGACTCAGTCTTCGCCCCTAGCTCAGTCTTGTCTCTTCTTTCTCCCCAACTAGGTCAGGTTCCCTCACACAGGACCCTTGGAGAGCTGGGCACTTCTCCAATAGCATTCGTTGAAGTTACTATCTTTTATCTGTGAGATTGGCTAAGACCTCTTTCTTGCTCCAGACTACAGGTACCATCCAAGCAGGGGCCACATCCATCTTACCCAAATGTGTATTTTCAGTGCCTGCTAGAGTGCCAGGCACCCAGCGGATACCCAGAACTTAGGGTGTTGGGTGTACTCATGGATCAGAACTTCAGTTCAGCCCAAGCTGTAGACCTGAAGACTGAGGCTCAAGATATTCCATCATCAGATATCGAGGGTGGGAGGGTAAAAAAAAGAAAAAGAGCCAGGCGCAGTGGCTCCCGCCTGTAGTCCCAGCACTTTGGGAGGCCGAGGCAGGCAGATCCCTTGAGGTCAGGAGTTCCAGACCAGCCTGGACAACACTGTGAAACCCCATCTTTCCCAAAAATACAGAAAAGTCCCAGCTACTCAAGTGGCTGAGGCAGGATAATTGCTTGAACCTGGGAGGTGGAGTTTGCAGTGAGCCAAGATTGTGCCACTGCACTCCAGTCTGGGTGACAGAGTGAGACTCTGTCACGAAAGAAAGAAAGAGAGAAAGAAAAAGAGAGAGAGAGAGAGCAAGACAGAGAGCAAGAGAGAGAGAGCAAGAGAGAGAGAGAGAGAGATCATCGATACTTATTTATCAAATACTCAAACCCGTATCTGTCTATACATGCTATTGACCTAAACTATACTTTTCAAGAATATTCTTCGCTGCCAAGGCTGGAGTGTAGAGGCATGATCTCGTCTCACCGTAACCTCTGCCCCCTGGGTTCAAGCGATTCTCCTGCCTCAGCCTCCCTAGTAGCTGGGACTACAGGCCTGCACTGCCACACCCAGATAATTTTTGTATTTTTGGTAGAGATGGAGTTTCGTCGTGTTGGTCAGGCTGGTCTCAAACTCCTGACCTTAGGTGATCTGCCCGCCTTGGCCTCCCAAAGTGCTGGGATTACAGGCGTGAGCCACTGCGCCTGGCTTCAAGAATATTGTTCATTTACAGAGGCATAGAGGTTAAGAGTACCCTCTGAAATTACACAGCCTGGAATTGACTGCTAGCTCTCCCCTCTGCAATCTTTCTGGCACCAGTCATGTTGGTTCAGCTCCCTCTGGGCCTCACTTACCCATCTGTAGAATGAGGATAATAACACCTGCATTGTACATCTATTAGGAGGATGAATGTGATTATCACATGTAAAAGGCTAGAGCCATGCTTGACACATGATACATATTCAAATTCCAGTCAAGCTTCTTTCTTTTTTTTTGAGATGGAGTTTCACTCTGTCGCCCAGGCTGGAGTGCAGCAGCACGATCTCGGCTCACTGCAAGCTCCGCCTCCCGGGTTCAGGCCATTCTCCTGCCTCAGCCTCCCGAGTAGCTGGGACTACAGGTGCCTGCAACCAAGCCCGGCTAATTTTTTTTTTTTGTATTTTTAGTAGAGACGGGGTTTCACTGTGTTAGCCAGGATGGTCTCGATCTCCTGACCTCCTGATCCGCCCGCCTCGGCCTCCCAAAGTGCTGGGATTACAGGTGGGAGCCACCACGCCCGGCCCAGCTTCTCTTTTTGAATGCCAGGCTTTGTGCTAAAACTCTTACTGGTTTTTACACTGAGCCCCCAAAGATTATCAACCCAAATTTCAGGACGCATGTGTTTTTATTAATGTCTCAGAAAAGTCAGATTGGAAGTTGCATGCACAATTCCTGCCGGAACAAAGTACAGCCATCTCTCTGCACTAATGCATTTCCAGCTGGTGGAGTTCAGTTTTTAAAGAGCAGTAAATACTTGCAAGAGACGAACGGCAGGAAGTGAATGAAGGAATAGATACATTTTTAAGATCCACTGACAGCTTGTACATTCTGGAAGCCATGTGGGTCAGGGGGATGAATTTATTGGCTTTAACGTCAGACGCTCTGCAGGTCGTGAGATGTGCCTTTTGTCCTGACGTCAGCTGAGAGCAGATCTTTGGAAGGATTTGCCCATTGAGCACATTTGCTGAAACATCTTGGCTTCATTACATTTATGAGTTTTAAAAGCATGTAAAATATTTTATGTGGTTCTTGCAAAAGGGTAACAACATAAATAACCTGCAGGGATAGGATGATTTTCAAGAAATGGGGTCAGCCGGCAAGCCAGTGTTCACTCTGTGGACATTCTGAGTGTACAGAATATTAATACTTCATTTGCCCCTCCGGATCCACTCTCCATTTTCTCTTCCCTCCTCTGTGCCCAAGAGGCCGGGCAGTGGGGACCACATCTCCTGGTTCTGTGACATCTGGTTTCTTGCTGGGTTCAGCCAATAAGGAGGAGTGGGAGATGGGAGGGCCAAGGTGGGGCTGGGCTATTAACTCCGTGGCTGGCCATGGTCTGGCAGTGGCTGTGTCCCTCTACTGAAACCCACAGCTCTCATGGGGTGGCCTTTTTCCTATGGATCTGGCCATTTTCTGATAACCACTCCCTCCTGCTGCCTTTGGAGGCCTTGGAGAGGGAAGGGCTTTTGGTTGTTGGTAGCCCCGGGGTGCTTCATCAACCCTGCTGATTTCTCTATAACTTGCTTATATCTTGGTAAATACCCCTTTTATTAAACATTCCTCAGCCGGACATGGTGGCATGTGCCTGTAGTCCCAGCACTTTGAGAGGCCGAGGCAGGAGGATCTCTTGAACCTGGGAGGCGGAGGTTGCAGTGAGCCAAGATTGCGCCTCTGCACTCTAGACTGGGCAACAGAGTGAGACTGTCTCTAAAAAAAAAAAAACCAAAGAACCCCAAAAGACTCTCCTCAGTTACTCTGCTCAAGTGAGCCTTTTAATTATCTTGGGGACCTTGTATAGGTACAGTTATTATTTTGTTTGTTTGTCTGTTTTGAGACAGAGTCTCACTCTGTTGCCGAGGCTGGAGCGCAGTTGGTACAGTCTTGGCTCACTGCAACCTCCACCTCCTGGGTTCAAGCAATTCTCCTGCCTTCGCCTCCCAAGTAGCTGGGATTACAGGCATGCACCCCCAAGCCCGGCTAATTTTTGTATTTTTGGTAGACACGGGGTTTCACAATGTTGGCCAGGCTGGTCTCAAACTCCTGACCTCAAGTGATCCGCCGCCTCGGCCTCCCAAAGTGCTGGGATTGTAGGTGTGAGCCATCATGCCCGACGGGCACAGTTGTTAATATCATGTTAGATTAAAAATCAAAATCTTACAGAAACTTCAGCCTTTATATCACGATGGCTTCCTGTCCCTATGGCAAGGTAATCCTTAAGAGAGAGGCCAAGCTCAAAGCTGTAGCCAAATAATTTAATATATATGAGGTGACTTTTACATACCTCATACTAAATATGCAAGCTACACATGACCTCTACCATCCAGAAATACCTGTTTTAGCAGCGAAGATAGACTATATGATGAGAAATCGTACTACGGGAGGAACATAGCTTGGCAATTAAGAGTCTCTATTTGTTTTCTGGGGCTGCTGTAACAGAGAGCCACAGACGGAGTGGCTTACACATCACAGATGTATTGTCTGAAGGCTCTCTGGGTGCTGTGAGGGAAGGATCTGTGCCAGGCCTCTCTCCTTGGCTCGTAGATGACCGTCTTCTCCCTGTGACTCTGCCGTCATCTTCCCTCTATGTCTGTCTGTCTCCGTATCCACATTTCTCCCACAGGTCACCAGTCCTATTGGAATAGGGTCTTGGTAAAGACCCTATTTCCAAGTAGAAACACATTCTGAGGTGCTGGGTCTCAAAGCTCCAACATCTCCTTTTTGGCAGGATACAATTCAACACAGAGCAGAGGCCGACATCCATGAGTTTAAATCCAGGTTGTGTCACCTTGGGCAAATTATTTATTTATTTATTCATTTTTGAGACTGAGTCTCGCTCTGTCGCCCAGGCTGGAGGTGGGCAATGGCATGATCTCAGCTCACTGCAACCTCCGCCTCCTGGGTTCAAGTGATTCTCCTGCCTCAGCCTCCTGAGTAGCTGGGATTACAGGCACCCGCAACCACACCTGGCTAATTTTTGTATTTTTTAGTAGAGACGGGATTTCACCATGTTGACCAGACTGGTCTCGAACTCCTGACCTCAGGTGATCTGCCCACCTCAGCTTCCCAAAGTGCTGGGATTACAGGTGTGAACCACCATGCCCAGCCACCTTGGGCAAATTATTTAAACTGCTCAGTGTTTGTGTTTCATCATCTAGAAAATGGGGATAGCCTGGGCATGGTGGCTTGCACCTGTAATCCAGCACTTTGGGAGGCTGAGGCAGGAGAATCACTTGAACCTAGGAGGCAGAAGCTGCAGTGAGCCGAGATTGCGCCACTATACTCCAGCCTGGGCTACAGAGCGACACTCCATCTCAAAAAAAAAAAGCCAGGCATGGTGGTATGTGCCTGTAGTTCCAGCTACTTAGGAGGCTGAGGCTGAAGGATTGCTTGAACCTGTGTGGTCAAGCTGCAGTGAGCTATGATGGTGCCACTACACTCCAGCCTGGGCAACAGAGCAAGACCTATCTAAAATATAAAGTAAAATAAAATAGGGATAATATTTTTACAATCACTTTGCAGGATACTGTGAAATAAGGGGTGGGAGACTGCTTAAAAACTGCCTGGCATAGGCAGGGCGCAGTGGCTCATGCCTGTAATCCCAGCACTTTGGCAGGCTGAGGCGGGCGGATCACGAGGTCAGGAGATAGAGACCATCCTGGCTAACACAGTGAAACCCCGTCTCTACTAAAAATACAAAAAATTCGCCGGGCATGGTGGCGGGCACCTGTAGTCCCAGCTACTCGGGAGACTGAGGCAGGAGAATGGCGTGAACCCGGGAGGCGGAGCTTGCAGTGAGCCGAGACTGCGCCACTGCACTCCAGACTGGGCGACAGAGTGTCAAACAAACACAAAAACGTGCCTGGCGTGTGGCAAATGTTGTCGGTGTGGGCTTTCGCTATTATTAACCTAAAGTGTTGTACTTTCACATAACAACTCCATTGAGTGTCTTCAGGCATCTCAAACTTCCCCGTCCAGTTGGCTCGTTTTCCAATCCTACCCATCTTGGAAAATGGCACCCTCACCAGCCCAGTTGCTCAAGCTGTCCATGGTCCTTCTCATCATTGCCACTTTCACTCCACCAGTGAACCTGCTGGATACCCCTCCAAGGACACGCTGTATTCTGAATTCATTGCTTCTCTTCATCTCATTAGTTAGATCTGATGAGACGGCCCTGCCGTCCTCTCTTGGACACTCTCTTGAACAAAGCAGTAACCTCTTAGCTTGTTCTCCCGCTTTCACTGCACCCCTTCTAGAGATCATCCTCTGTACAGGAGCCAAGGGATCTTTAAAAACATGGATCCCAGCCGGGTGTGGTGGCTCACGTCTGCAATCCCAGCACTTTAGGAGGCCGAGGAGGGCAGATCTCTTAAGGTCAGGAGTTCGAGACCAGCCTGGCCAATATGGTGAAACCCCGTCTCTACTAAAAATACAAAAATTAGCTAAGTGTGGTGGCGGGTGCCTATAGTCTCAGCTACTTGGGAGGCTGAGGCAGGAGAATCGCTTGAACCTGGGAGGCTGAGGTTGCAGCAAGCAGAGATCACACCACTGCACTCCAGCCTGGGCAACAGAGCGAGACTCCGTCGGAAAAACAAACAAACAAACAAAAACAAAACATGGATCCCATCATGTCTTTTCCTGCGTAAGGCTCTGGATGGCTTTCCATTGAAACTAGAACAAAATCTACACATCTTTGTTCTAAGGCCCTCTTCCAAGGCCGTAATGATCTGGTCTCTGCCTGCCTCTCCAATGTGACTTCCTACCATTCTCCCCTGGATCGCTAGATTTTAGTTACATGGGTCTTCCTGCTTTTCCTCCAATATAACAAGCAGATCCAGCTTCAGTGCCTGTGCACTCGCTTGTTCTCCGGGCTTGGAATACCCTTCCAAGAACTTTCTCCCTCACTTCATTCAGGTCTTTGCTCAAATGTTACCTCTTCAAGGAGGTCTTCCTTGCCCACCATTTTGTTTGTTTGTTTGTTTGTTTTCTTTTTTTTTTTTTTTTTTGAGACAGAGTCTTGCTCTGTCACTTTGTCACTTAGGCTGGAGTGCAGTGATGCGATCTCAGCCCACTGCAACCTCTGCCTCCCGGGTTCAAGCAATTCTTGTGCCTCAGCCTCCCGAGCAGCTGGAACGACAGGAGACACAAGCCACCATGCCCAGCTAACTTTTGTGTTTTTAGTAGAGACAGGGTTTTGCCATGTTGCCCACTCTGGTCTCAAACTCCTGAACTCAAGCAATCTGCTCACCTCAGCCTCCTAAAGTGCGGGATTATAGGCATGAGCCACCGTGCCTGGCCAAGATTCCCTATTTTTTTTTTTTTTTTTTTTTGAGATGGACTTTTGCTCTGTTGCTCAGGCTGGAGTGCAGTGGTGCAATCTCGGCTCACTCCAACCTCCACCTCCCGAGTTCAAGCGATTCTCCTGCCTCAGCCCCCTGAGTAGCTGGGACTATAAGCGCATACCACCACACCCGGCTAATTTTTGTATTTTTAGTAGAGATGGGGTTTCACCATGTTGGCCAGGATGGTCTCGATCTCCTGACCTTGTGATCCACCTGCCTTGGCCTCCCAAAGTGCTGGGATCACAGGCGTGAGCCACTGCACCCGGCCAGCTCTTAATTGCATTATTTTATATTACCATTCTCACAGCATTAATCACCCTCAGCAGTTGTATTTACGCACTTCTTTGTTTTGCTTATGGTCCACCTCTACCACCAGAATGTAATTGATCTGATAGTTGAGAGGTCTCCCATGCTCACTGCTGAATCCCCATCACCTAGAACAGTGCCTGGCACTTAATAGGCATCTAGTAAATCTTTGCGGGGGCGGGATGGGAAGCAAACACAAAATGATATGTGGTTCTCTTCTCTCTTTTCTGCCCCCTCTCCAAACAAAACCACCAGCAGAGGAAAGAAACAAAAAGTCTATGAGTTGTCCAGATTTCTGCTTTGGGGCACAGTGGTCATGCCTGTGATCCCAGCTTTTTGGGAGGCTGAGGTGGGATGATCATCTGAGCCTAGTTGTTTGAGACCAGCCTGGGCAACATAGCAAGACTCCATCTCTAAACAAATTTTTTTTTTTTTGAGACAAGGTATTGCTCTGCCACCTGCATTGGAGTGGCACTATCATAGCTCACTGCACCCTCAACCTCCGAGGCTCAAGTGATCCTCTCACCTTAGCCTCCCAAGTAGCTTGGACTACAGGCGTGCACTACCACACCTGGCTAATTTTTTTGTAGTGACGAGGTTTCGCCATATTAACCAGGCTGGTCTTGAACTCCTGGCCTCAAGTGATCCTTCCTTCTTGGCTTCCCAAAGTGCTGGGATTATAGCTGTGAACCACCATACCTGATTCTACAAAAATTTTTTTAAAAAGTTAGCCAGGCATGGTGGTGCATGCCTGTAGTTCCAGCGAGGTGAGGTGGGAGCATTGCTTGAGCCCAGGAGTTGGAAACTGCAGTGAGCTTTGATCCTGCCACTGTCTGGGCAACAGCATGAGACTCTGTTTCTAGAAAAACAAAACAAAAAAAGATTCCCGCTTTGGAACAATGGCTAGGGGCTGGGAATCTAGGATGGATCCAGAGTGGGCAAGTCTTGGCTTCTTATAACTGCAGAATCCCACGATGGATGTGTGGGTGGGCTGGGGTAACAGATCTACTCAGGGTGGGGGCTGGGGGTATCGCGAGGTGTTTAAGCCTGTCAATAAAAAAAGTGACCGCTGCTTTGTATCTGCAGCTACTCAAGGGAAATAAAGCCGTTTGCTTATAAAGAATTTCCATAAACATTTCTGAGGATGTGTATTAGGGGTAATCTTGGGATGTGCATTAAACTAAACAGGGTAGTATAAACACAGGAACAGGCTGAAAGGGGGAGAATAAATGGCCCAGGTTTGCCCTGGCCCGATGGCCTTAGGCAACTTGTGCAGCCTGCAGAAACCCAGAGCCTTCAGTTCATTATTTAAAGAAGGCGGAGACAAAGAGGGAAAACCAAACGCAGCCCTCCCATGGGTAGATAGATTCTTGAACAACCTCTGGAATTAAGCTTTTTTTTTCTCTCCTCCTAGTGTTCAATGCTTTGGATTCCTGAAGTTATCTATGTTGAAACACTCGAGAGATGGTAAGGAGAACAGGAACAGGTAGCTTTGGGAGGCACGTGCTCTGGGCCAGGCATAGTTCTTTTTTTTTTTTTTTTTTTTTTTGGGAGGGAGTCTCGCTCTGTCGCCCAGGCTGGAGTGCAGTGGCGCGATCTCGGCTCACCGCAACCTCCACCTCCCGGGTTCAAGCGATTCTCCCTCCTCAGCCTCCAGAGTAGCTGGGATTACAGGCACCTGCCACCACACCCAGCTAATTTTTCGTATTTTTTATAGAGACTGGGTTTCACTGTGTTAGCCAGGATGGTCTCGATCTCCTGACCTCGTGACCCACCCGCCTCGGCCTCCCAAAGTGCTGGGATTACAGGCGTGAGCCGCTGTGCCTGGCTGGCTAGGCACAGTTCTAAAAGCTGCGTGTGCACGATCTCATTTCATCCTCCCGGTACTGCTTTGGGGAAGGTAACACTATTGCCTCTACTTTGCAGAAGAGGAAACTGAGGCAGAGAGAAGGGTGATGACTTGCTGAAGGATACAGAGCTCATTACAGTGGAGGTTCAGGGTCTGAGCTCTAGAAAAGATGCTCCACCCTATGAAGGAAAAGGTTCATTGGTATTATCTATCTATCTATCTATATATTTTTTTCTGGGATGGAGTCTCACTCTGTTGCCCAGGCTGGAGTGCAGTGGTGCGATCTCAGCTCACTGCAAACTCTGCCTCCCGGGTTTAAGCTATTCTCCTGCCTCAGCCTCCTGAGTAGCTGGGATTACAGGTGTGTGCCACCACACCTGGCTAATTTTTGTATTTTTAGTAGAGACGGGCTTTCACCATGTTGGCCAGGCTGATCTCAAACTCCTGACCTCAGGTGATCTGCCCGCCTTGGCCTCCCAAAGTGCTGGGATTACAGGCGTGAGCCACCACGCCCGGCCTAAATCATTTGAATTTGCTAACTCATTCATGTGTTGATAACATAAATAAATAATTTTTAAAGTGTCCCCTTGCGCAAACCAGTGATGAAAGCAGGCCATGAATAGAGGCAGGTGATCAGCTCCACTCTGTGCCCCGGAGTACCCTCAAAATAAACCCCAAGGCTCAGGACCAAATATAGATGATGACAGGCTAGGCGGTGGCTCACACACAAAAAATCAGAGGTGGATAAGAATCTATATCTGCACCTGCCAGGAGCCAGGTCGAGGAGGATTAAGAGTTGGGGGAGACTTTCCACTGTGCCCATTCTTTCTACATTTTGGGTCATATGAATGTATTACTTTTTCCAAAGTTTGAATTATTATTTTTGTTTTGTTTTTTTGAGGCGGAGTTTCACTCTTGTTGCCCAAGCTGGAGTGCTATGGCACGATCTCGGCTCACCGCAATCTCCGTCTCCCAGGCTCAAGCAATTCTCCTGCCTCAGCCTCCCAAAGTGCTGGGATTACAGGTGTGAGTCACCGCGCTCGGCCTGAATTATTTTTTAAAAACTTTGATAGGATATAAATGAAAAAAATTTTTTTTTTTTTGAGACGGAGTCTTACTCTGTCACCCAGCCTGGAGTGCAGTGGTGCAATCTTGGTTCACTGCAAGCTCTGCCTCTCGGGTTCACGCCATTCTCCTGTCTCAGCCTCCCAAGTAGCTGGGACTACAGGCACCCACCACCATGCCTGGCTAATTATTTGTATTTTTAGTAGAGATGGGGTTTCACCATGTTAGCCAGGATGCTCTTGATCTTCTGACCTCGTGATCCGTCTGCCTCGGCCTCCCAAAGTGCTGGGATTACAGGCGTGAGCCACCGCGCCCAGCCAAAATTTTTTTTAATGTGATACAAAATAATTTTTTTTTTTTTTTTTTTTTGAGACAGAGTCTTGCTCTGTCGCCCAGGCTGGAGTGCAGTGGCACGATCTCGGCTCACTGCAAGCTCCGCCTCCTGGGTTCATGCCATTCTCCTGCCTCAGCCTCCTGAGTAGTTGGGACTACAGGCGCCCTCCACCCCGCTGGGCTAATTTTTTGTATTTTTTTAGTAGAGAAGGGGTTTCACCATGTTAGCCAGGATGGTCTCGATCTCCTGACTTCGTGATCCGCCCACCTCGGCCTCCCAAAGTGCTGGGATTACAGGCATGAGCCACTGCGCCCGGACTAATAATTTTTTTAAATAAAAAATATGAAATTGGCCCGGGCACGGTGGCTCATGCCTGTAATCCCAGCACTTTGAGGGGCCGAGGTGAGTGGATTACCTGAGGTCAGGAGTTTGAGACCAGCCTGACCAACTTGGTGAAACCCTGTCTCTTCTAAAAATACAAAATTAGCTGGGCGTGGTGTCGCATGCCTGTAATCCCAGCTATTAGGGAGGCTGAGGAAGGAGAATCGCTTGAACCCAGGATCTGGAGGTTGCAGTGAGCCGAGATCACGCCATTGCACTCCCACCTAAGCAATGAAGAGTGAAACTCTGTCTCAAAAAAACAAACAAACAAACAAAACAAAACAAAACAAAAAACTGAAAAGGTTTCAGGAATGCAAAGGCAACATGTCCCAAAGTATTAAAATGGTACAACCTTGCTTTTGACGTGAAGGTCAGTTACAGAACGAAATTAGCCAGCAAGCAGGTGAGAGCAGAGATTAAAATGGTAATGAAGATGGCCATTCTACAGCCTTTTCTAACTACATGGAAATTATCTTCCTTGACAGTAGCCAACCTGTGCTTACTACATTCTCTCTCTCTCTCTTTCTCTCTTTCTCCTCCCACCTGCTTGCCATGACCTATTTCATAGTCATGGCACGTGTGAAATGCCTGCCAAGAACTGCAGAAGACAGAGACACAGTGCTCCAAAAAGGTTGAATGGCAACTTTATCATGGACATTTTGGTGATTACAATATCTACATTTCCTGGGGGGTCTCAGAATCACAGAAATTATTTCAAGTTAGTCCGAGGCTGCTCAAAGCTGAGGTCAAAACATCTGAGAGAAAAGGTTAAGTAAAAAATCTGGTTGTTTCTATAAAACTGGACTCATTCATTCAACGGCTATGTACTGAATACCTACCATGTACCAGACCACGCTGAGGACCAGCCAGAGGCAAGGCAGGCACCTCAGGCACAAAAGGCAAGAAGGTCTCACTCTCTGTCGCTGCTACACCTGCAAAACCCCTAGCGTAAGGTTCACTTTGCATTTCCTGCCCGTGGTGCCTGCCTGGCCTCATCCTAGTGCCTATTCCATACCAGACGCTGTTCTAAGCACTGACGCTGCAGCAGTGAACAAAACAAAGAGAAGCTGGACAAATGCTCAAGTCTCCACATTTCAGAATTGGATATTTTGGTGCTGAATTGACTGCGTTAAGAAACAGAGGTTGGCCGGATACAGTGGCTCATGTGTGTAATCCCAGCGCTATGAGAGGCTGAAGCAAGAGGATGGCTTGAGCCCAGGAGTTTTGAGACCAACCTGGACAACACGGTGAAATCCCAGCTTTACAAAAAATATGAAAATTAGCTGGGCATGGTGGTACACGCATGTAGTCCCAGCTACTCGGAAGGCTGAGGTGGGAGGATCACCTGAGCCTGAGGAGGTTGAGGCTGCAGTGAGTTGAGATTGTGCCACTGCACTCCGCCTGGGCAACAGAGTGAGACTCTGTCTCAAAAAAAAGAAACAGGTCAGGCGCGGTGGCTCACGCCTGTAATCCCAGCACTTTGGGAGGCTGAGGCAGGTGGATCACCTGAGGTCAGGAGTTCGAGACCAGCCTGACCAACATATTGAAACCCCGTCTCTACTAAAAATACAAAAATTAGCCAGGCGTGGTGGCACACGCCTGTAATCCCAGCTACTTGGGAGGCTGAGGAAGGAGAATCACTTGAACCTGGGAAGCGGAGGTTGCAGTGAGCTGGGATCATGCCACTACACTCCGGCCTGGGTGACAAGAGCGAAACTCCATCTCAGAAAAAAAAAAGAAAAAGAAAAAAAGAAACAGAGGTCTTTGCCCACTCTTCAGCTTGGAGTTACTAAGTGATCTCAGTCTTGCTTCAGTTGACTTCTTACTCTGCATCCCCAGGTAGCCCTTTGTTGTTCAGGACTAGCTTGGACAATGGAAATCCCCATCTTCTGAGTGCTCCCCAATGTCTGGGGCTATAGATAGATTGACCAATGCAATCTATGTCATGCCCCATGAGGTGGGACCAGTGATTCTCACCACTTTCCAAACTGAGGTCACAGTTGGTCTGAAAGCTGGGAGGGTTCACCCATAGAGAAAACTGGCCAAGACAAGATTCAGATCTGGCGTGGGTCCGAGAGACTCCTGCAAGGGTGTACTCTAGCACTCCACACATTACTTAAGGTTGGTTGAGCTCTGAGGTACAGATATATGTTGGCGACTTACTGAAGGCTGCAAAGCTCATTAAGATCAGGGGTCCAGGGTCTGAGCTCTTCAAAAGATGTTCCACCCTAGGAAGGAAAACGCTCGTTGTTATCATCATTGACGTTTGGTCACTGAGCCTTGGGGTTTATTTTTAGGAAACTCCTGAAAATAATGTGTTTTAGGACATACAGTGAAGCTGATCATGTGTCTCCATTCATGGCCTGCTTTCATCATTGGTTTGTGCATGAAGACACTTCTAAAATTATTTATTCATATTATCGATATATAGATGTATTAGCCATTGCTTCTCCCTGTCAAGTATAAGACTTGACAAGACTATCATCCCCGAAGTGCTATCATTACTCACCGTCCTACCCTCTGGCCCAGCTGCAAAGAATGGGTCTAGCTTAGCTTTCTGATCCTTTCTGCCATCCCAACCCAATCTGCTCTGATTCGTCACTTCCTCCCTAAGCATCCTCACCAAAGCCCTTCAGCACCAGTGTCAGCAACAACAGCCAATATGCCCTGGGTCTTCCTTCCTGTGCTCTTTCAAATAACAAGATTATTACTGGACTGCCTATTATATGCCAGGCCCTGTGATTGGCACTGGAATGCAACAATAAGCAAAAACAGACATGGTACCCATCTTCATTTAGCCCACAGTCTCGTGGAGGGAGGTGGACATCAGTTAAATAATCACCCCCAAGTACGCAGAAAGATCTTATTGCACACTATGATAATGGATATGGAGAAAAAGTGCCAGGCACCACCCCCAGGAGTTAGAACTGGTCCAGGAGGGCTTCTCTGAGGAAGGCACCTTGGAGCTGAAACCTGTAGGATGGGGCAACTGGGTAAAGTGGGCAGAGATAGCCTCTGGGCAGAGGGTTGAGCAGTGACACTGGAGAGGAAGCCAGAGGCCCACTTGGGAAAGACCTTGAGATGGATCAGAGGCAGGTGATGGGGGGCATCCATGGGGTCTTACTCTGAGCATTCATGGGATTCAGTTTGGGTGCAATGCAGTCGCTGCCGGCTACAGTTGGAGAACTCACTGGAGGGAGGTGAGAGTGCATGGGAAGACCAGTGAGGAAGCTCCTGCCCGTCTACAGGTGATGGACGATCGGGATAGTGGGGTGGTAGCGAGGTGCAAACAAATGGACTCATGATGTACTTGGAGATTTGGTGATGGAGTGCATGAGGGATAAGGAGCAGAGTGAGGGGTCCCTGACCTCCTGCTCGAGCAAATAGAGCAACAGTAGATCCTCAGGTGATCTTCACAAATTCAAACCATCCTTCCCTCCCTTGCACAGGCAAGAAACAACATTGAAGTATCTACATTGAAGACAGAACTTTGTGTTCCTATTTGTTTTTCTCTATGCTAATTAAAATGCCCTTTGTAATGGCCGGGCATGGTGGCTCACACCTGTAATCCCAGCACTTTGGGAGGCCGAGGCAGGCAGATCACCTGAGGTCAGGAGTTTGAGACCAGCCTGACCAATATGATGAAACCCCGTCTCTACTGAAAATACAAAAATTGGCCGGGCACAGTGGCTCACGCCTGTAATCCCAGCACTTTGGGGGGCTGAGGCGGGTGGATCACCTGAGGTCAGGAGTTCAGGACCAGCCTGGCCAACATGGTGAAACCCCATCTCTACTAAAAATACAAAAAAATTAGCCAGGCATGGTGGCAGGTGCCTGAAATCCCAGCTACTGGGTGGGTGGGGGGCTGAGGCAGGAGAATTGCTTGAACCCGGGAAGGGGAGGTTGCAGTGAGCCGAGATTGCGCCATTGCACTCCAGCTTGGGGGACAAAAGCAAGATGCTGTCTCAAAAAAAAAAAAAAAAGTACAAAAATTACCCGGGCATGGTGGCATGTGCCTGTAATCCCAGCTACTCGGGAGGCTGAGACAGGAGAATTGCTTGAACCCGGGAGGCAGAAGTTGCAGTGAGCCCAGATCGTGCCATTGCACTCCAGCCTGGGTGACAAGAAAGAAACTCTGTCTCAAAAATATATACATAAAAACAAAACGAAACACCCTTTGTAAATCAATCCAGAGGAAACTTTTCCTTTTTTTGCCAATGAAATTAATTATGTCGAGAAACCTGAATCTCATCTCTTTTGTCTTCATGTCTGTTACATTCTCAAAAGACACACTATTGCTCAGTGTCAGGGTAGGATAATGAGCTGATCAGAAACAATTTTCATGTCATTTGAAGCTTAATTTCATTAGCAAATAAAAACTGTTTCAAATACCACCATTGGTCCTCTAAAGTTGATTTAATCAATTTAGGAAGGTCTCAGCTTCTCAGGTTGAAAATCGATTAAAGTGATTTTTCCTTCATAAAAGTTTATAGCTCTGCAGGCACACACAGACTCCTTAGACTTGCAAAGCCACATCCATATTATTTTCCAGAATGACCGTTACCGAAAAAAAGTGAGTTGCAGAGCAATAAGTAGATATGATCTCGTTTATGTAAAAACAAAACAAAGCAGTGACAAAAGCTAAAACTGAAAATCACTCCAAATTCAGTGGCATCACATTGGCATCACATTGGCATCACAGTGGAGCTTGCTAAAAAGGGGGAATCTCGGCCGGGCGCAGTGGCTCACGCCTGTAAATCCCAGCACTTTGGGAGGCCGAGGCGCGTGGATCATGAGGTCAGGAGATCAAGACCGTTCTGGCTAACACGGTGAAACCCCGTCTCTACTAAAAATACAAAAAATTAGCCTGGCGTGGTGGCGGGCGCCTGCAGTCCCAGCTACTCGGGAGGCTGAGGCAGGAGAATGGCGTGAACCCGGGAGGCGGAGCTTGCGGTGAGCCGAGATCGTGCCACTGCACTCCAGCCTGGGCGACAGAGAGACTCCATCTCAAAAAAAAAAAAAAAGAAAGAAATGGGGAATCTCAGATCCTACCCAAGACCCACTGAATCATTTTAACAAAATCAACAGCTGATTCTTCAGCACATTGAAGTTTGACAAGCACTGCTGTAACAGTTCTTTTTCTTTTCTTTTCTTTTTAAGACAGGTTCTCACTCTGTCACCCAGGCTGGAGATCACAGTCCACCACAGCCTCCTGGGCTCACGCAATCCTCCCGTCTCAGCCTCCCGAGCAGCTGGGACTATAGGTGCATGCTATCATACCCAGCTAATTTTTTTCTTTCTTTTCTTTTCTTCCTTTTTATTTTTATTTATTTTTTATTTTTTGTAGATACAAGGTCTCACTATATGGCCCAGGCTGGTCTCAAACTCCTGGACTCAAGCAATCCTTCCACCTCAGCCTCCCAAAGGGCTGGGATTATAGGCGTGAGCCATTACACCCAGCCTATATTTATATTTCTACACACACACAAACACTTGTGTGTGTTATATATGTAGATAAATACATTATCTATGTATCTAATATATCCATTATCCTAGACATACATAGATATGTGTATATGAATAGAAATATAAATGCATAGAAAGGTCTGGACTAAACTGCTCACGGTGGTTAATTTTGAGAAGTTTGGATTTCAAGGTGAATGTGGTGGTGAATAGTAAGTGGGAAATTCAAAGGGGGCTTTCACATTTTACCAGATATACCAGATAACCTAGATTTACTGATCTAGGCGCCCGCCACCACGCCCAGCTAATTTTTTTTGTATTTTTCAGTAGAGACGGGGTTTCACCGTGTTTGCCAGGATGGTCTCCATCTCCTAACCTCATGATCTGCCTGCGTCTGCCTCCCAAAGTGCTGGGATTACAGGTGTGAGCCACCACGCCCAGCCAGACAGAACTGCTTAATGCATTACTTGGGTAATTTAAATTTAAATATTAAGATAGTATAAAGCTGAGGACCTAAAAAACTAATCTTACAAATAACACGGACATCTCAAGTCCCTCCTCTCTTTGACCTACCAATTCCTCCTGGGGGGAGGTGCCCTCAGAATTACTCACACATGTGAGAAATGATGTGCAACCAAGATAATTCACAGGAGCACTGTTTGTAATAGCCCAATATTGAAGACAACTTAAAGGCCCATCATAGCCCGGGCACGGTGGCTCACGCCTGTAATCCCAGCACTTTGGGAGGCCCAGGCAGGTGGATCACTTGAGGTCAGGAGTTTGATACCAGCCTGGCCAACATGGTGAAACCCCGTCTCTACTAAAAATACAAAAATTAGCTGGGGCACTTTGGGACGCTGAGGTGGGAGGATCACCTGAGGTCAGGAGTTTGAGACCAGCCTGGCCAACATGGTGAAACCCCGTCTCTACTAAAAACACAAAAATTAGCCGGGGGTGGTGGCACACATCTGTAATCCCAGCTACTCAGGAGGCTGATGCAGGAGAATCACTTAAACCTGGGAGATGGAGGTTGCAGTAAGCCGAGATCGCGCCACTGCACTCCAGCCTGGGTGACAGAGCGATACTCTTGTTTCAAAAAAAAAAAAAAAAAAAAAAAAACAAGATCAAGCTCTATATATGTTGAGATGGAACAATGGCCAAGAGCAATGGTTCATGCAAGGACAAAGGTGCCGAGCCATCTGGATGATATGTTGACAATTGTGTAGAAAGGGAGCGGGGAGTGGAATACATATTTATATTTGGTTGTATATGCACAATGTAGCTCTGAGTATGATATTATACAACATAAAGGAGTAGTGGTTGACTATGAGAAGGGGAACAAATGGGGGGCTGTGGGACAGTGGTTAAGAGACTTTTCACCATTTGTTAAACTTGGTGATTATTTGAAGCACTTGGATGCATTACCTATTCAAAATCTTACTAAAACAAGAACAAAACAAACAAACAGAAGCTTCAAGGATTCTTTATTTCTCTGAGAATCCTTACTCCCGGGAACTACATCTGGAGAACTCATTGTGAGCCCAATAACACAGGGGCTTGGTTTCCCATGAAAAGAAGGCTGCCTTTCAAGGAAGGAAAGGGACATTCTCCATCCTAAGGGGACACCCCCCACACACCCTATGCTTCCTTTATTGCCATTTTGTCCTTTGCTGCTCTCATTTGATGTGGCTCGGCTTTTTTTTTTTTTTCTTAAAGTTCCCACCAGTTCTCTTTAAAGACAGCACCAAAACTAAAACTAAAAACCAATTTAATTTTACTTTTAAAGCACTCCCCCCCTTTTTTTTTTAATTTTTACAATAATGAAGATCTTATTCTAGGATGAAAATAACGAATAGGAAAGAGCTGTTTATTCTTCCTTCTTCCCACTCCTGAATATTGAAGTAAAACTAAATAACAATGAAAGTGACTAGGAACTGCAGACAAGGGGAAATATGTCAGAATTAGAACATCTCATGTCATCTCCAGGGTTGGGGGAGAAACATCTTTCCTGGTACAAGGTCCCAGTACCGAAGAAATACAATTTTTCAAAAAGTTCTGTAAGTGATACATGCTTGTTACAAAAAATATCTACCATTTTCAAAGCTTAGAAGGCAGAAACTCCTTGTTAGTTGGTGATTTCTTTATCTCTCTCATGCTTTCCTGATATCTGAATTACGATTGAGAAAAAGAGGAAAATAAAACAAGACAGAAAATAATGCTTCCTTAGGTAAATACAATCGGCTAAGAAAGGCTTCCAAGAAGAAGCATAATTCAATGAGTCCCAGTTTATTGAGAGAATCCCCAAACAAAGGACTTTTGTGAAGGGATCAGTCTCAGCCACCATAACTTAGCATACAATAGGATGGCTTAATAAAAGAGGTTTCCAAAGGCCAAGATGGTTATCAAAGATCTCCCAAGGAGAGAGCGAGAAGAAGAGACAGAGAGAAAAAGAGAGAGAGAAAGAGGGAAGGAATAACCTTCTGGAATGTTCCCAACTATCTTTCCAGTTAGCATTCATGAATACGTGAAAGGTTTCATATCACTTGGAGTCCCACCCATTTTTCAAAATAGGAAGCTTCTGCTATTTTCTTCTGGATCCGTTATTGGGTCAAGAGAAGTCTCTGCCTCTTGTCCAGGACATTTGGATATTTCTTATTTGTTACTTATTTATTTATGAGATAGGGTCTCACTGTGTCGCCCAGGCTGGACTGTAGTGGCACAACCATGGCTCACTGCAGCCTCGACCTCCCAGGTTCAAGTGATTCTCCCGTCCCAGCCTCCTGAGTAGCTAGGACGACAGGCACCATTGCACTTGGCTAATTTTAAAATATTTTTTAGAGATGGGGTCTTGCTATGTTGCCCAGCCTGCTCTGAAACTCCTGGCCTCAAGTGATCCTCCCCCACCTTGGCTTCCCAAAGTGCTCGGATTGCAGGTGTAAGCCACCCACTGAACCTGGCCTAGATTTGTAAGTTTATATAATTACTTTTCAATGAATGTTTTAATGAATGTTGCAATGAATGTCTCCTTGTTTACCTTAGATGACTGGGTGAAATAAACAACTCAAATTTTGTTATGTTACTCTGCCATATTATATCACGTATGACATACATTGTTATATTACATATGTATGTCTATACATATGTTTCTGTGTATGTAGATGTTTATACATACAGCATATTAAATCCATCAAGCTTTTTGACAAAGGTGAAAGGTTGTAGACTTCACAAACTTAAATAATGTAGGTTGTAGAGTCAGAGCAACTTCTGGTTGTCCCAGTGAACTTGGATAAGTGACTTAACCTGGCTGGGCCTCCATGTCCTCCTGGCAAGTAGGGGTGGTAACCGCCCATATGGAGGGGGTTCCACAAGATAAATTTGGAAAGACATAGGCAAGTGGCACAAAGCAACGGTAGCTGTGGTTGTCCCCTCCGGACAGTGGTTATTAAAAAGACTTATAGGTTGGGCGCGGTGGCTCCTGCCTATAATCCCAGCACTTTGGGAGGCCAAAGCGGGCAGATCGCTTGAGGTCAGGAGATCCAGACCAGCCCGGCCAACATGGTGAAACCCCGTCTCTACTAGAAATACAAAAATTACTGAGTATGGTGGCGCAAGCCTGTAGTCCCAACCTACTCAGGAGGCTGAGGCATGAGAATCGCTTGAACCGGGAGGCAGAGGTTGCAGTGGGCCAAGATGGTGCCACTGTACTCCACCCTGGCAACAGAGTGAGACCTTGTCTCAAAAAAAAAAAAAAAAAAGATGTATGTTCCCGGCTTTAGGAGACTACCTTGGGGGCTGTGCAAACACAGGCTACTCTATTCAAATTCTGCATTTCTTTAAAAAACAAAACCACAAACACCAAAATACTCTGATAGTGCTTCAAAGCCTCAAACTGGCCAGTGTGTGGCTCATGCCTGTAATCTAGCCCTCTGGGAGGCTGAGGCAGGTGGACTGCTTGAGCCCAGAAGTTTGAGACCAGCCTGGGCCACATGGTGAAACCCCATCTCTACAAAAATGATAAAAGTTAGCCAGGCGTGGTGACTGTGGGCCTGTAGTCCCAGCTACTCAGGAGGCTGAGGTGAGAGGATCACCAGAGCCCAGGAGGTCAAGGCTGCAGTAAGCCGAGATCATGAGATCATGCCACTGCACACCAGCTTGGGTGACAGAATAAGACCCTGTCTCAAAAAAAAAAAAAAAGCCCTCAAATTCAGTAGTCTCAAAATTTAGAGTATATTCAGCTATTCAGCAAAAAAGAAAAAAGAATAAAATTCTTACTTGAGGCCGGGCGTGGTGGCTCACGCCTGTAATCCCAACACTTTAGGAGGCCGAGGTAGGTGGATCACTTGAGGTCAGGAATTCGAGACTAGCCTGACCAACATTGTAAAACCCCATATCTACTAAAACTACAAACTTAGCCGGGAATGGTGGCACATGCCTGTAATCCCAGCTACTTGGGAGGCTGAGGCAGGAGAATCGCTTGAACCCAGGAGGCAGAGGTTGCAGTGAGCTGAGATAGCGCCACTGCACTACATACAGCCTGGGTGACAGAGTGTGTGAAACTCCATCTCAAAAAAAAAAAAAAAAAGATTATGGTGAGCATTGCAATGACTGTGCGCACACTAAAGACCACTGAATTGGTCACTTTCGATAGGTAAATTGAGTATGAAGTATATCTCATTAAAGCTGTTATGAAACACATTTTAAGGCTGGGCATGGTGGCTCACGCCTGCAATCCCAGCACTTTGGGAGGCTGAGGGATCACCTGAGGTCGGGAGTTCCAGACCAGCCTGACCAACATGGAGAAATACAAAATTACCCCGGGGTGGTGGCACATGCCTGTAATCCCAGCTACTTGGGAGGCTGAGGCAGGAGAACCACTTGAAACCGGGAGGCGAAAGTTACCGTGAGCCGAGATCGTGCCATTGCACTCTAGCCTAGGCAAGAAGAGCGAAACTCCGTCTCAAAAAAAAAAAAAGAAACACATTTTAGTGCACTTTCATATGCCCTGGGCACGCTTGTTTAAAATGTAGGTTTGTACACTTTCTTCCAGGGATTTTGCTTGGAGAGACCATTCTGATGCCACCAGGGGCCTTTCAAAGCTTTGAGAAACACTGCAGGAGGCCTGACCCAAGTCTTATCCACCATCTAGACATCCACTGTGCCTGATGTTCCATCCTGAACACCTTGTTTTGTCCATCCTTTCTGAAATTTTATGTCCAGGTTGCTATCATTGCTTTATTTTACAGGGGGAGGAAATGGAAATGGTATAAAACAAAACAGCGAAGCTCAGGGCTGTGGCTTCAGCGGGCCTGGAAATGGGCAGATGGGGACTATAGGTCAAGTGTGTTCTCCTGCAGCCCACACCTGATCACTGCAGTTTTTTTTTTTTTTTTTTTTTTTTTGAGACACAGCCTCGCTTTGTCACCCATGCTGGAGTGCAGTGGCGTGATCTCGGCTCACTGCAAGCTCCGCCTCCCAGGTTCACATGCCATTCTCCTGCCTCAGCCTCCCGAGTAGCTGGGACCACGGGCACCCACCACCACGCCAGGCTAATTTTTTTGTATTTTTAGTAGAGACAGGGTTTCACCGTGTTAGCCAGGATGGTCTCGATCTCCTGACCTCGTGATCCGCCTGTCTCGGCCTCCCAAAGTGCTGGGATTACAGGCGTGAGCCACCGCGGCCAGCCTGGTCACTGCAGTTCTAGCAGCACCTAGGAATGTGGTTGACACAGGCTTTTCTTGCTGTGGTGGGCCTTACTATATACGACACCTAATATAGTAAAATACGACCATATTCCACATTCAGTTAAACAAATGTGTGTAATTTTTGAAATGTTCTGAAATGTGCAATTACTAATTTTGCTCAGATACAATATTTTGCTCTTGTGATTTTTTTTTTTTTTTTGAGATGGAGTCTCGCTCGGTCACCCAGGCTGGAGTGCAGTGGCGTGTTCTCGGCTCACTGCAACCTCCGCCTCCCAGGTTCAAGTGATTCTCCTGCCTCAGCCTCCCAAGTAGCTGGGTTTACAGGTGTGTGCCATCACACCTGGCTAATTTTTGTATTTTTAGTAGGGACAGGGTTTCACCATATTGGCCAGGCTGGTCTCGAACTCCTGACCTCAGGTGATCCACCCGCCTCGGCCTCCCAAAGTGCTGGGATTACAGGAGTGAGCCACCACACCCAGCTTGCTCTTGTGATTTAAAGACCTCTAAAAACCACCAGTTGCAGATGCCAGTTAGTATGATGTAACAATTTGTAGCCATTTGTGAATTCTCTGTATATATTTTACCACTTTTTAAATTTTTATTTAATTTTTAGAGAGGAAGGGTCTTGCTCTGTCACACAGACTAGAGTGCAGTGGGGTGATCACAGTTCATTGCAGTCTCAAACTCATAGGCTCAGGCAGCTTTTCACCTCTGCCTCCCAAGTAACTCGGACTACAGGCATGCACCACTACACCAAGCTAATTTTTCAATTTTTTGTAGAGACAGGGTTTTGTCATGTTGCGCAGGCTGGCCTCCAACTCCTGGCCTCAAGCCATCCTCCTGCCTTGGCCTCCCAACATGTTGGGATTACAGGCATGAGCCACTGCATCAGCCTCTATCTATTTTTAAATTTGTTTTGGTAAGCCAGGATTTGATATTTTTCTTTGGTCCTTGCAAAGCTCTTGCGTCCTTGGATCTAGTACCGCAGCACCCTGTAAAAATATCCCTGAAAGTGTAGGCAAAGTCATCCTCGGTTTTGTGGTGGACGTGATCCCACTTGTTGTCTGGTTTCATTCACTATTTATCTCAAAGCGCATTTCTGATTTCTCTACTTCATTCTGTCCATTGTAGCCTGAGGAGGTGGAGGTGGGGCTCTGAAGATGGCTGAGAGGTGGGGACTGTGTCCAGGTGTGTCTAGTAATCTGAATATTTCTTAATCTTCCACTGTATGCAAATACTTTACTGAGCTACATGATAGGAAGAAATATAAAACAAAACCCCTTTAGAAGATTGCAAATGAATACTGTAGAGGAAGCTAGCAGGCATGTATAAGAAAAGATTCTTGACCTCAGGCATTATAAGAAAAATGCAAATATAATTAGTATATCTTTTTTTTCCTTATCAGATCAACAGATATCCAACCTTTTGATAATGCCGTCTTTGCAGGGTGTGGGGAATCAGGCTCTGACATACACTGCCAAGAGGGTGGGAGTTAAAAATGCTTTAGTCTCCTTGGGAGTATTTGGAAACATAAACTAAAATAGAAACTGTACACATTCCTTTTTTTTTTCTTTTGAGACAGGGTCTCGCTCTATCGCCCAGGCTGGAGTGCAGTGCACTGCAACCTTCACCTCCCGGGTTCAAGTGATTCTCATGCCTCAGGCTCCAGAGTAGCTGGGGCTACAGGCGCGCGCCACCATGCCCAGCTAATTTTTTTTTTTTTTTTTGTATTTTTATGAGAGACGGGGTTTCGCCATGTTGGCCAGGCTGGTCTTGAACTCTCAAGGGATCCACCTGCCTTGGCGTCTCAAAGTGCTGGGATTACAAGCATGAACCACCATGCCCGACTGAGATGTACATACTCTTTGACCTAACAATTATTCTACCGGAAATTTATCCTATAGCCCCACACTCAGGAATATATGATAAGTGATGTACGTATAAGGAAATACATTGCAACATTGTATGTAAAAGCTAAGTAATAGAAACAACCCAAATGTCCATTAGAGGAAGCTGTCAAAATAAGTTATGGTCATCTATGATATGGCATTGTATTTCTGCAGCTGGAGGCAGCTGTGTTTGAACTGATATTCTGTGAGAGATAGACTGAAATTAAAAACACAAGCTGGGGCCAGGTGCGGTGGCTCACGCCTGTAATCCCAGCATGGGAGGCTGACGTGGTTGGATCACCTTGAGGTCAGGAGTTTGAGACCAGCCTGACCAACGTGGTGAAACCCCGTCTCTACTAAAAATATAAAAATAACCCGGGCGTGGTGGCACATGCCTGTAATCCCAGCTACTTGGGAGACTGAGGCAGGAGAATAGCTTGAATCCGGAAGGCAGAGGTTGCAGTGAGCCAAGATCATGCCATTGCACTCTAGCCTGGGAGACAAGAGTGAAGAGTGAAACTTTGTCTCAAAAAAGAAAGAAAAACACAAGCTGCCAGACTGTTTTGGATGCTACCAACTGAGTAGGAAAAAATATTAGGTTGAACCATGTGAAAGTACCAATATGAGACCATTTTTAACATATAAACACGACAGTTTCATGTACTTCAATGTCATATATAGGTATGTAGGGTTTTTTTTTTTTTTTTTTTTTACTTTTTATTTTGAAGCAAAGATTCACATTTCTTTTGTTTTTGCTTTTTTTTTGTTTTTGTTTTTTGAGACGGAGTCTCGCTCTATCGCCCAGGCTGGAGTGCAGTGGTGTGACCTCAGCTCACTGCAAGCTCTGCCTCCCGGGTTCACGCCATTCTCCTGCCTCAGCCTCCCGAGTAGCTGGGACTACAGGCGCCCGCCACCACGCCTGGCTAATTTTTTGTATTTTTAGTAGAGACGGGGTTTCACCGTGTTAGCCAGGATGGTCTTTATCTCCTGACCTCGTGATCCACCCGCCTCAGCCTCACAAAGTGCTAGGTTTACAGGTGTGAGCCACCTCGCCGTGCCCAGCCTCATGTGTACTTTTAAGAAATAATAGATACTGTGTAAACTTTACCCAGTTCTCCTAGTGGAAACCTCTTAAAAAACTTTAGTACAGTATCATAACAAGGATGTTGACATTGATACATTCAAGATACAGAACATTTCCATTATCATAAAGATTCCTCATGTTATACTTTTATAGCCACACCCACTTCCCTCCAGGCCTAACCCCTCCTTCATCCCTGGCAACCACTAATCTGTTCTACATTTCTATAGTTTTGTCATTTCAAGAATGTTACATAAATGGAGTCATATAGTATATAATCTTTTGAGATCAGCTTTTTCTCTGTATTTATTTATTTTTTGAGATAGGGTCTCGCTCTTTCACTCAGACTGCAGTACAGTGGCACTATCTGGGCTCACTACAGCCTCTGCCTCCTGAGCTCAATCAATCCTCCCACCTCAGCCTCCTGAGTAGCTGGGGCTATAGGCGTGTGCCACCATGCCCGGAGATTTTTTTCTTTTTGAGACAGGGTCTCATTCTGTCACCCAGGCTGGAGGGCAGTGGTGCGATCTTGGCTCACTGCAACCTCTGCCTCCCGGGTTCAAGTGATTCTCCTGCCTCAGCCTCCCAAGTAGTTGGGATTACAGGCACCTGCCACTATGCCTGGCTAATTTTTGTATTTTTAGTAGAGACGGGGTTTCACCATGTTGGCCAGGCTGGTCTCAAATTCCTGACCTCAGGTGATCCGCCCATCTCAGCCTCCCAAAGTGCTGGGATTACAGGCATGAGCCACTGTTCCCAGCTGAACACAGTTTTTATTTCTCTGTGATAAGTGCCCCGGAGCGCAACTGCTGGGTCATGTGGTACTGCATGTTTAGTTTTTTTTTTAACAAACTGACAGTTTTCCAGAGTGGCTGTAACACGTGACATTACCTCCAGAAATGCATGGGTGCTATGTACAGAGTGGTAAAAAAAAATCTCTGTCGCCAAACCATCTGAACTCTAGTGAAAGTGGGGTGGGTGTGAACAAATGAACAAAATCTACATTGTATTAGACAAGGATAAGTGCTTTGGAGAGAATGAGGCAGCCACTAGGGGTGGGGTCTGCAAGGGTCTGGATGGATCAACTGCAGCGGTGAAAAGGGAAGGCTTTGGAGGGAAAGTGACACCTGAAGATAGAATAAATGTGTTATTGTGGAATGCAATGCTGCTCCACTGCCCCCCACACCTTTTTTTTTTTCAATGCCTTGAAAAGACTTAATCCAGCCGAACTCTCTTCTCGTCTGCTTTATTTTTTTTTGAGACGGAGTTTCGCTCTGTCACCCAAGCTGGAGTGCAGTGGCACAATCTCAGCTCACTGCAACCTCTGCCTCCTGGGTTCAAGTGATTATCCTGCCTCAGCCTCCTGAGTAACTGGGATTACAGGTGCATGCCACCACGCTCAGCTAATTTTTTGTATTTTTAGTAGAGACAGGGTTTCACCTTGTTGGCCAGGCTGGTCTTGAACTCCTGACCTGAAGTGATCCACCCGCCTTGGCCTCCCAAAGTGCTGGGATTACAGACATGAGCCACTGTGCCTGGCTTGATTTTAGATTCCCATCTGATGTTCTCTATAACTTTGATGACTCCCCAAACAAAGGTTCCCAAACACACTCTGAGGCTTATGGTAATGAATTTAAACAAGCCAGCGTGTGTACTGGGTGTAGCACATGTCCAGAAGCAGGAAACCCTCACTGTATAAGCTGCTGTTCTGTCAGGAACATTGTAAGAGTACTGCTGCTGATATTATCGTTTTCACATCCCAGAATGGGAATGGTTTCTTGCCATCCTCAGACAGAGTTGCCTCATCTTGATGACAGTGGTAGGATGAGTAATAATTATCTACCATTGTCTAACTTAGATATCAAGCACTTTGCACCTATTCTTATTGGGTGCTCAAAGAAACCTCAGGAGGATTATGCTATCAGTATAACTCCCTTTTTATAGCTAAGGCCACAAAGGCTCTGAGTGGCGAAGTGGTCCATGAGGGTCTCAGAGCAGTAATGGGGAAGAATGAGATTCTGAATCCTAAAGCAGTAAAGAAAATGTTCTTCAACTATGCCTCAGAGGTGTCCTGGAAAATCAGACCGGAAGAGTATTCACCAAATTTAGTATTTGTGCTGCAACGATCGGAAATCTATAAGTAAAAGAATGAAAGTGGACTTTTCCCTTACACCATAGGCAAAAATTAATTTGAAATGAATCAATAACCTAAACAGAAGAGCTAAAGCCATAATACTCTTAGGAGAAAACAGAGGAGGAAATTTTCATGAACTTGGAATTGGCAATGGGTTCTTAGATATGAACACACAAAACATGAGCAACAAAATAAAAAATAAAGCACAAGGAACAAAAGGAAATAAATTGGACTTCATTAATTTCTTTTCTTTTTTTTTTTTTGAGGCAGAGTCTTACTGCTATCTCGGCTCACTACAACCTCCGTTCCCCAGGTTCAAGCAATTCTCCTGCCTCAGCCTCCCAAGTAGCTGAGAATACAGCTGTGCACCACCACACCCGGTTTCACCATGTTGGCCAGGGTGGTCTCAAACTCCTGACCTCAACTGATCGTCCCACCTTGGCCTCCCAAAGTGCTGGGATTACAGAAGTGAGCCACCACACCCGGCCGGGACTTCATTAAATTTAAAAACTTTTGTACATCAAAGGACATTATCAAGGAAGGAAAAAGACAACTCACAGAATGGGAGAAACTATTCGCAAATCAATCATAAATCTGATAAGGGTCTGGGATCTAATTTTTTTTTGTAGCCACCACGCCTGGCTAATTTTTGTGTTTTTAGTAGAGATGATGTTTCACTATGTTGGCCAGGCTGGTCTTGAACTCCTGATCTCAGGTGATCCAACCACTTCGGCCTCCCAAAGTGCTGGGATTACAGGTGTCAGCCACCACTCCCAGCCTGGGATCTAAAATTTGTAAGGCATTCTTGCAAAGCAACAACAAGACAAACAACTCAGTCAAAATATGGGCAAAGGACTTGAATAGATATTTTCTTCCAAAGAAGATGTACAAAAGGCCAGAAAGCACATGACAAGATGCTCAGCATCATTAGTCACTAGAGAATGCACTTCAGAATCACAAGGCATCATTTCACATCCACTAGGATGGTTATCATCAACCAAACCAAACAAAACACAAAAACCCAGGCCGGGTATGGTGGCTCATGCCTGTAATCCCAGCACTTTAGGAGGCCAAGGTGGTTGGATCACCTGAGGTCAGGAGTTTGAGACCAGCCTGGCCAACATGGCAAAACCCCACCTCTACTAAAACTACAAAAATTAGCCAGGCATGATGGCACACGCCTGTAATCCCAGCTACTCAGGAGGCTGAGGCAGGAGAATAGATTGAACCCGGGAGGCGGAGGTTGCAGTGAGCCAAGATTGCTCCACTGCACTCTTGCCTGTGTGACAGTGAGACTCCATCTCAAAAACAAACAAACAGGCCAGGTGCGGTGGCTCATGCCTATAATCCCAGCACTTTGGGAGGTCAAGGCAGGTGGATCACGAGGTCAGAAGATTGAGATCATCCTGGCGAACACGGTGAAACCCCGTCTGTACTAAAAATACAAAAATTAGCCTGGCTTGGTGGTATGCACCTCTAGTCCCAGCTACTCAGGAGGCTGAGGCAGGATAATCACTTGAACCCAGGAGGCAGTGGTTATTGTGAGCCGAGATCGAGATCACGCTACTGCACTCCAGCCTGGGTGATAGAGCAAGACTCCATCTCAAAAAAACAAACAAAAAAATAAGAAAACAGGCATTCAAATACACGTACATACGTGTTCAGAGTAGCACTATGCACAATAGCCAAAAGGTGTAAATATCCCAAATGTCCATCAACTGGTGAGTGCAGAAATGAAATGAAGTACTGTATAAGTTCTGTTGTACAACAGACTATTATTCAGCCATAAAATGGAATGAGATACTGATACGTGCTACAATGTGGATGAGCCTTGAAAACATTACAGTAAGTAAAAGAAGCCAGACACAAAAAGCCACATTTGATTTTGTTGATATGAAATAGGAATCCGAATCTGTTCACATTAACCAGAATAGGTAAGGCCACAGCGAGATGCCGATTGGTGGTTGCCAGGTCCTGGGGGCTAGGGTAGAACTGGGGAGCGACTGCCTACTGGCTACAGGGTTTCCATTTGGGGTGATGAAAATGTTTCGGTGCTAGACAGAGGTGGTGATAACACAATGCCGTGAATATACTAAATGCTCCTGAATTGGTCACTTTAAAATGGTTAATTTTATGTTATGTGAATTTCATGTCAATTTTTTTTTTTTTTTTTTTTGAGACAGAGTTTCACGCTTGTTGCCCAGGCTGGAGTGCAGTGGTGCAATCTTGGCTCACCACAACCTCTGCTTCCTGGGTTCAAGCGATTTTCCTGCCTCAGCCTCCTGAGTAGCTGGGATTACAGGCATGCGCCACCATGCCCAGCCAATTTTGTATTTTTAGTAGAGACAGGGTTTCTCCATGTTGGTTAGGCTGGTCTCGAACTCCCGACCTTAGGTGATCTGCCCGCCTCGGCCTCCCAAAGTGCTGGGATTACAGGCGTGAGCCACTGCGCCCAGCTTCATGTCAATTTTTAAATTTCACGTTTGATTCCAGGGGTTGGGAGTTTGCTGCCCCTCATCATGGAGTTTGCTGTAGCCAGTGCAGGGGTGAAAAGGGAAGAGCAAAACAGGCAGATCTCGTTTAGGAGAGATACTGCAATTTATCTGATGCTTATCTTTTAAGTCACTTCTGGTGCCAAAGAGCACTGGACTTGGAGCCTGAAGAACTGAGACTTCCCGACATTTGGCCTTAAGCAAGCCTGAGCTTAGACTTCCTGAGCTTTTCCTGATGTTTTGTGTTGGGCAGCCCCATTTCCCTGGACAGCTGCCGGGATGGAGGGAAGTGATGGATGTATGCGTGTGGGCCTGTTCCTTCCTTCTCTATTCCACAGGTTGTCAGTGTACAGGTATGTTTGCACACAAGAAGGATGTTGGTCCTGGGGTCTCAGAGGCACCAAAGAACTGGCCAGCTTTGTCTAATTCATCCAAAATCCACTCAGTGGGGTAAAGAGGAAGCCATCACACCAGGCCTTTGCCAACAAAGCAGACAGGCTGCCCAGCCCAGGAGCTGCCCACTCTTATTCGCCTGTTGGTTTGAGCAGATGCAGCCATGACAGCAGGGTTACAAAGGCCACCCTAGCCAGGCCACCACCCTCCACCAGGGCTCTGCCAGGATGGATTGAACGCTGGCCCTCATGTGTTACTTGATGACAGCAAGATATCTGATAAGAAACTGTTTGGATGTCGCAGAGAACACATTTTAACAGCCCAGAGAGGTGGGATTATCACAGAGTGGTGTAAAAGAAGCAAAATTATTTTGGATAAACCATGAAGGAATTTTATTACCCAGTGCAGTTATAAATCAAGTTCTCTGTAAATGCAATAAAACAATTGTTTAGTCTGCATGATTCATACCACAAACCTCAGGATTCTTGGTTTTGATCTTATTGCCGCAATAAACTGTCTAGACAGCAATTAACAAACTGTTTTTCCTTTAGATGTTTGGAGTGCTGGTACAGCGGGAATCGGCACTTAGAAATTCAGGGGCTTCTTCCTGGCTCCTATTAATTATCAGGTTGGGTGAGTGGGAAAAGCCCAGAATCTTCTCAGAATTAGCCTTCTGGAAGTGTCCTTCGCCTGTGAATGCACCACTTCACCACATAATATTCACTTATAACTGGCAGGAAATCCAAATGTACAGATTTTCTTAAACCTTGGCCTGTCACTTTAGAGAGAAGTGAGCAGAATTAACTTTATTTTTATTATTATTTTTTTTTGGAGACAGTCTTGCTCTGTTGCCCAGGCTGGAGTACAATGGCATGATCTTGGCTCACTGCAACCTCCCCCTCCCGAGTTCAAGTGATTCTCCTGTCTTAGCCTCCCAAGTAGCTGGGATTACAGGCATGCACCACCATGCCCTGCTAATTTTGTATTTTTAGTAGAAACAGGGTTTCATCATGTTGGTCAGGCTGGTCTCAAACTCCTGACTTCGTGTGATCCACCTGCCTTGGCCTCCCAAAGTGCTGGGATTACAGGCATGAGCCACCATGCCACGCCTGGCCTAGCTTTTGTATATCCTTGGAGCAAAATTTATATACAGATAAGTCATTTCTTCATGTATTCATTCATTTATTCAGCATTAGGGTATAATAGTTTAGAACACTCACTCAGGAGTCTAATCGACTTTCGTGCCATTTCAGGTACATGATTTCACCTTCCTGAAGCTTATTTTGCATATGTTGAAAGTCATGGGGGAAAATTAAATGAAATTATCTGTGTAAATTGCCTGGAACATAATAAGAGCTCAAAACTATTCACTATTATTGTCTATCATCCATCATCTGTCCATCCACGTATTCACCATCCCTCTATCTATCCATCCATCCACCCACCTATCCATCCATTCCTTCACCCTTCCTTTCTTCCTTCCTTCTATCATTTATTCACCTATCTGTCCATTCTTCCTTCTTTTCTTTCCTTCCTTCCAACATTTAACCATCCATCCATCCACCCCCCCCCCACCACCCACCCATCCTTCCATCCATCCCTCCATCTGTCCATTTATCTACACACTCATTCATTCATTCCTTCTTTGCCTGGTACTCTATGCCAGATTGTTGAGATTATAAAAACAATTAAGATATATCCCGACTTCATGGAGATCCCAGTTTAGATGGAAAGACAGCATTAGGTCTCTGGCTGCAGGGGGCATCTGATCCTGAAGGAAATAGTGAGAGAAAACCTGGGGAAGTGTTTAGTTTCTGGTCTAGCCCTGGTGATTTAAGACGATATGTGAGACGCACTCACCTCCCAGGGCTCCTGATGGCTCAGAGCTCAGTGGATGAACATGGCTTCATCCACACAGTCAGTTACAGGGTGAGACTACACATTTGGCAAATGCCCCAAACAAACAAACAAACAAAATAATTTGGGTTCAAGGTAACAGTAAATCACACTCTTCAAACCTAAATATTCTTCTCTAGGCTTCTTCCCACCTTTTCTTCCCTTCTTTCTGCCAACTCCTTCTCCTCCATTTTGCGTCAGACACCATGTGCATTGGGAGGATGTTGCTAGGTCACAGTGGGGACACTTGCTCTATTTACAGAGAAAACAGGGCTCCTCAGATTCACAGGGTTTGCAAAGGAAAGCCCTCCCAGAAAGGAATTCCAGCCTTCCCTTCTGAGGCTGGTGCAGCAGGGCTGGGGGCTGCAGGAACAGACCAGAGAAAGTGACTCAGAATTCCTTTCGGCTACAGTACGATTGCGAGAACCATTTTAAGTATGAGCTGTGGCTCCCCTCTCCCTTTTTCCTCAGCCTCCAGGGAGCTGCCATTTAAAAAATCTTGGCCTGGCCAGGGGCGGTGGCTCATGCCTGTAATCCCAGCACTTTGGGAGGCTGAGGTGGGCGGATCACCTGAGGTCGGGAGTTTGAGACCAGCCTGACCAACATGGAGAAACCCCGTCTCTACTAAAAATACAAAATTAGCTGGAGGCTGAGGTAGGAGAATCGATTGAACCCGGGAGGCGGAGGTTGTTGTGAGCTGAGATCACACCATTGCACTCCAGCCTGGGCAACAAGAGCAAAACTCTATCTCAAAAAAAAAAAACAAAAGAAAGTAATCCATTTCTTTCTCAAGTACCAACATCCAGATAGAAGCAGTCCAGGATGGGTAGAGCAGCTCCTTTGGTAGAACCCACCTCCATTGCGCTGCCATGCCTGGCACGTTGCCCCCATCCCCATGGTCCAAGGGTCCTCTCCTCCACATCCCCATCCAGCCAGCAGAAAGGTGAAACAATGAAGGGAAGGCACGCCCCAGAAGGATGTGTCTCCGAGGCCTCTCACATCACTGGAATGCTCTCCCCATAGACTAGGATTTAGTCATGAGGCCGCACAGGGGAGTTGAGCTCTTTGTTCTGGTTGGCCATGTGTCCACGTCTATTACTACACAAAAGTGGGGATGGCCATGGAGGGAGAACCAGCAAACTGTTTCATACCCTCTTATGGCCTTGATCCATCCAGTGGATAGATTTCTAAGCCCGTCGCTTTCTCACTGCCTCTTCTGCTGGGAGCATGACTCCCGGGCTGCAGAAGGACAGGCTGGTGCATTGAGAGTCTTTTTTTTTTTTTTTTTTTTTTGAGATGGAGTCTCGCTCTGTCGCCCAGGCTGGAGTGCAGTGGCGCGATCTCGGCTCACTGCAAGCTCCGCCTCCCGGGTTCACGCCATTCTCCTGCCTCAGCCTCCCAAGTAGCTGGGACTACAGGCGCCCGCCACCACGCCCGGCTAATTTTTTGTATTTTTTTTTTTTAGTAGAGACGGGGTTTCACTGTGTTAGCCAGGATGGTCTCGATCTCCTGACCTCGTGATCCGCCCGCCTCGGCCTCCCAAAGTGCTGGGATTACAGGCGTGAGCCACCGCGCCCGGCCGAGAGTCTTTAGGCTTTGCTTGAATTGCCAATGCTCTGGTTTTCTGGCAAGGCGGAAGTAGGTCCCTGGGCAGAAGTGTCAGAAGACCTGGGGTTGCCTCTGAACCTCACTGTTTCTGGGTCTGAGACCTTGGACTCAGAAATGAAAAAAACCTCTGAACCTCAGTGAAATGGGGGAAAAAAATAAATGACTTCCATAGAGTTATTGGGAGGACCAAATTGCATTACCAAATACATTCTGAAAAGGTAAAAGTTCTCCAAATGATTGTGTGTTTTATCATCTCCACCACCACCATTTTTCTTTTTCTTTTTTTTTTTTGAGACAGAGTCTTGCTCTGTTGCCCAGGCTGGAGTGCAGTAGCGCGATCTCGGCTCACTGCAAGCTCCGCCTCCCGGGTTCACCCCATTCTCCTGCCTCAGCCTCCCGAGTAGCTGGGACTACAGGCACCCGCCACCAGGAACGGCTACTTTTTGTATTTTTAGTAGAGACGGGGTTTCACCGTGTTAGCCAGGATGGTCTCGATCTCCTGACCTCGTGATCCGCCTGCCTCAGCCTCCCAAAGTGCTGGGATTACAGGCATGAGCCACCGCGCACGGCCCATTTTTCTTTTTTCTTTATGCATGTATGTAGCTGAATTTGTGTAAGTACAATGGATCCATGATGAGAGTCTATATATTGAATTTTTTTTTTTTTCAGATGGAGTCTCACTCTGTTACCCAGGGTAGAGTGTAGTGGTGTGATCTTGGCTCACTGCAACTTCCGCCTCCTAGGCTCAAGTGATTCTCCTGACTCCCAAGTAGCTGGGATTACAGGCACCCACCGCCATGCCCGGCTAATTCTTGTGTTTCTAGTAGAGATGGGGTTTCGCCATGTTGGCCAGGCTGGTCTCGAACTCATGACCTTAAGTGATCCGCCCGCCTCCCAAAGTGCTGGGATTATAGGCGTGAAACACTGCGCCTTGCCTAATTATAGAAATTGTATTTGGAGAGAAAGGTATAGTCTTTCTCTAAGCATTTCCAACATTACATTCTTTCAAAGCAACGTGAACAACTTCTGAAGGTACTGGTCTGGGCTCCAGGCTCAGATCTGGATAGGGGAAGATTCTATGAACAGGTCCTGGTCAGGTTTGGGGGAGGTCCATGAGCAGGTCTTCTCACCAGGAGCAATATCCCTAGGAAACCAACCCACAGAATAGAAATTAAAAGAGCAAAAAGGCTTCCTTTTCTAAGAAAGGCCATGATGTCTCCAGGAATAGCATAAATATCCCCTGCAGGGCTTATCCCAGAAAAGAACATTCAGAGGGGCCTCTGAGTTGCTCTGCACCCCCAGCAGATGCCCTGCTCCAAATGGTCTCTCTTGTCTCCAGCTCTCCACCCAGGCTCTACCTGGAAGGCTCTTCTCTGACTTGTCCTCACACAGCCCCTTCAACTGAGCCACAGTGACTTCCCCCATAGGCATCCTGGTGAGTCCTGGTGGGGTATCGTAGAGGCTCAACGACCTTTAAAATGAGTTCAGGCCAGGCACGGTGGCTCCCACCTGTAATCCCAGCACTTTGGGAGGCGAAGGCAGGCGGATCACCTGAGGTCAGGAGTTCAAGACCAGCTTGACCAACATGGCGTTTCTACTAAAAATACAAAAGTTAGCCGGGTGTGGTGGTACATACCTGTAATCCCAGCTACTCAGGAGGCTGAGGCAGGAGAATCACTTGAACCTGGGAGGCAGAGATTGCAGTGAGCCAAGACTGGCCACTACACTCCAGCCTGGGTTACAGAGCGAGACTCTGTCTCAAAGAAAAAAAAAGTCAGTTCAAACTTTGCGATTCAACAACTGGGTGACTCTCCGGAGTCAATGAATTCGCCAATCCACGGATACTGATGAGCTTGACCTGAGCTGCTTGGGAAGCTGAGCTGCAGTGAATACGATGCAGCAGATGGAGCCAACGCTGCAAAGCAGAGCCACGGGCAACACGGAGTTCCCAGGACTCCCTCAAAATCCTCCCCTTTATCTACACTGGCTCCCGCAGAGCCGCGGGCAACAGAGAGAGTGCTTGGGACTCCCTCAAAATTCTCTCCTTTGTCTACACTGGCTCCCACAACAGGGTCTCAACCCTGGTTGTACTTGAGAATCAGCAGGGAAACTTCTAACAGTTCTGATGCCTGAGCCATACCCCAGAAACCCCGTAGCTGGGACCTGGGCATAAGTATTTTAAAGCTCCCCAGGTGATTCCAAAGTCCAGCCAAGGTAGACATCCACTGCTCTGGAGACCTTGTCCATCCCACAGGTAGAAGGCCCCATCTGTGACCACTTTTCTGAGGTCCAGACTTGCCAATTTATTTTCTCAACATCACCATTTCAGTGCCTAAGAGACAACTCATCTTGCCAGAGTAAAGTGGATTGTCCCCTCCACACCTGCTTCTTTTCTCGCCAGGGTCCCCCAGCTGTTTCAGGGCAAAAACTGAACACCTTCTGATTCTTTTCTGTCTCACAACCCATAGCCAATTTTTTTGGAATTTTCATCAGCTATAATGTCAAAATATATCCCCATTCTAATCTCTGCTCCCCACCTCCCCTGCTAGCCTGAAGATCCCCTATTCTTCTTTTGAATCCTTCTAGTTTGGTCTCTGCCAACAGCTCATGTAAAATCTATGAAAAAAATGAAGCTCCGGGTTGGGTGTGGTGGCTCATGTCTGTAATCTCAGAACTTGTTGTTGTTGTTGCTGTTGTTTTGAGACTGAGTCTTGTTCTGTCGCCCAGGCTGGAGTGCAGTGGTGAAATCTCGGCTCACTGCAACCTCCACCTCCCAGGTTCAAGCAATTTTCCTGCCTCAGCCTCGTGAGTAGCTGAGACTACAGGCGCGTGCCACCACGCCCAGCTAATTTTTTCTTTTTTTTGTATGTTTAGTAGAAGCGAGGTTTTACCATGTTGGCCAGGCTGGTCTTGAACTACTGACCTCAAGTGATCTGCCTGCCTCGGCCTCCCAAAGTGCTGGGATTACAGGCGTGAGCCACCACACCCGGCCAATCCCAGTACTTTGGAAGGCTGAGGTGGGAGGATTGCTTGAGCCCAGGAGATGGAGGCTGCAGTGAGCCATGATTGTGCCACTGCACTCCAGCCTGGGCAACAGAGCAAAACCCTGTTTCCAGAAAACAAACAAGCCCAAAAACTCAGCATGAAAAGATGCTCAGCTCATTAGCCATTGGGGAAATTCAATTAAAACTAAAAGAAGGGCCGAGCACGGTGGCTCATACCTGTAATCCCAGCACTTTGGGAGGCTGATATGGGTGAGTCACCTGAGGCCAGGAGTTCAAGACTAGCCTGGCCAATTTGATGAAACCCCATCTCTACTAAAAATAAAAAATTTGCCAAGTGTGGTGATGCGCGCCTGTAATCCCAGCTGCTCGGGAGGCTGAGGCAGGAGAATTGCTTGAACCTGGAAGACAGAGATTGCAGTGAGCCGAAATTCCACCACTGCACTCCAGCCTGGGTGAAAGAGCGAGACTCCATCTCAAAAAAAAAAAAAAGATATGTTGAGATACACAAATACCATTGTGTTACAATTGTCCACATCATTCAAGGCAATAACATGTTGTACGTGTTTGTAGCCTAGGAGCAATAGGCCATATATAGCCTAGGTGTGTAGACTCACTCCATAATGTACCCATAATAACGAAATGCCATAATGTACCAACAGGAGAACAGATGAACAAATTATAGTATGTTTATACAATGAAATACTACTCAGCAGCCGGGCGCGGTGGCTCACGCCTGTAATCCCAGCACTCTGGGGGGCCGAGGCGGGCGGATCTCGAGGTCAGGAGATCGAGACCATCCTGGCTAACACAGTGAAACCCCGTCTCTACTAAAAATACAAAAATAAGCCGGGCATGGTGGCGGAGCGCTTGTAGTCCCAGCTACTTGGGAGGCTGAGGCAGGAGAATGGCGTGAACCCGGGAGGCGGAGCTTGCAGTGAGCCGAGATCACGCCACTGCACTCCAGCCTGGGCAACAGAGCAAGACTTTGTCTCAAAAAGAAAAAAAAAACAAACAAAAAACTACTATGCAGCATACAAGAAATGAATTACTGATGCAAGCAACAACGTCAATAAATCTTGTAGACATTCCTCTGAGCAAAAGAAGCTGGGTAAACTTTATGAATGCATTTATAAGAGGTTCTAGAAAAAAATGATTCAAGGGTGATATGTTAGAATATGGCTCCTAGCTAGTGGGATGGTCAGGGGATTGACTGGATTGATTGAAAAGGAGCATGAGGGAGCCTTCTGGAGTGATGGAAATGATTTTTATCTTGTTTTGGGTGGTGATTACAGGTGTCCAAAGTTACTGAACTCACTTAAGAGCTGTAAGTCTTGGCTGGGCACGGTGGCTCGTGCCTGTAATCCCAGCACTTTGAGAGGCCGAGGTAGGTGGATCACCTGAGGTCAGGAGTTCAAGAGCAGCCTGGCCAACATGATGAAACTCTGTCTTTACTAAAAAAAAAAACTACAAAAATTAGCTGGGCATGGTGGTACGTGCCTGTAGTCCCAGCTACTTGGGAGGCTGAGGCAGGAGAATTGCTTGAACCTGGGAGGCGGAGGTTGCACACTGCAGCCTGGGCCACAGAGCAAGACTCCATCTCAAAAAAAAAGAAAAAAAAAGGAACTGTAAGTCTTACTGCATGTAAATCATACCTTAAAAAGTAATTTGGGGGCCTGGCGCGGTGGTGCATGACTATAATTCCAGAACTTTTGGAGGCCAAGGCAGGCAGATCACTTGAGACCAGGAATTTGAGACTAGGCTGGGCAACATGGCAAAACTCTGTCTCTATAAAAAATACAAAAATTAGCTGGGTTTGGTGGTACACACCAGTAGTCCCAGCTACTTGGGAGGCTGAGGTGGGAGGATTGCTTGAGCCCCGGAAGTTGAGGCTGCAGTGAGCCATGAGTGCACCACTGCACTCCAGCCTGGATGACAAAACAAGACCTTGTCTCAAAAAAAAAAGAAAAAAAAACTCAGAGTCCCACAAACCTCTGCTCAAACTCCCCCTACCCTCACCCCCAACCTTTAGGACAAAATCTGGAGCACCCACTCTGGTCTTCAGAGCCCTGCATGAACTGCCCTTTTTTCCCTCCTTGGCAGTGTCTACAACCACCCTTCCCTTTGCTCTTTTTTTTTAGACAGAGTCTCATTCTAACACCCAGGCTGGAGTGCAGTGGTGCCATCTCAGCTCACTACAACCTCTGCCTCCCAGGTTCAAGCGATTCTCCTGCCTTAGCCTCCATGTAGCTGGGATTACAGGCATGTACCATCACTCCCAGCTAATTTTTTGTATTTTTAGTAGAGACGGGGTTTCACCATGTTGGTCATGCTGGCCTTGAGCTCCTGACTTCAAATGATCTGCCCGCCTCAGCCTCCCAAAGTGCTGGGATTACAGGCGTGAGCCACCGTGCCCGGCTGACTTTTCTTTATAGAATGCCTGCCCGTGTATACATCACTAAGCAATCATTCTTTTAGTTCTCACACACTTTTTTGGAAACACCATGCATTCTTTTGTACTTAGGGGCTTTGCTTTAATATTATGTTCCTGAGATTCATCTAGGACCACTATTAATTTTCACAGTTGTGTTCTAATCTATGATGATCACATAATTTAGTCACCCATTTTCTTGGGAAGGGGCATTTAGGTTGTATCCAGATTTTTGCTGTTACTCACAATGCTGCCAAGAGCATTGTTGTACATGGCTCCTGGGACATATATGCCAGAAATGTTTAGGATATTTATCTATGAATGAAATTGCTTGGTCAGAGGGTATGTGCGTTTTCAGCTGTATCTGATATTTCAAAGCTATTTTTTAAGGTGGTTGTACCAACTACACTTTTCACCAACTGTGTAAAAGAGTTTCCTTTTTGTCCTATATCCTTATCAATACTGGGTGCCCTTAAATTTATTAATTTTTGCCAATCTTGTGGTTTTAATTTGCACTGTCTCAATCATTAATAAGGTTAATCATCACTTTATATATTGGGCATTTATCAAAAAATAAAGCTGTGTATTTTTAGATGGGAACGAATGCACAGAAAAAGATCTAAAACTGTGATTCTAAGAAGGGGAGTGGAAAAGGAGGGGTGGGATGTGAATACTTTGTTCTGTGTGATCTTCACATTTTTACAACAAAAATTACTTAATATGCTTATAAAATTAATATAAAAATGGCCAGGCATGGTGGCTAATGCCTGTAGTCTCAGAACTTTAGGAGGCCCTGGGTGGGCGAAATCACTTGAGGCCAGGAGTTCGAGACCAGCCTGGCCAACATGGCAAAACCCCATCTCTACTAAAAACACGCACACAAAAAAATCAGCTGGGCGTGGTGGTGCACACCTGTAGTCCCAGCTACTTGGGAGGCTGAGGCAGGAGAATTGCTGGAACCCGGGAAGTCAAGGTTGCAGTGAGGCAAGATCATGCCACTGCACTCCAGCTTGGATGACAGAATGAGACTCTGTCTCAAAAACAGAAAAAACTGGCCGGGCGTGGTGGCTCATGCCTGCAATCCCAGCACTTTGGGAGGCTGAGGTGGGCAGATCACAAGGTCAGGAGATCGAGACCATCCTGGTGAACACGGTGAAACCCCATCTCTACTAAAAATACAAAAAATTAGCCAGGCGTGGTGGGCGCCTGTAATCCCAGCTACTTGGGAGGCTGAGGCAGGAGAATCACCTGGACCCGGGAGACGGAAGTTGCAGTGAGCTGAGATCGTGCTACTGCACTCCAGCCTGGGAGACGGAGCGAGACTCCATCCCCCCCCGCAAAAAAAAGAAAAAATTGATATAAAAATTAAGCAAGATATAGATCAGTACGCATCATTTTTTTTATTTTAAAAAAATTATATGTAAACACACACATACATGCATTGCTTTATGTGTGCGTGTGTGTGTGTGTGTGTGTGTGTGTGTGTGTGTATAGAAGAAGGCCTGAAATAATTTTCTCAGAGTTTTTAAGGGTGGTTTTCTGTGTGGAGGTGGGGATGCAACTGTGCAGTGGTGGAGGTAAGGAGGGTAGGGGTAGTAAGGGGCGGTATATAATTGTTCCCTTTTAATTTTATACGCCTTTTAAATAGGATATTTTCTTCAATCTTTAATACAAAATTCACTAGTTCTGCGATTTAACATTTTTATGTTATTTTACAAAAATCTTTCTGATACTTCTTTCACTCTAAATATCCAAATTTTCTTTTTTTTTTTGAGACAGTCTTGCTCTGTTGCCCAGGCTGGACTGCAATGGCACGATCTCGACTCATGGCAAGCTGTGCGTCCCGGATTCATGCCTTTCTCCTGCCTCAGCCTCCTGAGTAGCTGGGACTACAGGCGCCCGCCACCACACCTGGCTAATTTTTTTTTGTATTTTTAGTAGAGACGGGGTTTCACTGTGTTAGCCAGGATGGTCTCGATCTCCTGACCTCGTGATCCGCCTGCCTCGGCCTCCCAAAGTGCTGGGATTACAGGCGTGAGCCACTGCGCCCAGCCTAAATATCCAAATTTTCTGTGGACTGTCACAGGTATAAAGTAAAGTGCCCCATCCCCACACCCACCATGTCCAAAAAAAAAAAAGAAAAGAGTAAAACAAGGTTCCAGTGACCTGGACCATACCTAACTCCGCCTCAGTTGGTAACTCTGATATGAACAGCACACTTCAGAAGAACATAGGGCCACCACTGTGATATAGGTAGTAAAATTCCCTTTATCATAAACATGTACAATGATTACATATCCATAATAATTAGAAATAAAAACATTTTTAAAGGTAAAGCTAAGCAGAAAAATAAAAAATAAAGGTTCCTTTATGTTCTTGAGATCTGAAAAGGAAATTATACGTACAGCCTTTACAATACCTTTTATTATAAATCTGTTTATGAGTTTAAAACTGTGCTGTCCAATATGTAGCCACTAGCCATATGTGGCTATTTAAATTTAAATTGACTGAAATTAAATAACATTAAAAATTCAGTTCCTTAGTCACATGGGCCCACTATTTCAAGGGTCCAACAGTTACTTTGGGCTAGTTGCTATTGTATTATATAATGCAGATTAAAAATATTTATACCAATGTGGAAAGTTCTGATGGACAGTACTGGATTAAAACCTCATACAGATATTATTCTTGTTCACCACCATGTGAGAAGGTTTTTACCACGGGAAGGAATTCTTGTTTTTTTTTTGTTTTTTTGTTTTTTAAATTGAGGTAGGGTCTTGCTCTGTTGCCCAGGTTGGAGTACAGTGGCACAATCACAGCTCACTTCAGCCTCAACCTCCAGGTCTCAAGTGATCCTCCCACCTCAGTCTCCCAAGTAGCTGGAACTACAGGTACCTGCCACCACACTCAGCTAATTTTTTTTTTTTATTTTTTGTAGAAATGGGATCTTACTATGTTGCCCAGGCTGGTATGGAACTCCTGGGCTCAAGTGATCCTCCTGCCTCAGCCTCCCAAAGTGCTGGGATTACAGGTGTGAGCCACCATTCCTTGGGCCATTCTTGTATTTTAAGTACTCAGAGACATCCAGGAAAGGTAACCAAGTGGGTAACTCCAGCACTTCAGAGAGTGCCTAGTGTGTGATTCTAAGCTCATCACTCCAGGGACCCAGCACCCAATTCCAGCTGTGTCTTTCCTCCATTTAAATCACCCCCTGTGGATCCTATTAAGTATTCTCCCATTCTGGTCAAACTGGTTTATGAAACTACTATTTGAGAAGTCCAGTCTTGCAGGCCGATGGGACCCTGCCTTTGTGTGGCCGTAATAAGGTTATTTATGAGGGCTGGAGCCGATTCTCTTGATTCTCCGGGAAGATGAAAGGTTTGGTGGTAAAGGAAAGCAGAAGCTTGGGGAGCAGGTTTCTCCTTATAGCAATGACTCTCCAGATAGGATAAATCACCCAGGACCATTAAACCTTCAAGAAGAGTGCTCGTAAACCTCCGCTGGAAACTCACAAAGCATCTTCTCTCTTGGAGCAGCCTATGTGGAGAGGGACTCGCCTCTTTTTCCAAACCACCAGCCAGTCACAGATTAACCCTGCTGCCATCTCTGCCCAGGACACTGAAGCAGAAAATCACTTTCTTTTTTTCTTTGAGACAGAGTCTCACTCCGTCACCCAGGCTGGAGTGCAGTGGCGCGATCTCGGCTCACTGCAACCTCCGCCTCCCGGGTTCAAGCGATTCTCCTGCCTCAGCCTCCCGAGTAGCTGGGATTACAGGCATCCGCCACCATGCCCAGCTAATTTTTTGTATTTTTAGTAGAGATGGGGTTTCACCATATTGGCCAGGATGGTCTCAATCTCTTGACCTCATGATCCACCCGCATTGGCCTCTCAAAGTGCTGGGATTACAGGCGTGAGCCACTGCACCCAGCCGAAAATCACTTTCAAAGTCATCCTTTCAGGTGGCCAACTGTCCCTGTTTGTCTGAGATGAAAGAGTTTCCTGGGACAAGAGATCAGGAAAGTCCCAAGCAAGTCTGGATGAACTGGTCACTCTATTTCCTCCGTACCTTGGGGGCAAGCAATGCCTGCGACTCAACAGGAGAAAAACATTTGTTCATATTTAGCTCCCATTTATGAGGCTCTGCAATGTTTCAGGTGCTGGGCAAAGACAGTGCTTTACCTGACGTGTCTCGTTTCATCTTAACAACCAAATGAGCTTGGTGTTATTATTATCCCCATTTGACAGGTGAGGAAACCAAGGCTCAGAAAGCTAAAGTGACTTGTCCAAGGTCACACCTTAAATGGTGTCTGTGTCTCCATAGCTCATGCTCTGAACTGCTCCTCTAATTCTTCCTCATCTTCCTTTTTTTTTTTTTTATTTTTTGAGATGGAGTCTCGCTCTGTTGCCCAGGCTGGAGGGCAGTGGTGAGATCTCGGCTCACTGCAACTTACACTTACGGGGTGCAAGCGATTCTTGTGCCTTAGCCTCCAGAGTAGCTGGGATTACAGGTGTGCACCACCACATTCGGCTAATTTTTGTATTTTTATTTGTAATTTTTTTTGAGTTGGAGTCTCACTCTATTGGCCAGGAGTACAGTGGCACAATCTTGGTTCACGGCAACCTCCATCTCCTGGGTTCAAGCGATCCTCCTGCCTTAGCCTCCTAACTGAGCTTACCAGGCGCCTGCCACCACGCCTGGCTAATTTTTGTATTTTTAGTAGAGATAGGGTTTCACCATGTTGGCCAGGCTGGTCTCAAACTCCTGACCTCAAGTGATCTGCCCACCTCAGCCTCCCAAAGTGCTGGGATTACAGGCGTGAGCTACCGTGCCCAGCCTGTATTTTTAGTAGAGACGGAATTTCGCCATATTGCCCAGGCTGGTCTCAAACTCCTGAACTCAAGCGATCCACCCGCCTCGGCCTCCCAAAGTGCTGGGATTACAGTGTGAGCCACTGCACCTGGCCTTCGTCTTTCTTAATCTGCCTTGGATTTTTGGGGTTCCAGAAGCTTCCCACAAAAAGAGTCATTGGAGATACTTATATTGTTAACCAACGGGGTAGGAGAATGACTTGCAGCTGAACTTTATTTGCACGTTAAAAAGTCTAATTTTCTAAAACTATCTGGACTCTTTCACTGGCAAAATGCCGAGTTGGAAGGAAAGTCCATAAATCACTCACAGACCTACACTGGCCGTGGCTATATGCAAACCCAGTACCGCTGGTCTGGCCACCTGGGAGTACCAGGCATAGGATGGGGTGAGATTTCCCCACCAAATTCAGGGCATATCAGAGCTCAGAGTACCTGTACCCAAAGGGAAATACCCCAAACACTGGCTTCAGGAAAGTTCTCATTAGATAGACACAAGAAAGTTTTGCCCTAATCCTCAGTATTGGCTGACAGATCACTTTTATTGAGGGATTACTATGTGCCAGGCAATGCCTGTTTTCATCCACTTCTCATGTCCAATTATCTGCGAAATAGATAAGATTATTATCCCAGCCCAGAGATGAGTAAACTGAGGTGCGGAGAGCTGGCGAGATTGATCTAGACCAGTGGTTCTCAAGCAGGGGAGGGTTTGCCCTCCATGCACATTTTGCCACTATCTGGACACATTTTTGATCATCACAACCTGGGATGGGGGTGCTGCTGGCATCTAGTGAATAGAGGCCAGGGATGCTGCTCCACATTCTACACTGCACAGAACGGGCTCCCTCTACCCCAGTAAAAAAAATTATGTGGCCCCAAATGCCGATAGCTCTGAGGTTGAGAAACTCTTGTCTAAATCAAGAAAAGGGTGGCAACTCCTGGGGAACCCTTCACTCCAGAGTTTGAGGGGCTCACATGCCTAGCAAGGGGTAGAGCAGCGATTAGATCCCACTTGCTTTTACCTTCCTATGCCCTGGAGAAGGATTACTGAAAGGTCAGTTCAAGAGGGTATGAACTTGTTGTGTGATGCTAGGACAGTGCTGGGCACAAATAGGTGCCCAGTAAATATTTGTTGAATGAATGAATGAATACTAAGTATTAATACCATTTATTGAGGGCTTTCTGTCAATGAACACACCAAGTATATTGCCAGCATCATCTCATTTGATTCTTGGAGTAGACCCCAGAGGCAGGTACCACTCCCCACAGTCTTATTTTACAGAGTAAGAGACAGAGAGCACCGGGCGCGGTGGCTCACGCCTGTAATCCCAGCACTTTGGGAGTCCAAGACGGGTGGATCATGAGGTCAGGAGACTAAGACCATCCTGGTTAACATGGTGAAATCCCTTCTCTACTAAAAATACAAAAAAATTAGCTGGGCATGGTGGCGGGCACCTGTAGTCCCAGCTACACGGGAGGCTGAGGCAGAAGAATGGTGTGAACCCGGGAGGCGGAGGTTGCGGTGAGCTGAGATCGTGCCACTGCACTCCAGCCTGGGTGACAGAGTGAGACTCCGTCTCAAAAAAAAAAAAAAAAAAAAAAGACAGAGAGAAGAGGTCTCATGCCAGAGTCATACAGCTTGGCCAGTGACTGAGGTTTTCCATTCAGGGTGGTCCAAGTTTAACTTCCAATTACATCGCCTCATACCAGAATCTCTGGAAACAAGAATAATTTCCAGGGCTTACATCATGTAGCAACTTTTTTTTTTTTTTTTTAGGCAGAGTCTCACTCTGTCTCCCAGGCTGGAGTGCAATCTCAGCTCACTGCAACCTCTTCCTCCCAGGTTCATGCCATTCTCCTACCTCTGCCTCCCGCGTAGCTGGGACTACAGGTGCCCACCACCATGCCCAGCTAATTTTTTTGTATTTTTTTAGTAGAGACAGGGTTTCGCCGTGTTAGCCAGGATGGTCTCAGTCTCCTGACCTCATGATCTGCCCGCCTTGGCCTCCTAAAGTGCTGAGATTACAGGCATGAGCCAGTGCACCCAGGCAGCCCCTTTCTAAAAAAATAAAATGGGCCAGGCGTGGTGGCTCACACCTGTAATCCCAGCACTTTGGGAGGCCGAGGCGGGTGGATCACGAGGTCAAGAGACCGAGACCATCCAGGCCAACATGGTGAAACCCCATCTCTACTAAAAATACAAAAATTAGCTGGGCGTGGTGGCGGGCGCCTGTAGTCCAGCTACTTCGGAGGCTGAGGCAGGAGAATCACTTGAACCTGGGAGGCGGAGGCTGCAGTGAGCTAAGCTCATGCCACTGCACTCCAGCCTGGCGACAGAGTGAGACTCTGTCTCAAACCAACCAACAAACAAACAAACAAAAACGAGTTTTACACTATTCTATAAATAAAAGGGTTTCAGGGTTAGCCATGAAAGGCCCCAGTGACAAAGTTGTAATGTGATCAGAAATGAAAAGCTCAAAAAAAGATTTCAGTTGGTGATGAAACAAGGCAAGGATTATGAATCTCACAGGCGTTTCCTTTCTCCAGAAACTGAAGGCACCTTTGCTAGGAGAAAAAGGCAGTTTCCCATGGCAGGGACCCAGCCTTGACTTCTCCAGGATCTGTCCACATGAACGTTGTAATGAGTCCACCCGAGATGGGGACTGTCCATTGTATTTTCATTTTATGACATCTTTTTATATTTCACAGGAGAGGATTCTGAATAAAAGTGAGCCTGGCTTTTAGGGCTGTTTTTTATTATCAGCATTTGGTAAAAAACATCCTTAATGAGGTGTTAAGAGTCATCCTGCATCCTATTGTGGAGGAGGCCTGGGAGCTCATAAACCCCTGAAAAGCCACAGGGTAGTTTATAATCCGTGATGCCACCCCTTCCTGACACAAGCGCTTCAGAGGGAGCATCTTTAGTTCTCGGGCACTTCCTGCAATTTACACGCCCAAGCTGCTTCGACCACAATCTGAATTCAACCTTATTAAGTAAAGTTCAGCCCAGGATTCTTCTTGCCAAGCTGTTCACCTCTGAGAAACTCTGGCCAGCCTGCCTGAAATTAATTAGAGTTTCCGTTGAGTTTGGACTGAAGGTGTGGCTCTAGAAAGTGTTCACATTTCTCTCCTTACTGGTGAGGAATTTAACAGTTATGGTTCTGGGGAAAAACAATAACATAACAACAACAAAAAAAAAAACACCACTTTTGCTTCTCTGCAAGAAGAGGAGTTTCTTGATAAATACTGTGATGTTTTACTCATAAGTTCATATCCTTTCTGAAATAGACTTCAATTAAGACTGAGGGTGTCCTAAGCCCCAGAATGATATACTACTTCATTGATAAAAAAATACTACCACTTATATAAGGGATCTAAAAGAGCCAGATTCATAGAATCAAAGTGTGGAATGGTGGTTGCCAGGGGGTTGTGGGAGAGGGCAATAGGGAATTACCAATCAGCCAATAATCAGTGGGCATAAGGTTTCAGTTAAGCAACAGGAATAAGTTCTAGAGATCTGCTGTATGACATTTAACCTAGAGTCAACGACAGTGGATTATACACTGAAAAATTTGTTAAGAGGGCCAGCCTTGTATGGCTGGGAGCAGTGGCTCATGGCTGTAATCCCAGCACTTTGGGAGGCCAAGGCGGGCGCATCACCTGAGGTCGGGAGTTCGAGACCAGCCTAACCAACATGGAGAAACCCCGTCTCTACTAAAAATACAAAAAAATTAACCAGGTGTGGTGGCGCATGCCTGTAATCCCAGCTACTCGGGAGGCTGAGGCAGGAGAATCGCTTGAACCCAGGAGGTGGAGGTTGTAGTGAGCCGAGATCGCGCCACTACACTCCAGCCTGGGCAACAAGAGCGAAACTCCGTCTCAAAAAAAAAAAAAAAAAAAAAGAAAGGGCCAGGCTTGGTGGGTCACACCTGTAATCCGAGCACCTTAAGAGCCCAAGGCGGAAGGATTCCTTGAGCCCAGGAGTTCCAGGTCAGCCTCGGCAATATAGTGAGACCCTGCCTCTATTTTTCATTTTAAAAAAACCCAAAATTTGTTAAAAGGGTATATCTCATGATAAGTGTTCCTCTCAATCAAGTAAAATAAAACGACCGCCACAAACCAGACTTTGTGATGGCAACAAATATCTCAGGTTTAATCTTGAAATCTGTAAATTGAAGAATAAAGAAAATAATTTAATCCTTTCCTCTATATCCTTTTTTGTTTGTTTTTGTTTGAGATGGAGTTTTGCTCTTGTTGCCCAGGCTGGAGTGCCATGGTGCGATCTCAGCTCACTGCCACCTCCACCTCCCAGGTTCAAGCAATTCTCCTGCCTCAGCCTCCCGAGTAGCTGGGATTACAGGCATGTATCACCACACCCGGCTAATTTTGTATTTTTAGTAGAGACGGGGTTTCACCATGCTGGTCAGGCTGGTCTCAAACTCCTGACCTGAAGTGATCCACTCACCTTGGCCTCCCAAAGTGCAGGGATTATAGACATTAGCCACGGTGCCTGGCCGTTTCCTTTATACTTTATATCCTTCTTATTTGGGGATCTTTTTATTTTTTATTTTTTTAAGAAAGTACACATGACATGGTTTATATTGACCCTTCCTGACTTTATTCAATTAAATATTATAATTGACTATTAGATGGTTATTTCTTTATTGCTATTAATTTTTTTTTTTTTTTGAGACAGTCTCGCTCTATTGCCCAGGCTGGAGTGCAGTGGCGCAATCTCGGCTCACTGCAAGCTCCGTCTCCCTGGTTCACACCATTCTCCTGCCTCAGCTTCCCGAGTAGTTGGGACTACAGGTGCCCACCACCACGCCCGGCTAATTTTGGTATTTTTAGTAGAGACGGGGTTTCACCTTGTTAGCCAGGATGGTCTCGATCTCCTGACCTTGTGATCTGCCTGCTTCAGCCTCCCAAAGTGCTGGGATTACAGGCGTGATCCACTGCGCCCGGCCTATTGCTATTAAATTTTAACATCAGCATTTCACATAGTCCCTATTTGGCTTTCATAGTTTCTGTTGACTGAATATCATTTATATTTAACTTGAAAAATAGATATTTATATTTCACTTGTGTGGACATAGTTGAAAAAGTGTAGGAATTATAGATTTTATCATGCAACATTTTATGTTGTTTCCAGCCTCTGAACGAATAAATAATTTATATGTGCAACGTATATGTTTGGTTCCTAGGTCCTCTAGGGAGGCATTGTAGGCGAAAAACCCACAAAACCTGGTGTTGGAGGGTCAGGGTTCAAGTTCTGTTCTTAGCAATAATGTGATCTTGAGCCCATCAATCATTGTTTCTGACCCCACATGTCCTTATTAGTAAAGTGAAACTGATAATACGTATGCCACTGCATTGTTAAATTATTATTATAATAATTATTATTATTATTTGAGATGGAGTCTCACTCTGTCACCTAGGCTGGAGTACAGTGGCGCAATCTTGCCTCACTGCAATCTCCGCCTCCCGGGTTCAAGCGATTCTCCTGCCTTGAGTAGCTGGGATTATAGGTGCATGCCACCACGCCCAGGTAATTTTTATATTTTTAGTAGAGACAGGGTTTCAGGGTTTCAGGGTTTCACCATGTTGGTCAGGCTGGTCTCGAACTTCCGACCTCGTGATCCGCCAGCCTCGGCCTCCCAAAGTGCTGGGATTACAGGCATGAGCCATCCCTCCCGGCCTGTTAAATTAGTATTTATTTTCTTTTTCCTTTTTCTGAGATGGAGTCTCACTCTGACGCCCAGGCTGGAGTGCAATGGCGCGATCTCGGTTCACTGCAACCTCCGCCTCCTGGGTTCAAGCAATTCTCCTGCCTCAGCCTCCCGAGTAGCTGGGACTACAGGTGCACACTGCCACACCTGGCTAATTTTTTTCTATTTTAGTAGAGACAGGGTTCACCATGTTGCCCAGGATGGTCTGGAATTCCTGAGCTGAGGCAATCCACCCTTCTCAGCCTCCCAAAGTGCTGGGATTACAGGTGTGAGCCACCGTGCCTGGCCCTTCTTTTTTTTTTCTGAGACGAATTCTTGCTCTGTCACCCAGGCTAGAGTGCAGTGGCAGATCTCGGTTTACTGAAACCCCCGCCTCCCAGGTTCAAGCAATTCTCCAGCCTCAGCCTCCTGAGTACCTGGGATTACAGGCATGTGCCATCACGCCTAGCTAATTTTTGTATTTTTAGTAGAGACGGGGTTTTACCATGTTGGCCAGGCTGGTCTTGAACTCCTGACATTGTGATTTGCCCACCTCGGCCTCCCAAAGTGCTGGGATTACAGGCATGAGCCACCATGCCTGGCCTATTTATTTTCATTATAATTGACAGTTATTTAATTAAGTATAAACTTTTAGCTAAGTGTTGCAAATGTGTGTTATGTCACTTGACTAACCTATAAAGTGTGAACAGTTATTAGCATCACAGGTGAGGTTCTTGAGCCTCAGAGAGGTTAAGTGACTTGCCCATGGTCACACAGCCTGAAAGTGGCAAACCTGGGATATGAACCTAGGAACATATGACTGCAAAAACAGTACCCCAAGTCATTCGACGTGAAGCTGCCTTTTGATGATGTAAATGAGATTGACTGCGACTTGTAAAGCTGTCTGTAAATGCCTAGTTAAGAGAGATATGGCCAAGACATCAGAAATTTTGAGCAGAAGAAGGTTCTAGGAATCAACTAATTAAATAAAGTGATTTTAGAATGATGAGGCCGAGAGTCTACCTTGGTTCAGAAACTAAGATAGAGATGTCAGATGAGAAGACAGATGCCCAGCTGCACCCTGGGCTCCCTGTAGTGCTGTGTTTAGGTTCTCAGACCTGGGAGTCAGAGCCTGGGCTCAATATTGAGCTCCGGTTCATACTAGCTGTGTACCTTGGACAAGATATGTAAATTCTATATACCTTAGTTTCTGCATCTCTAAAATGGGATAGCTAAGAGTAATTACAGGCTGGGTGCAGTGGCTCATGCCTGTAATCCCAGCACTTTGAGAGGCCAAGATGGATGGATCACACGAGGCCGGGAGTTTGAGACTAGCATGGCCAACATGGAGAAACCCCATCTCTACTAAAAATAGAAAAATTAGCCGGGCTGGTGGTGCATGTCTGTGATTCCAGCTACTTGGGAGCCTGAGGCAGAAGAATTGCTTGAACCTAGGAGGCAGAGGTTGCAGTGAGCTGAGATTGCACTGCTGTACGCCAGCCTGGGTGACAGAGCAAGACTCTGTCTTCGGAAAAAAAAAAAAAAAAGTGTAATTATAGAAAGATTAAACAAGTTTAAAATGTGTGACATGCTTAAAATAGTGGTAATTTATAAATGTATCATTATTCTGGCCACCACTGATCATCTTTAAAACTGCACCATTCCTATTTGATGAGCTGAACATACAAAAACATCCATGGATACCATTATCATCTTTATCTCCTGCGAAACAGCAAATGATGAATAAACCTGTACAATTCATTTTTCTTTTTTTCTTTCTTTTTTTTTTGAGATGGAGTCTCACTCCGTCACCCAGGCTGCAGTGCAGTGGCGCGATCTCAGCTCACTGCAACCTCCGCCTCCCGGGTTCAAGCAATTCTCCTGCCTCAGCCTCCTGAGTAGCTGGTACCGCAGGTGTGCACCACCATGCCCGGCTAATTTTTGTATTTTTAGTAGAGATGGGGTTTCACCATGTTGGCCAGGGTGGTCTTGATCTCCTGACCTTGTGATCTGCCCGCCTTGGCCTCCCAAAGTGCAGGGATTCCAAGTGTGAGCCACCATGCCCGGCCTGTACAATTCATTTTTCTAAGCCACTAATCTGATCAATTATTTCACTGCCTTGATTAACACTTTTCCATGAAGTATTTACAAGTCACACATCTGATAAGTATCCAAAATATGAAAACAACTCTCACCACTTGACAGTTGTATTCATTGTTTTTAAGACAAAAAATCCAATTAAAACACGGGGGGAAAAATGGAATAGACATTTCCCCAAAGTACATATACAAATGGCCAAAATGCACATGAAAAGATGCTCAGGATCATTAGTCATTAGCGAAATGCAAATCATAACTGCAATGTGATGCCACCTGAGACCCTGTAGGGTGGCTATAATAAAAAATATGGAGTGTAACAAGTGTTGGCAAAGATGGAGAGAAATTGGAACTCTCATATATTGTTGGTGGGAGTATAAGTGGTATGGCTGCTTTTGAAAAATCTGGTAGTTTCTTAAAATATTAAACATAATTTTCATTTGATCCAGAAGTTCTACTCCTAGGTATATATTTGAGAGAATTAAAAACATATGTCTACAAAGAAACTGTTTTTTTTGTTTGTTTGTTTTTTGTTTTTTTTTAGACAGGGTCTTGCTCTGTTGCTCAGGCTGAAATACAGTGGTGTGATCTTGGTTCACTGTAGCCTCTTCCTCCAGGGTTCACACAATTCTCGTGCCCCAGCCTCCCAAATAGCTGGGATTACAGGCATGTGCCACCATACACGACTAAATTTTTTTTTTTTTTTTTTTTTTTTTTTTTTTTTTTGCATTTTTAGTGGACATGGGGTTTCACCATGTTGGCCTGGCTGGTCTGAAACTCCTGGCCTCAAGAGGTCTACCCACCTTGGCCTCCCAAAGTGCTGGGAGCCACTGTGCCCGGCCCTCTACACAGAAATGTGTATACAAATGTTTATAGCAGCATTATTCCTAAACTCCAAAAAGTAGAAATAACGTAAATGTCCATTGACTGATGAACTGATAAACAAAATATGCTCTACCTATACAACGGAATATTATTCAGCTGTAAAAAGGGAAGAAGTAGATCACTGGCACAGAATAGAGAGCCCAGAAGTAAACCTTCATGTATATGGGCCAATGATCTTTGACAAGGGTGCCAAAACTGCACAAGGGGAAAAGGATTGTCTCTTCAACAAATGGTGTTGGGAAAATTGGATATCTACACGCAAAGAACTAAAGACATACCCTTTTCTTCTTGTGCCATATACAGAAATTAATTCAAAATGGATTAGGAACCAGGGCTTTGTGTGGTGTCTCACGCCTGTAATCCCCTCACTGTGGGAGACCCAGGCAGGAGGATTGCTTGAGGCCAGGAGTTTGAGGCCAGTCTGGGCAACATAGCAAGACCACATGTCTACAAAAATAATAATTGTAAAAAAGATTAAAAACCTAAACATAAGACCTGAGATTATAAAACTTCTAGAAGGAAATATACTGGGGTGGGGTGTAGTGGCTCATGGCTATAATCCCAGCACTTTGGGAGGCCAAGGAAGGCGGATCACTGGAGGTCAGGAGTTCAAGACCAGCCTGGCCAACATGGTGAAACCCCGTCTCCACTAAAAATACAAAAATTAGCTGGGCATGGTGGTGGGTGCCTGTAATCCCAGGTACTCAGGAGGCTGAAGCAGGTAGAATTGCTTGAGCCTGGGAGGCAGAGGTTGCAGTGAGCCGAGATCCTGCCACTGCACTCCAGCCTGGGCAACAAGAGCGAAACTCTGTCTCAAAAAACAAAACAAAACAACAAAACAACACAAAAACAGAAAACAAATATTGGCAAGAAATTGGTACCCTTAGATACTGTTGGTGGGAGTGAAAAATGGTGTAGCCACCATGGAAAACAGTATAGTGGTTACTCAAAAAATTTAAAATAAATGGCTGGGCGCAGTGGCTCACACCTGTAATCTCAACACTTTGGGACACTGAGACAGGCAGATCACCTGAGGTCAGGAGTTTGAGCCTGGACAACATGGTGAAACCCCGTATCTACTAAAAATACAAAAATTAGCCAGAAATGGTGGTGCGTGCCTGTAATCCCAGCTACTCTGGAGACTGAGGCAGGAGAATTGTTTGAACCCGGGAGTTTACAGTGAGCTGAGATCGCACCACTGCAACCCCAGCTTAGGCGACAGAGCAAGACTTCATCTCAAAATAATTAATTATTAAATTAATTAATGACCATAAAAAACTATCACCTGATTCGGCAATCCCACTTCTGGGTATATATCCAAAAGAATTGAAAACAAGATCTCAGAGAGAGATTTGCAACATGTTCATTGCGGCACTATTGACAATAGTCAAGATGTAGAAGCAACCAAAATGCCCACTGGATGAATGGATAAAGAAAATGTGGGCCAGGTGCGGGGGCTCGCACCTGTAATCCCAGCACTTTGGGAGGCTGAGGCAGGCAGATCACTTGAGGTCAGGAGTTTGAGACCAGCCTGGCCAACATGGTGAAATGCCGCCTCCATTAAAAATACAAAAATTAGCCCGGCATGGTGGCGTGCGCCTGTGGTCCCAGCTACTCAGGAAGCTAAGGCAGGAGAATACGTTGAACCCAGGAGGCGGAAGTTGCAGTGAGCTGAGATCGCGCCACTGCACTCCAGCCTGGGTGACACAGCAAGACTTCGTCTCAAAAAATAAATAAAAATAAAATAATAGATAAATACACCCAGAAAAGGCACTTGTTTATAGAATGAGAGCTGCAATTAGAAGGTAGCGTGTTGTCTTGTCCATGTTGGGCACTGCTCTGTGCACATCTGCAAACGACCTTAAGAGCACCAGGAGCACTAATTTGGGGGTTACAAATAAATTTCAGTGAGTAGGTGAATTTGAAAATATGCAGGCCTCAATTAATGAGGATCACTGTCTTTTGAAGACCATTATTGCATAAGTGCATTTGGAAAAGCCAGCCTCATTCTGATGAAAAACCGTGGGAGTATTGCTGGAGAAATGTTAGAGTCGAAATTTTTCCTGATTTGCAGGTGAGAGTCTCCTAACTGATCCAGAATCCCAGATTTCACCAAGAATTATGAATGAAAGGGAGTGTTTTCCATAGCATTTGGGAGACGGAGATTTCACACCCCCAAGATGAGTCACAACTGATTATTGAGGGATTCTCTGTGGCTAGGATATTTCAGCCAAGAGTTGAAGAATGCAGAAGTCCTTCTTCCTCCATACAGGAGAGCCTATCTTATTATTTCCCTCTCTCTTGTTCCTAAGACATGGCTGTTTACTCTTTTATTTTTGAGACACAGTTTCACTCTGTCGCACAGGCTGGAGTGCAGTGGCATGATCTTGGCTCACTGCAATCTCCGCTTCCCGGGTTCAAGTCATTCTGCCATTCTCATGCCTCAGCCTCCTGAGTGACTAGGAATTACAGGTGTACGCCACCACGCCTGGCTAAGTTTTGTATTTTTAGTAGATACGGAGTTTCACCATGTTGGCCAGGCTGGTTTTGAACTCCTGACCTCAAGTAATCTGCCTGCTTTGGCCTCCCAAAGTGCTAGGATTACAGGCGTGAGCCACCACACCTGGCTGGTTTCGCTGTTTAAAAACCGATTCTGGGCCAGGTGCGGTGGCTCATGCCTGTAATCCAAGCACTTTGGGAGGCCGAGGCGGGCGGATCATCTGAGGTCAGGAGTTCGAGACCAGCCTGACCAACATGGAGAAACCCTGTCTCTACTAAAAATACAAAATTAGCCGGGCGTGGTGGGGCATGCCTGTAATCCCAGCTACTCAGGAAGGCTGAGGCAGGAGAATTGCTTGAACCCAGGAGGCGGAGGCCAGGAGGCAGAGGTTGCGGTGAGTCGAGATCATGCCACCGCACTCCAGTCTGGGCAACAAGAGTGAAACTTGGTCTCAAGGAAAAAAAAAAAAAATGAATCTGCTAGATGCGGTGGCTCACACCTGTAATCCCAGCACTTTGGGAGGCCGAGTTGGGTGGATCATGAGGTCAGGAGTTTGAGACCAGCCTGGCCAGCATGGTGAAACCCCGTCTCTACTAAAAATACAAAAAATTAGCTGGGCATAGTGGCACATGCCTGTAGTCCCAGCTACTCGGGGGGCTGAGGCAGGACAATTGCTTGAACCCAGCAGGTGGAAGCTGCAGTGAGCCGAGATCGCGCCACTGCACTCCAGCCTGGGTGACAGAGCGAGCATCTGTCTCAAAAAAAAAAAAAAAAAAAAAAAAAACCCCAACAAAAACCAATTCTAACATGCTTTTGGTTCCAGAGCACTCTGGAAAACTCAAATAAGTCACTATAGTTAATATAATAGTAGATCCAGTTTCCATTTGGCTGCCTGGGTTCTAATCTGAGCTCTATTCTAGCTGTGCAATGTTGAACCAGCTTATGTGCCTCAGTTTCCCTTGTCTGTAAAAATGTAAAATTTTTGCAGTAGATGTAAAAATCATTGTGAAGATTGGTGGGCTTTTTGAGGAAGATGCAGTTACAGGTACTGCGAAGCGGTGGTCTGCCTGCTCCTGATCCTGCCTCACCGCTGTGGGCTCTCAAGGAACAAGTCGGTCAGGAAGCCACATGCTGCAGCCATGGCTTTTATCTGTTTATTGATTTTTAGAGCTGGGGGCCTCACTGTGTTGCCCAGGATGGTCTGAAACTCTTGGGCTCAAGCGATCCTCCTGCCTTGGCCGCCTGAATTGCTGGGACTACAGGGGTGAGACACTGTGCTCAGCTCAAAATGTATTAAGAGCAGGCATTGTGGACCTCGTGAGGCAATTCACATTGCAATTTTAAGCTACATATTTAAATCTAAGCTGTCCACTAGGCTTTGGAGAGGCATTTCCTGAATGTCTGTTCTAAAGGAGGAACTCTTCCAACCCTCTTGTTCTGTGGCAGATAACCCTGATCATGACTTGCAATTACTTTATTTCAATTTATATTTTGGTTTGTCCTCATCACTAGAAATGAAAGCCTCATAAAAACAGGGACTTTATTGCTCCTGTTCATCTATATATCCCCAGGACAGTGCCAGGCACATAGTAGATGCTCAGTAAGTATGTGTTGACTGAATAAATGAATGAATGACAGAATTTGGTGTCTGACTCACAAGCCCTTGTACTTAACACAAGGCTGTGCTTCTTCTCACACCCTTCTTTGTGTGGTAGTGGGTTTGGTCATGATTTAAAGCAGCATTGTCCAATATGGTAGCCACTAGCCACATGTGGCAATTTAAATTTAACTTTAAAGTAGTGAAAGTTAAATAAAGTTAAAAACCCAGCTCCCCAGGCATGCTAGTATATTTCCAGTGCTCAGTACCTACATGTGACAAATGGCTAGTGGAGAGTTCCCATATAGAACATTTCAATTGTCACAGAAAGTTCCATTAACGGAGCTGATTGAGATCAGTGGTTCTCAACTGGAGAAGATTTTGCCTCCCAAGGGGCATTTGGCAATGTCTGGAAACCTTTCTAGTTATCACAGCTTGGAAGATGGACCTGACATCTAGTGGATAGAGGCCAGGGATGCTGCTAAACACGCTGCAATACACAGGACAGCTTCACACTAGAGAAGTATTTGGCCCAAAATGTCAGCAGTACTAAGGCTGAGAAACATGGTTTACAGGAAGGCACTTGGATGACAGTTTTCTCTGTATGACCAGAATGCTCAATTCCTCAGGATCTGGATGGGTTAATTTGCAATTAAAAGCCTGATAAGGACTCTTCAGTGTGGCATGGTGTCTAGTTTCCTGGCTTGAATTCCTGGAATTCCTCCTGATATTTTGAATAGGATATTAAAATCCAGAAATCATTGCCCAACTGTGTTTTCAAGTGTCCACACTTCCCTGTGAGACTCATTCAATGGGATTCACAACACGCAGATCAAAAGGCATTTCTAAGGCTAGATTGTTCTAGATCAAGGCTCTGTAAGACACAGTCCCGGCCAAGCCTGCCCATGAACAGAATGGCTTTTATATATTTCTTTAATTGGATGAGAAACAATCAAAAGAAGGCCAGATGAGGTGGCTCATGCCTGTAATCCCGGAACTTTGGGAGGCCAAGGCAGGCGGATCACCTGAGGTCAGGGGTTCGAGCGAGACCAGCCTGGCCAACATGGCGAAAACCCATCTCTACTAAAAATACAAAAATTAGCCGGGCATGGTGGTGCACACTGTAGTCCCAACTACTCAGGAGGCTGAGGCAGGAGAATTGTTTGAACCCGGGAGGTGGAGGTTGCAGTGAGCTAAGATCGCACCACTGCACTCCAGCCTGGGTGATGGGGCGAGACTCGGTCTCAAAAAAAAAAAAAAAAAAGAAACAATTAAAAGAAGAATATTTTATGACACATGCAAATTATATAAAATTCAAATTTCAGTGTCCACAAAGAAAAGTTCTTAGGAACAGTCACCACCATAATTTATATAAAAGTATTGCCCAGGGCTGCTTTCGTGTTGTTGAGTGGTCTCACCACTGAAGCCACAGGGTCTGCAAAGCTGAAAATATTCACCACCTGCCCTTTTACAGAAAGACTTTGCTAATTCCTGCTCTAGATACTAAAGACCTTACTGGATTTTTTCTTTCCTTCCCTCCCCCTACCCATTTGTTCTTTTATTTTCTTAAGATCAAAATTATCCTGATAATTTGCAGGTGTAGACACAGAGCAAATGACCAAATGGACTTTCTTCGGGAAGCCGAGGGCGGAGGGGATTAGCTTCCATGCAGGGGCGTTCATGTGAAAGATTCCTCTTAGATGAATTTAGGGAACAAAGACCCCGTGGTCAATGATTTCTGTGGGTCTGAAAGTAAAAGACTGGCTGAGTTCTTTTGTCAGTTTTGCAGCACAGATCATACAGTTACTGAATACTCCCCTCCACGGTAGTATTCTTTTAACGCTTCACTCCATGACCTCACAAAAATAATTGCTGGGAAGCAAATTTACTTCGCCCTCTGCCTTTATTTGCTGACCAAGGGGCTCAGCCGATAGCCGTATTGTTGATGGAAATGCAAAAGGGGGTGGAGGGAAGGAGAAAGAATACAATTTGGCCAGGGAAGATGGATATATTGAAAGGATTCAAGGATTTGTCCTTGCTTTATAATTGGAGTCAGGATTTTCCTTCAAGTTACCCTGCACAGACTGGAAGGGAAACTCTCCAGGCTCCTCCACCCCCATAGCCTGTTAAACTCTTTCTCAACAAATTGAAATCTGGCTTTTAAATCCTTGTCATTTTTATGATTACATGATTATAGCGAACATTACAACTTGTCCAGTGAATGGACTTTAAAAAAATTTTTTTTTTTTTTTTTTTGTAGTGAGCATCAGGCTATGTTGACCAGGCTGGTCTTGAACTCCTGGTGTCAAGCAATCCTCTTGCCTTGGTCTCACTTTTTCAAATTCTGAGAATGTCTTTATTCAGAAAGAAAGTAAAAACTGATTAAAAATGATTTGTATGCATTGGGAGCAGTTGGGATTTGATTTTTTTTTTTCTCTCTAAGTCTACAGGAGTTTTCACCGATGGCTTTCAATTCTTTGGAATTTCTGGAAATGGAAGCTCGCATCTTGGAAGCAAACCTACAAACAACCTTATATTGTCCCATACCCTCATTTTAAAAAACAGACCACTCTGATTACTGTGGGGATTACCTGGAGTGATCTGGGATTCCCTTGGCAGGCAACAAAGTGGAAAGATTTTCCGGCCCTTTAATTTGTACAACGAAAACCTGTGTTGGCTGCTACTGGTAGAAAAATAAAAAATTAATACACCCAAAGTAAAAGTTAGCAAGGATAACTGCCAGGCCAGACACAGTTTGCTATAAGCCCCGCAATGTGCAATATTGAAAGTGGTTTCCTTCCCCCAGTACTTAGGCATCCAATCAGTCAAACCATCTGATAACTGCTTATCTCCTCTAATGCGACTGAGATGTGTTTGATGACTCTTTGCATTTCAATCGTAAAGCTCACCTTAGGTAAGCACCTTGAGGAGAAAAAAGAAATTCACAAGTCTCAGCTTTTGCATTCATGGAATTTTCTTTTCACAATGGAAGGAAAGTTAAGCTGGTGCCCGTTAGGGGGAGGGGTGCAGAGGTGGTTGAAGATCTTTGAAAGGGAGGGGCGCAGTGTTCAGTTTGTGTGTAGTGCACACACACATACACAAAGGTAAAACACTTCGTTTGGGTTAAATGGTTGAGAAACAATCAAAAGAAGAATATTTTATGATCCATGAAAAGATATGAAATTCCCATTTCAGTGTCCATTAAGAAAGCTTTATTGGAATGTAGCTTCTTGTCTCAGGAGCCAAAATAGTAAAGCAAAGCAAAGCAATCCTGAGAGAGGGGGAAGATGAAAGATGAACTGGTCACTCTATGCTTCATTTTTAGCTACCTGAGGACACAGGAAAAATAGAAAATGTGTATAAGGAAAGATTTCCAGGATTTTGGTAATCATAACTTGGCATGTCTGACTCCCTGCACCCACAGTGCTTTTTACAATCCTCTACCCAGCAATCTTCTGTGAAATGGGGAAGAAGCGGGGCACCTCTCTCATAGGAGTAAAAGGTTGATAGATAGGCACATGTTTATTCTAGCCTGGCACACAGTACATGCTCAGAAAATCTTAGCTGTTATTCTTACTGGGGTGGTTATTTTTTTGTTTTGTTTTGAGATGGCGTCTCGCTCTGTTGCCCAGGCTGGAGTGCAATGGCATGATCTCAGCTCACTGCAACCTCCGCCTCCCGGGTTCAAGCGATTCTCCTGTCTCAGCCACCCGAGTAGCTGGGACTACAGGCGCCCGCCACCACGCCCGGCTAGTTTTTATACTTTTAATAGAGACGGGGTTTCACCATGTTGGCCAAGATGGTCTCGATCTCTTGACCTTGTGATCCACCCATCTCGGCCTCCCAAAGTGCTGGGATTACAGGCGTAAGCCACCGTGCCCAGCCAGGGGGGTGGTTATTGTTAACAGCAGTTGCTCTTGTACTTTTCCATCTCCTATTGTTGGAGAAGTATTAGATTGGTGCAAAAGTAATTGTAGTTTTTGCCTTACTTTATTTTTATTTTTTTATTTTTTATTTTTGAGATGGAGTCTTGCTCTGTCACCCAGGCTGGAGTGCAGTGGTGTGATTTCGGCTCACTACAACCTCTGCCTCCTGGGTTCAAGAGATCCTCCTGCCTCAGTCTCCCCAGTAGCTGGGATTACAGGTGCCCACCACCAAGCCTGGCTAATTTTTGTATTTTTAGTAGAGACAGGATTTCACCACGTTGGCCAGGCTGGTCTTGAATTCCTGACCTCAGGTGATCCACCCGCCTTGGCCTCACAAAGTGCTGGGATTATAGGTGTGAGCCACTGTCCCTGACCACTTTTTTGCCTTACTTTTAATGGCAATTTATAGTTGGTTGGTGCAAAAGTAATTTCTGCAATTACTTAGTATAACTTCAACTTGGTTATAACTTGGTATAACTTCATTTGGCAGCAGTTTGGCAGTATTCGCCGAACTTTAAACATATACTTTCACCCAGCAACTCAGTTTATAGGAGTTCTTCCTATGGATCAATTCCCTCTTCATATGCCAATCAGAATTCATATTTTTGTTTTGAATTCCAAACCACGTGCATGTATTATTGTTTTAGTTTTGTGTTATCAGGATATACATATTTAGGAATATGTCACTTGGTGAATTGACTCCATTATCATTTTGAAATGTCCCATTTTATCCCTGGAAATATTTCTCAAACTGAAATCTATTTTATCTGAAATTAATGCAGCCAATCCACTTTATTAGGCTTTGTGTTTGCATGGAGTATCTTTTTCAATCCTTTACTTCTAATCTACCTGGTCTTTATATTTAAAGCGGGGTTTCAGGCTGGGTGCGATGGCTCATGCCTATAATTCCACAACTTTGGGAAGCTGAAGCAGGCAGATCACGTGAGGTCAGGAGTTCGAGACCAGCCTGGCCAACATGGTGAAACCCCTTCTCTGCTAAAAACACAAAAATTAGCTGGGCATGCTGGCGCACGCCTGTAATCCCAACTACTTGGAAGGCTGAGGCAGGAGAATCACTTGAACCCAAGAGGCAGAGGTTGCAGTGAACTGAGACTGTGCCACTGCACTCCAGCCTAAGCAACAGTGTGAGACTCCACCTCAAAAAAATAAGAAATAAGAAATAAAGCAGAGTTTCTTAGAGACAGCATATGGTTGGGTCTCGCTCTTTTATAAAACCAACAACTTCTGACTTGAATTGGAATATTTAGATCATTTACCCTTATAGGAATTTTTTATATGGTTGAACTTAAATTTACCATCTTGCTCTTTATTTTTTATTGTCCTATTTGTAGTCTATTCTTTTTCCTTCTTTTTGCCTGGCTCCCTTTGGAATGAGTTATTTTTTAGGATTCCATTTTATTTCCATGACTGGTTTATTAGCTATATCTTGTTTTTTTTTTTTTTGGTTGCTCTAAGGTATAAAGTATGCATCTTCAGCTTATCACAATGTACCATCAAATGATAACACTTCACATATAATATAAAAATCTTGTAGCAATATACTTCCCTCTCCCCATGTCTTTTGCACTGTATTTGTCATAGATTTTATTACTACTTATGTTATAAACTCTGAAATATTTGTTTTTTTTTCTTGCTTTAGAGTCAATTGCCTTTTTTTTTTTTTTTCCGAGATGGAGTCTCGCTCTGTCTCCCAGGCTGGAGAGCAGTGGCGTGATCTCGGCTCACTGCATCCTCAGCCTCCTGGTTCAAGCTATTCTTCTGCCTCAGCCTCCTGAGTAGCTGGGACTACAGGCATGTGCCACCACGCCCAGCTAATTTTTGTGTTTTTAGTAGAGACAGGGTTTCACCATGTTGGCCCGGCTGGTCTTGAACTCCTGACCTCGTGATCCACCCGCCTCAGCCTCCCAAACTGCTGGGATAACAGGCATGAGCCATTGCGCCCAGCCAATTCTCTTCTTCATAAATAAAATTTTAATTTTAGAACAGTTTTAGGTTTACAGAAAAATTGAAAAGATTGTACTAAGAGTTACCATATACCCTAAACACAGTTTTCCCTGTTATTAACATCTTACATTAGCATGGCACATTTGTTTTAATCAGTTAAACTATTAGCCAAACATTATTATTTTATTTTATTTTTATTTTTTGAGACGGAGTCTTGCTCTGTCACCCAGGCTGGAGTGCAGTGGTGCGATTCTGGCTCACTGCAACCTCCACCTCCAAGGTTCAATTGATTCTCCTGCCTCAGCCTCCTCAGTAGCTGGGACTACAGGCGCCCACCACCACACCCGGCTAATTTTGTGTATTTTTAGTAGAGACAAGGTTTCACCATGTTGGCCAGGCTGGTCTCGAACTTCTGACCTCAAGTGATTCACTCGCCTTGGCCTTGCAAAGTACTGGGATTACAGGTGTGAGCCACTGCACCCAGCCAATTTTTGTATTTTTAGTAGAGATGGGGTTTTACCATGTTGGCCAGGCTGGTCTTGAACTCCTGACCTCAAGTGATTCACCCAGCTTGGCCCCCCAAAGTGCTGGGATTACAGGCATGAGCCACCTCACCCGGCCAATTTTTGTATTTTTAGTAGAGATGGGGTTTTACCATGTTGGCCATGAGTCAGTCTCAAACTCCTGACTTCAGGTGATCCACCCACCTTGGCCTCTCAAAGTGCTGGGATTACAGGTGTGAGCCACTGTGCCCGGCCAGCCATACATTATTGTTAATTCAATTGCATACTGTATTCAGGTTTCCTTGGTTTTCACCTAATGTCCTTTTACTGTGTTAGGATCCTATCTAAACCACCACACTACATTTAGTTCTAATGTCTCTTTAGGTTACACTTAGCTGTCATAGTTTCTTAAACTACCCTTGTTTTGACAACCTCGACAGTTTTGAGGAGCTTTGGGCAAATATGCTGTAGCATGTCCCTCAATTCAATGGCTTGAACCCGGGAGGCGGAGGTTGCATTGCGCTGAAATCCTGCCATTCACTCCAGCCTGAGTGACAGAGCAAGATTCTGTCTCAAAAAAAAAAAGAATGTCCCTCAATTTGGATTTATTTGTTGTTAAATGTTTGTGGAAGGAAAACCACAGAGGTAAAGCCATTCTCATCACATTAGATCAAAGGTACATTCTATCAACACAACTTATCATTGTTGATGTTAACTTGGATCTCCTGGCTGAGCTAGTATTTGTTTACTGTAAAGAAAATCTTTAGCTCTGTGTTTATGAGCTCATGTCTACCTTCAGAACCAAAATGGCAGAAATGGAAAAGTAGTTTGCCAAAATCCCCAAGAACCATATACTTTGGATAACGACAAAATTTAGAGTTATTCTGGCGCAGGTACCTCTCCAAGTCACCCTCACTCTCCTCACCAGTTCCATACTACCTTGCTCCTCCAGCCAACTTGGTCATCAGAAAGTACTTATTTATTTATTCATTTGTTTAGGGTCTGTGACCTTGCAATGACACATTCTCTATGTCTCTGCATCAGGCTTCTCTTCAACTCCCTGAGCTTCAGATAGTTCCTCTTACCTCCTCCGTCCTTCCTGAGTGCTGGGATGATGGGTGTTGGAAAAGGACTTTGAAAGCCGTATATACAGTACTATACAAAAATGAGTCATCGTTATAAATGTAAGCTCTGCCGTCGCCTGCCATCTCTCCGTATCTCCCTTCCTCTCCCCTCCACGCTCTTGCTAGAATGTAGAATATAGAGATCCAATGGTACTTCCTCCCAATATGTGTCTTCAAACTCAGAGCTCTAGTCAGTGGGTCCCAACTGTTTTGGCACCAGGGACTGGTTTTGTGTAAGACAATTTTTCCATGGATGGGATGGGTTGGGGGAAATGGTTTTGGAATGAAACTGTTCCACCTCAGATCATCAGGCATTAAATTCTCCTAAGAAGCGTGCAACCTAGATCCCTCCCATGCGCAGTTCAGAATAGGGTTCCCGCTCCTATGAGAATCTAATGCCTAGAGAGATCTGACAGGAGGTGGAGCTCAGGCGGCAACGCTAGCCCGCCTGCCACTCCCTTCCTGCCCTGTGGCCTGGTTCCTAACAGGCCATAGCCCAGTACCAGTCCACGGCCTGGGGGTTAGGGACCCCTGCTCTAGCCCATAAGACTAAGCCCTTTGTATGGTCTAAATATTTCCTCCAAAATTCATGTGTTGAAACTTAATGGCCAGAGTGACAGTATTAAGAGGTGGGGCCTTTGGAGGTAATTAAGTCATGAGATTAGAGCCCTTGTAGAGGGGATTTGGCCCCTTATAAAAGGGCCTGCTGGGTGCAGTGGCTCACACCTATAATCCCAGCACTTTAGAAGGTTTAGGAGGGAGGATCACTTGAGCCTAGAAGTTTGAGACCAGACTGGGTTACATAGTGAGACTCTGTCTCTACAAAACACTTAAAAATTAGCTAGGTGTGGTGGTGCATTCCCACAGTCCCAGCTACTCGGGAGGTTGAGGTGAGAGGATTGCTTGAGCTCCAGAGGTAGAGGCTGCAGTGAGCTGTGATCGCACCACTGCACCTGGCACCAACATTTAATTTTTAAAAAGTATTCATTTAGTATGAATTTTAGACTTAAGAAGAGCTGCAAAAATGGTACAGAGTCTTCTTGTATCCTCACCTTCCTTCTTCTATTGCTAACAGTCTGCATACTTATAGAGTACAATGACCAAGAACAGAAAATTTCAACACTGGTACATTATTATCATTACTACTACTACTACAGACCTCATTTAAATTTCATTGCTGCTCTCCTCAATGTCTCTTTTGTGTTCCATGATCCCTCCTAGGGTCCCACATTGCATGTGATTGTTCTTTGTCTTTAGTGTCTTCCAGCCTGTGCCAGTTTTCTTTCCTTGTGGGTTTTTTTGTTTTTTTGTTTTTTTTTTTTGAGACAAGAGTCTTGCTCTGTCTCCCAGGCTGGAGTACAGTAGCACTATCTAAGCTCACTGCAACCTCCGCCTCCAAGGTTCAAGTGACTCTTAGGCCTCAGCCTCCCGAGTAGATGGAATTACAGGCACCCACCACCACACCTGGCTAATTTTTGTATTTTTAGTAGAGACAGGGTTTCACCATGTTGGCCAGGCTGGTCTTGAACACCTGACCTCAAGCGATCCACCCACCTTGGCCTCCCAAAGTGCTGGGATTACAGGCATGAGCCATCACACCCAGCCAAGAATTATCTTTCAAAACAATTTATTGATATATTTGGTACATGTAGCCCTCCACTTTTTTTTTTTTTTTTTTTTTTTTTTTTTTTTTGAGATAGGGTCCTGCTATGCTGCCTAGGCTGGAGTGCAGTGGCTATTCACATAGTGCATTATGACCTTGAACTCCTAGACTCAAGCAATCCTCCTCTCTGAGTAGCCGGGACTAGAGGAATGTGCTACCATGCCCAGCTGGGACTTTGTTTTGCAGCCAATTTTTTTGATTATATGTAATTTTTTTTACTTTCTTTATATTTCATTCTTTATTTTTTATTTTTTGACACAGAGTCTTGCTCTGTCACCCAGGCTTTGCCTCAGTATCCCTAGTAACTGAGATTACAGGTATGTGCCACCACGCCCAGCTCTAATTTTTTACTTTCTCCAGTGGTTTCAAAACCAAACCTCCAGTTCAAATGCAACTTTAAAAATTATACTGCTACAACTTATGGATATTAAAATTACCCAAAGCCACAAACTATTTTCCTTTCTTTTACCCTATATTGACATATAATCAGACATACTGACCAATGAGAACATCTTCCTTCAGTCTCAGGGCCTGAAGAACAAAGGTTCTATTTTAACAACTGAAAATTTGAATCGAGTTTTGTAGCATTTTTTTTTTTCTTTTTTTTTGAGACGGAGTCTTGCTCTGTCACCCAGGCTGGACTGCAGTGGCGCGATCTCCACTCAATGCAAGCTCTGCCTCCCGGGTTCACGCCATTCTCCTGCCTCAGCCTCCGGAGTAGCTGGGACTATAGGCGCCTGCCACCACGCCCGGCTAATTTTTTGTATTTTTAGTAGAGACGGGGTTTCACTGTGTTAGCCAGGATGGTCTTGATCTCCTGACCTCGTGATCCGCCTGCCTCGGCCTCCCAAAGTGCTGGGATTACAGGCGTGAGCCACCACGCCCAGCTGAGTTTGTAGCTTTTTACTGAGTATTTTCACTTCTGGGACTTCATTCTGGAGAGTCATGTCATAAGCAAGCCAATTTTTTTAACGTGAGGATGTGTTTTGCAGCTTTGCTTGCAACTGTGAAAATTGGAAATAAACTCAATGTCCATCAGTAGGGAAGTGATTAATTATATTGTATATCCACATGGAAAAGTGAGGGATTAATTAAAAAAAATAATAATAATAATGGCCAGGTGTGGTGGCTCACGCCTGTAATCCCAGCACTTTGGGAGGCCGAGGCGGGTGGATCACCTGAGGTCAGGAGTTCGAGACCAGCCTGGCCAACATGGTGAAACCCCATCTCCACTAAAAATACAAAAATTAGCCAGGTGGTGGTGCACACCTGTAATCCCAGCTACTTGGGAGGCTGAGGCAGGACAATCACTTGAACCCAGGAGGCAAAGGTTGCAGTGAGCTGAGATTGGGCCACTGCACTCCAGCCTGGGTGATGGAGTAAGACTCCAACTCAAAAAAAAAAAAAAAAAAAATGAGGCAGAAAGTTTATGTAATGACATAGAAAGTTATGTAGACCAGTGCTAGAAAGTGCTACCCAATAGAACTTTCTGCAATGATGGAATGTTCTATGTTGTGCTGTCCAATACAGTAGCCACTAGTCACATGTAGTACTTGAAATGTGGCAAGTGCAATGGAGAAACTGAGTGTGTAATGTAACTAAAGTAATTATTTATTTTATGTTATTCATTAATTTATTTTTAGAGACAGGGTCTTGCAATCTTGCCCAGGCTGGTCTTGAACTTCTGGCCTCGAGCAATTCTCCTTCCTCAGCCTCCCAAGAAGCTGGGATGTTAGGTGTGTGCCACTGCACCCCGCTATTTATTTGAATTTAAATTCCCACATGTGGCCTATGATATTGTACTGGACCTCACGTATTTTAAATGTGTTTTGAGGACAGGCTAGTTGAAAAATGAAGAGTATGATTCCTCTAAAAGATAATAAATAATATATGTTAATTTAGAAATTTTAAAAAGTCAGACAGAAAATACACTGAACTAGTAATAGTGGGTTCCCCTGAGACATGCTGAAGACTTTTTTTTTTTTTTTGAGACGGAGTCTCCTTTTGTTTCCGAGGCTAGAGTGCAGTGGCAGGATCTCGGCTCCCTGCAACCTCTGCCTCCAGGGGTCAAGTGATTCTCCTGCCTCTGCTTCCCGAGTAGCTGGGACTACAGGCGTGCGCCACCACGCCCGGCCAATTTTTGTATTTTTAGTAGAGACAGGGTTTCACCATATGGGCCAGGCTGGTCTTGAACTCCTGACCTTGTGATCCACCCACCTCAGCCTCCCAAAGTGCTGGGATTATAGGTATGAGCCACTGTGCCTGGCCATGTTGAAGACTTTTAATACCATATATTCATACAGTATTTGAATTTTTAAATAAGGAACATAATTTGTTTTGAAATAAACACTACAAAATAAAGTCAAACTCTGAAATTCTAAATTACTTCAAGTTAAATGAACCGAGAGCGTGGTTGGAGGAGACACCTGAGAGAATCTTCTGGAAGAATTACCAGAATTTCACGTACTCTGAGGAAGATGCTGGGGCTGACAGGTTTGAAGCCACCAGGTGGGGTTAACAAGGTACCATGGGGGCTCTTAGGGGTGGGTTTAGGAAACAATTTTCTTTTTTTTCTTTTTTTTTTTTTACAATGGAGTTTCACTCTTGTTGCCCAGGCTGGAGTGCAATGGTGCAATCTCAGCTCACCACAACCTCTGCGTCCTGGGTTCAAGTGATTCTCCTGCCTCTGCTTCCTGAGTAGCCGGGATTACAGGCATGTGCCACCATGCCTGGCTAATTTTGTATTTATAGTAGAGATGGGGTTTCTCCATGTTGGTCAGGCTGGTCTCGAACTCCTGACCTCAGGTTATCTGCCCACCTCTGCTGCCCAAAGTGCTGGGATTACAGGTGTGAGCCACCACGCCCAGCCTAGGAAACAATTTTCATAGAGACAAAGAAAGCTGAACTCTAATGCTCTGCTCCTCTGGTGGGTTGCAAATTCTAGAATAGTGTCTTCTTACTGTATCCCAGTGCTTAGCACAATGACTAGCACAGAATCACTGTGCAGTAGACAGGAACAAAAGCCTGACAAGATGCTTCAAAGCCTTCATTACCGGGAATTCAGCATCCAAGTTTAAACATGGTCTCTGTTGGTACCAAAGCGCACCCAGGTTTTAAGTATTTTAAAAGAGTGCCCAAAATACAATGGAAAGAGGCCGATACTTTCTTTTGTCAGGCCCTCCCTGCCAAGTCTAATAAACTGATAGATGTAAATTAGCATTGGGAGGATGGGCATTGTGGGGAAGGACAGAAATCTCTCTTTGCCTTCAGGAAGTTGCAATTAGGTAGATTGACTCTGTGGGATAGAGGTTGGGGTGAGGATAACAGATTTTTTTTTTTTTTTTTTTGAGATGGAGTCTTGTTCTGTCAAGCAGGCTGGAGTGCAGTGGCGTGATCTCGGCTCACTGCAGCCTCCGCCTCCTGGGTTCAAGTGATTCTCCTGCCTCAGCCTCCTGAGTAGCTGGGATTACAGGCAGTGCCACCACACCCAGCTAATTTTTGTTGTTGTTGTATTTTTAGTAGAGACAGGATTTCCCCAGGCTGGTTTCGAACTCCCGACCTCAAGTGATCCACCTGCCTTGGCCTCCCAAAGTGCTGGGATTACAGGTGTGAGCCACTGCACCCGGCCTGAGGATAACATAGATCTAAAGCCCCTTGATGTGGAGAGTTTTTTCTTAAACTTAAAAGGTAACGGTATTCTCCACACTAGCAGGGGCAGAGGAATTTCAGGGAGTGCTCTGATTAGTGTAGTGTGATTTCTTGTTCATCCCTGAACCATGAGGAAGGCAGTGTTGATGGTAGGGGCGTGGAATACAGGTCTCTGATTGGCTGAATTGGGTGGGTAGATGGGGCGTGTGCAGTAAGGCAACATGATTGACAGCTTCCCCATGCCCTAGCGGAGTCAGGAAGAAGTTCCCTAAAGGTAGTGGGATGGCTGATGGAGGAAAAATTTTGCTGGGAAGAGCAATGTGCCGCACAGCTCCAGGGGCCACCATTCTCACAGAATCACACAGATATGTACATCCTTCTTCCTTGCTTAAGATTCCCAAACTGCACCTCAGCTGCCCAGTATTAATACAGTAAAACAGACTTACCCATCCCTATGGGAGTCACCTCAGCCTCAGAGGCACCCCTGTCTCCATCCCATTATCTCTGGATGATGTGGCTTCTGCTGATTTAGTCAGGATGTGGCTTCTCAGGAGCTAGTAGCCTGTGGCCAAAGGATACACTTATTTACCCCTAAATTATACACTCCTATTATATCCACAATTATGTACTCCACACAGTATATGGTGGTCCAGTGTATAAATATGGAGGCATAACCAGATAATTGGAATCTAATCATTCTACAAATGTTAACTAGGGCCCCACCACGTGTTGGACCTTTGCTTTTATCTCTCTAGGTCTCAGTTTCCTCATCTATGAAATGAACATAATGCCGGTTGAGGATTCAGAGGCAGTACACATCAAATGTTTAACACAAGTACCTGGCACCCAGCACACACTCAATAAACAATAGTTGTGCTGGGCATGGTGGATCACACCTGTCATCCTATGGGAGGCCGAGGTGGGTGGATCACTTGAGCCCAGGGTCTCACTATGTTGTCCAGCCTAGGAGACTAGCCTGGGCAACATAGTGAGACACTGTCTCTACAAAAAGTACAAAACATTAGCCAAGTGTGGTGTCTGCCTGTATCCTAGCTACTTGGGAGGCTGAGATAGGAGGATTGCTTAAGCCGAGGAGCTTGAGGCTGCAGTGAGCTATGATCACACCACTGCACTCCAGCCTGAGCCACAGAGCAAGACTGTCTCAAAACAAAAACAAAAAACTAAAAAAAAAAAACCCACAGCTGTTATTAGTGTTCCACCATGCCTGGTGACCCTCAATTATGTAGTTACTGAGTTTTTTGTTTTTATTTTTTTTGAGACAGTCTCTCTCTGTGATTCATGTTGGAGTGCCGTGGCACAATCTCGGCTCACTGCAACCTCTGCCTCCCGATTCAAGCAATTCTCCTGCCTCAGCCTCCTGAGTAGCTGGGATTACAGGCACGCGCCACCATGCCTGGCTAATTTTTATATTTTTAGTAGAGACCATGTTGGTCAGGCTGGTCTCAAACTCCTGACCTCGTGATCCACCTGCATCGGCCTCCCAAAGCGCTGGGATTACAGGCATGAGCCACAGCGCCTGGCCTGAGTTTTAAGTATGTTACATTATATGTAGGATGCCAAGAAAATAAGACATACTTCTTTCCCTTCCGGAAAAAGCAGGCCATTTGGGAAGGCAAGTCTCTCACTTGTATAGATCAGAGATAATCCCAAGAAGTGGGTGCCAAGGCACTCCTAGATAAGCTGCCCCTGCTCCTAGAAACCTGATTGGTTGCAGTGAAGGCCAGTTGGGAAAGCAACCCTATTGTATGCCCTCAGCTATGGAGTCCTCACAGTCACGGTCACAGGGTATTGCTTCATTAAGCTTCTCTGCTCTTCTTCTCCATGAATAGACTGTCTCTCCATCAATCCAATTCTGTGTGTGTGTGTGTGTGTGTGTGTGTGTGTGTGTGTGTGTGTGTGTGTGTGTGTGTGTGTGTTTGAAATGGAGTTTCCCTCTTGTTGCCCAGGCTGGAGTTCGGTGGCATGATCTCGGCTCACTGCAACCTCTGCCTCCCAGGTTCAAGTGATTCTCCTGCCTCTGCCTCCTGAGTAGCTGGAATTATAGGCGCCCTCCACTATGCCCAGCTAATTCTTTGTATTTTTATTTATTTTGAGATCAAGTCTCTCTGTCACCCAGGCTGGAGTGCAATGCCACGGTCTCAGCTCACTGCAACCTCCTCCTACTGGGTTCAAGCAATTCTCCTGCCTCAGCCTCCTGAGTAGCTGGGATTACAGGCGCCCACGACCGCGCCCAGCTAATTTTTGTATTTTTAGTAGAGACAGGGTTTCACCATGTTGGCCAGGCTGGTCTCAAACTCCTGACCTTGTGATCTGCCCACCTCGGCCTCCCAAAGTGCTGAGATTACAGGCCTGAGCCACTGCGCCCAGCCTAATTTTTTGTATTTTTAGTAGAGACAGGATTTCATCATGTTGGCCAGGCTGGTCTCAAATTCCTGACCTCAGGTGATCTGCCTGCCTCAGCCTCCCAAAGTGTTGGGATTACAGGTGTGAGCCACCGTGCCTGGCCTCTCAATCCAATTCTTTGGATTCCCAGCAAACAGTTTGATTGTTTTCAAAATCTATCAGAGATGAATACATGGTAATTGACTCATTCAAAAATATATATTGACTGCTGGCTTCAGCAGCACATATGCCAAAAACTGGAACGATACAGAGATTAGCATGGCCCCTGAGCAAGGGTGACTGGCAAATTCACAAAGCGTTTCATATGTGTATATATATTGAGCACCTACTATGCATTACACATGACTATAAGCAAAAGAGAGGCAGGAGTGAGCAAAGCAGATATTGACTTTTTGTTTTTTTTTTCAAGATGGAGTCTTGTTCTGTCACCCAGGCTGGAGTGCAGTGGTATGATCCCGGCTCACTGCAACCTCTGCCTCCCAAGTTCAAATGATTCTTCTGTCTCAGCCTCCCAAGTAGATGGGATTACAGGCACGCACCACCACACCTGGCTAATTCTTGTATTCTTAGTAGAGACGGGGTTTCACCATGTTGGCCTGGCTGGTCTTGAACTCTTGACCTCGTGGTTCGCCTGCCTCGGCCTCCCAAAGTGCTGGGATTACAGGTGTGAGCCACCGCACCCGGCCCCAGATATTGACATTTCGATGGGAAAGAAGGACAATAAACAGAAATAGATACACAATCTTTCAGGAAATGATAGAGCTCTAAAGAAAAAGAAAGCAAGGTAAGGGGGAGCATAGGGACTTAAAAATATGTCTGCAAATTCCTTGACACTCCTCCCTGCAGAGGATGAAGCTAGTTTCCTTCTCCTTGAGCATGGGCTGGTCTGCATGCCCACAACTAGTGAACAGAATACAGCCGAGTGATGTAATGTCGCTTCTGAGGGTCCGTTTTTGCCCAGCTCTCTTTCTGTCTCTTGGGATGCTTGCCCTTGGAATCCAGCCACCATGTTGAGGGAAGCCCAAGCCACAAGGAAGCCACATTAGAGGTTCTGAGTGAGTGACAGCCTCAGCTGCACTTGGGTGACAAAGAGCATGTGATCTGTCCTCAGCCTCTGACTCTTTTTTGTTTTTGTTTTTTTGAGGTGGAGTTTTGCTTTTTGCCCAGGCTGGAGTGCAATGGCACGATCTCAGCTCACTGCAACCTCCACCTCCCGGGTTCAAGCGATTCTCCTGACTCAGCCTCCCGAGTAGCTGGGATTACAGGAGCGCACCATTATGCCCCGCTAATTTTTGTATTTTTAGTAGAGACAGGGGTTTTGCCCTGTTGGCCAGTCTGGTCTCGAACTCCTGACCTCAGGTGATCCGCCTGCCCTGGCCTCCCAAAGTGGTGGGATTACAGGCGTGAGCCACCGCGCCCAGCCTAGCCTCTGACTCTTAACAGCTGTAGTCCCAATAATTGTGGACGGAGAAAGCTATCTCCACTATGCCCTTTCTGAATTCCTGGCTCACAGAAGCCAGGTGAAATGATAAACCATGATTATTGTTTTAAGCCATTCATCTTGGGGATAATCTTTTACACAGTAAGGAATAGTTAATAAAGGGGAGAGGGCGGGGCATGGTGACTCACACCTGTAATCCCAGCACTTTGGGAGGCCAAGGCAGGCCGCTCCCTTGAGGTCAGGAGTTTGCGACCAGCCTGGCCCACATGGTGAAACCCTGTCTCTACTAAAAATACAAAAATTAGCTGGGCGTAGTGGTGGTTGCCTACAGTCCCAGCTACTTGGGAGGCTGAGGCAGGAGAGTCGCTTGAGCCCAACAGGCGGAGGCTGCGGTGAGCTGAGATCCCACCATTGTACTCCAGCGTGGGTGACAGAATGAAACTCTGTCTCAAAATAAATAAATAAATAAATAAAAGATAAAGGGGCGAGAGACTGAGGTGGAAGGTGGTAGGAGAGTGAGTGCTAATTAAACAGGGTGGTCACGGCAGACCTTTCTGATGAGGGGATATCTGAGCAGAGACCTGGATGAAGCGGGGCAGCAAGTGACGTGGATACAGGGCAGAAGCTTTCAAGGGGAGAGAAGGGCCAGGGCAAAGGCCCTGGTGCAGGAATGCGCTTGTGGTTCAGTACAGGGGCCAGTATGGCTGGAGCAATATGGAAGAGAAACACAGTGGCAGGAAATAAGATCAAAAAAAGGGGTGAGGAGAAATTGCAGGCTATGTAGACCTTTGCAGGGAATTGAGCAGAGAATGCTGCAATATGATCTCAGCTGAAGTTAAGGCTACTTCGGCTGCTGTACAGAAAAATAGCGGTTAGTGAAAGCATGGAAGGAGGGAGAAGCCAGCTGGGAGGCTACGATAGTTGTCCAGGTGAGACATGGACGGTGGCCAGCATTAGTGAGGTGGAGGAAGTGAGAGGTGGTCAGCATATGGATATATTCAAGGTAATGCTGATTGGACTCACTTTTTGAGTTCAGAGAAGCAGAGGCTGGCAGAGCGGATGAGCTCTAAGGAGGGACTCAATGTGTGGACCATAGACCAGCAGCATCAGCAGCATCTGCATCACGTATGAGAAATGAAGACTCTCGGGCGCTGCCTGTACCTACTGAATTTTAGCAAGACTACCAGGTGTTCCCCATGCACATCAAACTTTGAGAAATGCTATTCTAGGTTGCTCTCAAGTCTGGCTGCAGATTTGAAACACCTGGCAAGCTTTTAAGACACGTACCAACGCTAGGTCTGGAGGTGGAGGGGCTGTGTTTGTTGGTATTCATATTTTTTAGCTCCTCAAGTGATCCTCATCTAATCCTTGGATCCCCATCCAGCCTTTCCACAAACTCTATTGGTTCTGACCTTAAAATATATCCCAGTGTTACAGCTCTTTTAGAATTTGTCTAGCAGGCTTTCCGATTTTTGCCGGAAAGCCCCTCTCACGCTTAAAATAATAATAAAATAAAACATATCTTAAGTCTCACGCCTGCAATCCCAGCACTTTGGGAGGCTGAGGCGGGCAGATCACTTGAGGTCAGGAGTTCGAGACCAGCCTGGCCAACGTGGTGAAACCCCATCTCTACTAAAAATACAAAAATTAGCAGGGTATGGTGGTGGGCACCTGTAGTCCCAGCTACTCAGGAGGCTGAGGCAGGAGAATCGCTTGAACCTGGGAGGCGGAGGTTGCAGTGAGCTGAGATCGTACCACGGCATTCCAGCCTGGGTGACAGAGTGAGACTCTGACTCAAAAAAAAAAAAGAGATGAGGTCTTGCTATGTTGACCAGGCTGGTCTCGAATTCCTAGCCTCCAGTGATTCTGCTGCCTCAGCCTCCTGAGTAGATGTGACTACAGTTGTGAGCCACAGTGCCTGGCTCCCACCCTCATTTATGTTATTTTTGGATTGAATTTTCTTTTTGGTGTACAGTTTTTGTTTGTTTGTTTTTTCTGAGACAGGGTCTCACTCTGCCACCCAGGCTGGAGTGCAATGGTGTGATCTCAGCTCATAGTAACCTCGGCTTACTGCAACCTCCGCCTCCTGGGTTCAAATGATTCTCCTGCCTCAGCTTCCCAAGTAGCTGGGATTACAGGCGTGCACCACCATGCCCAACCAATTTTGGTATTTTTTGGTAGAGACGGGGTTTCACCATTTTGGCCAAGCTGGTCTCAAACTCCTGGCCTCAAGTGATCCGCCCACCTCAGCCTCCCAGAGCCTGGGATTACAGGCGTGAGCTGACGTGTTTTAACTCATCTATCAATTTGTGTTACTATCAGGAGGCAGACCAGTTCCGGCACTCTGAAGAGCTGCCATGGGACACCCTTTTTACAACCACACCATCCTTCTACACCTAAGTGAAGATCTGGTGCTGGGATTACAAGGGGAGGATGAGTGAACTCAGGTGTGATGATTGAAGACTTGTGGGCAAAGAGACCCCGCAGGTCAAGATAGAGACATTTTTCCAACCTCAATCTAGAACTCAATGAGGATAGCAAATACATTTCATCTGATTGTGCCCACTCCACCCAACTGCCTGGCAGGCTGGATTGTGAAGGCCTCTAAGGCATATCAGGGCTCAGCTGAAGAGTGTAATGGTTGATTAGTGATGCCTCTTGTGGACACAGGCCAATGGGAGGGGGTGCCTGTGCTGGAGAATGTTGTTAGTGTCGGGGCTGATTGTCTACCAAGAGGGCGGGGAACGCCCTAGGGGAATGGGAGAGAAAGCCGAAATCAGACACCCATACATATTTTTTTTGTTTTTGAGATGGAGTTTTGCTCTTGTTGCCCAGGGTGGAGTGCAGTGGTGCAATCTCGGCTCACTGCAACCTCTGCCTCCTGAGTTCAAGCGATTCTCCTGCCTCAGCCTCCCGAGTAGCTGGGATTAACAGGCACCCGCCACCACTAATTTTTGTATTTTTAGTAGAGACGGGGTTTCGCCATGTTGGCCAGGCTGGTCTTGAACTCCTGACCTCAGGTGATCTGCCCACCTCAGCCTCCCAAAGTGCTGGGATTACAGGTGTGAGCCACCACCCCTGGCCCAATATATATTGGATATTAGATCTGAGATACTCCATCTTTGGAATGTTTATACCATCTGTCTTTAGTTGTGCTCAGTAACAAGAATCATGACTTCCTTATAAATGCATAAAATCTCAGGGAGACAGAGAATTATGTCTGTGTGAGGATTTACAGTAGTGCTTAAAAATCCCGGATTGATTACAAGCTATCCCAGATGGCTTCAAACACAACAATACTGAAAGGAAGCAAGTTTATCATCAAAGAGAAAACTAGGAAGCAACTGTGGGAAATCACAGTTTGTCTAGATAAGAGAAGTCTACAAAGAGGCAGCAGGAGGCATTTGAACTGTTTTGTATTCTTATTGTAGTGGTGGTTACACAACTCTGAAAGTATGTTAAAACTCATAGAACGTACATACATATATAAAGTCAATAATTAAAAAACTAAAATCTATTTAGCCATGAAATATGATGCTATAGAACTTGGTTTGCCGCTGGGCATGGTGGCTCATGCCTATAATCCCGGCACTTTGGGAGGCTGAGGTGAGTGGATCATGAGGTCAGGAGTTCAAGACCAGCCTGGCCAACATAGTGAAACCCTGTCTCTACTAAAAATACAAAAATTAGCCAGGTGTGGTGGCACATGCCTGTAGTTCCAGCTACTCGAGAGGCTGAGGCAGGAGAATCTCTTGAACCTGGGAGGCGGAGGTTGTGGTGAGCCGAGATCATGCCACTGTACTCCAGCCTGGGCAACAAAGCCAAAAAAAAAAAAACATAAAAAAGTTGGTTTACCAAAATGTGGTACACACAGAGCTGGTTGTACACAAGATGATATAAGACGAAACGTAGATGAACATTTGAATTGTATAGTTATGTATTTGCATTAATTCATATTAGAAGAATGTCTAGTTTATCAAGCCTATAACTTCAAAAAGACAATTATATAAGGTTAGGCTAAGTAGAAATTTGAGTTGCTTTAAAGGAAAATATAAAGTACATAATTATACAGGTTTTATGCATGTAGACAAGATTTTTGATCGGGGTATGGGAATAAAGTTATTTGTCTGAAAATCCTACCTTGACTGAGTGTGGTGGCTCATGCTTGTAATCCCAGAATTTGTGGGGGGCGGCCAAGACAGGAGGATTGCTTGACCCCAGAAATTTGAGGCCAGCCCTGGCAACACAGTGAGACCCTGTCTCTACAAAAAAAATAGAAAAATTAGCCAGGCATGGTGGCACGTGCCTGTGGTCCCTGATACTCCAGAGGTTGTGGTAGGAGGATGGCTTCAGCCCAGGAATTTGAGGCTGCAGTGAGCTACAACTGTGCTACTGCACTCCAGCTTGGGTGACAGAGTGAGACCCAATCTCAAAAAAAAAAAAAAAAAAAAGTCCTACTGTTATAGAGTTTATAATCTAGCAAGTGCAGAAAAACAGGGATATTAAAAGATTATGTAATAATTTTAAAAATCAGTCACCAATGCATAACACTGTGAATGTATTTAATGCCAGTAAACTGTACACTTTAAAATGGTTGAAATGCTAAAATTTATGTTATATATATTTTAATATGATAAAAACCCAATTTCCAAACATATATTAAAAATGATGCCATGCCCGGGTACAGTGGCTTACACCTGTAATCCCAGCACTTTGGGAGGCTGAGGCAGGTGGATCGCCTGAGGTCAGGAGTTCGAGACCAGCCTGATCAACATGGAGAAATTTTGTCTCTACTAAAAATACAAAAATTAGCTGGGTGTGGTGGTGCATGTCTGTAATCCCAGCTACACAGGAGGCTGAGGCAGGAGAATTGCTTGAACCCGGGAGGCGGAGGTTGCAGCCATTGTACTTCAGATTGGGAAATCGTGCCATTGCACTCCAGACTGGGCAACAAGAGTGAAACTCAGACTCAAAAAAAAAAAAAGATGCCATTTTTGTAAAAGACATGCACATGTCTTTCTTATGCATAGGAAATTGGAAGGATGGATAGCTACTTTTATACGTAGGAAATTGGATAGAAAGATAATACTGGTGGCTGGGCGCAGTGGCTCATGCCTGTAATCCCAGCACTTTGGGAGGCCAAGGCAGGCAGATCATGAGGTCAGGAGATCCAGACCATCCTGGCTAACATGGTGAAACCCTGTCTCTACTAAAAAAATACAAAAAAATTAGCCAGGCGTGGTGGCAGGCGCCTGTCGTCCCAGCTACTCGGGAGGCTGAGGCAGGAGAATGCATGAACCCGGGAGGTGGAGCTTGCAGTGAGCCGAGATCGCGCCACTGCACTCCAGCCTGGGCGACAGAGCGAGACTCTGTCTCAAAAAAAAAAAAAAAAAGAAAAAGAAAAAAGAAAAGAAAGATAATACTTGTTATTTTTGGATAAGATTCTGATTTTTTTTTTTTTTTTTTTTGAGACAGAATTTTGTTCTTGTTGCCCAGGCTCCAGTGCAATGGCACAATCTGGGCTCACTACAATCTCTGCCTCCCGGGTTCAAGTGATTCTCCTGCCTCAGCCTCCCAAGTAGCTGGGATTACAGGAATGTGCCACCATGCCCAGCTAATTTTTTGTATTTTTAGTAGTCATGGGGTTTCACTATGTTGGCCAGCCTGGTCTCAAACTCCTGACCTCGGGCCATCCACCCGCCCCAGCATCCCAAAGTGCTGGGATTACAGGCGTGAGCCATCATTGAGTGATTTTTATTGTTTACTTACCTTGTCCAACATCTTATAGAATACATACGTATTAATTTACAATAAGGTTTTATTTAAGAGGCTTTTTTTTTTTTTTTGGAGACAGAGTTTCACTCTGTTGCCCAGGTTGGAGGGCAGTAGTGCAATTCTCGGCTCACTGCAACCTCTGCCTCCCAGGTTCAAGTGATTCTTGTGCCTCAACCTCCCAAGTAGCTGAGATTACAGGCATGCACCACCACACCCAGTTAATTTTTGTATTTTTAGTAGAGACGGGGTTCTGCCATGTTGGCCAGGCTTGTCTCGAACTCCTGGCCTCAAGCAATCCGCCCGCCTTGGCTTCCCAAAGTGCTGGGATTACAGGCATGAGCCACTGTGCCCGGCCGACGTTTCTGTGATTTTTTATTGAATGGCCAAAAAAAAGGAGGGAAGGAAGGAGGGGTATCCTGGGGAGGTCAACAGAAATAAAACCAAAATAAGATTTGAAAAAAGAAAACCACTAAAAATGCAATGTGGCATCTTAGATCCTAGAACAGGAACAAGACATTAGTGGAAAAATTAGTAAAATCCAAATAAAGTCTAGAGGTCAGTTAACGGTATTTTACTAATGTTCATTTCTCAGTTACCGTGGTATGTAAGATGTCAAAATCTGGGGAAATTGAGTAGAGAGTATGTGTGAACTCTTAATATAATGTCTTTGTAACTTTTTGGTGAAATTAAAATTACTCCAAAACAAGAAATGTATTTTAAAAATTTAAGTTTAGAGGTTGGAATCATCTTTTTCCTCTTCAGTTTATATTACTGTCATTAACAATAGCCACCAATGACTAATGGCTAACTTTGGAATTTCCACAAATAGCAGGAGAAAACCATTTGGGGTAGGCAACTATTGAAAAGTTACATTTAGATAGTCCCAAAACAAAAGAGAGAGATTTGCAAATTCAGAGGTGATTTTCTGTTTTCTTTTTTTTTCTTAGCGTTCTATAAAAGTTCAGTGACGACTTTTAGAAATTCTCCTTTGGATATCCTTAGCTTCCAGGGCTGGATCCAGCACCCTCTAGCCTTCTATGACTCAATCCATGCATATAGATTAGGGGCCAGATACTCTACTTGCATTTCCAGAAATATGAGGGGGGAGTACTTCCCAAGGAGAGGATGTAGTCTCTTTGAAATTTGACCCTTTAAAAGTTGGGCTGCTGGACATTAATAAGGAAGAATTGAAAGTGCAGATCAATAAGACTTGCTGAAAATAAAACACACATTAGCATAGAGTGTTCTCCCTATAACCAAGATTAATGCCTTTTTAAACCAAACCAGAGCACAAAGGTATATCTTTGAGGCTAATTGCCGCTAGCAGATTGCAGAGAGAAAGAAAGACAGGCTTGGGGGCAGGGGCTGGTGGACAAAACCCAATTGCAGAACTCCTAAGAGCAGGAGTGAAATGAAATAACCCCTTGAGTTATGCAGAGAATTTAACCAGCGCTGGGCTCGGTTTTATTGGGCATGCATTTGAAATTTAAATACGTTCTGGGGACAATGCCTTTTTACAGCATAGCCAGGAGCTTGCCAAATAGGAGCACAGCAAGTTTATTAACAAGAGGACATGATCAAACATAAAATAGCAGGCTAAGGACTCCTTTTCTTGTACAGCCACGCTGAAAAGACTTCTGTGGAATTCCAATCCTGCTCTCGACACACCCCTTGTCTAGGACTGTATTTACTCAAACAGCCACCCTCATTTCCTTTTAAAATTTATTTGTCATTAGCCATTACTCACTGCAAAGCCACTTTTTGAGATTTTAATATCCCTTTTAATAAGGCACTATTTTTTGAAAACTACAATACCAACATTTTTGTTGGTGCAGTGTTTTTTGGTATTTGAAAAACTATGAAATCAGAAGAACTTATGGCTTGAGATAGTCCCGGATGCATAAATACCCTAAATCAAACGGGCACTTGTTTGGAACGCTTTCTAAGGATGTTCCTCACCCATCTAAAACCCTTCCAACATATCGCATCATGGTTAAGCAGGTAGAATCTAGAATATGATTGTCTGGGTCTAAACCCAGGCCTCCTCCACCTTGGCCTTGGGCAAGTTCCTTAACATTTCTGTACCTGATGTCCTCATTTCTAAAATGGGGCTAATAATAGTCCCCACCTCATAGGGTTGTTTTAAGGGTATACATGTGTGTATACATATGCGTGTACACATATTGCATACGTATATATTGCACATATAATTGTGTGTGTGTGTGTTTATATATAGATATGTGTGTGTGTGTATTTATATATAGATGTGTGGGTGTGTGTATATTGTACTTCCAGGAGAATTCTCAATAAATGGGAGCTGTGGTTGTTTTAGCTTTTTATTGTATTATGGCTGTGAGGCAGAGCTTGTGTTCCTGTGTTTTTTCCCCAGGGGTGGTTTGGCCATGGAAATGAACGGGGTGGCAGGTGATGCTGGGGAGACCAAGGAAAGCAGGAAGAGTGAGGTTGGGAGTAAGAGAAAAGAAGGACGGGATGCCCAGTCTCAGCTCCTTGCCCTTCTCCTGCCATCTCACTAGCCTCTTACCCCAGGCTTAGTCTCTCAGCTCTTCCCTTTGTTTTCTCCTGAGTTGATCCATTTTCTTAAAGTCTGACTGTCTTTCCTAACAATGTATTAGAAAATAAATAATAAGGCCGGGTGCAGTGGCTCATGCCTAGAATCCCAGCGCTTTGGGAGGCCGAGGCGGGCGGATCACATGCACTCAGGAGTTCAAGACCAGCCTGACTAACATGGTGAAACCCCGTCTCTACTAAGAATACACAAATAAGCTGGGCATAGTGGCGGGCACCTGTGATCCCAGCTACTCGGGAGGCTGAGGCAGCAGAATTGCTTGAACCCCGGAGGCAGAGGTTGCAGTGAACTGAGATCGTGCCATTGAACTCCAGCCTGGGTGACAGAGCAAAACTCTGTCTAAATAAATAAATAAATAAATAAATAAATAAATAAATAAGCAAGCTGGCTGTGGTGGCGCGTGCCTGGAGTCCCAGCTACTCGGCAGCTGAGGCAGAAGAATTGTTTGAACCCGGGAGGCGGAGGTGGCAGTGAGCTGACATTGCACCACTGCACTCCAGCCTGGGTGACAGAAGGGACTCCATTTCAGAACAAACAAACAAAAAAACCCCACCAAACTCCTGGTCAACCTCGAATCTGCATTCTTACAGGATTCACCTGCTTGGCTCCTGGCAACTCTATCCCACCACTGGCAAAACAACGGACAAACAAATAAACAAAAAAACAGGAGATTTCTTTGACTTTTAGATTTCTCTGCTTTCCCATCCAACCCAGCCATCCATCTTCACCTTTAAAACAGATTCGGAATCAGACCCTTCTCTCCATCCCCACTGCTCCCATCGTGGTCCAAATCGGGACGTGGTGCTAACTCCCCAGCTGCCTCCTGCCCCATGCCCTGTTCTTCACACAGCAGGCCGAGTGATGCCACAGAAGTGCAGGCTGGACTACGTAGCTCACGTGCAGTCTCAGCTGACGCCCGAATCCCCACAATCTCTGCCTCCCTTGACTCCTGACCACAGCTACCCTACTTTCTCCCCCTGGCTGGCTCCTCCAGCCACACCAGCCTCCTTACTGCTCCACGAGTCCCCCAGGAGGCTCTGCCTTTGGACCTTGGCACTGGCTGTGCCCTCGGTCTGGGGCAATTCCCCCATATTCCATGCCCCTCTCCTCCCTTGCTCTGTCCTTCCTTCAAATCACCTTTGGTGGGGTGAGGTGGCTCATGCCTGTAATCTCAGCACTTTGGGAGGCCAAGGTGGGCAGATCACTTGAGGTCAGGAGTTCAAGACCAGCCTGGACAACATGGTGAAACCCTGTCTCTACTAACAATACAAAAAATAACTGGGAGTGGTGGCACGCACCTGTAATCCCAGCTATTCGGGAGGCTGAGGTGGGAGAATCGCTTGAACACAGGAGGCAGAGCTTGCAGTGAGCTGAGATCACGCCATTGCACTCCAGCCTGGGCGATAGAGTGAGACTCAAGTCTAAAAGAATAAAAAATTAAAAAAAATCACCTTCTCTGTGACCTTCACTGACCTCTGGATATGAAATGACAATCCTTACCCATCAGCACTGGTTCCTCTCTCTACTTTTTTTTAAATCCATAGCATTTACCACTATCTAACACATTATACATTTAACTTAGATAATTTTGTTGATTATCTCCTTTCCCTTACCGCCCCCCAGCCCCCACCCCATGTGAGCATCATGAGATTAGGGGCTTTCTTCATTCATTGCTCTATCTCCTGTCTGGAATAATGTCTAGCGCATGGCAGAGCTCAAGCATTATTTGCTGAATGATTTAATATCTGTCTACTTGACTACTACCATCTATTCGAATACTCAAAGTCAGGGGCTGTACATGTTTGTGCTTACTCCAATGGCTGGTGCATGGCAGTCATCCAGTACATTTTGTTGGGTGACTATACATGGGCTTCGTAGGGCATCTGCTTCCTTCTCTGCAATAGGAGAAATAGGGAGTGCTGATTAGAAAGTCTGCCGGGCGCGGTGGCTCACGCCTGTAATCCCAACACTTTGGGAGGCCGAGACAGGTGGATCACCTGAGGTCAGAAGTTCAAGACCAGCCTGACTAACATGGTGAAACCCTGTTTCTACTAAAAATGCAAAATTAGCCAGGTGTGGTGGCACATGCCTGTAATCCCAGCTACTGGGGAGGCTGACGCAGGAGAATCGCTTGAACCTGGGAGGTGGAGGTTGCGGTGAGTGAGATCACGCCATTGCACTCCAGCCTGGGCAACGAGAGCGAAACTCCGTCTCAAAAAAAAAAAAAAAAATTAAATTAAAAAAAAAATAGTAAGCCCAATCCTGCCTATGGGGGCAGCTTTCCCTTGGACCCAGCATGGCGGCTTTTGCCTGTAGTCTTAGCACATTGGGAGGACAAGGCAAGAGGACAGGTGAGGCCAGGAGTTTGAGACCAGTCTGAGCAACATAGTGAGACTCTGTCTCTGCAAAAAAATAAAAAAATAAAAATTAGCCAGGTATGGTGGTGTGCACCTATAGTTCCAGCTACTTGGGAGGCTGAGGTGGGAGGATCGCTTGAGTCCAAGTGTTCGAGGCTGTAGTGAGCTGTGATGGCATCTTTGTACTCCACCCTGGGTGACAGAGTGAGACTTTGTCTCAAAAAAAAAAAAAAAAAAAAAAGAAAGAGAGAAAGAGCTTTGTTTCCTGCATAACAAACCACCTCAACACTTAATGGCTTAATACAACCACCTATGTATCTCATAATTGTGCAGGCTGGTGAGGCAGGTCTTCCGGTGTGGGGCGGCTCAGCTGATCTCTTCAAATCAAATAATCCTCCCAGTCAACACAGATTAAAATTGAAACCCCTGGCAAGCAGAGGGCTTTTGTATTGAAGGAGGAAAACTCACCATCCCACAAAAGGTTGGCATGAAATTAAGGTGACAAGGGAAAAAAGGGCCATGAGCCACTGGCCAAATAATTCAGCTTAATCTCCAGGAAGTGATTGTCATAGCCTTAGGAAGGTACATATGCAGATCTGGAGAACCCTGGCTGAAAGAGCCAGGCGGCCTCGGAAACAAATTCATATTGCATGCGACATGCCCAAGGGCAGCGGGCTCTGGCTTCAATCATGACTATATTACAGGAATGGAAATGACGAATGGGTTTGGGAGTGGCAGACATCTAATGATGATTACAGAGAACAGGAACCGCAGAATTAGGATGCACCCACAGTCACTTTTTTTTTTTTTTTTTTTTCAGAGACAGGATCTTGTTCTGTTGCCCAGCGTGGAGTAGCATAATCATAACTCACTGCAGCCTTGAACTCCTATGCTTAAGTGATCCTCCTGCCTCAGCATCCCAAAATGCTGGGATTACAAGCGTGCACCACTATGCCTGGCTAATTTATTTTATTTCATTTTTTGTAGAGATTGAGTCTTGTTTTGTTGCCCCGGCTGATCACAGTTACTTTTGAGTATATATAATCAGTGGCTATCAGGAACACAAGAGGCCCAGTTACTTCCATTTCTTGAGATTCTCTGTATATTAAAAAATTTAAAAGGGGATATTCTGTGTGATTTATTATCAAAACTGTGTGATATGTTAAATGTGTACAGTTTTAAATCATAACTTTTAACAAACCCCCAAAAAAGGCAAAACAAAACAAAACAAAAAAGCCCTAAAAAAATGCAACATAATTGTGCTAGTCAAAGATAATATATATATATTTTTTTGAGATGGAGTCTCGCTCTCGCTACCAGGCTGGAGTGCAATGGCACAACCTCGGGTCACTGCAACCTCCATCTCCTGGGTTCAAGTGATTCTTGTGCCACAGCCTCCCGAGTAGCTGGGATTACAGCATACACCACCACGCCCAGCGAAATTTTGGATTTTTAGTAGAGACAGGGTTTCACCATGTTGGCCAGGCTGGTCTCGAACTCCTGACCTCAAGTGCCTGCCTCGGCCTCCCAAAGTACTAGGATTACAAGCGTGAGCCACCACGCCTGGCCAGCCAAAGATAGTTTTAAGAAACATTAATTCATTTGTGCTGTACACTGTGGTGCGGTGATGAGACCCATGTTTAAAATTGTACAAAATCTTCCTGATGATGAAATATTGTACAGAGCAACTGGCCTGAGCTTTTCAAAAAGTTAATGTTGGGCCAGGCACTGTGGCTTATACCTGTAATCCCAGCACTGTGGTTTATGCCTGTAATCCCAGCACTGTGGGAGGCCAAAGCAGGAGGACTGCTTGGGTCCAGGAGTTCAAGACCAGCCTGGGCAATATAGCGAGACCCTGTCTGGCTTCCTTAATTTAGTATAATGTTTTTGAAGTTTCTCTTTATTGTGTCACAGAATTCCAGCCAGGCAAGGTAGTTTATGCCTATAATCCCAGTGCTTTGTGAGGCCGAGGCAGGAGGTTCGCTTAAGCCCAGAAGTTCAAGATCAGCCTGGATAACATAGCAAAACCCCATCTCTACCAAAAATTAATTTAAAAAATTAACTTAAAAAAGAAAAAAAAGCCAGGCATGGTGGCACATGCCTGTGGTCCATGTGGGAGCCTGAGGTGGGAGGATTGCTTGAGCCCAGGAGGTGGAGGCTGCAGTGGGCTGTGATCACACCACTGCACTCCAGCCTGGGCACAAGAGAGACCCTGTCTCAAAAAAACAAAAAAAAAGAAAAGTTAATGTCATTAAAAAAAAAAAAAAAAAGCAGGGTGGCAGGAAGAGCTGGTCTAGATTTTATTTTTATTTATTATTATTTTTTGAGACAGAGTCTCGCTCTGTCACCCAGGCTGGAGTGCAGTGGCGTGACCTTGGCTCATTGTAACCTCTGCCTTCCAGGTTCAAGTAATTCTCCTGCCTCAGCCTCCTGAGTAGCTGGGACTATAGGCGTGCTCACCATGCCCAGCTAACTTTTGTATTTTTAGTAGAGATGGGGTTTCACTATGTTGGCCAGGCTGATCTCGAACTCCCGACCTCAGGTGATCCTCTTGCCTTGGCCTCCCAAAGTGCTGGGATTACAGACGTGAGCCACTATGCCCCGCTTGGTCTAGATTTTAAAAGAGATACAGGACAGCCAGGCGCGGTGGCTCACACCTGTAATCCCAGCACTTTGGGAGGCTGAGCCAGGTAGATCACCTGAGGTTTGGAGTTTGAGACCAGCCTGACCAACATGGAGAAACCCTATCTCTAATAAATATACAAAAATTAGCCAGGTGTGGTGGTGCATGCCTGTAATCCCAGCTACCCAGGAGGCTGAGGCAGGAGAATTGCTTGAACCTGGGAGGCAGAGGTTGTGGTGAGCTGAGATTGCGCCATTGCACTCCAGCCTGGGCAACAAGAGTGAAACTCCATCTCAAAAAAAAGAGAGAGAGACAGGGCATATAACAACCACATGCAACGTGTGGGCCTTGATTAGATCCTGCTTTGAATAAACCAGCTGTAAAAGATATTTCTGGGAAAAATGCGGTTGTTTTAAAAAGTCCTCCCTATTGTTTTGGAGATACAGCCTGAGATATCTAGTGACAAACATTCATAAAGTCTATAATGTGAAATCTTCAAGGGAAAAATAAATGATTAATGAAGCAAATACGGCAGCATGTGAACCATGATCCTATCTAGGCAATGGGTGCATGCATAGAGATAGAAACTGCTGTCTGTGCTTTTCTACATGCTTGAGAATTTTCATAATAAAATGTGAAAATAGAACACAGAACACTCAGGAGCTTAGGATAAGCATTTACTGTATGTACTTAATATAGTCATCTGTATTATAAATGAGAGTGATTAGAAGATAACAGGAATATTTTGAGGAGAAAAAAAGGGCATGAGGAATGTCATCTTCCCATCTTCTTACCAGTGTTTCTCTGTGACTCTGAGGATGACCTCATGTGGAGATAATGTCAAAAGTCCACATTTTAGACCCTGCATCTGAAGACAGGGTCAAATGGCTTCCTTGATCTCCCTGTGATAGGATGGGGTGGCTATTATCTTTTTCTTCCTTCATTTTGCCCTCCCGGTGATTCTATCAAAACTGAGATATTAGAATGACCCGATGGGCCCACCCAACTTCTTATAAGCACTCTGTTTACTTTCCAAAATGGAAGAGAGAAGGTGACTTTGGAGATAAGGAAAGAAGCTGATTAACCAGTTAAACCATTTCTGTTAGTTCAGTGATCAAATTTCACTGTATTATTTCCAATGTGAATAGTTAACTTCCCGGTGCAGTCATATATAAAGAAGATAAGTTCAGATAGTAAATGACCATAGTTATATTCCCCTAGCCAGCTCCCCACCCCTCTCTGATCAGAAATCAGTTTCCTGATTGCCCTCTGAAACTTAGTATTAGAATCTAGAAGACACTGTTGGCCACAAACGCACGTCACAGTAGCAGACGCTGGATTAATTTTATTTTTGATGAAGGAATTCCTGAAGAACCAAAGTGCATGGATGCAACGTTTTGCAGCCTTCTACACAGTGAAATACCTTAGCATAGAATCAAACCACAGCAGCTTGTCACTCAGATCTGGGATTCATGGTTATCTGGAACTGACTCAGATCCCAAAATGCAAACAGTATTTTGAAACACCAAAAAATTCCAAAAAGCTTTTAAGATAGGTCCCATTCTCATACTCACTCAAACTCATCTGTGGAGAAAAGAATCCATGGCTACGGGAGCTGACAACAAAATTAATTGCTTTCAATTTTTATAAAAGTTCTCAAGGAACTTCAAGAGCTGATGCAGGTGGGTGGAATTAAACATTAGCAAGAAGAGCTATATTGATTAAAAATCTAAATGTCTGACCTATCTCTTTATCTGGTTTCAGTGGGCTGGCAGGGCGGCTCTGTCAATCAAGATAGACCTAACATAACAATACCATTTCTAAACACATAAAATTCATAGAATGCACGTCTACACTTTTCTCTGTAGAATTAAAAAAAAAATTCAAAGAATTTTTTTTGAGAAGGAGTCTCGCTCTGTCACCCAGGCTGGAGTGCAGTGGTGCCATCTCAGCTCACTGCAACCTCCACCTCCTGCATTCAAGCAATTCTCTTGCCTCAGCCTCCTGAGTAGCTGGGATTACAGGCACGTGCCACCACGTCCAGCTAATTTTTGTATTTTTAGTAGAGACGCGGTTTCACCATGTTGGCCAGGATGGTCTCGATCTCTTGACCTTGTGATCTGCCCACCTCGGACTCCAAAAGTGCTGGGATTACAGGCGTGAGCCACCGTGCCTGGCATGAATTTGTTTTTTAAGGGACAGAAAGAAAGTTAATAGTTACTAGCCTAATATTGCATTCCCTGCATATGAAATCTTTATTCTGCTAATGTAAAATTCAAACATAGCAGAAGCAGAAGGAAAATCATGTCATAGAAGCAATTCTTTCAGCACAGTTAAAAGTTGGGAATCAATGAATACTGCAGACTCCTGCCATGTAGCAGTTAATACCAGAGGGTGGCAAACTGAGGCCCTTGGGCCAATTCTGTCTTTGCAAATGAAGTTTCCCCGAGAAACAGCCAAGCCCATTTCCCTATGGATTGTCTGTGGGGGCTTTTGTGCTGCAAAGACAGAATTGAGTAGTTTAGGCAAAGACCACTTGATCTGCAACGCCTCACGTATTTACTATCTGGCCTTTACTAAAAACTGTGTTAATAACATGAATGTTGGAGTCAGGCAGGTCCAGACTGAGGATCCAGCTCTGTTCAGCTGTATGTCCCTGAGCACATTCCTTAAGATTTTCAAATCTCAGTCTTCCCACGTATTAAATGGGAGTAATAAGAAAAATAATAGCTAAATTTACTGAATGTTTACAATGTGCCCAGCACTGTTCAAGGTGCTTTGAATGCAGTAACTCATTTAAACTCACAGCAACCCTATGAAGAACACACTATGCTTGCCTGGGCATGGTGGCTCACGCCTGGAATCCCAGCACTTTGGGAGGCTGAGGTGGGCGGATCACCTGAGGTCAGAAGTTCGAGACCAGCCCGGCCAACATGGTGAAACCCTGTCTCTACTAAAAACATAAAAATTAGCCGTGGTGGCACACACCTGTAATCCCAGCTACTCAGGAGGCTGAGGCATGAGAATCGCTTGAACCCAGGAGGTGGAGGTTGCAGTGAGCCGAGATCACGCCACTGCACTCCAGCCTGGGTGACAGAGCAAGACTCCGTCTTTTTTTTTGGGGGGGTAGGGGGATGGAGTCTCGCTCTGTCACACAGGCTGGAGTGCAATGGCACGGTCTCAGCTCACTGCAACCTCCGCCTCCCGGATTCAAGCAATTCTCCTGCCTCAACCTCCCAAGTAGCTGGGATTACAGGTGCGTGCCACCACACCCGGCTAATATTTGTAGAGACGGGGTTTCACTATGTTGACTAGGCTGGTCTCGAACTCCTGACCTTGCGATCCTCCCACCTCAGCCTCCCAAAGTGCTGGGATTACAGGCATAAGCCACCGTACCCAGTGAGACTCTGTCTTAAAAAAAAAAAAAAAAAGATATTACTATGCTTGTCCCCATTTTAAAGGTGAGGAGACAGGCTCAGAGAGCTGAAGTAACTTATCTAGAGTCCCACAGCCAGGAAGTGGTAGAGCTACAACCTCATCTGGTAATTATAAGTGTAAAGTGAGATTAGGCCTGCAGGAAACATGCTTTAACTGGTGCCTGTAATACAGCAAGCTTTCAAAAAATTAGACCTGCTTGCACGTGGTGGTGCATGCCTGCAGTCTCAGCTACACGGGAGGATTGCTTGAGCCCAGGGGTTTGAGGCTGCAATGCACTATGATCACACTGGGCAACATGGCAAGACCCCATCTCTAAAAAAGTAAAAAGAAACAAAATAAATTATATCTGTTGCTATTACTAATTTGGAACATAAGCCATCAGAAATTAATAAATGAGTGGGAACCTGAGCTGACCCTTCAAATCTTGACTTCATAGCATGTTTATTTAACTGACATCTTCAGGGGGGCAGCTGCCATGTCAAAATGGTGTTTGTTGTTCTGGGGAAGGTGATAGATTAGGCAGAGTTTGCTTTCCTTGGTCTCTGGATTAATTGTCAGTTTTTTAAACAGGATTTTGACACGCTAAGATCTCCCAGAAAGTATGCCATTAAACTGAAGAAGAAGAAAAACAAGAAACCTCATAGTGGTGAGACTAGAAGCTGAGTGTGTACATTTTACCACCGCAGTTTGCTGGTCACTTATGGTCAGTTGGTTCACATACAAACCACAACAAACACATGCATATAATGAAATAAACTGGCTTCTTGAACCGTTTTACTTTCTTTATAACTTAAAAATACATAAGTCACATGTTGTTGGAGAAAGTGCAGATATAAACAACAGGAAATAGAAAAATAATCACCCATAATCCTACCTTGAAATAACCATCTTTTTTTTTTTTTTTTTTTTTTTGAGATGTAGTCTTGCTCTGTTGCCCAGGCTGGAGTGCAGTGGTGCAATCTGGGCTCACTGCAACCTCCACCTTCCGGTTTCAAGCGATTCTCCTGCCTCAGCCTCCCAAGTAGCTGGGACTACAGCCACGCGCCAGCACGCTCAGCTAATTTGTTGTATTTTTTAGTAGAGACGGCGTTTCACCATGTTGGCCAGGATGGTCTCCATCTCTTGACCTCGTGATCCGCCCATCTCAGCCTCCTAAAGTGCTGGGATTACAGGCGTGAGCCACCGTGCCTGGCTGAAATAACCATCTTTAACCCACGCTGGGGATCTAGTTTTGTTTAAATATGGGTTTTGTTTTGTTTGTTTGTTTGTTTCCTCCTCTGCAGGAATGGTTTCAATGGATCACAATGTAAAGCATTTAAATAAATGATGGTAACTCACTGGAAACAGTGATGATCCGAGAGGCAGACTGAGAGATCTCCAGCCTCTATGTTCTATATTTCTGGACTCTTTCACCAAAAGTACTTTTTTTCACCAAGTCTAACTCTGTTTAAGATGAGAAAAAAACCTAATAAGGATCCATTTTTGAGTTAAAAATGTAATGATTAGAATAAATTTGGAGCAAATATTTAAATTGCCAATATCAGTTCCAAATGTCTTTCTTTAGTCGGCAGAGCAGTCCACATACACATTTGAGTATGTATTTTCATGGACATCTGGAAAGACCTGTCATTAGCTAAGTATCCCCCAATGAGATGGAGCAGTCAGATGGTGTCCACGTGCCTCTAAAACAACTTGTCAATTCAATAAGAAAAAAAAAAAAATCCCAATCCAACCATCTAGTCAATTTAGGGCCAAATTATCAGTCAACCATTTGTCATGTAATCCAAACAAATGGTCACCTAAGTAAATCTACATTTTAATTAGTTATGCTTATATCACATAGATACTGTCAGGCAAGACTTTAGGTAGCAAAACAAAAGACCATGAAATTTGCAAGGAGGTATTTCCAATCGATCCTCCGTAAGACCCACTCAGGGGTGAACACACAGGTTTGTATTCATCTTAGGCTGTGATTATTGGAAGAAAGAAGAAATTAAATGTCTATAGGTTGGCCAGACAAGGTAGCTCATACTTGTAATCCCAGCACTTTGGAAGGCCGAGGTGGGTGGATCACCTGAGGTCAGGTGTTCGAGACCAGCCTGGCCAACATGGTGAAACCCTGTCTCTACTAAAAATACAAAAATTAGTCAGGCGTGGTGGTGCATGCCTGTAATCCCAGCTGCTCGGGAGGCTGAGGCAGGAAAATCACTTGAACCCCAGAGGCGGAAATTGCAGTGAGCAGAGATTGCGTCATTGCACTCCAGTCTCAGCGATAAGAGTGAAACTCTGTCTCAAAAACAACAACAACAACAACAACAAAACCCAAAAACAACAAACAAAATTAGCCGGGCGAGGTGGCGCATGCCCGTAATCCCAGCTACTTGGGAGGCTGAGGCAAGGAGAATCGCTTGAACCCAGGAGGCAGAGGTTGAGGTGAGCCGAGATCGCGCCACTGCACTCCAGCCTGGGCGACAGTGCAAGACTCTGTCTCAAAAAAAAAAAAAAAAAAAAAAGATCTCTTGATGAGGTGCTCAGGTAAGAACTGCCCTGGTGTAAGGTCTCTGAGTTGGGATCCCAGCTCTGCCATTTACTAGCTCTGTGTGGCTGGGCAATTTACTCATCTTCTCTGGGCTTCAGTTTCTCTCTCTGTAAACTGGGGAGTATAATAGTATCCATCTCATAAGCTTATTGTGCACGCTGGAGTAAGTCACCTACATAATGCCCTTAGAAGGGTGTGATTTAAATCCAACAAGCTCAGAAAACCCAACTTTAAAAAACTACTTTGATAGCCAAAGCTCATCTGATCTGAACTCATCTGTTGGCAAAACTTGAGCTGAATCGGCACAAGAGAATTTCTATGAATATCCATAGTTTTTGCTGCAGAAATATCAATGTGTTTGATGGTGCTATGTAGACCCCTACTGATACATGGTATAAGCACTGTATTATCTTTCTAAGTGGAAACATGTTGAATTCCAAAATTCATGGCATTAATGAACATGTATTTCTCTTGCTATAAATATGACTTTTTTTCTTTAGTTGAGTTTCCAACTAATGATTTCATCTGATCCTCATGAGTCAGGTAAGGCAGGCATGATGACCTCCTGCTTAATAAATGGAGAAATTGAGGCACAGATTCCCAACTTGTCAGGCAACTTGTCCAGAGTCCAAAACAAACAAGACTAACCCAGTTAAGGAACATGCCTATCAACACTGCAGGATCCCCAGGAATTAGTAGCAAGGGTATTGTCATCGGCTATTTAAAAAAAATAAATTAAATTAGCCAGGCCTGGTGGCACATACCTTAAGTCCCAGCTACTCTAGTCCCGGCTAGTCTGGAGGCTGAGGTGGGAGGATCACTTGAGCCTGGGAGGTAGAGGTTGCAGTGAGCTGAGATTGCACCACTGCACTCCAGCCTTGGCGACAGAGTGAGACCCTATCTCAAACAAACAAACAAACACGCAAAAAACACAACAACTTATTTATTTATTTATTTAGAGATGGAATCTTGCTCTGTCGCCAGGCTGAAGTGCAGTGGTACCATCTCAGCTCACCGCAACCTCCGCCTCCTGGGTTCAAGCAATTCTGCCTCAGCCTCCCAAGTAGCTACAGGCGCACGCCACCACGCCAGGCTTTTTTTTTTTTTTTTTTGTATTTTAGTAGAGACAGGGTTTCACCATGTTGCCCAGGCTGTTCTCGAACTCCTGAACCCGGCAATCTGCCCGCCTCGGCCTCCCAAAGTGCTAGGATTACGAGTGTGAGCCACCACGCCCGGCCAATAAATTTAAATCTTAGGGTTAAAATCAAGGTGGTAAGAGTCAGTGAAACACAGTATAGACTCTATTTCCTCTCAGAGTCTTGGTAAAAATGAGTAGCAGCAGCGGTCATAATGATCAAAGCCATTATTTACTGAGCACTTGCTGTGGGCCAGGCATGTGTGTGATCTCATTTAACAGAAGGTAGCTTCTATTATTATCCCCATTTTACAGAGGAGAAAACTGAGGCCCAGGCAGGTTAAGGAGGATACACAAGGCTGTAGAGTTAGTAAATGGCAGAGTGAGGATTTGAACCTGGTGCTATCTGGCAAGGCAGAACCTCTGTCAACTAATTCTTTGCCTCCATAAGCTTCTCCGTATTCAGAGTTTTATCCTTTTTTGCTGAAATCACATTTCATTCCACTGACCTTTTCAAAGGCTTTTGTCTAAAAGGTTAGAAGTAATTCCACTTCTGGGAACTGATTCTCAGAAATATTCAGAGATATGAACACAGATTTATGTTCAAAGGTATTTAGTATGACATTATTTATAGTAGTCTAAAAAACAGTGTGAGAGAGATTAAATGGTGAACATTGTACATTTCTTATAAGAAAATATTATGTAATCATAAAAACAGAATTGTTGAGGCCTGGCATGGTGGCTCACACCTGCAGTCCCAGCACTGTGGGAGGCTGAGGTGAGATCGCTTGGGGCCAGGAGTTTGAGAATAGCCTAGGCAACATAGCAAGACTTGGTTTCTACAAAAAATAAAAATAAAAAATTAGCCAGGCATGGTGGCAAGCACCTGTAGTTCTAGCTACTCAGGAGGCTGAGGTGGGAGGATTGCCTGAGGCCAGGAGTTCGAGGCTTCAGTGAGCTGTGAGAGTGCTACTGCACTCTAGCCTGGGCAACAGAGAACGGCCCTGTCTCTAAAAATAAATAAATAGGCTACTCTGGGCACACTGCCCATAGGGTAGCCCTGCTCTTTTACTCTTAATTTTTAAGGAGCAGTTAAATATAAATAAATAAATAAAAAATAAATAGAATTGTTAAATAGCTTAGTATTCTAAGGAGATGTTCATAATATATGGTGAGCTTTTAAAAAGGGATACAGGCCGGGCACAGTGGCTCACTCCTGTAATCCCAGCACTTTGGGAGGCCAAGGCGGGCAGATCACCTCAGGTCAGGAGTTTGAGACCAGCCTGGCCAACATGGTGAAACCCTGTCTCTACTAAAAATACAAAATTTGCGGCTGGGCGCAGTGGCTCACGCCTGTAATCCCAGCACTTCGGGAGGCCAAGGCAGGCGGATCACGGGGTCAGGAGATCTAGACTATCCTGGCTAACACGGTGAAATCCCATCTCTACTAGCCGGGCGTGGTGGCGGGCACCTGTAATCTCAGCTACTTGGGAGGCTGAGGCAGGAGAATTGCTTGAACCCGGAAGGCAGAAGTTGCAGTGAGCCGAGATCGAGCCATTGCACTCCAGCCTGGGCAAAAAGAGCAAAACTCCGTCTCAAAACAAAAAACAAACAAATAAAAACAAACAAACAAACAGGATACAAGGCCAGGTGTGGTGGCTCACACCTGTAATCCCAGCACTTTGGGAGGCTGAAGTGGGCAGATCACTTGAGGTCAGGGGATTGAGACCAGCTTGGCCAACATGGTGAAACCTCGTCTCTACTAAAAATATAAAAACTAGTCAGACGTGCTTGCCTGAACCCAGGAGGCAAAGGTTGCAGTGAGTCAAGATCATACCACTGCACTCCAGCCTGGGCAACAGAGTGAGACTCTGTCTCAAAAAAGGCAATTCAGTCTTTTAGCAAGAATGGTTGCTTGAGGAGTTGAGGACGTTACCTTTTGGCCCACAAAGTCTAAAATTTTTTTTTGTTTGTTTTTGTTTCTGAGATGGAGTCTCACTCTGATGCCCAGGATGGAGTGCAGTGGCGCGATCTTGGCTCACTGCAACCTCTACCTCCCGGGTTCAAGTGATTCTCCTGCCTCAGCCTCCCGAGTAGCTGGGACTACAGGCGCGGGCCACCATGCCCAGCTAATTTTTGTATTTATAGTAGAGACGGGGTTTCACCATATCGGTTAGACTGGTCTTTAACTCCTGACCTCGTGATCTGCCCACCTTGGCCTCCCAAAGTGCTGGGATTACAGGTATGAGCCACCGCACCCAGCTCACGAAGTCTAAAATATTTACTCTCTGGGCCTTGATGGAAAAAAGTTTGCTGACCCCTGGTATATAACAAACAAACCAAACACCTCTTGTGGCTACATTGGGCCCACTCAAATAACCCAGGATATCTCATTCAGTTGATTAGCAATCTTAATCCCATCTGCAACCTCAATCCCGCCTTGCTGTGTAACATAACCTTGTCCCAGGTTCCTTATACATGGGAGAGGAAGGCAGGGGAGTCCGTGTCAGAGGGATGCGGCCTGAGAGACTCCACCGTCATTGTTGGCCCTGAAGGTGGACAGGGCCATGAGCCGGGGCAGGCAGGCAGCCTCTAACAGCCGGAAAAGGGAACGAAAGGAATTCTCCACTACAGCCTCCACAAGGGACCGTCCTGCCAACGCCTTGATTGCAGTCCGTGAGACCCCTTTGGACTTTTGATCTCCAGAACTGGTAAGATAATAAATTTATGGTGTTGGAAGCCACCCGTCTGTGGTAATTTGTTACAAAAGCAACAGGAAGCAGATACAGCTCTGGCGAATTCAGGAAGTGAGTAATGGTAGAGAGTGGGGAAATCAGGAAAAACGTCAACAAAGTCAAATTAATTATTCGGTGGAATATGGGACTGTAATTCCATTCATTCATTCAAGCATTAATTCATTCAACAAATACTTATTGGGACACTAGGCCTGGTGCAGTGGCTCATGCTGGTAATCCCGGCACCTTGGGAGGCAGAAGGGGGTGGATCACCTGAGGTCAGGAGTTAGAGACCAGCCTGGCCAACATGGTGAAACCCTGCCTCTACTAAAAATACAAAAATTCACACACACCTGTAATGTGATGGCACACGCCTGTAATCCCAGGTACTGGTGAGGCTGAGGCAGGAGAATCGCTTGAACCCAGGAGGCAGAGGTTTCAGTGAGCCAAGATTGTGCCACTGCCCTCCAGCCTGGGTGACAGAGTGAGACTCTGTCTCAAAAAACAAACAAACAACAACAAAAAAACCTCCAAAAAACCAAAATACTTATTGGGACACTTAACTTTGTGCAAAGACTTCAGCTAGGTTTCTGGGATCTGATGGTGAAGGGGACAGGCTGGCCTGATCCCATCCCCACGGTGCCTAGAGTCCCGTGTGGGAGGAAGACAGTTGAAGAGTTAACCAGGGGATTAGTAAAAGGTGATGAGGTGATGAGGGGGAGTGGGGGGGGAGGGGGTCTCCTGAGGAAGTGATAATGATGCCCAGATCTGGAAGACGGCTGTGCTGGCCAGGGAGAGGGTAGGGCAGGATTACAGGAAGTGGGGGCCTGCAGGGAGAGGACAGCAGGGGGTACCCTGAGGGCCTGGGTTATATTCCTTCATCCTCTATCTGGGGCTTGGAGCATAGTGGGTCCTCAGGGGAATTATAAGTAAGGAGGAAAGACATGAAGGAGGGAAGGAAGGTGGAAATGAGGAAGGGAAGAAGGAAGTGGAAATGAGGAAGGGAAGAAGGAAGTGAGAGAGAGGGAAGAGGGAGAAAGGAGGGAAGAAGGAAAAAAGAAGGGAGAAAGAAAGTAAGGAAGAAAGCCGGGTGCTGTGGCTCACTCCTGTAATCTCAGCATGTTGGGAGACTGAGGTGGGCGGATCACCGAGATAGGAGTTCGAGACCAGCCTGGCCAACATATAGTGAAACCCCATCTCAACTAAAAAAATACAAAAATTAGGCCGGACGCAGTGCCTCACGGCTGTAATCCCAGCACTTTGGGGAGGCCGAGGCAGGCGAATCACCTGAGGTTCAAGACCAGCCTGGCTAACAGGGCAAAACCCTGTCTCTACTAAAAGTACAAAATTAGTCGGGCGTGGTGGCGGGCACCTGTAATCCCAGCTACTCAGGAGGCTGAGGCAGGAGAATTGCTTGAACCCAGGAGGTGGACGTTACAGTGAGCTGAGATTGCGCCACCGCACTCCAGCCTGGGCGACAGGAGTGAGATTCTGTCTCAAAAAACAAAACAAACAAACAAACACCAAAAATTAGCCCGGTGTGGTGGCACACGCCTGTAGTCCCAGCTACTTGGGAAGCTGAGGCAGGAGAATCACTTGAATCCCGGAGGCAGAGGTTTCAGTGAGCCAAGATTGAGTCACTGCACTCCAGCCTGAGCGACAGAGCAAGACTCCATCTCTAAAGAAAAAAAAAAAAAAGGAAGGAAGAAAAGGCAGGAAGGGAGGAAGGGAATAAGGGGGGAAAAGACACATTTAACCTAAGTAAGGAAGAACTGGATACATGTTGCTAACATCTGATACACACTCCATCTCCGTCTATGTTGACCAAATAGACTTTTACCCCAGTTTTGAGAGCTCCAAGTCTCCAGGATAAGCTGTCCCCACCCACAATCTGTGAGCCTCGGCCTTAAGGGAAGATGCTCACTGCACCTTTCTCGCCTTCCCATGACATAGGGCCCTCCACGGGGAGCGGCTGCAGCCATCACAATGCCTCATCCTGCCATTAGTCATATTTCTGATCTGCTATTCTATGAAATGCCCAGAAAAGGCAAATCTTTTTTTTTTTTTTTTTTTTGAGACAGGGTCTCATTCTGTCACCCAAGCTGGAGTGCAGTGGTGTGATCACGGCTTACTGCAGCCTGGACCTTTCAAGCTCAAGCATTCCTCCCACCTCAGCCTTCCCCGCCTGCCCACCCCAGTAGCTGGGACTACAGGTGTGTGCCACCACGCCCGGCTAATTTTCATATTTTTTCATAGAGATGGGGTTTCACCATGTTGCCCAGGCTGGTCTCGAACTCCTAGGTTCAAAAAATCTGCCCACCTTGGTCTCCCAAAGTGCTGGGATTACAGGCATAAGCCACCACGCCTGGCTGAAAAGGCAAATCCACAGAGACATAGAGTGGATGAATGGTTGCCAGGGGCTGGGGGTGGGAACAAGAAGGACAGAAATGAGGGAACCTTATTAGCATGATGAAAATGTTTCCAAAACTGAGTTATGAAACTAATTGCATAATTCAGTGCATATACTTTAAAAATCATTGACCTGTGCACAAAAAAATGGGTGAATTTTATGGTATGTAAATTATACCACAATAAAATTGTTTTTAAAAATTCAATTTAAACACAAAATTTCCTGGTTTGCCTAATCCAAAATTTATTTATTTATTTATTTTGAGACAGAGTCTTGCTCTGTCACTTAGAGTGGAGTGCAGTGGTACAAGTGTACACAAGTGGTACACAAGTGGTACAAGCTCACTGCAGCCTTGACCTCCCGGGCTCAAGCAATCCTCCCACATCAGCCTCCCAAGTAGCTGGGACTACAAGCGCATGCCACCACGCTCGGCTAATTTTTGTATTTTTTGTAGCAACAGGGTTTTGCCATGTTGCCCAGGTTTGTCTCGAACTCCTGGGCTCAAGCGATCCTTCTGCCTCAGCCTCCCAAAATGCTGGGATTACAGGTGTGTGCCACCATGCCTGGCAAATTTAGTTTCTAAAATGGTCACAGGAATGATCTGAGTTAATATAGCATTCATTCAGTCAGTCGTTCACGCCACAAGTATTTATTGAGCATCAACTATATGCCACACATAGTTCTAAGTAGCAGAGAAACAATAGACAACAGTCTCCCACTCTTCTGCTGCCTTTTGGTACTGACAGGACCCTTGTGATTACATTGGGCCCACTCAGAACATCCAAGATAATCCCTATATTTTAAGGTCAGCTGATTAACAACCTTAATTCTATTTGCTTCCTTAATTTCCCTTTGCCACGTAATATAACATATTTGTAGTTGCCAGTGATTAGGATGTACACAATCTCTAGGGGGCCACTATTCTGTCTACCCCACTCGCTATTTTGATAGCCTATAGACACAGCTGTGTCTCCACATCCCATAATTGTGGATTCTTTACAGATATTATTTTATGTAGTCTCATAAGGATCCTAAAATGTGTATGCCATGATCTCAACTTTGCATATGAAGAGCATGAGGCTCAGAGAAGTAAACTGAGTTTCCCAGGATCACACAGATACAGTGTCAGGGTTGGGGATTAAGCCCAAGTCTGTGGGGCCCCAAAGTCTGTGAGTTTCCAACAGGCTAAGCTTGGCTACGTCATGTTTGCAGAATGATCTCTTCCATGTACTGGCTGCACTAGAACAGACAGACACCTCAGTTAATTCAATGGCTCAGCCACGTGGACTTGTGGAGAAAAGTATAAAGGCAGGGCAACCCTCTGGAGACCTCAGTTCAAATCCCACCTCAGGGAAATGACATCAGCTCTTTGGGCCTCAGCCAGCTTCTCATGGGGATGCTAAATCATCCAGGAAAGCTCTGAGTCATTTGTACAAGGAAGATTTTAAGCTCCTCTATGTGCCAGACTCCATTCTAGAAATTTCCACAATGCTCCATAAAAGCAGGATAAAATCACTCTTTTTTATTTGAACCATGCAGATAATTTTGCCATCAAGTTATGTTCATGATAAAAACCATGGCCAAAGCTACCACGGGTTTACTGTGTGCCAGGGACCCAGCTCTGGGCTTTGCAAATATGGACAGTTCTGAATCACGATTCACTCTAATAGCTGGACTTCAAAAGAAACAGCAAACTTCATTCCCCTTATTCCAGTGTGGATATTCCCTTAATGAAATCCCAAATTAAGATCCAAATAGCTGGTGATCATAAGAAGAACCACCATCCTTACTGTGGGGCGAGAGGCTTCTGGCGGGACACTAATTCTCCTCATTTCCCTTCCTGGAGTTAAGCCTTTGATCTTTCAGCTCACAGATGACAGTGCTGCCTACCAATCACCAGGAATTGCTGAAGTGCCTTTCTGTCTTGCTGAGTACGAAGGTGTGCAGACACTCAGAGCCGCCTTGCTCACGATCCGATTTTATGAGCATTGAACTCTGAGTTTGGAAGCAGATTGATCTGCTTTTTTGAAGTCAAAGCTGTTTGCCTTTGCTGTGTACTCATTGGAAAGGGAGAAAGGGAACTAGGAATGTTGATGATTGAGTGTTTTTTCTGGGGAATGACTCCTGCCTAAAATCTAGGAAGCCTCTCCTTGCACGAGGAGGTCATTGCTGGGACTCACCATTTGGTGTGTGTGTTGCTTCTCAGAATGAATTTTATGACAACAACAACAATAACAACAACTGATTTTTAGAAGTTTGGGGAACTTGATAACTACGTGAAGATGAAAGGAAAAAGCTGAGATTTGTGCCCAGCAAATAGCTTTTCCGTGATTTTTGGAAAACAATCTCAGTCTTTTAGTCTAGCCTCTACATTTGGTGGTGATGGGAGGGACAGCTAGCATGAAAAGCTATTAACTCAAGAGCACTTAGAAAATGAATTTTAAGGCCAGGCGCAGTGGCTCACACCTGTAATCCCAGCACTTTGGGAGGCCAAGGTGGGTGGATCATGAGGTCAGGAGTTCGAGACCAGCCTGGCCAATATGGCGAAACCCCGTCTCTACTAAAAATACAAAAATTAGCCGTGGCAGCACACGCCTGTAGTCCCAGCTACTCGGGAGGCTGAGGCAGGAGAAACTCGGGAGGAGGAGGTTGCAGTGGGCCAAGGTTGCGCCACTGCACTCCAGCTTGGGCAACAGAGCAAGACTCTGTCGCAAAAAATAAAAATAAAAATACAAAAATTAGCCGGGCGTCGTGGTGCATGCCTGTAATCCCAGCTACCCAGGAGGCTGAGGCAGGAGAATCGCTGGAACCTGGGAGGCGGAGGCTGCAGTGAACCGAGATTGCACCACTGCACTCCAGCCTGGGTGACAGAGTCAGACCTGTCTCAAAAAAAAAAAAAAAAAAAAGAAAGAAAAATCTAGGCTGTGCACGGTGGCTCATGCCTGTAATCCCAGCACTTTGGAAGGCCGAGGCGGGCGGATCACGAGGTTAGGAGATTGAGACCATTCTGGCTAACACGGTGAAACCCCGTCTCTACTACAAATACAAACAAATTAGCCGGTCATGGTGGCGGGCGCCTGTAGTCCCAGCTACTCGGGAGGCTGAGGCAGAGGAATGGCGTGAACCCAGGAGGCGGAGCTTGCAGTGAGCCGAGATCGCGCCACTGCACTCCAGCCTGGGTGACAAAGAGAGACTCCGTCTCAAAAACAAAGAAAAATCTGGAAACAATCTGTTCATTAATAAGTCCATCATTAATTAGTTGACTTCTTAGTTCTTCAATATCCCCATCTGTAGAACAAAGATATTCAGAATACTTATTGACTGATGATGAGGACTAAACTAGTTAATGTGCAGACAGCGTTTAGAACAAGGCTGGCACAGAGTAAGTTCTCAATACTCTTTGCTATTATATATTATTACAACTCGATATTAGAAATGAACATAAAAAAAGACTAAAGTTGATCTATATGTACTGAAATGTTCGTATTTATGGTTAAGGAAAAAACCAAAAAACCCAATAAATGGCAGAATATGTTGAATATGGTTGATAACATTTGTGCTTTTCAAGCAAGGCTGTGCCTGTGACTTGTATTTACTATGTAGGTTTATTTGTATATAGAACATTTCAGGAAGGATACACAAAAATTGGTGGTTATAAAGGAATTTCTGTCTAGACTCTAGAGAGTTAATGTTAAAACACAGCAATCTGTCTACATTCTTTCAAAAGACATCTGTCGACTGCCAACAATTCTAATTTATGGTTTATGGCACATATAGAAATGGAGCAATTTGAGTCACAACTGTCTAATATGGCTTTGTTTGAAACTAGTGGGTACAATTAATCTATGATTTGAACTAGTGACAAAAAGCACTCATAATATATGTTTTAAGAAAAAAGCCATATGGCTCTGCTGGCCGAAAACCTTTTTTATTTTTTTTGGAGACAGAGTCTCACTCTGTCGCCCAGGCTGGAGTGCAGTAGCACAGTGTTGGCTCACTGCAATCTCCGCCTCCTGGGTTTAAGTAATTCTTGTGCTTCAGCCTCTCGAGTAGCTGGGACTACAGGCATGTGTCACCGTGCCCAGCTAATTTTTTTTCTATTTTTTGTATTTTAGTAGAGATGGGATTTCACCATGTTGCCCAGGCTGGTCTCCTACACCTGAGCTCAGGCAATCTGCTCACCTCTTCCTCCCAAAGTGTTGGGATTACAGGCGTGAGCCACCTTACCCGATTGGAAAACCATTAATTTTGAAAATGATTGCTATCAATAAAGTGTCGCTTTTTGGAATAAAAAGCTATGAAACCTCCAGGCTTCATTTTAAATTATCTGCGGAGTCAAATACTAGAAACAAATTAATGGCAGAAATTCAGGGAAATATTTTGGCATCAGATTCTATAGGATTAATTAAAAGTTGATATCAGGCAGTTATTGCTTAAATGTCATCTTTTATGCAAACAACATAATTGCAAAAATGAGCAGAGCCTTATGTTTGATTTTCTCTGCACATACTGTCATTCAGGTTCATACTTGTCGAGCATTCATCCATGCTTACTAAATATTTTTTAATTTTGTAAAACCTGGGTCATTTTACAGATCTGTTTCTGGGTCGGAGTGGTTAGTATGTCGCCATAGATCTTTCTCTCCCTGACCAAATTCTGCTACTTTTCTGAAATGTCTTTTAAATGTTGTTCATTGCAAGGTTATTATCTTTAATGAAAAAATGCCTGCTGAGCGGACTACAAACCATTTGGTTCCCTCCTGTCAGGGGAGGAAAAGAATAACATTGAACAAGGCTGAAGGTTTTTATTATCACATCGTAAATGAGCAAATGGCATCTGTCAATACAAAGTGACTCAGAGGTGCATGGAAAAAGAAGCTGTATGGGGAGGCTGTCGAGTGACAACACGGATTTTTATTAACCTCCTGGTCCAGCATCTCTTTTCCTATTTTATTTTGCCTCATTCACTTTGCAACATAATAACGCTATAAAAACACTCAAACAGGAAGCTGATCACCATTAAAAACTGCAGGACCGCCTTGTTACCGAGCAACAGCAGAGTTTGGATCATAGACTATCTTTAGGGTTTTAGACGTAAGTGTGTCGACATGGGTGTATTTTCACATGCAGCCCCTGCCTGCTTTGGGTCTTTTTGAGAAGATATTTCTTTCCAAGAATAACACAGCCTGTTTGCCTAAGTGTTAATTCTCACAAAGTTTTCATATTTGGGTCATAAACATCCTTCACGACACTGGTAAAATGGCCAAGGTGTTTATGGGCTGCAAGAAATGTTTATGCCAATGCATAAAAGCAGAAATGGAACCGTTCACATCAGACCTGAAATGAGCTGCCCTGGAGTGGGGGAAGGGGAGCCAGAAGCCCACCCCCTACCCCCAACGACCCCCCCAGTGATTTCGCTGGAAGTTGTTAAGGTGGATGTCTCATAAAAATGTTTTGTAAATGTTAACAGCGATTCAAGCTTAAGCAGGTGTGGGGGCAGTGAACCCCGGGAGGACAATGGGAAGAGGGACCAGAAGTCCTGCCCACTCTGAGGGGAAGCAAGTGCTTTCCCTTATGCCCAGGGCAGGGCATGGAGGAGGCCTGGGCACAGAGTGCCAGAAAATGCCGAGGCTCAAGTTCTGAAATTCTGACAGTTGGGGCCCACCATGTTGTTCAATGAAATTTAAAGGCTGGGTATGAATTGGGTGATGACTTCCATGAGAAGTCAATAGCTACAGTGCAGATGTTTTAGTGTCCTAAAGACAGTGACAATATGGTAGATCTAAATATGTTTTGACACAAAGATTTCCACAATTTTTTTTTTTAATAGAGACGGGGATTTGCTATGTTGACCAGGTGGTCTCGAACTCCTGGCCTCAAGCAACCCTCCTCCCTTGGCCTCCCAAAGTGCTGAGATTACAGGCATGAGCCACTATGCCTGGCCTCTTCCACAATTTTTTTTTTTTTTTTTTTTGAGACGGAGTCTCGCTCTGTTGCCCAGGCTGGAGTGCAGTGGTGCTATCTCGGCTGACTGCAAGCTCCGTCTCCCGGGTTCACACCATTCTCCTGCCTCAGTCTCCCGAGTAGCTGGGACTACAGGCACCCGACACCACGCCCGGCTAATTTTTTTTTTTTTTTTTTGTATTTTTAGTAGAGATGGAGTTTCACCGTGTTAGCCAGGATGGTCTCGATCTCCTGACCTCGTGATCCACCCGCCTTGGCCTCCCAAAGTTCTGGGATTACAGGCGTGAACTACCGCACCTGGCCCACAGTTTTTTTTTTAAAGCAAATTTTAGCCAGGCACAGTAGCTATATTCCTCAGCTACTCAGGAGGCTGAGATGGGAGGGTTGCTTTAGCCCAGAAGTTGGAAGCCAGTCTGGGCAACATAGCAAGACCCCATCTCAAAAAATAAAAAATTTCCAGCTTAGAAGATCCTTTATTGTTGTTTTAAAAAATAGCATCTACACAGAGAAAATAACCTGGGGAAAACAGCCCAAACATCACAATGGGTTTGAATGTTCTCTGCTTTATATTTCTGTGTTAATTTTTTTTTTTTAAAGGTTACGTAGAGATAAAATGTCATAGATCTATGTGTAAGGACATTAAAAAACACAAGTGCTGCCAGGCACGGTGGCTCACGCTTGTAATCCCAGCACTTTGGGAGGCCGAGGAGGGTGGATCATGAGGTCAGGAGTTCGAGACCAACCTGGCCAGCATGGTGAAGCCCCGTCTCTACTAAAAATACAAACGATTAACCAGGCGTGGTGGTGTGCACCTGTAATCCCAGCTACTCAGGAGGCTGAGGCAGGAGAATTGCTTGAATCCAGCAGAGGTGGAGGTTGCAGTGAGCTGAGATCGTGCCATTGCACTCCAGCCTGAGTGACAGAGCAAGACTCGTCTCAAAAAAAAAAAAAAAATGTGAGTGCATCCGATTATGGCCTGTAGCCTTGTTGACTGTATTGTGTCATTGTCTGTTGCCTGGTTTTGATAATGTCACTGTGGAGAGCAGCTGGGTGATGAGTAAATAGGACTTACTGTACTATTTTTACATTTCTGTGATCTAAAAATTACTTCAAAATAAAAAGTTACAATAGGGCATCTATTAGTTTATAAGTGAAATAATAAAGAAAAACAAAGTAAAGTGAGTCATAAAATAGATGCCCACAACATATTGTTGAAATTTAAAGATGCAGATGGCAGAGCAGAATGCCTACACAAAACATACCCAGCAAAATGGTGCACAAATATGCTCAGAGAAGTGTATGGTTGGAGGTTGCCAAATCTAATAGTGGTGATCAGTAGACGGAAGTGTCCACTTTTTGGGGGTACCTTTTTTTTTTTCTTGAGACAAGGTATGGCTCTGTTGCCTAGGCTGGAGTGCAGTGGCAAAATCACACCTCACTGCAACCTCTGCTTCCTGGGCTCAAGCGATCCTCCTGCCTCAGCCTCCTTAGTAGCTGGGAATACAGGAGCCCACCACCATGCCCAGCTAATTCTTGTATTTTTAGTAGAGACAGGGTTTCACCATGTTGGTCAGGCTGGTCTCGAACTCCTGACCTCAAGTGATCCACCTGCCTTGGTCTCCCAAAGTACTGGGATTACAGGAGTGAGCCACTGGGCCTAACCATGCATTTAAAAAAAATTTTTTTAAATTTGTTTTGAGATAGGGTCTCACTCCACTGCCTAGGCTGAAGTGCAGCAGTGGTACTTAAATTTTTTTTTTTTTTTTTTTTTTTGACACAGAGTCTTGCTCTGTCACCCAGGCTGGAGTACAATGGCACCATCTCGGCTCACTGCAACCTCCACCTCCAGGATTCTAAGCGATTCTCTTGCCTCAGCCTCCCAAGTAGCTGGGATTACAGGCATGTGCCACCACATCCAGCTAATTTTTATATTTTTAGTAGAGACGGGGTTTTGTCATGTTGGCCAGGCTGGTCTTGAACTCCTGACCTCAGGTGATCCACCCGCCTCAGCCTCCCAAAGTGCTGGGATTATAGGCGTGAGCCACCACACCTGGCCCTTAATTTTCTTTCTTTTTTTTTTTTTTTGAGATGGAGTCTCGCTCCATCGCCCAGGCTGGAGTGCAGTGGCGTGATCTCAGCTCACTGCAACCTCTGCCTCCTGGGTTCAAGTGATTCTCCTGCCTCAGCCTCCAGAGTAGCTGGGATTACAGGTGACTGCCACCACGCCCAGCTAATTTTTGTATTTTTAGTAGAGTCGGGGTTTCACCGTGTTGGCCAGGCTGGTCTCGAACTCCTGACCTTGTGATCTGCCTACCTCGGCCTCCCAAAGTGCTAGAATTACAAGTGTGAGCCACTGCGCCCAGCAATTTTTTTTTAAAGAAATTATGACTATACAAATGCATAGTCAGCTTTTTAAAAAAATTAAGTACATGTATAAATACGTGTGTATGTGTATAGTTAAACCTCCGAATAGCACAAAGTGTTTGCAATAACAAATACTGTTAAACACATCAGCTAGTTTCTTTTTAATAAAGGGAAATGTCATCATTAATAAACTGGAAATCTCTTTGGCAGCTCTTCCAAATTCTACTTTCCATCTTCCCTCTTCAGAGACAACCATTATCAAGACGGTATGTGTACCTTTCAATCTGTTCCTTATATTTTATTATGCATATAAGAATTCAGGCAGGGCGAGGTGGCTCATGCCTGAAATCCCACCACTTTGGGAGGCTGAGGCGGGTGGATCACAAGGTCAGGAGATCGAGACCATCCTGGCTAACACAGTGAAACCCCGTCTCTACTAAAAATACAAAAAAATTAGCCGGGTATGGTGGCGGGTGCCTGTAGTCCTAGCTACTTGGGAGGCTGAGGCAAGAGAATGGCGTGAGCCCAGGAGGTGGAGGTTGCAGTGAGCCGAGATCACACCACTGCACTCCAGCCTGGGTGACAGAGAGAGACTCTGTCTCAATAACAACAACAAAACAAAAGAATTCAAATTAATTCATACTTTTTTTAATTGTATGATTGGTATTTTACATATCGTTCTTCAACTTGCTTTCCAAATTTGCCATTATATTTTTGGGATCTATTCATGTTGATTCATACATCTCCTGTTCAGAACTGTTTTTCTATAAAGGGCCAGAGTAAATATTTTGGGCTTTGTGAGCCATATGGTCCTTGTTCACTCTGCCACACTCTAATGCTATAGCTGAGAGGTAGTCATAGCAGTACGTAAATGAATGATGTGGCTGTGTTCCAGTAAAATTGAACACTAAAATTTGATTTTCATAGAATTTTACATATTATGAATATTCTTCTTTGGTCCTTTTAAAATTATTCAAAAATGTAAACATCATTCTTAGCCCATGAGCTGTACAAAATCAGGCAATGGGTCACTTTTGGCTCACTGTTTGCTGACCCCTGCTCTAGTGCATTAATTTGAACAGCTGTAGAGGGTTCCACTATGTCTATACCCATTTCATGTGTCCATTCCCCTACAGAGAGATATTTAGGTTGTTTCCTTTTTTATCGCTGTTGCGAAATGGAGCCCTTAAGCAAGTCTTCTTACATCATGTGTCCTATTTAATAGAAACAATAAATGCATTTCATGAATGAGTGAAAAGGCAATATTGTGTCAATACCATCTGTGTCCTTTTGAAAAATAGATGCTTGCCAAAGATGCCTATGGAAGAATTGGCACAAGAATTAATGCTTTTAAAAAGCTCCAGATGAATTAAGTTATTGCCCACAGTACTTACATTTTCTTCCTCTCTAGCAAGTGTTTAGGGGCTCAATTTAATGAGATTTGGGTGCGGCAGGAGTGCTGGCTCCGAGCTGGTGCCAGCAGTGGATGGCGGTTGATCATAGTGCTAAGTGCTTTAAATCCAAGTCTCACCACAGCCCTGTAGAATCAGGGCTGTTTTTAGCCCCATTTTTCAGATGAGCAAGATCGACGGGCAGGAGTAGAAGTCTCAGTGGCTAAGTATGGCAGGAAAGAGAAACGGGATACAGAAGTTTACAATGCCTGGTAGAGCAAGAGGCTCTCATGAAATTATACGGACTGTGGTCGGTTGAATAATGGCCCCCAAAGATATCCGTGCCCTAGTCGCTGAAACCTGTGAATATTTTACACAGCCAAAAGGACTTTGCAGATACGAGTAAAGCTTTTTTTTTTTTTTTTTTTTTTTTGAGATGGACTCTCTCTCTGTCGCCTAGGCTGGAGTGCAGTGGCCTGATCTCAGCTCACTACAACCTCAGCCTCCTGAGTTGAAGCGATTCTCCTGCCTCAGCCTCTCGAGTAGCTGGGATTACAAGTGTGCGCCACCACGCCTGGCTAATTTTTGTATTTTTAGTAGAGACGGGGTTTTACCATATTGGCCAGGCTGGTCTGGAACTCCTGACCTCAAATGATCCACCCACTTCGGTCTCCCAAAGTGCTGGGATTATAGTTGTGAGCCACCACACCCAGCCAAATTAAGGCTCTTAAAATGGAAAGATCATCCTGGATTATACGGGTGGACCCAAGGTAATCAAAAGTACTTACTTATAAGAGGGAGGCAGGTAGGTCAAAGGAGGAGAGAGGGGATGCACCAGCAGAAGGAGCGGTCGGGTGACGTGAGAAGGGTTTCAGGAGCAAGGGATGCAGCCGGAAAGCCGGGAGAAGGAAAGGAAGTAGATTTCCATTCCAGACTCCCCAAGGAACCAGCCCTGCCAATACCTTGACATGCATCCCGTGAGACTAATTTAGGACTTCTGCCCTCCAGAACTGTAAGAATTAATTTGTGGGCCGGGCGCGGTGGCACACGCCTGTAGTCTCCGCACTTTGGGAGGCCGAGGTGGGCGGATCATGAGGTCAGGAGATCGAGACCATCCTCGCTAACACGGTGAAACCCCGTCTCTACTAAAAACACACAAAAAAAATGTTAGCCTGGCGTGGTGTTGGGCGCCTGTAGTCCCAGCTACTTGGGAGGCTGAAGCAGGAGAATGGCGTGAACCCGGGAGGTGGCAGAGCTTGCAGTGAGCGGAGATTGCGCCACTGCACTCCAGCCTCCGTCTCAAAATAAATAAATAAATAAATTTGTGTTGTTAGCGCCTCAGATTTTTTTTTTTTTAATTTTTTTGAGAGGGAGTCTCGCTCTGTCGCCCAGGCTGGAATGCAGTGGCGTGATCTCGGCTCACTGCAAGCTCCGCCACCTCCCAGGTTCACGCCATTCTCCTGCCTCAGCCTCCTGAGTAGCTGGGACTACAGGCGTCCGCCACCACGCCCGGCTAATTTTTTTGTATTTTTAGTAGAGACAGGGTTTCATTGTGTTTGCCAGGATGGTCTCGATCTGTTGACCTCGTGATCTGCCCGCCTCGGCCTCCCAAAGTGCTGGGATTACAGGCATGAGCCACCGCGCCCGGCCAGCCCCTCAGTTTTAAGTTCGTGGTAATGTTACAGCAGCAAGAGGGAATTAACGCAGGGCCTGTGAGTGAGCTAGGGAGAAAAGTGAAAGGGGACTTTAATAAACAGTGCTACTGGGCTGGGGGTGGCTCATACCTGTAATTCCAGCACTTTGGGAGGTCGAGGCAGGAGGCTTGCTTGGGCCCAGCGGTTCAAGACCAGCCTGGGCAACATAGTGGGCGGGGCCCCTGTTGCTGCAAAAACTTATTTAAAAATTAGCTGGGTGTGGTGGCATGTACATATAGTCCCAGTTAGTTGGGAGGCTGAGGTGGGAGGATTGTTTGATCGCAGGAGTTCAAGGCTGCAGTGAGCTATGATTGTACCACTGCACTCCAGCCTGGGTGACAGTGCAAGATCTCATCTATAAAAATAAAACAATAAAAATAGTGCTAATCACTTTAAATGGACTCCTCTTAATTTTTTTTAGATAGAGGAAAAAATCAGAATTTCTTCTGTTGCTGGATTGTGCTTCTTTAAATAAATCTCCTTGCATTGCCTGGGCTGCATAGAGCCACTGTTTTGTTTTCGGATTTTGCAATTGTTCGTGGACTGTGACTGTGGGAACAGAGTTGCTGAATCCACTCACAGAATGGGAAACTATGACACAGGCAGATCCATGCTTCCCTAAGGAACCAGAGTCTGAAGCTGTGTTCATTCACATCATGAGATCTCACCCTCGGCCGGGCACGGTGACTCATGCCTATAATCTCAGCACTTTGGGAGGCCGAGGCAGATGGATCACCTGAGGTCAGGAGTTTGAGACCAGCTTGTCCAACTTGGCGAGACCTTGTCTCTACTGAAAATACAAAGATTAGCTGGGTGTGGTGGCATGTGCCTGTAGTCCCAGCTACTCAGGAGGCTGATGCAGGAGAATCGCTTAAACCTGGGAGGCAGAGGTTGCAGTGAGTTGAGATCTCGCCACTGTACTCCAGCCTGGGCAACAGCCTGGGCAAAAGAAAAAAAAAAAAAAGGAAAAACAGAAATCTCACCTTCACTGTTATGTTAATGAATAGAGTCCAACTTATAGTCTGTAGTGAGACAAGAACAAAAATTGGGAAATTGTGTAGGTAGAATATGGCAAAAGTAAAATAGAAATGGAACATAAATATAAATATGTATAGTTACTTCTTTTTAAAAAACAATTTTACACAAATAACTCTTCGAGACAAATTTTAAAATACAGATTTAAAAAAAATAAATGTTCTTGTTACAATATAGAACAGATAACTACTGTTGGCCTAAATACACAAGTATCTTCACAAAAAAATGATCATACTGCATAAACCATCTTGTGACTACTTGGTGTTCTAAATCACCATGTACATCTTTCCATGCCAATAAGCAAGTTTTCTTTCTTTTTTTTTTGTTTGAGATGGAGTCTCACTATGTCTCCCAGGCTGGAGTGCAGTGGCACGATCTCAGCTCACTGCAACCTCCACCTCCAGGTTCAAGCCATTCTCCTGCCTCAGCCTCCCAAGTAGCCGGGATTCCAGGCATGTGCCACCACGCCCAGCAAATATTTTTTAAATTTTTTTTTTATTTTTTAGTAGAGACGGGGTTTCACTGTGTTAGCCAGGATGGTCTTGATCTCCTGACCTCGTGATCTGCCCACCTCAGCCTCCCAAAGCGCTGGGATTACAGGCATGAGCCACTGCAGCTGGCTAAGCAAGTTTTCTTTTTATTTCTTTTTTTTTTTTTTTTTTGAGACGGAATCTTGCTCTGTAGTCCAGGCTGGAGTGCAATGCCGTGATCTTGGCTCACTGCAAGCTCCGCCTCCCTGGTTCACGTCATTCTCCTGCCTCAGCCTCCCCAGTAGCTGGGATTACAGGCGCCCACCACTACGCCCAGCTAATTTTTTGTATTTTTAGTAAAGATGGGGTTTCACCGTGATAGCCAGGATGGTCTTGATCTCCTGACCTCGTGATCCGCCCGCCTGGGCCTCCCAAAGTGCTAGGATTACAGGCATGAGCCACCGCGCCCGGCAGCAAGTTTTCTTAAAAGTATTTCCCAGAGTGGTTTCCAAAGAATGTTAACAGGTATTACAATAAGTTCTAGGATGAGATTATCTTGAAGATCCTAGGGTAGAGGCAGTTGGGGAACATTGTTGCAAGATACTTTGATAATGAGAGACAAACAGATGGAGCTAAGCGGGGAGGAATAATAGAAGGGTCCAAGTGATCTGGCCATGGAAACCCTCTCTCATTTTCTTTTTATCTTATTTTATTTTATTTTTTATTTTTTATTTTTGAGACAGGGTCTTGCTCTGTTGCCCAAGCTGGAGTGCAGTGGCACGATCACAGCTCACTGCAGCCTCAGCCTCCTGGACTCAAGCAATCCTCCCACTTCAGCCCTCCTGGTAGCTGGGACTACAGGGGTGCACCACCTTGCCTGACTAATTTTTTTTTTTTTTAAGATGGAGTTTTGCTCGTCACCCAGGCTGGAGTGCAATAGCGCGATCTTGTCTCACTGCAACCTCTGCCTCCTGGGTTCAAGTGATTCTCCTGCCTCACCTCCTGAGTAGCTGGGATTACAGGCGCCCGCCACCATGCCTGGCTCATTTTTGTAGTTTTAGTAGAAATGGGGTTTCACCACGTTGGTCAGGCTGGTCTCCAACTCCTGACCTCAGGTGATCCACCTGCCTCAGCCTCCCAAAGTTCTGAGATTACAGGCGTGAGCCACCCCTCCCGGTCCTGGCTAATTTTTGTATTTTGTTTAGAGACAGTGTTTTGCCATGTAGCCCAGACTGGTCTCAAACTCTTGGGCTCAAGCTATCTGCCCACCTTGGCCTCCCAAAGTGCTGGGATTACAGGCGTGAGCCACTGTATCTGGCCTTCATTTTTAATTGAGAAATTTACAAAACATAAAATTAACTATTTTAAAGTGAACAATTCAGTGGTATTTAGTACATTCACAATGGTATGCAACCAACACCTCTGTTTAGTTCCAAAATATTTTCATCACTCCAGATTAACCCTTATCCTGGGATCATGAATGCCTCACTCTTCCTGGTGTTTGTTGAATGAATACATAGAAGCATGGTTTAAGGCTATAGTAACAATTTCTTCAACTGTAATCTGTAGGACTACGTATCTAGAAGAACAGGAAAGGCCAAGATGTAAATCCACACTCTGCGATAACCCGACGGTCCTCTCTCAAACCCCAGAAAAGGAAAAAAAATCCGCTACAATTTGTTACTACCATAGCCCAAACAAACAATATATTTATTCAATGTATTTAAGCTTAAGAAGAGGCTATTTTTTCCCAAAGCATTTTGGCAGGTTATAAAGATTTGAACATTTAACTCACTAATCATCTCCATCTCTTAAATGGCTAGAAAGGTTATCTTATCTTGTATCTTTCTGTTTGGAACCTTAAGAAAAAAAAGTGAACTCTTTCGGCTGGGCATAGTGGCTCATGCCTGTAATCCCAGCACTTTGAGAGGCGGAGGCAGGTGGATCACTTGAGGTCAGGGGTTCGAGACCAGCCTGGCCAACACGGCAAAACCCCATCTCTACTAAAAACACAAAAATTAGGCGTGGTGACGCGCACCTGTAATCCCAGCTACTGGGGAGGCTGAGGTAGGAGAATCGTTTGAACCCGGGAAGCAGAGGTTGCAGTGAGCCGAAATTGTGTCACTGCACTCCAGCCTAGATGACAAGAGCGAAACTCCATCTCAAAAAAAACCAAAAAACAAACAAAAAACCTTCTTTCTTCCCTAGCAGGAAGTCAAAAGATTAAATTCTATAATTGATGCTCAACAGCCAGGAATGTAAATGTACTATTTAGATTTCGGGAGTAAAAGCAGAAAAAAATACAACCAGCAAGAGTTAAAAGTCGTTTCCTGAGAGGAGTAGGCCTGGGGGTGGGACAGGGCAGTCTTAGTTTTCATTATTACCCCTTCTGCAGTTGATTAATTTTTAACCACCAGCAAGGGATTCTTTCATTTAAAATTGTTCTTAAAAGAAATATAGGCTGGGCGCAGTGGTTTACGCCTGTAATCCCAGCACTTTGGGAGGCCAGGGTGGGCGGATCACGAGGTCAGGAGTTCAAGACCAGCCTGGCCAGCCAGCATGGTGAAACCCTGTCTCTACTAAAAAAATACAAAAAATTAGTCAGGCATGGTGGCATGCGCCTATAATCCCAGCTACTCGGGAGGCTGAGGCAGGAGAATTGCTTGAAACCGGGAGACGGAGGAGGTTGCAGTGGGCTGAGATCATGCCACTGCACTCCAGCCTGGCGACAGAACGAGACTCCGTCTCAAAAAAAAAAAAAAAAAACCCAACCAAACAGAAAAAAACCTTAAGGCAAAGTACTACAAAATGAAAATAAAATAATACGTATTTGGGGACCTTTAAAAAAAAAAAGAAATCCTGGTGGTTGGGCCACACCCTGGACCGATAAAGTCTGAATCTCTGGGGATGGGATGCAGCCGTTAGCATAATTTTTTAAAGTTCTCCAGATGACTCTAAAGTCATCTGGTTGAAAACCAGCACTTTAGAGACCCTGGAAGGTTTCTTTTAGTGTTAACTTTGTGTAATCTATAGAGTAATTTCCTGTCTCTGCAAAAATAGCTCCAAGGCATTTGGGGTGGTTTCTAACCTATTTTCTAAATAATTAATCTTTAAAGTAATGATTTAAAAAATACAATATTACATTAGAATGCGGGAAATATCATTTGTCATAAGGAGACCAACAGCTTTCTCTGTGCATCCATGTGAGGGTATCATATATTTGGGGTGTAGGTGACCACTGGTAGCCTGTATTTTTTTTAAGACAGAGTCTCATTCTGTTGCCAAGGCTGGGGTGTGGTGGTGCGATCTCAGCTCACTGCAACATCGACCTCTCGGGCTCAAGAGATCCTCCCACCTCAGTCCCCCCTCCATGAGGAGTAGCTTTTTATTTGTATTTTTTGTAGAGACAGGGTTTCATCATATTGCTCAGGGTGGGTAGCCTGTATTTTTATAATTTTATTTAACCTATTGAGTTTAATTAAATTCCCTTTCACCCTACTCCACACTCCGTGACTTCAAAGAGAGGGTATGGTCAGTTCGGCTCTACAGAGGAGAAGAGAACATTCTGAATGTTTCGATATCTTGGGGAAGCTGGAATGTTAGGAGATTTTAGCTGCAAATAACACAAACCCAACTCAGCAGGGCTTGAACAATAAGGTCATTGATTAACCGTCTCTCAAGGAGTTTGGCGTTATGATGTCTCCAGGGTGGTGATTTAGTAGTTAATTTGGGAGCCAAGATTTTTGTTTTTTTTTAATTTTTTTGAGACAGAGTCTGGTTCTGTCTCCCAGGCTGGAGTGCAGTGGCACGATCTTGGCTCACTGCAACCTCCGCCTCTTGGGTTCAAGCGATTCTCTTGCCTCGGCCTCCCTAGTAGCTGGAATTACAGGTGCCTACCACCACGCCAGGCTAATTTTTGTATTTTTAGTGGAGATAGGGTTTCACCATGTTGGCCAGGCTGGTCTTGAACTCCTGACCTCAAGTGATTGGCCTGCCTTGGCCTCCCAAAGTGCTGGGATTGCAGGTGTGAGCCACCGCGCCCCACGGAGGAGCCAGGATTTTTCCTTCCTTTCATTCTCCTATGCTCAGCTTGTTTTCTCTGGCTGCCTCTCATCATGGCCCCAAGATGGTTACAGAGTTGTAGAAGTCACAGGGAGATGGCAATGTCCAGAGGCAAAAAGAAAAGTCCCAGCCTTCTGTCCCTTTTTAAGGGTGAAGAAAACCTTCCCTGAAGGCCTCTCAACCACTCTCCCTCATATCTTGTTGGTCAAAGTTGCGTCACATACCTATTCCTAACTCACAACTTGCCAAGAAATTGAGATTGCCCTGGTGGGCTCACATCCAAGGGAACATGGGGTGTGTGTGTGTGTGTGTGTGTGTGTGTACATGCTCACATATCTAACAGTAATATAAAAGACATTTTATTCCAGTGTATTCTGATTTGGCTAGTAGTTCCTGTTTCCTTTGGCAATCTTACATTAGTGAGCTAAACATCAAAGTGTACACATACATATACTTCTGTGTGGCCATATTAATTTATAAGATAACAATTTTAAAATTATATATAATGAAGCCAGTTATATTTGGGCATTTAGCATGTGATAAAAATTGCCTTTTAAAATGAATAGGGGGTGGCCAGGCACGGTGGCTGACACCTGTAATCCCAGCACTTTGAGAGGCCGAGGCGGGTGGATCACTTGCGGTCAGGAGTTCAAGACCAGCCAGACCAATATAGTGAAACCCTGTCTCTACTAAAAATACAAAAATTAGCCAGGTGTGCCAGCAGGCATCTGTAATCCCAGCTACTCGGGAGGCTGAGGCAGCAGAATCGCTTGAACCTGGGAGGCAGAGTTTGCAGTACGCTGAGATCACGCCATTGCACTCCAGCCTGGGCGAAAAAGCTAGACTCTGTCTCAAAAACAAACAAACAAAAGTGAGTAAGGGGGAAAGATGAATTATACCATAAATGGTATTGGGATAACTTAGTGGCTGTCTAGAAAAACTATAAACTTAGAGCTACATTTCAAAGCATACCCAAGGATGAATTTCAAAAGGATAAAAAATTTCATTGCAAACAAACAAATTATAAAAGCACTAGAAGAAGCTATCAGAATGTTAAAATAATCTTGAAGAGGGGGAGATCGTTTTTACTAAGACACATAAATCAGAAACTATAAAATTAAAACACTTGCATGCCAAAAACTGTAATAAGTGAAAAGACAACACTTGGAAAAAAATAATTGCAGCTTATATTACTAAGTATTAATTTCCCTATATATAAAGAGTTTCTAAAAATCAATCAGAAAAAGGCCAAGAGTCTGCCAGAAAAACTGAAACAAGGATATATATGATAGTTCACAGAAAAGGGAATACCAGTGGCTTTTAAACATGTGGGAAGTGATTAACCTTCCTTATAATAAGAGATATGCAAAATAGATTGCAGGGAGATACTGGTTTTGTTCACCTACTAAATGACAAATGATCAAAAACTTTGAGAACATACTGTGTGGGCAAGGATGTGGTAACACAGTCATTTTCATATCTATCAAAATTACAAACACATATATGTCCTTTAAACCAGTAACTGTATTTCCAAGAATTTATTGTGCAGACATACTTATACATGTGCAAATATCTAATGTCTTATATGAAAAGTGTTCATCAATGCAGCATTATTTATAGTACCAAAAGATAAAACAACTGTCTCGGTGCGGTGGCGCATGCCTGTAATCCCAGCACTTTGGGAGGCCTAGGTGAGTGGATCACCTGAGGTCAGGAGTTCGAGACCAGCCTGGCCAACATGGTAAAACACCGTTTCTACTAAAAATACAAAAATTAGCCAGGCATGGTGGCGGGTGCCTGTAATCCCAGCTACTCGGGAGACTGAGGCAAGAGAATCTCTTGAACCCAGGAGGCGGAGGTTGCAGTGAACCAAGATCACACCACTGCACTCCAGCCTGGGCGATAGAATGAATCTCCTTGGAAAAAAAAAAAAATCAAAGCTACAAAAATAAGCTTATTTTATGCTGTGTTTTTAACCAAATGCAAGTCATAATGACAGCCTCTGCATTAGTTCTGAGGATGTCCTTAAGAATGAATAAATATTATTTTTTCTTTTGTTTTGGGAGTTGTTTAATTTTCCCGAGAAAAATTGTAGCTCAGCATGTTAAGATAGTCTTGACTTTATATTCAACTTCGTGCTGGATCATAAAGTCAGTTTTTTTTTGTTGTTGTTGTTTTGTTTTTGAGATGGAGTCTTGCTCTGTCGCTGAGGCTGGAGTGGATTGGCGCGATCTCGGCTCACTGCAACCTCTGCCTCCCGAGTTCAAGCCATTCTCCTACCTCAGCCTCCTGAGTAGCCTGGCTAATTTCTGTATTTTTAGTAGAGACGGGGTTTCACCATGTTGGCCAGGCTGGCCTTGAACTCCTGACCTCAGGTGATCCACCCGCCTTGGCCTCCAAAAGTGCTGGGATTACAGGCGTGAGTCACCGTGCCCGGCCGCATATGTTTTATTTTGAGGGGACAGAAGCAACTAAAATTTCAACAAAACCAATTCTTTGTGTTGCTCCCTGACTTCTTTCTATTGATCTAATAAACATCACACAGCACAGTGATGGTTGAAGACCAGTGGAAAAGAGAGAATGTGAAAACTTAACAGGACTTCTTACTTGTACAATTTTTATGTTTGCAAAGATGTGATATGAAATTTCATTTATTGCTGTCAAATATTGACATCTATCTGTGGACACAAAATAATCTTTTTTTTTCCTCCCCCACTGTCTATTTCCCTACCCAACCTTGCATTAAGAAAGCAATTGACAAACTAATGTATGGAAAGCGAATCTTTTGTGCTGTCTATAATGACCAAATTTTCCTTTGGGCTCACCAAAGCCGTTCAAACAAGAGCTCCGTTGTCCCTTTCAGAAGAGAATAATAGAAAACTTAAATGAAACCTGGAGGTCATTTGACCTCTTAGGAAACGTGGAGGTAGACACCACAGCTCAAAACCCCGGAGCCTGTTAACATGTGACACATTGTACACACTCATATTTTTAGAGGAAAAGATGAGGATTTCTGCTGCCCTGGGAGGTTGTGGAATAATGCTTTCCTCATTTCAGGATTCTGAGCCTGTTTCCACATTAGAGAACCCATCAGATATATTTTATCCAAAACAAAGATAAAACTTGAGTAAAAATAATGATGATAATTATAACAGTAAGCATACCAGCAGCCACCATTTATTGAATGCTTAATATTTCATCCCCACTATGACCCTACGAGGTGGACATGATGATTGTGTCCATTCTATAGATGAACAAACTGAGGTTCAGAAAGGAAAAGCAGCTAATCCAGGAAGTCTTAAAGCTGGTGTTTAGATGTAGCCTATTTTGGAAGCTTCTTTCCTAAACATTGTGTTATTCTGTTTCTTGTTTCTCTCTTTTTTTTTTTTGAGACGGAGTCTCGCCCTGTCACCCAAGCTGGAATGCAGTGGTGTGATCTCAGCTCACTGCAAACTCTGCCTCCCGGGTTTAAGCGATTCTCTTGCCTCAGCCTCTCAAGTGGCTGGGATTACAGGCACCCACCACCCCACCTGCCTAATTTTTGTATTTTTAGTGAGACGGGGTTTCACCATATTGGCCAGGCTGGTCTCAAACTCCTGACCTCATGTGATCTGCCTGCCTCAGCCTCCCAAAGTGCTGGGATTACAGGCGTGAGCCACAGTGCCTGGCCTCTGTTTCTTATCTCTTATAAAATCTTCTGTTGCCTTAAAAAATTAAAAAATTCAGCATGTAGACAGGTATGGTGGCTTAAACCTGTAATATCAGCATTTTGGGAGGCCAAAGCAGGAGGATCACTTGAGGCCGGAAGTGTGAGACAAGCCTGGGAAACATAGTGAGACCCTGTCTCTACAAAAAATTAGCCAGGCGTGGTGGTGTATGCACCCGTAGTCCCAACTACTTGGGAGGCTGAGGTGGGAAAAATGCTTGAGCCCATGAGTCTGAAGTCATAGTGAGCTATGATTGCACCAGTACACTCAAGCCCAGCCAGAATAACCATGTATTTAATTATACAATAAATGTTACTTAAAATTGTATACTGGTACATAATTTTCACAATTTAACCAAGGAGGTGCAAGATCTGTGCACTATAAAACTATAAAACATTGGTGAAAGAAATTAAAGAAGATACAAATAAATGGAATGATAGCCCACGTTCATGGATGGGAAGAATTAATGTTTTATTTCTAGAAATTGATCCAGCAGAGATTCTCCACCAGGGAGAACATCAAACATCTCACACCAGGGAGAATAACTGCTGGATCAATTCCTAGAAATAAAATAGCTGCATCAAAGTAAAATATGCATGGTAAATTTTGGCAAATATCGCCAAGTTGCTTGTTCATCAATAGTAGACTGGCCAAAGAAATTATGGTACCTCCTTACTGAAGAACATTATGCAGCCATCATAAGAATGAGGAGGTATTAAAAGTAATTGCAGAAACCACAATTACTTTTGCACCAACCTAATATTAGCTGATATGAATGCCCCTGTCCTATGCAGGTGAATTAAAAAGCAAGGCACAAACTGGTGTTATGGTATTTATCATTGTTAAGGTTTTATAAATGTGCATTATTGTGCAAGGAGTTGTTCTGGAAGGATAAACGAGAAAATGATTAACCCATTGGCTTCAGGGACGGAAACTGAATGGCTGCTGGGTAATGGGGACAGAAGATAGTCTACTCTTTGGCACTTCTTGAATTTTGTAGCATGTGAATGTATAACTTGTTCAACTGAAAAATTCACCCTATAGATTTACAAAATATCAGAACTATCATCTTGCCACCAGCCCAGTTATATGGATGAGAAAACTGAGGCCCAGTAGAGTCAGCTGATGCAGGCCTGGCCCAATGCTCTGCACACTCTGCATCCTGCCCCTAGACATCCTTATGCTTTCTCCTTTGAGGCTCTCAGGAGCTTGGGAGCAGACAGTGTGGCACTGAATACTGGGAAGAAATGCATCCCAAAGGCCATAGAAATCTTTTCTGGGGAGCTGGCTAGAAAGGCTGGGACAGTTTGAATGGCACCAGTGATCACATGGTCATGAACATCACCCAGAACACAAACAGCCACGGCATCTTTTTTTTTTTTTTTTTTTTTTTTTTTTTTTGAGACAGAGTTTCACTCTTGTCACCCAGGCTGGAGTGCAGTGGTGTGATCTCGGCTCACTGCCACCTCCGCCTCCTGGGTTCAAGCTATTGCCCTGCCTCAGCCTCCTGAGTAGCTGTGATTACAGGCGCATGCCACCATGCCTGGCTAATTTTTGTATTTTTAGTAGAAACGGGGTTTCGCCCTGTTAGTCAGGCTAGTCTTGAACACCTGACCTCGTGATCCACCTGCCTTGGCCTCCCAAAGTGCTGAGATTATAGGCGTGAGCCACTGCGCCCAGCTGCCACAGCACCTTTGTTGGATGACACTCATGTGCCCCATTTATCTCCCTTAATCCTGAATTCAACCCCTTGAGTCAAACTCAATGGCCACCTCCATAGGCTCTGGCATCATTGGCTCACACCTCGAAAGCCAACAGCCACGGTCTACCACTATGCTTAGCCATCTTTCTCTCTTTAAAAGTCACTGATTGGGGCTGGCCAGTGGCTCACACACGCCTGTAATCCAGCACTTTGGTAGGCCGAGGCAGATGGATCACTTGAGGTCAGGAGTTAGAGACCAGTCTGACCAACATGGTGAAACCCCATCTCTACCAAAAATACAAAATTAGCCGGGCGTGGTGGGAGGCTACTTGGGAGGCTGAGGCAGGAGACTCACTTGAACCTGGGAGGTGGAGATTGCAGTGAACTGAGATTGTGCCATTGCACTCCAGCCTGGGCAATAAGAGCGAAACTCTGTATCAAAAAACAAAAAAAAAAAGTCATTGATTGATCTCTTTCTGGTTTAACTGCTGTTATTTAGTTGGTGCCACAAGTGCTCATATTCAAGTTTTTATAGCATCACAATTCCTAGATTCTATTTTCAAATATTGATTTGCTTAATTTTTTTTTTTTTTTTTTTTGAGATGGAGTCTTGCTCTGTCACCCAGGCTGGAGTGCAATGGCACGATCTTGGCTCACTGCAACCTCCTCCTCCTGGGTTCAGCCATTCTCCTGCCTCAGCCTCCCGAGTAGCTGGGACTACAGGTGCCCGCCACCACGCCTGGCTAATTTTTTTTTTTATATTTTTAGTAGAGACGGGGTTTCACCGTGTTAGCCAGGATGGTCTCGATCTCCTGACCTCGTGATCCGCCCGCCTCGGCCTCCCAAAGTGCTGGGATTACAGGCTTGAGCCACCACGCCCGGCCTTTAATATAATTTTTATGAAGACATTATTTCCACTTCATTGGGCTCTCTAGAATTAGATTGCATAAATACTGTAGTTTTATTTCAATAAAAAGTCAACTGTTATTTAAACCATGACTAAAGCTTGACATGAATAGAGACTTTAAAACAATAAACATTGCCAGACATGGTGGCACATGCCTGTAGTATCAGCTACTCAAGAAACTGAGACAGGAGGATCTCCTGAGCCAAGGAGTTCCAGCCCAGCCTGGGCAACATAGTGAGATCCCATCTCTTAAAAAAAAAAAAAGATTTGCTTAATTTTTTTTTACTTTTACAATTTTTTCTTTTTCTTTTTTTTTTTTTTTTTTTGAGATGGAGTCTCGCTCTGTTACCAGGCTGGAGTGCAGTGGCGTGATATCGGCTCCGTGCAACCTCTGCCTCCTGGGTTGAAGCAATTTTCCTGCCTCAGCCTCCCGAGTAGCTGGGACTACAGGCGCGCGTCACCACGCCCAGCTAATTTTTGTATTTTTAGTAGAGATGGGGTTTCACCATGTTGGCCAGGATGGTCTCAATCTCTTGATCTCCTGATCCGCCCACCTTGGCCTCCCAAAGTGCTGGAATTACAGGCGTGATCCGCCGTACCTGGCCTTCCTTCTTTTCTTTAAAAAATTTTTTCTGAGACAGAGTCTCACTCTGTTGCCCAGGCTGGAGTGCAGTGGCACAATCTCGGCTCACACTGTAGCCTCCACCTTCTGGGTTCAAGTGATTCTCGTGCCTCAGCCTCCCGAGTAGCTGTGACTACAGGTGTGTGCCCTCATGCCCGGCTAGTTTTTGTATTTTTAGTAGAGATGGGGTTTCACCATGTTGGCCAGGCTGGTCTTGAACCCTGGGCTCAAGTGTTCTGTCTGCCTCAGCCCCCCAAAGTGCTGGGATTACAGGCATGAGCCAAAGTGCCTGGCTAGAAAATTGTAAAAGTAACTTAATATCTGCCTCATATACTTTTGTTTTATTTAAAAATGCAACTCCTCAACCACAAATCGAAACAAGAACAACCCTCTGATGACTTCCCTCCCTCTCTCTTTGTACAAAGAAGACTTTCTGCTGTCTGACTCTGACTGCCTTGGTCTACTTTATGGAGCTCCAACCCTGCCTTGTTTCCTTCTCAGGCCATCTGTCCTGGTTGGCCTCACTGTTGGAAATGCTCTTCTCAAGATGTTCACGTGGCTGGTTCTTTGTCATTCAGTCTCAGTTCAAATACTCCCTCCTCCAGGAAGCCTTCCCTAACTTCCTAGGTGAAAGTGGTTCCCTTCCCCTGAGTCACAATTATGGTTTCTTCAGTGTACTTATTAATGGCCAACACTGTCTCCTTTATTGTTTGCTTATGAATTTAAAGTCTGTTAGCAGCACCTGCAGCTTTTAAAAGCCTCCTTGTCTCTCTCTTTTTTTTTTTTTTTTTTGAGGCGGGGTTTCGCTCTTGTTGGCCAGGCTGGAATGCAGTGATGCGATCTCGGCTCAGTGCAACCTCCACCTCTTGGGTTCAAGTGATTCTCCTGCCTCAGCCTTCTTAGTAGCTCAGACTACAGGCATGCGCCACCATGCTGGCTAATTTTTGTATTTTTAGTAGAGACAGGGTTTCATCATATTGGCCAAGCTGGTCTCGAACTCCTGACCTCAGGTGATCCACCGATTTTGGCCTCCCAGATGCTGGGATTACAGGCGTGAGCCACTGCGCCTGGCCTAATTGTCATTTTCTTTTTTTTGTTGAGACAGAGTTTCTGTCACCCAGGCTGGAATGCAGTGGAGCAATCTCAGCTCACTGCAACCTCTGCCTCTTGGGTTCAATTGATTCTCCTGCCTCAGCCTCCCAAGTAGCTGGGACTACAGGTGTGTGCCACCACACCCAGCTAATTTTTTCATTTTTAGTAGAGACGGGGTTTCACCATGTTGGTCAGGCTTGTCTCGAACTCCTGCCCTCAGGTGATCCGTCCAACTTGGCCTCCCAAAGTGCTGAGATTACAGGCATGAGCTACCGTGCCCAGCTCTCAATTGTCACTTTTAGTGCATATTTTCTGGTTGTATAAAAGCTCTCCCATGCAAGAGGGCTGATTTATAACAGTCGATTATTATACTATCCTGCATTTTCATCAGGTAAAGAAAGCTTTTTATGTTTCACTGAGAATAGTCAACCCCTTCACAATGTAGAACCCGAAGACTGGATCTTCTGAGAACATCAGAGAAAGACTGTCCTTGCCATCCACACTGCAAGAAAACTTCAGGATCTTGAACCTTGCGTTCATAATCTCACAAATGAAAAGGGTCCCTCCACACTCTTGGAACTGTACACCCATTGGAACCTTTAAGGTAAAGCTAACCAAGGAAGTCTCCCCAGAAGAAGATGGCATCCTTGATGTGAACAGCTTTTCCTAAGATCATGGATCAAGACTTCTACCATCATGAGACTTTCATGAATATTTTTTCCTTGTTAATGTCTCTATGGTTGTTTTTTTTTTTTTTTTTTTTAGGCGGAGTCTCGCTCTGTTGCCCAGGCTAGAGTGCAATGGCGCAATCTTGGCTCACTGCAATCTCCACCTCCCTGGTTCAAGTGATTCTCCTGCCTCAGCCTCCTTAGTAGCTGAGACTACAGGCACATGCCACCATGCCCAGCTAATTTTTTTGTATTTTTAGTAGAGACGGGGTTTCACTACGTTGGCCAGGCTGGTCTCGAACTCCTGACCTCAAGATATCCATCTGCCTCAGCCTCCCAAAGTGCTGGGATTACAGGCGTGAGCCATCTCACCAGGCCTAGTTTTAGACTTTTGAACCATGTGGATATACACCCATGAAAAGTTAAATAATAAGGATGTAAGATAATTGTATACTACCTTATAAATATTCTTTTAAAAAATAAACTGGTTAAATTATTATAAGAAGCCTATCTTTCCAATCTTTGAGACAGCTGACAATAATGATTTTTTTAATGGGAAAATAGGTACATGCCACTGTAAATCAGTTAACTAGGGGGTTGGGGATGAAGAGAGGATGGTTAATGGATGCAAGCACATAATCAGATAGAAGGAGTAAGTTCTAGTGTTCTATAGCACAGTAGGGTGACTGTAGTTAACAAGAATGTATTGTGTATTTCAAAACAGCCACAAGAAAAGATTTGAAATATTTCCAACACACACACATACAAATAAGTTAACTAGTATGAAAATATTGAAATACCTAATGCCTTTTTTTTTTTTTTTTTTTTTTTTTTTGAGATGGACTGTTGCTCTGTCACCCAGGGTGGAGTGTAGTGGCGCGATCTCAGCTCACTGCAACCTCCACCTCCTGGATTCAAGCAATTCTCCTGCCTCAGCCTCCCGAGTAGCTGGGATTACAGGCGCACGGCACCATGCCCGGCTAATTTTTGTGTTTTCAGTATAAACGGGTTTTCCACCACGTTGGCCAGGCTGGTCTTGAACTCCTGACCTCGTGACCCGCCCACCTCGGCCTCCCAAAGTGCTGGGATTACAGGTGTGAGCCACCATGTCTGACCATGCCTCTTCTTTTCCTTAGTCCTTCTATACCTCGGAGATAACTCTTATTAATAGGAGCCCCTCATCTTCCATCCACTCCTCACCACTTTAACCATCTTCATGGTTAGATTACATAACACATGTAGATTTACAATTAACCTTATTTTTTAATTTTTTATTTTTTGAGATGGGGCTTTCGCTACATTGCCCAGGCTGATCTTAAACTCCTGGGCTCAGGCAATCCTCCTGCCTCAGCCTCCTGAGTACCTGGGAAGAGGCATGCACCACTTGAGCCCAGGCAATTTGTCTTTTCAATTGGCAATGCAACCGATGCATTTCCTGTCAGAATATCTGCTCCTTCATTTTATTTTAGTGGTATTTTATCCTTTGCACGTACCATAAATTTTTTTTTTTTTTTTTTGAGACAGAATCTCGCTCTGTTGCCCAGGCTGGAGTGCAATGGTGCGATCTCTGCTCACTGCAACCTCCGCCTCCCCGGTTCAAGCGATTCTCCTGCCTCAGCCTCCTGAGTAGCTGAGATTACAGGCATATGCCACCATGCCCAGCTAATTTTTGTATTTTTAGTAGAGACGAGGTTTCACCATGTTGGTCAGGCTAGTCTCGAACTCTTGACCTCATGATCAACCCACCTCAGCCTATCAAACTGCTGGGATTACAGGCATGAGCCACCGCGCCTGGCCACGTACCATAAATTTTTAAGGAAACCTCTCATGGTGACTATTTAGGAATTTCTATTTTTTCTACTATCATAAATAATGTCATAGTATAGATCCCTTTGTATATGTTGATAGGATTTAAACCACTATCATTTTTTTTCTTTTTTTTCTTTTTGAGATGGTGTCTCACTCTGTTGCCCAGGCTATAGTGCAGTGGCGCCATCTCTGCTCACTGCAACCTCCACCTCCCAGGTTCAAGCAATTCTCCTGCCTCAGCCTCCCGAGTAGCTGGGATTATAGGCACGTGCCACCATGCCCAGTTAATTTTTGTGTTTTTAGTAGAGATGGGGTTTCACCATGTTGGCCAGGATGGTCTTGATCTCTTGACCTCAGGTGATCCGCCCGCCTCAGCCTCCCAACGTGCTGGGATTACAGGCATGAGCCACCGTGCCCGGCCTCATTTTTAAAATTTTATTTATTTTTCGAGACAGAGTCTTGCTCTGTCGCCCAGGCTGGAGTGTAGTGGTGTGATCTTGACTCACTGTAACCTCCACCTCCTGGGTTTAAGCAATTCTCATGCCTCAGCTTGCTGAGTAGACCTGGGATTATAGGCGCATGCCACCATGCCCGACTAATTTTTGTATTTTTAATAGAGACGGGGTTTCACCGTGTTGGCCAGGCTGGTCTCGAACTCCTGATCTCAGGTGATCCTCCCACCTAGGCCTCCCAAAGTGCTGGGATTATAGGTATGAGCCACTGTGCCCGGCCTACCACTATCATTTTTATAGTAAAATTAATTTAGTAGGCCTATGCTCTGGGCAAAATTTCTTCACTTCATTGTTGCTTATTTACCAAATGGGTAAATTTTTCTTATTTTTTGTTTTTATTTATTAATTTATTTTTTCTTTTGTTGCTAATCATGTTTTTAAAAAAACTCCAATGCTAGTTTCACAGACTTAAGATTCAGATAACTACTTTTAAAAGAATCCTTGTAAATATTACTTCAGTCGAAGTCATTTTTTAGTCAGTAATAAAACTCAGTTTAGGAACCCAAGAACAAAGGCAGAGCCTCAGAATGAATTTACATGTGACCGTTTTCTGAAATCTTACGTCTAAGGAAAAAGTTAGAGACTGACATTTCTAAATCTAATTTATTTTAGGCTTAAGAATATAGATGCGTAAGTTTTCCCAGAGACTTAAAGAAATCTTTATTGGATAACAGAGAGAATGAAACAAAAGTAATAAATCACCAGAGAGGACCAGCTCACAAAAATAACTGAATGAAGGCACCTATTGCATCATTGTTGGCAATCGTGGAAAATTTGAAAAACCTTAAATGGCCACTAAAAGAGAAGTGGTTGTATATATCATGATATATCCATCCACGGACTACTATGTATAAATAAAAAAGAATGAGGCGGACTTATATGTATCAGTTTGGAAAGCCTGGCAAGTCTAATAGGTGAGTGAGATAAAAGAAGTACATGATTGTCATTATGGTATAACAGCATTAATTTAAAAAAAACCACGGCAATATATGTGTACAGATATGCATTTTTGCATGTATGTGTGTAGATATGTGCATTTATGGATATAAATTCCTGCAAGAGATACAGAAGACACACACACATCCTAGCAAGAGGGGAGTGGCCTAATGTTAGAAACAGAGAAACAGGGAAAGAGACATTTAGATTTACTTTGCAAACTCTCAGTGTCGACTCTTTTACAGATATGCACGGAAGGTGTTATTAAGTATATTTTCAAGCACAAAGGAACCAGAGGTCGATGGTGAAATCAGATGCTTTCAATGGAAACATATTTCATTCTTCTAAAAATAACTTTGGTGATTCGGAATCCATCCTTAATCGTAGCAGCCAGCCCATTTTTGTGGCTCTTTCATTTCCCCCAGAAAAAAAAAAAAGTGTATAAACACAGCAGGATATAAATGCGTGCATCTGGAGAAGATGAACTTTTACACTAGTTCTGCCTTTTCAGCCTTCTAAAATGTGGACCTTACCAATTTCTTTGACCTCCCCCTCCTTTTTTTCCATTCCAATGCATGGCGGTGACAAGGCATTGAATTACCAGTTTGTCACTAACGCCATAGGCTTTATTATTCCTTTGAACAGAAGCTGGGCTTAAAAAGAAAAGTTTTTCTTAATAAGTAGCTGTTCATCCTTTGATATGCACATCTGGATCTGTGGTCTTATCTGCGGCATGCTAATGCTGCTTCCTGCAGATAAAGGAACAACTCAAAATAACAAAAAAGGAATAAAATGTGCCAGATGCCTAAAAAATAAGGAGGACAATGCAAATAAAAGCAACTGGTTTTTCTATTCTGGAGAATAAACTCTACCCACAATTGAAGTAATCATTTTGGTGGTTACTTGATACACACTTTTTTTTTTAAGAGATTAGGAAGGAAAAAAAAAAAAGCAAACATCAGCTGACAAGTACTGCCACATTCTGTTAGAAATTAAGAGGGAAATAAACCTAAGTACACTATAAATCACTTTGGGGTTTAATTTTGCTTCTACCCTGCTACATCGTTTCTTCTGTTTCTTCTTTTTTCTTCATTTGGCTGTGGCTTAAACATTGTTAATTAAAAGCCAAACTGAAAGATTTTGACTCATACATTTTTTAGGAATATAAAATATTTCAAATATACAGAAAAGTACCAGGAATACCATAAGGAACATTGGTGTATCTACCATCAGGGTTTAACAATTTTTCCATTTTTCCTTCCTGTTCATTTTTAAAGAATACATTTCCTTCATTCTGAGTTTTTTCAAATGTGATTTTTCTTGATTTCTGTATCACCTTTGTTCACTAAAAGAAGGTGTTCTTCGTATAAAAATATGATTTTCTCAGTTTTAGTTAAGTTTCTCAAAGGAGCTTTCTTTCCCTGCTCTGTAAATGGGTGTTGTTTTGAAAGTTAGGTTAGCGTTAAGACGTAAGAGTGAAATTGCTATGTAATACATATATGATTTCTAGATATTATGTATGATTTCTGTCTAGGTGATCTTTGTTCTTTATGACTTCTTTTCACAAGAGGCAACGATAAACCTGCTTTGTCAATACGTGCATAGACCTTCAGTAGTTCTGAGGCTGATTGTAACTGATATTTAATAGGCAAATAAAAACTTCTGCTTTACATAAATTGCTCTATAAACTGGGAGCTAAGGATTGTGAGGAGGGCGAAAAGGCCATGGTGCCTTCTCTACCGCTGCACAAACCCAGATTGTGTGTGGTTGGGATCTCTTGGTAGCCCAACCAGATAAGAGTCATGAATTGATTCCACATTAGCATGCAGCAGGCATGGGAAAATGATAAACTCCTATTACCACTGTCATGGCAACTGAAAAAATGGCTGCTTTGGGGGGAACAAGGTCCACAGGAGAAGAAAAGCGAAGCCCCGTCTCTTTCTTCTGTTTGACATCTGTTGTTTAACATACAAAATTGTATTATCGTGACGCAAGCGAGTCAGCCAGGGCTAAAGCCTGGCTAGGAATTGTGAAAACCATACTGCACCAACTCCCATTCCCCTCTCTCTACCATGAGAGTATATAATTTGACCCCGGACATTTTCACGAAGGGCAGTAAATTCCCCTCCCTTTTCATCCCAGGTACAAAAAGCGTGAAGTGCCTTGGGAAGGTGGAATGGAGGGAGGAGGGTCTTTTTGGGGGGTAGTGGAGAAGGGAGACGTGCTATCAATTATGAAGCAAAAATAAAGCTCTTCTCCGTTTGCGGTTGCTTTTCTAAATGATTCATTCCTCCCTCCTCCCTTCCCCCAACCTTCCCTCAAGAACATTTTAGATTTTTCTTTTATTTATTTATTTATTTATTTATTTTTGAGACAGAGTCTCACTCTGTCACCCAGGCTGGAGTGCAATGGCCCAGTCTCGGCTCAGTGCAACCTCCGCCTCCCAGGTTCAAGCGATTCTCCTGCCTCAGCCTCCCTAGTATCTGGGATTACAGGCACATGACTGGCTAATTTTTGTATTTTTACTAGAGATGGGGTTTCACCATGTTGGCCAGGCTGGTCTCGAACCCCTGACCTTGTGATCCGCCCGCCTCAGCCTCCCAAAGCGCTGGGATTACAGGCGTGAGTCATCGCACCCAGCCCTAGATTTTTTAAAACAGCAATTTGAGCGGGGCTTGTGAACACAGACAAAACATGGGCAGATAGGCTACAAGCAGGGATGGCAGCCTTAGGCGCAGGGCTGAAGGTTGAAAATCCTGATTGCAGGTCATTGAGAAAAGGTTAGAAGGAAACACACCTGACTGCTAACCAGGAGTTGGACAAGAGGTGGATTTTTATTTCCTTCTTAATATAGCCCTTTTCAAAATGTTTAATAAAGTACCTGTGTCAGTCACTCTCATACTCAGCAGAAATATCCAATAAGCTTTCGGAGCTCCAGGAATGGGTCTCAAAGGAGCTTTCAAAGGGTCTCAAAGATCTCAAAGTTTCTCTCAAAGGAGGATTGAGGTGTAGATGCTCAGACAAAAATTCTGTTCGGCAAATTCCATATGATCCAAACATATCACTTGAAGCAAATCCTTTGCATATAAATATAAATATATACAAATTTATTTGTATATAATATATAATATTTATATATTATGTATATTTATATATTATATATTATGTATATTTATATATTATATATTATGTATATTTATATTATATATTATATTTATATATTATATATTATATTTATATTATATATTATATTTATATATTATATATTATATTTATATTATATATTATATTTATATTATATATAATATATATTATATATTATATTTATATTATATATAATGTATACTATATATTATATTTACATTATATATAATATACTATATATTATATTTACATTATATATAATATATATTATTTTATATAATATATAATATATAATATATATTATTTTATATAATATATAATATATAATATATAATTTTATATAATATATAATATATATTATTTTATATAATATATTATATAATATATATTATTTTATATAATATATTATATAATATATATTATTTTATATAATATATATTATATAATATATATTATTTTATATAATATATAATATATTATATATTATTTTATATAATATATAATATATAATATATATTATTTTATATTATATATATTATATATTTATATAGTATATACATAGTATAGATTTATATTATATATAAATTTATATATTTCATAAAATTTATATAAATATATAAATATAAATAAATAGATATATTTCATGAGGACATTTAAATGAGTGACTTTCAAACATGCTTCGCTCCCCACCTCCCCACAGTTGTGTAACCAGAACAAACCTAGCACCATTTTAGGTTGTTTTCACAACACAGCCTTTAAACAGCTGTGAAAGATTGGGGCCAACCTAAAATGGACTAAATTGTAATTTCCAGTAAGAGTGAGATTAAGCCCCTTGATAGGACAAGATCAGATAAGTGCAAACAAAAGCAAGAACATTTATATAATCAACCTCGGCCATTAGCAAAGTTAGCATTTTAAGGTGGTAAAACAAAAAAGGAACCTCTTGGCCAAACCGGCACCCCACGTGCAGTTTGGAACTTCCCAGTTTAAAGACGATCATCTTTAAATAGGATCCTATCGAATGGGCAGGCTTTGAGGGGATGCAGAAGCAAAACCAGTGGAAAAGGTCAGAACTGCTCTGTTTGTTTTTCCAAATTGTCGGAGTAAAGTTACAATATGCCACCTGGGTAAGCCTACTAGCTAAATATCCAGATAATGTACACAGTAACCACAGGGATTTCTCGGACAGATTGGAAACGTTGGAGGAGGAATTTGCTTGGGGGAAGGGAACTAGACGAACCTGGGTTAAGCCCTCCCTAAGCATGGAGGGATTGCTCAGTGCCTGACATGAAAAACGGTCTTATTTTTAATCCTCAGGACATCTCTTTGAGGAAGGTATTATTATTCCCAGAATAATAATAGGGGATGGGGCATGGCTCGTGTGACTTGCCCCTGGCATTTTCCTTCATGGATATTCCCGTATCTGATCATTTCTGCTTCTGTTTGAGCTTTCAGTTTCATCAGCATAATCTTTGTCGGAGGGCGGGAGTTTTACATTTGCAATTCTAGATTTTTCTTTCTGCTGGCGTTCCGGCAGACCACCACTGTTTGTTATATATCTACTTCACATCAAATAAGTAAAGCTTTAGAAAAAGTCCTGGGAGGTTTCCTGGGGTGTGGGTGTGGGGCCCCTGTGATATTTCTCTTTGCAGTTTAAGATTTTGAAAGGCAGAGGGTCTGAGGGGCAAGGGGAGAAAGTCCTCCCAGAGAGCGGTTTCTTTTTTCTTTCTTATTTTTTTGGAGATGGAGTTTTGCTCTTGTTGCCCAGGCTGGAGTGCAGCGGCGCGATCTCAGTTCGCTGCAACCTCCACTTCCTGGGTTCAAGCGATTCTCCTGCCTCAGCCTCCCAAGTAGCTGGGATTACAGGCATGCACCACCATGCCTGGCTAATTTTTGTATTTTTAGTAGAGATGGGGTTTCACCATGTTGGCCAGGCTGGTCTTGAACTCTTGACCTCAGGTGATCTGCCCATCTTGGCCTCCCAAAGTGCTGGGATTACAATCATGAGCCATTGCAGCTGGCACGAAGAGCCTTTTCAATTCAAATCCTCACCCACCTTCTCCCTAGTCTTTTCACTGGCTGTCTGGGGGCTCACACCTGCTCTCTGACACTCCCATAATAAAGTTACTCCCAAGGCCAACTATGGATCAGACTCACCTGGTGAATTTTCAGAAAACAGATATTTGCTTCCAATTTACATACAGGCTCAGATCCTGAAGGTCTAGTAATTAGACTCATTGCAAAAGTGCCCTCCCCTGATTCTCAAAATCAGAAATAACTATGAATGCATAGGAACACATACAAATTTAAAGTTATGAGAATCACTAATACATAGAAAACAATTTCAGATTTGATTACTGGCCAGGTCCACAGCTCAGCGTAAATGTCACCTGTTTAAAGAGATCTTCACCATCATCTTCCAAATTCTAGCCCTTTTAATAGCATAGAGTGGATATCATTTATCTGTGCATTCATCATTTGCTTCTCCCCAACAGAATGTTAGCTGCCTAAGAGCCAGAGTCTTTTCCACCCTCTTCTCGGTCAAGTTCAAAGTGTCTAGGTTAGTGTCTACACATCGCAGGTTCTCAGTTTCTGCTGGGTGGGTGCATGAGTGAACAAATTTTTTTTTTTTTTTTTTTTGAGACAGAATCTTGCTCTATCACCCAGGCTGGAGTGCAGTGGCGCCATCTCGGCTAACTGCAGCCTCCGCCTCCTGGGTTTGAGCAATTCTAGTGCCTCAGCCTCCGGACTAGCTGGGACTACAGGCACCCGCCACCACGCCCAGCTAACTTTTGTATTTTTAGTAGATGGGGTTTCACCGTGTCGGCCAGGCTGGTCTTGAACTACTGACCTCAAGTGATCCGCCTGCCTAGGCCTCCCAAAGTGCTGGGATTACAGGTGTGAGCCACTGTGTCTGGCCTGAACGAATGATTTGATTAGAAAAGATTCAGTCAGCTAAGAGATACCCTAGCATTTATCTGATCTGGCCTCCTTGTTTAAGAAATCCTGGGAGGCAGGACAGAGCCACCCTGGCTAGCTGAGGTCACCATTCCTGGGCTTCTCATCATACCTGCCACAGTGGCCACTGTTAACAACTTTCTTCTCCTCTGACACCTGGGATTTTTTGTTTCAAATACTCAAAGGTGTGTATTACAGTATTGTTAATGGTAGCAAACACAAAAACAAAACCAACAAAAAACCTCTAGAAACAAAAGGAAAAAATCCTGACACATTCACACCATGGAATATTATATAGATATTAAGTAAAATGAGATAAAACTGGAAAAATTGTCTTAAAGGGATTTCCATTAAGTATTGTTGAGGGAGGAGAGAGGCTGGGTAGGAGGTAGGATTATTATGGTGGAAAGGGAGAAGTTGGTAGAATTTTTTTTAAAAAAGAAGAAAATTAAATAATGGTGGTATTTTCAAAATATGTATGATATATCCACTTTATGTATCTATGAAAATTGCACAATTAAACGTGCTTGTATGTAAGCAGAAGTTTTCTTTTTTAAAAAATGTGGGATGGCTGGGTGTGGTGGCTCACGCATGTGAGCACTTTGGGAAGCTGAGGTGGGTGGATAACCTGAAGTCAGGAGTTTGAGACCAGCCTGACCAACGTGGTGAAACTCCATCTCTACTAAAAATACAAAATTAGCTGGGCATGGTGGTGCTTGCCTGTAATCCCAGCTACTTGGAAGGCTGAGGCAGGAGAATTGCTTGAACCCGGGAGGCAGAGGTTGCAGTGAGCCGAGATGGAGCCATTGCACTGAAGCCTGGGTGACAAGAGTGAAACTCTGTCTCAAAAAAAAAAAAAAGCAAGATGCACCTACAGTGATAAAAAGGATAATGTATAGCTTCAAATGTAGGAAAGAAGGATTAAAAATAAATAAGCTGCTGGGCACAGTGGCTCACGCCTGTAATCCCAGCACTTTGGGAGGCCGAGGTGGGCAGATCATGAGGTCAGGAGATTGAGACCACGGTGAAAGCCCGTCTCTACTAAAAAATACAAAAAATTAGCTGGGCGTGGTGGCGGGCACCTGTAGTCCCAGCTACTCAGGAGGCTGAGGCAGGAGAATGGCGTGAACCCGGAAGGCAGAGCTTGCAGTGAGCCGAGATCGCGCCACTGCACTCCAGCCTGGGTGACAGAGCAAGACTCTGTCTCAAAAAAAAAATAAAAAATAAAATAAATAAGCTAACATTTACTTCAAAATGCAGTAAGAAGAAAAACAGGGTCAAATATAAAGAAAGATGGAAATAAAAGGAAATAACCATCTGAAAAAAATTTAAACAGAAAATGTCCTAAAGCTAATATGAAACGTTCAGCCAGGTGCGGTGGTTCATGCCTGTAATCCCAGCACTTTGGGAGGCTGAGGCTGGCACATCACTTTAGGTCAGGAGTTTGAGATTAGCCTGACTGAGTTGATAAAACCCCATCTCTACTAAAACTACAAAAATTAACCAGGTGTGGTGGCACATGGCTGTATTCCCAGCTACTCGGGAGGCTGAGGCAGGAGGATCGCTTGAACCTGGGAGTTGTTGCAGTGAGCGGAGATCGTGCCACTGCATTCCAGCCTGGGCGACAGAGTGAGACTCCGTCTCAAAAAAAAAGCTAATATGAAATGTTAACAGTTGTGGCTGGGCGCGGTGGCTCACGCCTGTAATCCTAGCACTTTGGGAGGCCGAGGCAGGTGGATTGCCTGAGCTCAGGAGTTTGAGACCAGCCTGGGCAACACAGGGAAGCCCCGTCTCTACTAAAATACAAAAAATTAGCCGGGCATGGCGGTGTGCGCCTGTAATTCCAGCTACTCAGGAGGCTGAGGCAGGAGAATTGCTAGAACTTGGGAGGCGGAGGTTGCAGTGAGCTGAGATTGTGCCACTGCACTCCAGCCTGGGCAACAGAACGAGACTCCGTCTCAAAAAAAAAGAAATGTTAACAGTTGTTATTTTGAAAGAAGGGTACAAAGCTACTCATTGTATTTTTTTTTTCTACTTTCTGTATTTTTAAACTTTCCTATTAGAAAATTATACATCAAAAGTAAAGTGTCCCCATGAGGTCATTCTGTCCCCAGGAGTGGGAGGCTTGCCAGGCCTCTGGGTGGGGTGATGCTGTGCTCCTCCTATCCTTGATGCCAGGACTTCCTAACCAGGGGACACCTGATTTCGGTTCTGGTCAGCCTGGCTTTACTTCTCTCCTTACTGCCCCCTTATGGTAGCCATTTGCCAGGGTTTTGTCTTCCTTGGTTATGTCCCTAGCTAAGAGTGTTCTGGAGCCTTGATGTGGATCTTGTGTAGAGGATGAAAGCTAAAAAATCAGGGAGCCACTTAAGGCATCCCTGGCCTGGGGAAAGGAGCCTTCCTTCTTCCCATTTCCCTTGTCAATGATGCCGGCTCCGTGGATTCTACTCCCATACTTGGGTAGATAATCTGGAAGTCTACTCCTCATCTTTTATGCAGGTTTTAGTTCTGGACAGTTCTTCAATCCTGTCCACTTCCCACTCCCACCCCCAAACGGTGCACTATGTATGAGCCATGCAGTAGGCACCCCGCATAAAGGGAAACTTGCACCTCCCTTCCTCACAGACTCCCGTGGCGGGGAAGCTGGACTCGGCACAGGTGGAGTCCTGGGGAGTAAGTTCTTGGGCTGGCATGTTCATCATCTCACTGGTGGGCTCACCTTGGGCAAATGACAATTTCTCTAAGACTCAGTTTCTTCTTGCAGAAAACTAGGACCACAAACTGGGTATACATTAAGTAGATAATGAGTGTTTGGACTTTTGTTTGCTGTGTATCTTCCCCAGTTTGTCTGGAGGGCATAGTCTTTCATGGTTTCGTTCAGCATGGTTTTCTTAGAGCGTTTATGAATGCCTGTCACGTGTAGGCATTCTGGAAATATTTGTTGAATGAAGTACTTTTGCTTTGTAGTTTTACTTTAAATCTTCCCTTACTTCTCTTGGAGATTTTTTTTTTTTTTTTTGTGACGGACTTTTGCTCTTGTTGCCCAGGCAGGAGTGCAATGGCGCGATCGATCTCAGCTCTCCAAAACCTCCACCTCCCAGGTTCAAGCGATTGTCCTGCCTCAGCCTCCTGAGTAGCTGGGATTACAGGCATGCGCCACCATGCCAGGCTAATTTTGTATTTTTAGTAGAGCCTGGGTTTCTCACTGTTGATCAGGCTGGTCTCGAACTCCTGACCTTAGGTGATCTGCCCGCCTCGGCCTCTCGGCCTCCCAAAGTATTGGGATTACAGGTGTGGGCCACCATGCCCAGCCTAGGTGGAGATATTTTTAAGGGTTTAAAGAACATACCTAGACATAGAATTGTCGGGTCGTGGGAAATTCACACCTTCAGCTTCAACTAGATATCACCAATTGTTCTCCAAAGAGGTCTGCCAATTTCTACTCCCAAATAGCAGTTTATAAGGGTTTCCTTCTGTTCACGTTCTCTCTAGAACCTGGTACTTTCGGACTTTTAACTGCTATGCCATCCTGATGGGAATGAAATGCTTTTTCTTTAAAGGGAAGAATGAAAATGGCAGGTCCACTTTAGGCTATACAACATATTGAACAATTTTAATTTTACTATTACTGGATATTTACATTTTAGTTATCCCAGATCTCAGCTCCGATGTCTCTTCTGGGGAGGACTTTGCTGAATCCCTATATAAGTTGGTTTTCCCTTCAGTCACTGACTATCCCATCTGTCTATTTCCCTTCCCTTCTGTCTATTTCCCTTCCCAAGCACTGAAGTCGGAAAGCATCTTTTGGATTGTACTTGTTTACTGCTTTCTCCCCCAGGAGACTTTAAGTGCCCTTGCCTGTCTTGTTCACCACTGCACCTCCAGGCCTAGCACAGAGCCTGGTACAGGACAAGAATGTACAAAATATATAGAGAATAAATGAAAGAGTGTATGGACTTATTGAAAAGCAGAAGCCAGTGGACTAATTCAACACTGGACTCACTAAAAAGAATCTTGACAGTTATAGGCAAGTGCTACTGTCAGATACTCTTCCTTTGTTTTGCCCTTCTTACCTTTGAGCCAGAGGTTTTTATTTTTTTTTCAGTTTTTTGTTTTGAGACGGAGTCTCAAACTGCACTGCACTGTCACCCAGGCTGGAGTGCAGTGGTGCGATCTTGGCTCACAGGTGCCTGCCACCATGCCCAGCTGATTTTTTTGTATTTTTAGTAGAGATGGGGTTTCATTGTGTTAGCCAGGATGGTCTCAATCTCCTGACCTTGTGATCTGCCCGCCTTGGCCTCCCAAAGTGCTGGGATTACAGGCATGAGCCACTGCACCAGGCGTGTTTTATTTTTGAGACAGGGCCTCACTCTGTCGCTCAAGTTGGAGTGCAGTGGCACGATATCAGCTCACTGCAGCCTCGACCTCCTGGGCTTAAGCGATCCTCCCACCTCAGCCTCCTAAGTAGCTGGGACCACAGGCATGTGCTACCACGCCCAGCTGATTTTTTTTCTTTCTTTTCTTTTTTATTTTGCAGAGATGGAGTGTCACTATGTTAACCAGGCTGGTCTTGAACTCCTGAGCTCGCATGATCCTCCTACCTTGGCCTGCCAAAGTGCTGGGATTACAGGTGTGAGCCACCACACTGGCCTGAGCCAGAGGTTTTATAATTCACTTAACAAGTGTTTTTGATCACCCCCTGTGTGCCAGTGACTGTGCCATGGAACTACTCATGGAATGAAGGCAAAATTACAGGTCTGCAATTTTGCTGAGAGTGGCCTTGGGTGACTCAGAATGAGACATGAAATCTGGCATAAATAATCTCTTCAAAAGAAAAAAACACTTCTTGGCCGGGAGTGGTGGCTCATGCCTTTAATCCCAGCACTTTGGGTGGCTGAGGAGGGCAGATCAAGGTCGTGAGTTCGAGACCAGCCTGACCAACATGGAGAAACCCCGTCTCTACTGAAAATACAAAATTAGCCAGACATGGTGGTGCACGCCTATAATCCCAGCTACTCGGGAGGCTGAGGCAGGAGAATCACTTGAACCAGGGAGGTGGAGGCTGCAGTGAGCCAATATCATGCCATTGCACTCCAGCCTGGGCAACAAGAGCGAAACTCCGTCCACCCCCCACCCCCAGAAAAAAAAAAGAAAAAGAAAAAAACACTTTTCTCATAGAGGAGTAGTAGCGATGGTGATAATAAGGAAAGTCAACACTTATTAGGGGCTTACTGCATGCCAGGCATGGAACTAGTTGCTTTGCATGAATTATATATTTAATAATTAGAAAAACCTACAGCATGGTTATTCAAGTGCAGTCACCAATAGCTGCATTGAATCTACCTGATTTCTACCAGTTGTGTGGAGAGAAAACGGAGACAGAGAAAAAGAATACTGATTTAAATTATCTGGGCCACCATGTGCACTCTTGCAGGTAAGAGACGAGGCACACGTGCATTTTCTGGTCTTGAGCTCTGTCCAGTCCCTGATGGTGATACTATAATAGAAAAGATATGCAAAGTCATTTTTGACCATACTCAAATTTTTCCTCTATACACTGGCTTTTAGAATGAACTCCTTTGAAAACAAAGGCTTAGAGGGGGCTAAATGCCTTCTATAGCAGAGTCACACACCTGGAGGAGCAGAGGCAACCACTATGGGGACCCAGAGGCTTTGATCCTAACCTATCTCCTAAATTTAACACCTCACTAGGTTTTACTTCTTCAATACAGGTTCATGCTATGAGCACTTTACTGCATCATTTATTATTGTCTGTTATATAAATTTCTTCCAAAGATCGCAGAGCTCAGTGAACATCAGGAGAAATGCTGAAGATCGCAGTAAAGTTCCTTTCATGGGAAGCCTTTTAAATTATAACTTTAGCCAGACTGACTTAGATAGGTTGGATGCTCTGTTTGGAGACAGGGACAGAAATCTGAAAGTTTATCCCAAGCCCAGGATTCTGTGATCGTCTCACTGTTTCCCAAACTTTCGTTTTTTCTTTTTTTTTTTTTTTCAGATGGAGTTTTGCTCTGTCACCCAGGCTGGAGTGCAATGGCACAATCTTTACTCAGTGCAACCTCTGCCTCCTATGTTCAAGCAATTCTCCTGATTCTCCTGCCTCAGCCTCCCAAGCAGCTGGAATTACAGGTGTGCACCACCAGGCCTGGCTAATTTTTGTATTTTTAGTAGAGACGGGGTTTCACCATGTTGGCCAGGCTGGTCTCAAACTCCTGACCTCAAGTGATCCACCCGTCTTGGCCACCCCAAGTGCTGGGATTACAGGCATGAGCCACCTCGCCTGGCCTCCCAAACTTGCTTGATCACGGAAAACACTCACTAAAAAACAAAAGATAACCACACAATAAAACAAGAAAACATAGTCCGTGGCACATAGTAGGCGCATGATATTTTTTGAATGATCGAGGTAAAATTGCGAAATTGCCAATCGAAGAACAAAATGTAAAGTCTGATTTGTTGCTAACAGCTTCCCAAAACTACGTTTCTGTCTTTCCATGTGTTTATACACACGCACATCCTCATGCTTTTTAATATGTAAGTTTGTAAAATCATAGGTAAAATCTTTTGTTTGTTTTTGTTTTTTGAGATGGAGTCTCGCTCTGCCACCCAGGCTAGAGTGCAGTGGTGTGATCTCAGCTCACTGCAACCTCCGCTTCCCGGGCTCAAGCAATTCTGCTGCCTCAGCCTCCTGAGTAGCTAGGGTTACAGGCATGTGCCAACATGCCCAGCTAACTTTTGTATTTTTAGTAGAGACAAGGTTTCACCACGTTGGCCAGGCTAGTCTCGAACTCCTGACCTCGTGATCTGGCTGCCTCAGCCTCCTAAAGTGCTGGGATTACAGGCGTGAGCCACCGCACCTGGCCCATAGGTAAAATCTTAAAAGTGTTTGACAAACTGTTTAAAGTGTCTCTCTTTGGGGAGAGAAAATATTTCCTCCTATTGTGCTTAAATTTTAATAATTTAGTTACAGAAATGCAATAGATTTAATTTTAATAATTGTTAATAATTTGATAATTATAATGATGTGATACATTTAATCATTTTAATAGCTTGAAAAAATAAGCGTGGCAAGTAAGAGCAATGATCTTTTTATAACTGTTTACCACTGATTTTCTTTTTCAAAACAAATTTGAGAAATAGTCACGCAATGCCTGTCTGATACAAGGCTCAGTGCTACGTCTGCTCAGGACTCATGCCTCAAGCCCACGTCTGCCCTGGAGCACTTACGTTTTGACCAAGGACATAGGCTATTCCTGTGTGACATCTTGACAACATGAGATGGACATTATAGCTCAGGATGACAACAAAGAGTAAGTCCGGATTACTGCCGTGAGGGATGTGGGGGAAAGGCAGCCAGGTGGTCTGTAGAGAGAGGTCGGGAAGGCTGGCAGAAAAGACAAGGATTAAAAAAGACTTAGCCCAATAATCCAAAAGAAAAATGAGCAAAGATTCCCAGGAAAGGAAATCCAAGCAGCCCTTAGACATAGGAAAAGATGCCCATCCTCGCCAAGGGGAGAGAAAGACAAGTGGAAACCACGGGGCTGTATCATTGTCCATGTGCAGTGGCCTGGCAGAGAAAACCACATGTGCATGTACCCTGTGAGGGCGAGGCTGTGGGACACAGGCAGGCTCCCTACATAGTAGGTACGATTGTCAACTGCCATGGTCTCCTGGGAAGGGAATTTGGCAGTGAGACCAAAATGAGACACACCCATATTCTCGGACATAGAAATTCCAATTCTGGATTTCTCCTCTGGTGCACTTGCATGCGGTTGAAATGATATCTGCACAAAGCTAGCCACTGAAACATTATTTGTAGGAGTAAAAAGATTAAGTTGTGGAGCTGAGGACAAACTAAATGTCCATTAAAAGGGGACTGTTTCAATCAGTTACAGTAGAGAGACACAATGCAATATTCTGTGGCTAATAAAAGTCTAACATTGAAGCCGGTTGCGGTGGCTCACACCTGTAATCACAGCACTTTGGGAGGCCGAGGTGGGTGGATCACCTGAGGTCAGGAGTTCGAGACCAACCTGGCCAACATCGTGAAACCCTGTCTCTACTAAAAGTACAAAAAAATTAGCCAGGCATGGTGGCGCACGCCTGTAATTCCAGCTACTTGGGAGGCTGAGGCAAGAGAATCTCTTAAACCCGGGAGGCAGAGGTTGCAGTGAGCCAGCCTGGGAGATAGAGTGAGACTCAGTCTCAGGAAAAAAAAAAAAAAGAGTCTAACATTGGCTAGGTGCAATGGCTCACACCTGCAATTTCAGCACTTTGTGAGGCTGAGGTGGGAGGATCACTTGAGCCCAAGAGTTTGAGGCCAGCCTGGGCAATGAGGTGTAACCCAGTCTCTACTAAAAATACAAAAATTAGCCAGCTGTAGTGGCACATGCCTGCAGTCCCAGCTACCTGGGAGGCTGAGGTGGGAGGACTGCTTGAGCCCAGGAGGTTGGGGCTGCAGCGAGCCATGACTGCCCCACTGTACTCAGCCTGAGCGACAGAGTGAGACCTTGTCTTAAAAAAAAAAAGAAACAAAAAAGTCTAACAGTTGAGTGTGCTGGGCATTATTTTATTTTAAGTCTTGTGTGTTTCATTACTTAATTATCTCATTAATGCTGAAGTAGATATTTGGGTATATTGTCACCTTCACTTCACAGATGAGGAAACTGAGGTACAAAAAAGGGTAGTAATTTGCCCAGTGATACACAGCTAATAAGTAGCAGGGTTAGTGTTAGGTGAGAAAAATCACAGTATAGAACAGTGTGTATAGCATGCTCCCATACTGAGTACAAAAGACAGTAAAAGAGGCCGGGCGCAGTGGCTCACGCCTGTAATCCCAGCACTTTGGGAGGCCGAGGCGGGTGGATCATGAGGTCAAGAGATCAAGACCATCCTGGCCAACATGGTGAAACCCCATCTCTACTACAAATACAAAAAAATTAGCCGGGTGTGGTGGTGGGCACCTGTAGTCTCAGCTACTCAGGAGGCTGAAGCAGGACAATCACTTGAACCTGGGAGGCAGAGGTTGCAGTGAGCCAAGATTGCACCACTGCACTCCAGCCTGGTGACAGAGTGAGACTCCGTCTCAAAAAAAAAAAAAAAAAAAAAAGACAGTGAAAGATAGGGCTGAGCACAGTGGCTCATGCCTGTAATCCTAGCACTTTGGGAGGCCGAGGTGGGTAGACTGCTTGAGCCTGGAAGTTTGAGACCAGACTGGGCAACATAGCGAAACTATGTCTCTACAAAAAACCCCACAAAACAAACAAACAAACAAAAAATGTGGTGGGCATGGTGGTGTGCGCCTGTGGTCACAGCTACTCGGGAGACTGAGGTGTGAAGATCACCTGAGTCCAGGGAGTTTGAGGCTGCATTGAGCTGTGATTGTGCCACTGCACTCCAGCCTGGCCAACAGAGTGAGAACCCATCTAAAAAAAAATTTAGAAAAGAGCAAAAAAAATATATATTTTTTTCATATATATATAAATATATATGTATGTGTATGGATATATACATGTGTGTGTGTATGGATATGCATGTATGTTTATATATGCTCGTATTGGTTTAGAATATCTCTGGATGGAGACAGGAGAATCTGAGAGTCTATGAACTGTGGATGCCTCTGGCAACGGAAATTCAATGCAGGGAAGACAAGGGAGGGAGCAAGATTTCCTTTACGCTACATAGAATTCTATACCTGCTAAACTTTTGCACCACAGATATGTGATATCTATCAACACCTTTAAATCTTTCTTTCTTTTTTTGCATCCCATCCCCAACAACTTTAAATCTATAATTTAAAAAAATTAAAAATGTAAGGGGAGGGAGCTTCAGGTCCATCTTACAGGCCGTCTCTTAGCTTGTAATGTCCAATAGGGAAACCACTAGTTTCCGTCTTTCCAATATGGAAACACAGCCACTGAGCACCTGAAATGTGCCACATCCGGATTGAGGTGTGCTGAGGCTGGAGGCTGCAGGCAGTGACTCACACCTGTAATCCCAGAACTTGGGGAAACCAAGGCAGGTGGATCACTTGAGCTCAGGAGTTTGAGACCAGCCTGGGCAACATGGTGAAACTCCGTCTCTACTAAAACTACAAAAAAAAAAATCGCCAGGTGTTGTGGTGCCTGCCTGTGGTCCCAGCTACTTGGAAGGCTTAGGTGGGAAGATCACTTGAGCCTGAGGGCCAGAGGTTGCAGTGAACCTAGACTGCACCACTGCACTCTAGCCTGGGTGACAGAGCAAGACCCTGTCTCAAAAAAAAAAAAAAAAAAAAAAAAAAGATGTAAGAGATGTGTTGTGAGTGTAATATACATGCTGAATTTCAAAGACTTAGTATAAAAATGGCGATTTCGGCAGGGCGCAGTGCCTCACGCCTGTAGTTTTAGCACTTTGGGAGGCCGAAGCAGGCAGATCACTTGAGGTCAGGAGTTTGAGACCAGCCTGGCCAACATGGTGAATACAAATAATTAGCCAGGCGTGATGGTGCGCCTGTAATCCCGGCTACTTGGGAGGCGATTATTACTAAAAATACAAAAATTAGCTGGGCCTGATGGCGTGCCTGTAATCCCAGCTACTTGGGAGGCTGAGGCAGGAGACTAGCTTGAACCCAGGAGGTGGAGGTTGCAGTGAGCCGAGATCGCACCATTGCACTCCAACCTGGGGGACAAGAGCGAAACTCCATCTCAAAAAAAAAAAAAAAAAAAAAGATGCAAAATATCAAATTCATAATTTCTTTTTTTTTTTTTGAGATGGAGTTTCGCTCTTGTCACTGAGACTGAAGTGCAATGGCACCATCTCGTCTCACTGCAACCTCCACCTCTCGGGTTCAAGTGATTCTCCTGCCTCAGCCTCCCAAGTAGCTGGGATTACAGGAATGTGCCACCATGCTCAGCTAATTTTTTGTATTTTTAGTAGAGGTGGGGTTTCACCATGTTGGTCAGGCTGGTCTCGAACTCCTGACCTCAGGTGATCCACCCACCTCAGCCTCTAAAAGTGCTGGGATTACAGGTGTGAGCCACTGTGCCCAGCCTCAAATTCATAATTTTTATATTGCTTGTATGTATGATGATATTTTGAATCTACTGAGTTACATAAAATTCTATATTATTAAAATTAAGTCCACTTGTCACTTTGTACAATTTTTTGATAAAGCTAGTAGAGCACTATTCACAGTAAGCAAGATACGGAATCAACCCAACTGTCTATCAATGAATGAGTGAAAAAAATGTGCTACATATGAAGTGTTATTCAGGGGACAGGCACAGTGGCTCCTGCCTGTAATTCCAGCACTTTGGGAGGCTGAGGTGGGCAGATCACTTGAGGCCACGAGTTCGAGACGAGCCTGACCGACATGGTGAAAACCCATCTCTACTAAAAATACAAAAATTGGCCAAACATGATGGCACATGCCTGTGATCCCAGCTACTCAGGAGGTTGAGGCAGAAGAATCGCTTGAACCCAGGAGGTTGAGGTTGCAGTGAGCAGAGATCGCACCACTGCTCTCTAGCCTGGGCAACAGAGGGAGACTTTGTCTCAAAAAAAGAAAGAAAAGAAAGAAAAAGAAAGAAAGAAATATTATTTAGCAATAAAAAAGCATGAAATTCTGTCATTTGCAACAACATGAATGGAACTGGAGGATATTATGTTAAATGAAATAAACCAGGCACAGACAAGGCAGATACAAATATTGCACGTTCTCACACACATGCGGGAGCTAAAAAGAAAAGACCAGCCATGTTGACCAGGCTGGTCTTGAACTCCTGACCTCAAGTGATCCATCCACCCGCCTCGGCCTCCCAAAGTGCTGGGATTACAGGCATGAGCCACTGCGCCCAGCCTGAACCCACTGTCTTCTGGGATAAAATTCTTCCTGAGACCATTCTGTCTGTTTAAAAGTAGCTAGACATGGATGTCAGGAGTTCAGAATCTAATTATTTAAACAAACAAACAAACAAATGCCATCTTGTCTTCTTGGTTTACAGAGACTTAACAGAAATATACAAAGTACCCTTTCCTCTCATTACTTTACTTTCAAAGTTTGACCAGATCTTTACAAAGGTTGTTCCGTATGCCACACCACCTGATAAGGGAGAAATGATAGTTTAAAATAGAGAACTGGGTTGGGTGTCGTGGCTCACACTTGTAATCCCAGCACTTTGGTAGACTGAGGTGGGTGGTCAGGTTGAGCTCAGGAGTTCAAGACCAGCCTGGGTAACATGGTGAAACCCCATCTCTACTAAAAATAGAAAAACTAGCTGGGTGTGGTGGTGTGTGCCTTGTAGTCTCAGCTACTCAGGAGGCTGTGGTGGGAGGATCGCTTGAGCCCTAGAGAAGAAGGTTGCAGTGAGCCAAGATCGCACCACTGCACTTGAACCTGGGCAACAGAATGAGACCCTGTCTCAAAAAAACCAACCAACCAACCAACCAACCAACCAACCAACCAACCAACCAGAGAATTGAATTGTTGGTGTTACCATCTAGTTTATAACCTTAAAGCTTGAGACAGTCTTTCCCTTGGGATATTATTTTTTACTTAGTTGAAAGAATGACCTTATAATAAAATGGTAATGATAATGACAGAAATAGCTAACATTTTTGAAGCACTTGCTACAAGCCAGCCATTGTGCAAAGTACTTTCTTGAGTAAAACTAGGATCACAAACTGGGGTGTTATGAGCCCATCTATTCTATGAGGTAGATCTCTTTGTTAGGCCCATTTTACAGATGTGGAAATTGAAATTTAGAGAGGGTGGGTAATAATATTGGGAGTCACAAAACCTAAGCTTGCATTTTTTTTTTTTTTTTTTTGAGACGGAATCTTGCTCTGTCACCCAGGCTGGAGTGCAGTGGCGCAGTCTTGGCTCACTGCAAGCTCTGCCTCCTGGGTTCACGCCATTCTCCTGCCTCAGCCTCCCGAGTAGCTGGGACTACAGGCGCCCGCCACCATGCCTGGCTAATTTTTTGTATTTTTAGTAGAGACGGGGTTTCACCGTGTTAGCCAGGATGGTCTCTATCTCTTGACCTCATGATCCACCCACCTCGGCCTCCCAAAGTTCTGGGATTACAGGTGTGAGCCACTGCACCCAGCCTGCTTGCATTCTAACTCTATCACTAACATGCTATAGAGCTGTTTACACATAACTTCTTGGCAGTAGGTTGAATTGTGGTCCCCTAAAAGATAGGTCTAAGTCCCAATCCTCAATACCTGTGAATGTGACTTTATTTGGAAAAAAGGTATTTGCAGATGTAATAAGGTTAAGGATCTTCAGATGATATCCTGGATTAACTGGATGGACTCTAAATCCAATGACAAATGTCCTTATAAGAAGAGAAGACATGGCTGGGTGTGGTGGCTCATGCCTGTAATCTCAGCACTTTGGGAGGCCAAAGTGAGAGAGGAGAAAGGAAGAAACCGGTCAGGCAGGCAGTTAGGGTGGGTTCTCAGCTGAATTCTTTCAAACCAAAGAACAGCCGGAAAAATCAAGCTGCAGGTACAGATAAGGGAACTTGCATACGGGGGCTTGTGCACGTTACCTTATCTGTGCCCGCAGCCTAAGACATGCCCACAGCTGCACAGATAAAAAAGTCTACACAAGTGACTTGCCCAGACATGCCCACAATGAAAATGCCGTCCCGACACATGTGTGGTAAGAGGAACAAAGTGATATGGAATAACTCGAGCTAAGGGCCTGCAGGTGCATTAGGAGGACAGGGTGGAGCTACCAGAAATTCGTGCCTTATGCAAATGATATGACCATTCCTCATCAGCTTCTTATAAAAGCCTTTGCATTCAACTGTAAAAACAGGAACCCAGCCAGGTGCGGTGGCTCATGCCTGTAATCCCAGCACTTGGGAGGCTGAGGTGGGTGGATCACCTGAGGTCGGGAGTTTGAGACCAGCCTGACCAACATGGAGAAACCCTGTCTCTACTAAAAAAAAAAAAAAAAAAAACTAGCCAGGTATGGTGGCACATGTAATCTCAGCTACTTGGGAGGCTGAGGCAGGAAAATCACTTGAACCTGGGAGGCGGAGGATGCGGTGAGCCGAGATTGCACCATTGCACTCCAGCCTGTGCAACAAGAGCAAAACTTTGTCTCAAAAAAAAAACGAAAACAAAAACCCAGGAACCCTCTTTCAGGCCCCCTCTTTACAGTAGAGAGCTTTCTTCTTTCGCTATTAAACTTTCGCTCCAACCTTGCACTTTGTGTCCATGCTCCTTAATTCTCTTGGTTGTGAAACACAGAACTCCAGGTTATACCTCACAATAAGAGACTGCTACATTGTGGTGCCTGGGCGAGACTGTAACAGAGGCAGGTGGATTGCTTGAGCCTAGAAATTGGGGACCAGCCTGAACAACAGAGTGAAACCCTGTCTGTACAAAAACTACAAAAGATTAGCCGGGCATGGTGGTGCACTCCTGTAGTCCCAGCTACTCGGGAGGCTGAGGCACAAGAATCACCTGAGTCTGGGAAGTCGAGGCTGCAGTGAGCTGTGACTGTGCCACTGTATTCCAGCCTGGGTGACATGGGAGACTCTGTCTCCAAAAAAAAAAAAAAAAGTAAAAAGCAAAAAAAAAAAAAGATAGAGGGACACACACAGACACACACACACACACACACACACACACAGACAGCAAGACCATGTGAAGACTGAAGCAGAAATTGGACTGATGCATCCTCAAGTCAAGGAATGCATGCAGCCGGCAGGAACTGGACTAGATGAGGAAGAATTTTCCCCTGGAGGTTTCAGAAAGGGCACGGCCTTGCTGATACCTTGATTTCGGATTTCTGTTCTCCACAACTGTGAGAGAATACATTCCTGCTTTTTAAGCCATTCACTTTGTGGCTATTTCTTATGGCAACCCAAGGAAACAAAGACAATCACTATAGGCAAATCACTCTGGGCTTTGATTTTCTCCCCTGTGACGTGTGAGGTTTGATTATACTGGTGGTTCTAAACCCAAGACCATGGGCCAGTCTGTGAGGGGGAACGTATAGAATACTTACATGTCAGCTGGAGGGTCTCAATCATGGGTGCTTTTACCTCCAGAAAACATTTGGCAATGCCTGGAGATATTTTTGGTTTTCACAACTTGATGGGAAGGGGAGAGGATGGGATTACTATTGGCATTTAGAGGGCAGGGGCCAGGGATGCTGTTAAACACCCTACAAAGCACAACCAAAAATTATCCAACCCAATGTGTCAGCAGTGCTGAGGTTGAGAAACCCTGATATATGCAGTCATCCCTCTGTATCCATGAGGCACTGATTTCAGGAGTCTCCTGTGAACACCAAAATGCACAGATGCTTATGGCCCTGCTATAAAATGGCCTAATATTTGCATGTAACCTACACACATCCTCCTGTATACTCTAAATCATCTCTAGACTTATTTATTTATTTATTTATTTATTTAGAGATGGAGTCTCACTCTGTCACCCAGGCTGGAGTGCAAGGGCACAATCTCAGCTCACTGCAACCTCTGCATCCTGGGTTCAAGCAATTCTCCTGCCTCAGCCTCCTGAGTAGCTGGGATTACAGGCACCCACCACTACGCCCAGCTAATCTTTGTGTTTTTAGTAGACAGGGGTTTTACCATGTTAGTCAGGCTGGTCTTGAACTCCTGACCTCAGGTGATCCGCCTGCCTCGGCCTCCCAAAGTGCTGGGATTGCAGGTGTGAGCCACTGTGCCCAGCCTCTAGATTACGTATAACAGAGGTACCAGTCCATGGCCTGTTAGGAACCAGGCTGCAGAGCAAAAGGTGAGCAACAGGCGAGCAAGCAAAGCTTCCTCTGTATTTACAGTCACTCCCTATGGCTCGCATTACCACCGGAGCTCCGCCTCCTGTCAGATTAGCGGCCACATTAGATTCTCATAGGAGCGCGAACCCTATTGTGAACTGTATACGTGAGGGATCTAGGTTGCTGATGATCTGTCGCTGTCTTCCATCACTCCCAGATGGGACTGTCTAGTTGCAGGCAAACAAGCTTAGGGCTCCCACTGATTCTACATTACAGTGAGTTGTATAATAATTTCATTATATATTACAATGTAATGATAGAAATAAAGTATACAATAAATGTAATGTATTTGAATCATCCTAAAACCATCCCCCTACCAGCGGGTCTGTGGAAAAATTGTGTTCTGCGAAACTGGTCCCTTGTGTCAAAAAGGTTGGGTACCACTGACTTATAATACCTAATACACCAAAGTGAGTGGATCACTCGAGGTTAGGAGTTCAAGACCAGCCTGGCCAAGAGGGTGAAACCCCGTCTCTACTAAAAATACAAAAAAACTAGCTGGGCGTGATGGTGCACACCTGTCATCCCAGCTACTCGGGAGGCCGAGGCAGGAGAATTGCTTGAACCAGGGAGGCAGAGGTTGCAGTGAGCCAGGATTGTGCCATTGCACTTCAGCCCGGTCAACAGAGCAAAATTCCATCTCAAAAAAAAAAAAAAAAAAAAACTGAAAACAAATACAGTGTAAATGCTATGTTAATAGTTGTTTATACGGCGTGTTTTATGTATATAATTTTTTATTGTAGTCTTGTTTTTTTTTATTGTTTTTTTCTTCAACTATTTTCCAGCCCTGGTTGTTTGAGTCTGCAGATATGGAACCCATGGATCTGGAGGGCCGACTGTACTATGTGCTTTTTACAAGCAAAATGTTATTGAGGCCAGGCCTGCTACCATGCTCATAATACCAGCATTTTGAGAGGCCAAGGCCAGAGGATAGCTTGAGTGCAGGAGATTGAGACCAGCCTCGGCAACATAGTGAGACCCTGTCTCTACAATGACAACATCAACAACGACAACAAGTTTTATTGAATCTTCACAGCTATCCCCTTAGGCAGGTATTATTAGTACTATTTTTCCTGTTTTACAGATGAATAAATTGTAACTAAGCGAAGTGAACTGATTTCTCCAAGGCTACAGAACTAAGAGGTGGTAGAGCTGGGATATGAGGTTTTAGTTTTGTTTTGTTTGTGAGATGGGGTGTCACTCTCTTGCACAGGGTGGAGTACAGTCATGTGATCATGGCTCAAGTGATCCTCCTACCTCAGCCTCCCAAGCTGGGACTACAGGTGTGCACCATCACACATGGCTAATTTTTGTATTTTTTTGGAGAGACAAGGTCTGTTTGTGTTGCCCAGGCTGTTCTCGAACTCCAGGCTCAAGCAATCCACCAGTATTGGCCTCGCTAAGTATTAGGATTACAGGCATTAGCCACTATGCTCAGCCTGCCTTTTTTTTTTTTTTTTTTGAGATGGAGTCTCGCTCTGTTGCCCAGTCTGGAGTGCAGTGGCGTGATCTCGGCTCACTGCAACCTCTGCCTCCCAGGTTCTAGCGATTCTCCTGCCTCAACCTCCTGAGTGGCTGGGACTACTGGTGCATGCTACCACGCCCAGCTAATTTTTGTATTTTTAGTAGAGACGGGGTTTCATTATGTTTGCCAGGATGGTCTCAATCTCTTGACCTCATGATCCGCCTGCCTTGGCCTCCCAAAGTGTTGGGATTACTGGCGTGCACCACTGCACCTGGCCGAGACTCGGTCTTAAAAAAAAAAAAAAGAAAGAAAGTAATGTTACTTTTATGAAAAAAAAAAAAAATTTCCAAAAGAAAAAATTTAGTGAAAAGAGTAACATTTTTTGCTTCTTTTTTCTTGCTAATCCCTCTAATGCCTTGCTTTATACAAGACGGCTAGATACACGCAGCAGCTTCTACATTTACTTTGTTGTGATATCATATGTCATGCAGCCTCTGGAAAATCCCACTGTACTTGTGATTGACTACAAGTGAAAATGATAAATAAAGGCTTAGTATTATTATTATGAAAGAGTCTTAATCTCGTGAACTTCCTGAAAAAGATGTTCCTGAATAGTCTGCTGACCGCAATTCTAGCATTCTCTCCTAAAAGATATAGAAAAGATGGTAGAAGAAGATGGGAGGAGATGGATCTCCAATCCAGTGTCTCCCCGTATTCATCATTTGTGTACCACTTTCACAATTTCTGCCAAATCTAAGGAGTCAATGTTTTACTTAATATGCATATAGGTAAAACAATTTAACTCATGTCCTTTCCTTTATGCAAATGTATTTTCACAGGAAACTTTATATATTACTATTATGAATGGAGAACTTGGTATTCATTATTAAACGGCAGGTAATGGCACAAATTAATTTCCAGAAAAGAAAAAAAATTCTAGGCTAGATATGGTGGCTCATGCCTGTAATCCCAGCACTTTTTTGGGAGGCTGAGGTGGGAGGATTGTGTGAGCCCAGGAGTTCAAGACCAGCCTGGGCAACAGAGTGAGATCCCATCTCTACAACAATGACAAGTTAGCCAGCCATGGTGGCACACATCTGTAGTCCCAGTTGCTTGGGAGACTGAGACGAGAGAATCCCTTGACCTCAGGAGTTGGAGGTTGCAGTGAGCTGAGACTCCGTCTCAAAATAATAAATAAATAAATAAATAAAATAAAATTCTAGGTAAGCAGTCTAATCTGCTAAAGGCTGTGCAGCTGGGGCTTGCTGTCTGTTCAACAAGGGAAATTAGTTAAGTGTGGAGAGGTGATAAAGATCTATTAGCACCAAACAGAGACTTTCTCCTTAATGTAATCCGAAAGATTGAAGATGAACCCCTGTAGATTTATTGTTTTTTTTTTTTTTTGAGATGGAATCTTGCTCTGTTGCCCAGGCTGGAGTGCAGTGGCACAATCTTGGCTCACGGCAAGCTCCACCTCCCGGGTTCACGCCATTCTCCTGCCTCAGCCTCCTGAGTAGCTGGGACTACAGGCGCCCACCAGCATGCCCAGGTAATTTTTTGTATTTTTAGTAGAGACGGGGTTTCACTGTGTTAGCCAGGATGGTCTTGATCTCCTGACCTTGTGATCCACCTGCCTCGGCCTCCCAAAGTGCTGGGATTACAGGCGCCTGGCCTATTTATTGTTATTTTATTTATTTTTATTTTTTTGAGACAAGGTCTTGCTCTCCTGCCTCAGCCTCCCAAGAAACTGGGATTACAGGTGTCCACCACCATGCCCAGCTAATTTTTGTATTTTAATAGAGATGAGGTTTCACCATTTGCTGAGACTGGTCTCAAACTCCTGGACTCAACCAATCCTCCTACCTCAGCCTCCCAAAGTGCTGGGATTACAGGCATGAGCAACCACACCAGGCCTTATAGCATTATTTAATGCCACATCCATGTACCACCTAAATTATCTAGCTTATGGACAATAATAATCTTCAGACCACACCTTGCAGCCATTCCTCACTTTGGGGAAACTGGCACTGCCAGAGTTTCTCAAAGCATTTTCCATAGTGATTTGATAGGCATTAAACTGATCTCCTAATCCAAGACTTTTTTCAATCCTTATGTATTGAATGAAGAACAGTTTCACTTTTTTAGGACCAAAGATTGTTTACCAACAACTTACCTAATATTAAAATATGGTTTTAATGCCCATTTGCTTTAGGGCAAATAGGAGGGTTATAAAACCTCACTGGATGGATCCAAGAGGAGAAAAAAAAGATTGGCTTTAAGGGCAAAACAAGAATGCCTAATTAGCTTTTTGTTTTGTTTGGGTGACATCACATGTATCATTAGGCTTAGAAAGTTCATTTGCCACCTTATTTGTATGAGTTTTTGAGTTCCTTCCATATCTATTTTCCTGCATTGGGGCTTTTTTTTTTTTTTTTTTTGAGATGGAGTCTCACTCTGTGGCCCAGGTTGGAGTGCAGTGGCATGATCTCGGCTCACTGCAACCTCTGCCTTCAGGTTCAAGCGATTCTCCTGCCTCAGCCTCCTGAGTAGCTGGGACTACAGGCGCCTGCCACTATGCCCGGCTAATTTTTGTATTTTTTAGTAGAGACAGGTTTCACCATATTGGACAGGTTGGTCTCGAACTCCTGACCTCGTGATCTGCCTGCCTCGGCCTCCCAAAGTGCTGGGATTACAGGCGTGGGCCACCGCGCCCGGCCGCGTTGGGGCTTTTAGAATTGAATTTACTGTCTGTGAGAGTTCTCTTCTATTTCAATTTTAGGGCTAAAGAATGTGGTTTTTTTTCCCTCCAGGCAAATGAGATTAAATAAATATTTAAATTTTGTGTGAAGTTTATTTAACATTTTCCACTCTTTGCTATTGCTTAAGTGCAAAGTTTTGTCTTTTTTTAAACATTATAATTGCTACTTAGAATTCTAAGCTGTAATTTTGCTGTTATGTAAATTACACAACTTCAGTAGTAAAACCAAGCAAATAGTATTTATTCCTTCCTCTGCCTTGGAAACTGATTCCTTCTGAAAATAATTGCAGAAACTAATGAAAGCAAGATCCAGTTCCTGCCTAGATTTGGCTGGTCTGATTTTAAGCCACTCCCCAGAGGAAATAACAGATAAAATGATGCAATACTAGCTAGCATTCCTGGCTGTTTCTGACAATCCAGGAGCTATGTGACTAATATATCAAGTGAAAAAAATATTTCCTTGATTAAAGTCATAATAACATATTATGTGTAATAACACAGGGAGTATAGATGACTCAGATTCCAGGAATAATAGAAATTGGTGGCTCAGCAACTTAAAGCAGCTAGAAGGGATTGTTATGCCACATGGGGGCTGGAGAAGGGCTTGCCAATTGCACACTGAAGTTAAACAAAAGCCTAACTTAATTTTTATTCCTGGTTTAAAAAAAGTCTATTATGTACATCCAGCCAAAAAACCAGGGCCTTAAACAAGATAAATGCGTATTTTCTCTCAATTAAACACTACACAGGTAGTCCAAGGCTTCAATGACTCTCCTTGGTCCCAAGCTGCTTCTTTTTTAATTTTTTTGAGACGGAGTCTCGCTCTGTCGCCCAGGCTGGAGGGTAGTGGCGCGATCTCGGCTCACTGCAAGCTCCGCCTCCCGGGTTCCCGCCATTCTCCTGCCTCAGGCTCTGGAGTGGCTGGGACGACAGGCACCCACCATAACACCCGGCTAATTTTTTGTACTTTTTAGTAGAGACGGGGTTTCGCCATGTTAGGCAGGATGTCTGAATCTCCTGACCTCGTGATCCGCCCGCCTCAGCCTCCCAAAGTGCTGGGATTATAGGCGTGAGCCACTGCGCCCGGCCCCAAGCTGCTGCTTTCTTGGTTCTCTGCTTTGCAGAGTCAAATGACCTCATTGCCCAAGATGGCGGCATCCAAGTTCCAGGCAGCAAGATGGAGAAAGGAACAAAAAGAAAGCAAAGATACCCACCTGAGACTTGACACTTCCGTTTATATCCCATTGGCCAGAACAAAGTCAGGTGACCGTACATAAGCTACAAGGGAGGCTTGGAAAGGTAGGCTTTCTTTCTGAAAACATTCAGCCCTGCTGAGAATTCAATTCCATGGAAGAAAGAGACAGGATCTTGACAACTAGAAGTTTCATTAAAAAAAAAAACAGGCTGGGCGCGGTGGCTCATGCCTGTAATCCCAGCACTTTGGGAGGCCGAGGCGGGCAGATCACGAGGTCAGGAGATCGAGACCATCCTGGCTAACACGGTGAAACCCCGTATCTACTAAAAATACAAAAAAATTAGCCAGGTGTGGTGGCGGGCGCCTGTAGTCCCAGCTACTCCAGAGGCTGAGGCAGGAGAATGGCGTGAACCCGGGAGGCAGAGCTTGCAGTGAGCTGAGATCGCGCCACTGCACTCCAGCCTGGGCGACAGAGCAAGACTCTGTCTCCAAAAAAAATAAAAAATAAAAAAAACAGGCCAGGCGCGGTGGCCCACTCCTGTAATCCCAGCACTTTGGGCGGCCGAGGTGGGTGGATCACATGAAGTCAGGAGTTCGAGACCAGCCTGGCCAACATAGTGAAACCCCGTCTCTACTAAAAATAAAAAAAAAAATTAGCTGGGCGTTGTGGCGCGCAACTGTAGTACTAGCTACTCCGGAAGCTGAGGCAGGGGAATCTCTTGAACCCGGGAGGCGGAGGTTGCAGTGAGCTGAGATCACGCCACTGCACTCCAGCCTGGGTGACAGAGTGAGACTCTGTCTCAAAAAAACAAACAAAAAACCAAAAACAAAAAACCTTTTACTTTTTCTTATTATTTTTTTGAGTCAGAGTCTTCCTTTGTCACCCAGGCTGGAATGCAGTGACACTATCTTGGCTCACTGCAACCTCTGCCTCCCAAGCTCAAGAAGTCCTCCCACCTCAGCCTCCTGAGTAGCTGGAACCATAGGCATGTGCCACATCACCTGGATAATTTTTTTTGTGTTGTTTATAGAGACGGAGTTTTGCCATGTTGCCCAGGCTGGTCTAGAACTTCTGAGCTCAAGCAGTCCTCCAGCCTCGTCCTCTCAAAGTGCTGGGATTATAGGTGTGAGCCGCCAGGCCCAGCTGATAACTAGAACTGTCTACCAAAACATAATTGCCTTTCTGGGCTTAGCCCAGAGTTTCATGTAGATAAAGAAAATATTCATTAATTCATTTAGTCATTCAGTTGCTTAATTCAATAAATATTTATTTACTTTTGAGACAGAGTCTCGCTCTGTCGCCCAGGCTGGAGTGCAGTAGCGTGATCTTGGCTCACTGCAACCTCCGCCTCCTGGGTTCAAGCAATTCTGCCTCAGCCTCCTGAGAAGCTGGGACTACAGGTGCACCACTGCACCTGGCTAATTTTTGTATTTGTAGTAGAGATGGGGTTGTGCCATGTTAGCCAGGCTGGTCTTAACCTCCTGACCTCAGGTGATCCACCCGCCTCAGCCTCCCAAAGTGCTGTGATTACAGGTGTGAGCCACTGCACCCGGCCAATAAATATTTATTGAGTACCTACTATGTGCCAGGCACTGTTCTATGGGCTGAGATATACTGGTAAATAAAACAAAGTCCCCTGTCCTCTTGGGGCTTACATCCTAGCAGGAAGGGAAAAACAATAAATAATAAATATAAGTAGTTACATTACTGCTGTGGACTAAATGTTTGTGCCCCTCCAAAATCATATGCTGAAATTCTAACCCCCAGTGTGATGGAATTAGGAGGTGGGCCCTTTGAGAGGTGATTACATCATGAGGGTGGAGGCCTCATGAATGGAATGAGTGCCCTTATTAGAAGAGACACAAGAGCTTGCTCTTGCTTTCTGCTGTCTGCTATGTGAAGATAAGATACTAGAAGGTGGCCAGCTATGAACCAGGAAGTGGGTCCTTAGTAGACACTGGATTTGGCAGTGCCTTCATCTTGGACTTCTCAGCCTTCAGAGCTGTGACAAATAAATTCTTGTTTTTTAAGCCACCCAGAGGCCATGCCAGAGGCTCATGCTTGTAATTCTAGCACTTTGGGAGGCTGAGGCAGGAGGATTGCTTCACCCCAGGAGGTTGAGGCTGCAATGAGCCAGGATCATGTTACTGTACTCTAGCCTGGTAACAGAGTGAGATCCTGTCTATTAAATAAATAAAGCCACCCAATCTGTGGTAATTTGTTATAGCAGGCTGAATAAGCTAAAACAATTACATAGTGTATTAGAAAGAGTAAGTTAATAGATATAATAAATTATGTTTTTTGTTTTTGTTTTTTTTTTTGAGACAGAGTCTTACTCTGTCACCCAGGCTGGAGTACAGTGGCACGATCTTGGCTCACTGCAACCTCTGCCTTAGCAATTCTCCTGCCTTAGCCTCTAAAGTAGCTGGACTACAGGTGCACGCCAGCACACCGAGCTAATTTTTGTATTTTTAGTAGAGATGGGGTTTTGCCATGTTGGCCAGGCTGGTTTCAAACTCCTGACCTCAGGTGATCCACCCGCCTCAGCCTCCCAAAATACTGGGATTACAGGCATGAGCCACTGCGTCTGGCCGATACACTAAATTATCACAGTAAAAAAGAAAAATGAGGAAAGGGATGTGGAAGCGGAGGGAGTTGGTGGCAATTTTACATATGTGGTCAGGGGTTGTCCTCATTGAGAAGGTGACAATTGTGCAGAGGGAGTGAGGTCTGCAGAACTCCAGGGGATGAGGCTTCCGGGCAGAGGGAACAGCCAGAGCAACGGGCAAAGGTGGGAGCAGGACTGATGTGGGGAAAGAGGCAGGGAGACCGGAGCTGGCTGGAGCAGAATGAATATTGAGGGGAGTAGAGGAAGTAGGGGAAGTCAGAGGAAGCTGGTTCCTCTAGGGTGGGCTCTTATGGTAGTAAGGACTTTGGCTCTTACTCTGTGAAAATGGGAGCTATTGCAGTGTTTGGAGTTGTAGAACTCTAAATGCATAGTGTTTATAAATAAATAGTCATTTCTCTTTTGGAGAGAGGGCTAAACATTTAATAACTGCTGGGGTGCATCACTTTAAAAGTTTGAAGACCTCTAGCTGGACGTATTTTCTGCATCTGTGTAACAACAGCTGAGAAATAATGCCATTCTACTTCACTAACTTTTCTTTCTTTCTTTTTTTTTGAGAGAGAGTCTCACTTTGTCATCCAGGGTAGAGTGCGGTGGCATGATCTCAGCTCACTGCAAACTCCGCCTCCCAGATTGAGGCAATTCTCCTGCCTCAGCCTCCCACATAGCTGGGATTACAGGTGCCCACCACCACACACGGCTAATTTTTGTATTTTTAGTAGAGACGAGGTTTCACCATGTTGGCCAGGCCGGTTTCGAACTCCTGACCTCAGATGATTCGCTCGCCTCGGCCTCCTAAAGTGCTGGGATTACAGGCATGAGCCACTGCACCCAGTACTAACTTTTATTTCTGATCAAAATTTCATTTATGAGCTATATTGGACAACCCTGGGTGACCATAATTATTACATTCATTTACATGTAGTGGGAGATCAGTGTGGCCCAGTACTCTTCTAAGTCCTTTGTTCAGATGAGCCTGTTGAATCCTCACAACCACTCTATTATTATTACCCATTTTATAGATGAGGAAACAGAGAGGTGAAGTTACTTGCCCAAGGTCACACAGCTAGCAAGGGGTGAAGCTGGAGCTGAACCCCAGGCTTATGTGTAGCCCACGCTCTTCACACTATGCCAAATTGCCTCTGAGATGATTCAGAGGCTTGGTGTATCCCATAAACCAAATGAACCAAGAAATGTATTCAACAGTGGCATCCTATTTAAACCTGGTGGAAGCAAAGCACTGCTCTGAACAGCAAGGAGGGCTGCCACCTGCCCTTTCTGGTCTGCAAGACTTTTTTTTTTTTTTTTTTTTTTTGGAGACAGAGTCTCGCTCTATCACCCAGGCTGGAGTGCAGTGGCGTGATCTCAGCTCACTGCAACCTCCGCCTCCTGGGTTCAAGCAATTCTTGTGTCTCAGCCTCATGAGTAGCTGGGATTACAGGTGCATGCCACCACACCTGGCTAATTTTTGTATTTTTAGTAGACTGGGTTTCACCATGTTGGCCAGGCTAGTCTTGAACTCCTGACTTCAAGTGATCCGCCTGCTTTGGCCTCCCAAAGTGCAGGGATTACAGGCGTGAGCCATCACGCCCAGCCAAGGTCTGTAAGTCTTGATGTTGATAGGATTTGCTGATCCAACATCTGAGAGTCTGTATGTAGGACCGGAGATGTCCTTGAGGATCATGATGATGGCCTCATGTTACCTGGTGTTCCTGGCAGAATGGCCTCATTCAAGTCCAGCTTCCTGGGTCTTCCTCTGTCCTTCATGCTGTCCTTCTTATAGCTTGCTACTTAAAATCACTACTAATATCATGTCCAACTGAAATACAGTAGAGAATAAAGAAAACAGGCAAGCCTTGGCTCAGGGAAGACTTGGGTTTGAATTTTGGCCCTGGTGCTTCATAGCTGTGTGACCTTGGGCAGGCCATCTAACCTCTGAGCCTTAGGTCCCTCAGTGTGGATCTTACCTCAGAGGTTCTGGGGAGGATTAATTAAGATTATGCATGTAAAAAGCACATAATAGAAGCTCCACAGATGTTTCCTATTGTCACTTTTAAACCTGTGTAACCCATGTACTATTTTCCTGTAAAACCTGAATATAACTGTTCAGAAAAGCAGAAAACTCAAATTAGAATCCAGAAATATTTGTACTTCAATAACTTGAGATGCTCCTGCCCTCCCCCGCTCTAGCAGTCAGTTCTGCTGTAACCTTTATTGTGAAAACACAGATTTGTTCCAGTTGACTGGTATATTAGGGAGCAATAGCATCTATGAACATAACATACATTTTGCATTTGCTTATGTGCAAGTTCATTTGCAGGAAACACTAGCTGAACACTGAAAACTGCACCCAGGTAAACAGAACCACATAGATATACACAAAATGCACACACCTATACATCTCCAGGGACTTCGGCTCACCACGTGTTAGGAGCCACACTCATCTATACCTGGCCTGTCTCATTTCAGATAATCCTCCATCGCTTCACGATGGCCCACAGGCTGCAATTTTTTTAGAATCATATTTCCACAAGCAAACTTGAGGACTTTTTAAAAGTAAAGTGCCATTAATCTTAGCGTTTATATACTTTTAAGGAATTTAATATGTGTAAAACTGTGCTAAAATTTTTATTGTGTGTGTGTGTATTTTGAGACAGGGTCTTGCTCTGTCACCCAGGCTGACATGCGATGGTGCAATCATGGCCCACTGCAGCCTTGACCTCTCACACTCAAGCAGTCCTCACACCTTAGCCTCTCAAGTAGCTGGGATCACAGTCACACATTTGTATTTTTAGTAGAGACAGGGTTTCACCATGTTGCCCAGGCTGGTCTCCGACTGCTGAGCTCAAACAATTTGTTCGCCTTGGCCTCCCAAAGTGCTGGGATTACAGGTGTGAGCCACCCACCGTGCCTGGCCATGATTTTTGTTAAGTTCTCATCTTTTAACAAATGTGTCACTGATGAGGTTTTTGAGTGTAGGCCACTACCCCTATTTTTCCATAAGCCCTGTGGTTTTTATTGTACAATGTTCTTTGCACAGTGATTTTTAGGAATGCATGTGTCATCTTATAGAACTGACTGTGCTACGAAGTGAATTACATGTTCATTGTAGAAAAATTAGAAAAGGGCGGCCAGGTGCTGTGGCTCACACCCGTAATCCCAGCACTTTGGGAGGCCGAGGCGGGCGGATCACCTGAGGTCGGGAGTTCAAGACCAGCCTGACCAACATGGAGAAACCCCGTCTCTACTAAAAATACAAAATTAGCTGGGCACAGTGGCACATGCCTGTAATCCCAGCTACTTAGGAGGCTGAGGCAGGAGAATTGCTTGAACCTGGGAGGCAGAGGTTGCAGTGAGCCAAGAACGTACCATTGCACTCCAGCATGTGCAACAAGAGCAAAATTCTGTCTCAAAAAAACAAAAAAAACAAATGCAACAATAGGGATTTCATGCATTAAATCTATACCTACAACTTTACTTTTTATAGGCTGTACTATATTTTATTGTATGGATGAACCCCAATTTGTGTTTAAAAACGATATTTTTTTTTCTGATTTTAAAAAGAATGCATTTGATGTAAATAAATTCAAACATTCTAGTAGTCTATCATGTAGGAAGGAGAGGTCTCCCATGGTCTCACCCCAAGCATCCATTTGCCTATCTATCTGGTAAATATGCATTGAGAATTCTTCCTACGCTGGGCTCTGGGCTAACCTGAGGATTCAACCAAGGAAACAAGCAAACAACAGGCACAGAAGCTGTTCTCAAGGAGCCAACAGTATAGTAAGAGTGAAAGGTATTAAAGAGTCTCACAAGGCAATATAAAATTATATGATGTACTAAGTGCTTTGTGGAAAATGTGCAGTTTGCACTGAGATGCTACCATGGGAGATGAAGGGGATGTGTTTATGTGTGACGTGTCTGACCACGCCTCCCTAAACTGATGCTACTGAGAGAGGGACCACTGGCAAAAGCATAATGCATATTCATCCTGTTTGATTTTTCTGCAATGTACACACTAATGTTTGTTCTTTTCCAGTAACAGAATCATGTTTATTAATTTGTCTAACACTCACCTGTTTTTGCCTAACAAATTACCCAAGGCAGCTTTCCAAGGCCAAACAGCACAGTAGGTAAGATCCTGGCCTCTGGATTCAGATGAGCCTGGGTTCAAATCCTGACTCTGCCTTTCACTAGCTGTGTGATCCTGGGCAAGGTCCCTTACTCTGTCTGCCTTAATTTCTTCGTCTGCAAATAGGAATGACAGAAGAGTCTCTACCCCTTTCAAAGTGTTGTAAAAAGATTAAAAAGAGATGATAAATGTAAAATTCTCAGCACTTAGCATATGTTAGATACTGTTTTAATGGTTGTGTGGTATTTGCTTGTTTAAATCAGTTTCTCGGTCTCTGCAGTATTGACATTTTGAATCAGATAATTCTTTGCGGTTGGGGCTGTTCTGAGCAAAGGATGCTTAGCAGCATCCCTGCTCTGTACCCATTGAATGCCAGTGGCGTCACCCCAACTTGTGACAACAAAAAATGTCTCCAGACATTAAAAATGTCCTAGGGGGTGGAGTGGAGGGAGGCAAAAATTGTCCTTGGTTGAGAAGCACTACTTTAAATGTACACATTTTAAATATATACATAGGCTGGGAATGGTGGCTTATTCCTATAATCCCAGCACTTTTGGAGGCCAAGGCAGGAGAATCAGTTGAGGCCAGGAGTTGAAGACCTGTCTGGGCAACACAGTAAGACCCTCATCTGCAAAAAATAAAAATACAAATTAGCCAGGTATAATAGTGCACGCCTGTGGTCCCGGCTATTTGTGAGGCTGAGTTGGGAGGATTGCTTGAGCCCAAGAGGTCAAGGCTGCAGTGAACTGTGATTATGGCATTGCACTCCAGTCTGGGCGACAGAGCAAGACCCTGTCTCTAAATAAATAAATACACACATATCCATAATATAAAACATGTAATATGGCTGGGTGTGGTAATCCCAGCACTTTGTGGGGCCAAGGCAGGCAGATCACCTGTGGTCAGGAGTTTGAGACCAGCCTGGTTGACATGGTGGAAACCCATCTCTACTAAAAAAAAAAAAAAAAAAGTAGCTAGGCATGGTGGTGCATGCCTGTACTCCCAGCTACTCAGAAGGCTGAAGCAGGAGAATCGCTTCAGACCGGAAGGCGGAGGTTGCAGTGAACCAAGATCACACCACTGCACTCCAGCATGGGTGACAGAGCGAGACTGTCTCAAAAAAAACAAGCAAGCCATGTAATGTGTTATATATTTAAATATAATAAAGTGTTATTTATTAAATATAAACAAATACTGTGTTTATGGTGAAGGCATTAAAATATGCTGTTTTGGCATTTTGACTATTTCTATTTACTTACACACACACACACACACACACACACACATATATTTTTAAGATGGAGTCTTGCTCTGTTGCTCAGGCTGGAGTGCAGTGGCATCATCTCGGCTCACCACAATCTCTGCCTCCCGGGTTCAAGCATTCTCCTGCCTCAGCCTCCCGAGTAGCTGGGACTACAGGCACGTGCCACCATGCCCAGCTAATTTTTGTATTTTTAGTAGAGACGGGGTTTCACTACGTTGGCCAGGCTGGTCTTGAACTCCTGACCTCGTGATCTGCTGGTCTCAGCCTCCCAAAGTGCTAGGATTATAGGCGTGAGCCACTGTGCCCAGCCAACTATTTATATTAAAGGTATATAAAAAACAGGTGTAGTCCTAGCTACTTGGGAGGCTGAGGCAGGAGGATCCCTTGAGCCAAGGAGGTTGAGGCTGCAATGAGCTGTGATTGCACCACGCTGCACTCCATCTTCGGGGACAGAGTAAGACTGTGTCTCAAAAAAAAAAAAAAAAAAAGAAAGAAAGAAAGAAAGAAAGAAAATAAAAAGAATTATTATACTGTATCTTTTTTTTTTTTTTCGAGACAGAGTCTTGCTCTGTCACCCAGGCTGGAGTGCAGTGGCACGATCTCACCTCACTGCAACCTCCACCTCCCGGGTTCAAGAGAATCTCCTGCCTCAGCCTCCTGAGTAGCTGCAATCATAGACAGCTACCACCACGCCCAGCTAATTTTTGTATTTTTAGTAGAGATGGGATTTCACCGTGTTAGCCAGGCTGGTCTTGAACTCCTGACCTCATGATCTGCCCGCCTTGGCATCCCAAAGTGCTGAGATTACAAGCGTGAGCCACCGTGCCCGGCCTATTATACTGTATCCTAACTGTACCTTTTCTACTTTTAGATAGGTTTGAAGGCACAAATACTACTGTGTCACTACTGCCTATGGTATTCAGAACAGGCACGTGCTGTGCAGGTTTGTAGCCTAGGAGCAATAGGCCATATTGTCTAGCCTGAGTGTGCGGTAGGCTACACCATCTAGGTTTGTGTAAGTACAGTCTAAAATGTTCCCACAACAGTGAAATCGCCAAATGATACATTTCTCAGAACAGAAATATTATTCCTTTTTAAGGAAAACATAATGAGGACAGTCAAAAAAGTTGAAGAGAAACAAAAAGCCATGTATGTGGGAAGGAGAAATCTAAGTAAACAAAAGGCAGTCTCAAACATAAGTAAAAGTGATGTGGTTTCTAATTTCCACCAAAGCAAAATGTGGACCAGATGGGGTTGGGGGTGAGCTGGCCGCATAGAGGAATGCAGTTTGCTTTGGGGAAAGAAGCTATTTTTTGTGTTTGTGTGTGTTTCTGTGTGGGTGTCTGTGGGGGTATTTGTGTCTGTGTGTGTGTCTGTGTGTCTGTCTCATTTCAGTCAATTGACTGAAATGTCGTTATGCAGCACATCACTATCAATGTTTGTGTATATTTTACGTTTCAGTTTTTATATCTTATATAATGTATTACACTTATATGTGAATATTTTATCTTATCCATTGTAGGGAGAGTCTATGTGTGTGTGTTTGTGCGTGTGAGCAACAGAGGTTGGGGAAGGAGGAAGTGTGGCCAAAACGATTTTGTGGTCAATGACCCTTTGGTAAAGGCACACACAGGCATGTTTAGAAACACTTATGGGAAGAAAACTATCCCCGCAGGTACACACCCACTTTCAGATCATATAAATCTCACTTTTCCCCTTACACAACAGATGCAGGAAGCACTTAAGGAGGGTGTCTACCCAGCCTGAACAATAAGTCTTTTCCTCTCCTTGTTCCCCATCTGAGTTTCCATTCCCAGGGGCAGAGTCTGGGGCTGGGAAGGGCTGCTTGTCAGGGAGCCTGAGGGTGAAAGCAAAGAGGCTTTGGTCTGTCCTGTTGAAGGAGTCACAGACAGCGGGGGATGCTGATGGACATCAGTGATAACAGCTGGCACCTACCATGCCCTGTCCTAAGCATACCACATCAACTGGCTCCTTTCACCCTCAGAGAAAGCCCAGGAAGACAATATAATTATGCCTATTTTACAGGTGAGGAAACTGAGGCACCGAAAGGAGAAATCGCAGGTTCCACAGCTTGCAAGGGACACAGTTGAGATTTGAACCTAGTCAGCTGCCTCCGGAGTCCAAGCTTTACCCTAGACCAGTGGATCTCAGGGGTGGTAGAGGGTGTGTGGGTATTTTGACCCCTAGAGCAGCAGTCCCCAACCTGTTTGGCACGAGGGACTGGTTTTGTGAAAGACGGTTTTTCCACAGACTGGGGTTGGGGGGCGAGGGGATCGTTTCAAAATGATTCAAGCACATTGCATTTATTGTGCACTTTATTTCTATGATTATTACATTGTGATATATAATGAAATAATTCTACAACTCACCATAATTTAGAATCAGTGGGAGCCCTGAGCTTGCTTTCCTGCAATGTGACGGTCCCATCTGGGGGTGATGGGAGACAATGACAGATCTTCAGGCATTAGATTCTCATAAGTGGTGTGCAGCCTAGATCTCCTGCATGTGCAGTTCACAATAGGGTTCGTGCTCCTATGAGAATCTAATGCCCGCAGTAAATACAGATGAATCTTTGCTCACTTGCCTGCCGCTCACCTCCTGCTGTGTGGCCCGGTTCCTACTGGTCTGTGGTCCGGGGTTGGGGACGCCTGCGCTAGAGGACGTATGGTAATGTTTGGAGTCATTTTTAGTTGTCATGATTGGAGGATGCTGCTAGGATCTAGCAGGTAGAAGCTGAGATGCTACTAAACACATCATACAAGACGCACGACAGCTCTCTCCCCACCAAATCATCCACTGCAAATGTCAACAGTACTGCTGTTAAAAACTCTGTCCTAGACTATTTTAGGAAAAGACTACTTTTCTTCTAGAACTCTAAAAAATTATTTTGTTTGCTCTCTAAATTACAAATCATACATGCTCACTGGAAACATAGAAACAATTAGATGTTTATAAAGGAAGACCTGAAAGATTCTCTCCCTCGTTCCACGCCCTGCGGTAAACACTATCAACAGTGTGGCATATTCTGCTGCAGCCTTTTCTATTACAGACCTTTGTTACATTGTCAGTCTATCTACTTACATCTTTATCTCTTTTTCTCCCTTTTTCAAAAATAGAAGCCTACGCATATTTTCCTTTTTTTTTTTTTTTTTTTTTTTTGAGACAGGTTCTTGCTTTGTTGCCCAGGCTGGAGTGCAGTGGCAGATGTATTAGCCTGTTCTCACGCTGCTAATAAAATCATACCTGGGTAATTTATAAAGGAAAGAGGTTTAATGGACTCACAGTTCCATGTGGCTGGGCAGGCCTCACAATCGTGGCAGAAGGCAAAGGGGAAGCAAAGGCACATCATACATGGTGGCAGGAAAGAGAGCTTGTGTATGGGAACTCCCATTTATAAAACCATGAGATCTCGTGAGACTTATTCACTATCATGAGAACAGTATGGGGGAAATCGCTGATTCAGTTATCTCCACCTGGCCCTGCTTTTGACACGTGGGGATTGTTACAATTCAAGGTGAGATCTGGGGACACAGCCAAACCATATCACACAATCATGGCTCACTGCAGCCTTGAACTCCTGGGCTCAAGTGATCCTCCCACCTCAGCCTCCCAGGTAGCTAGGACTACAGGCACACACCATCATGCCCGGCTAATGTTTTGTATTTTTTGTAGAGACAGGATCTCACTATGTTGCCCAGGCTGGTCTTGAATTCCTGGACTCAAGCAATCCTCCCATCTAGGCCTCCCAAAGTGTTGAGATTACAGGCATGAGCCACTGTGCCTGGTCCACATCTTTCACATCTTTTTCATTCAGTGCTGAACTCCAAACCACAAACTTTGCACCTGCTGTTCTTTCTTTCTGGAACAGTCTTCCCCCAGGTATCTGTAGACCTGCATCCCTGGATGTATTAAAATCTGAGCATATCTTCTCCTTAAAAGGGAGCTCCCTGACTTCCCTCTGTAAACCATTTCCTCTTCTAACTCCTCCTTTTTTTTTTAGATGGAGTTTCACTCTCACTCTGTTGCCAGGCTGGAGTGCAGTGGCGCAATCTCGGCTCAATGCAACCTCCACCCGCTGGGTTCAAGCGATTCTCCTGCCTCAGCCTCCCAAGAAGCTGGGATTACAGGCATGCGCCACCGCACCCAGCTAATTTTTGTATTTTTAGTAGAGACAGGGTTTCACCATGTTGGCCAAGATGGTCTTAATCTCCTGACCTCGTGATCTGCCCGCCTGGGCCTCCCAAAGTGCTGGGATTACAGGCGTGAGCCACCGTGCCTGGCCTCCACCTCCTCTTCTTACCCAGTGTGACTTTTTTTTTTTTTGCAGGTCTCCTCTCTGACACGTGGGCAGATGCTTCTTAGCTTGTTTGCTGGTTGTGCCCTTCCTAGAATGCTGGCTCCATGGTGGCAGAAATTGTGTCTGTCTTTCATAATGTGTGTCCCCAGCACCTAAAGCAGAGTCTGGCACCTAATAGACACTCAATAAATATTTATTATTGGCCGGGCACGGTGGCTCACGCCTGTAATCCCAGCACTTTGGGAGGCCAAGGTAGGGAGATCGCTGGAGGTCAGGAGTTCGAGACCAGCCTGGCCAACATGGTGAAACCTCATCTCTACCAAAGATACCTTTGGGTGTGGTGGCACGCTTGAACCCAGGAGGCAGAGGTTGCAGTGAGCCAAGATCATGCCATTGCACTCCAGCCTGGGCAACAGGGTGAGACTCTGTCTCAAATAAATAAATAAAATAAATAAAATTTATTATAATCAACAAATGGATAAATGAAAGAACAATGAATGTATCATATATATCCGTTGATGTCCATGTATGCAAATAAAACCATATCTCATTCCCTTTGATGGCTACCCAATATTCATTTTACTATTCTCTTTCTCCTTTTTTTTTTTTTTTTTGACATGGTTGGCTCTGTCACCCAGACTGGAATGCAATGGTGCAATCTCTGCTCACTGCAACTTCCACCTCCCAGGCTCAAACGATCCTCCCATCTCAGCCTCCTGAGTAGCTGGGACCAAAGGCACACACCACCATGCCCGCCTAATTTTTGGTAGAGACGGGGTCTCACCATGTTGCCCAGTCTGGTCTCAACTCCTGAGCTCCAGCAATCTGCCCATCTCGGCCTCTCAAAGTGCTGGGATTACAGGCCTGAGCCACCGCACCTGGCCATTTTACTATTTTCAAGTTGATGAAAACATAAGTTGTCTGTATTTTTTCCTTTTGTGGGGGACAAATGGGAGTGATTTTATGAATCATGCCACAATGAGCATCTTATACACATATTTATACACTTGTGCAGGAATTTCTGTAGGCTAGATTCCCAGAAGCAGAATTGTGGATCAAATGTAAACTTTTTATCAGAGTTGCTACAAATTTGAGTTCCAAAAGTAGAATGCCCTTTTCTTGTCTTTCCTCATCAACACTGGATAATTAGAACTAACATTAATTAACACTAAGTCCTAAGCCCTTTACATGTGTTAATCTAATTAATTCTTAGATAAATCAGAAAATGATAATAGTAAGTGATTATAGAAAATGATTATATAGGACATGCTGAACACTGTCCTAAGTGTTTTTGTTTTGTTTTGTTTTCTGTTTTTTGAGACAGAGTTTTGCTCTTGTCACCCAGGCTGGAGTGCAATGGCGCCATCTCAGCTCACTGCAACCTCCGCGTTCAAGCAATTCTCCTGCCTTAGGCTCCCGAGTATCTGGGATTACAGGCGCATGCCACCATGCCTGGCTAGTTTTTGTATTTTTAGTAGAGACAAGGTTTCACCATGTTGGCCAGGCTGGTCTCGAACTCCTGACCTCAGGTGATCTGCCAACCTCAACCTCCCGAAGTGCTGGGATTACAGGCGTGAGCCACCACCCCCGGCCCTAAGTGCTTTATGTACATCATCTCACTTAGTCCTTGTAAAAATCCTCTGGGGTGGATACTATTATTATTATTATCATTTTACAGATGAGAAACTCAAGCATGAAACCTTAGGTCTAGTAATTTCTCTAGGATCCGACAGCCAAAAAGTGGGACAGGCCAGGTTGGATCAGAAAGTCCGGTTATAGAATCCTTACTGTAAACCACGCTTCTGTCTTCCTTCTCCATGGGTAAGAGCAATGATTGTCTCCATTTTACAGAGAGGAAAACTGAGGTACAAAGAAGCTAGGAAACTTGGCCAAAAATATTATCAATCTTTTTAATTGGTGCAAATGTGATGGGTGAGAAATGGTATCTTATGGTTCTACTCTCTAAAGATATCTCTTATTCTTTTCTTCTTTGAATTTGAAAACAATTTAATACCTTATTTGGATAAAGTAAATTTCTCAACTGATAAAATATGTATCCTGTTTAAATATAAGTGTCTGGGCTGGGTGCGGTGGCTCACGCCTGTAATCCCAGCACTTTGGGAGGCCGAGGCGGGCGGATCACAAGGTCAGGAGATCGAGACCATCCTGGCTAACACGGTGAAACCCCGTCTCTACTAAAAAATACAAAAAATTAGCCGGGCGTCGTGGCAGGCGCCTGTAGTCCCAGTTACTCGGGAGGCTGAGGCAGGAGAATGGCGTGAACCCGGGAGGCGGAGCTTGCAGTGAGCCCAGATCGCGCCACTGCACTCCAGCCTGGGTGACAGAGCGAGACTCCTTGTCAAAAATAAATAAATAAATAAATAAATAAATAAATAAATAAATGTGTCTGTAAAATGTGAATTCTTTTGCCATCTAGATCCAAATCATTAAAATAAACTCAGATTTCTTTTTACTCCTAAAATGCCTCTTAATAGGGACAGTCACGGTGGCTTACGCCTGTAATCCCAGCACTTTGGGAGACCGAGGCGGGCAGATCACCTGAGGTCGGGAGTTGGAGACCAGCCTGACCAACATGGAGAAACCCCTTATCTACTAAAAAAAAAAAAAAAATACAAAATTATCGAGGTGTGGTGGTGCATGCCTGTAATCCCAGCTACTCGGGAGGCTGAGGCAGGAGAATTTCTTGAACCCAGGAGGCAGAGGTTGCAGTGAGACAAGATCGTGCCATTGCACTCTAGCCTGGGCAACAAGAGTGAAACTCTGTCTCAAAAAAAAAAAAAAAAAAAAGCCTCTTAATATCATTTTTTAATTTTGTTGAGATTCATAGGCGTGAGCCACTGTGCCTGGCCCACATTTTTATTTTTATTTTAAAGAGATGGGGTCTCCCTATGTTGCCCAGGCTGGTCTTGAACTCCTGGACTCAAGCTGTCTTCTCACCTCAGCTCCCAAAGTGCTGTGATTACTGGCATGAGCCACCATGCCTGGCATCCGTATTTTTTTTTTTTTTTTTGAGATGGAGTGGCACTCTGTCGCCCAGGCTGGAGTGCAGTGGCACCATCTCAGCTCACTACAAGCTCCGCCTCCCGGGTTCACGCCACTTTCCTGCCTCAGCGTCCCGAGTAGCTGGGACGACAGGTGCCCGCCACCACACCTGGCTAATTTTTTGTATTTTTAGTAGAGACGGGGTTTCACCGTGTTAGCCAGGATGGTCTCGATCTCCTGACCTCGTGATCCGCCTGCCTCAGCCTCCCACATATTTTTAAGTTAAAGTAATTTAAAGAGACAATAATTTTCTTGAGAGATTAATCGCAAATAAATTTTTTGAGAGATAAGTCACAAAAATATTTGAATTTGCAAGTTTATAATAGCCTGAATGTAACATGGTAGTCTGGGTTTGATCCTAGACAAGGATATTAGTGGAAAAACTGGGGAAATCCAGGAAGCCTGGAGTTTAGTTAATAGTATTTGTCCAATATTAATTTTTTAGTTTGGACAAATGTACCTTTGGTAGGCAAGATGTTACTGTTAGGGGAAGTGAGGTGACAGGAGCTCTCTGTATTAACTTTGCAACTTTTCTATACTTCTAACAATTATTCCAGCTAAAAAGTATATTTTAAATGAGTGTTGAAGGCTATTTTTCAGATCTGTAAACACACTCCCAATGCGGTTAGGCAAACATGGGAAACACCTGGCCATGGCCACATTATGGTAAAAAGAAAAAAAAGATCTCTGTGATCCTTCTGCTGGACAAAAGGGTATATTTAGCCTCAGATTTTTTGCGGTGACCTTTGCATTCTGAAATGAATTAGAGGTTTACGTGTCAGAATGTAAAGAGCAGGAAACCAGGAAGTTGATGGGGAACGACTTTCCTGTTATATTTCACTTGTTTACATACAGCAGCATCACCGAGAGCAGAGATTTTGCTAGATTATGTTGACATCACACATCCCTGATCCACCACTGGGGGCTGAAAGCAGCATGCACCACCCCCAGCCAAATTGCTGGAAATTCCTGCATGAAATTTCAATCGCATGGATTAGCTGTATTATTATTATTATTATTATTAGCTGGGTTATTATTGTTATTATTAGCTGTATTATTATTATCATTATTTTAGCTGAGTTATCTTAATTTGCTCTTTTTCTCTGGCTATTTTGATCTGAAATGAATTACTTATCTTTTCTCTTGTGGGCAGTAAAGAAGTTCTTTTTGTCTCAAATACAATCTAAGATAAATTTTGGAAAGCAAACCATGCTCCTTGACAAATAACTTCGTATTCACCTCTCTTCATGGTAAACATTGGAAATGTGAACATCTGTTTGTCTCTCGTTTGTTCTTTAACAAATGTAACATTTTCAATACAGATAACAAAAAGTCCAATTTCAGAGAATTCTGCCTATCTAGCTCACCCCTCTATACCAGGATCTGATACAGCATCAGACACTCATATTTGTAGGATAGACAAATGAAGAGGAAGAAAATGTCATATAATATTCTTGCATTTAAGATCTTTAGGAAGGATAAAAGCATATTTCTCTGCAGGAATGTTAAAGTAGCATATTTGACAGTGTGATTACAGGAGAGTATGTGTTGCCTTTAGTATTCATTTTTTAGGAATAGTCTTTATTCTAAGCCATTTCCATGTTAATTTGAGGAAGAGGTTATTTTCCACCTTATCACTCAAATCTGACGATGTTTGGCTTCTCAGAAATATCAAAATGCTTACATTTTGTTTTCATTCGTGAAACAAATGTGTGGGTTTTGGTTGGGCTTGGACTCAAATGGCATTTTAAAACAGGAGCATATGTTTCGGGAGCAATTAGCGATTGTTTAATATAACGACCCTGCAGGCTGGAAAGGCTGCAGGTCAGAATTGTTAACAGGCAAAGCAATGAAAAATAGTAAAGCATTAGCAGATAGCATAAATAGTCAAATCTGACCTCCAAAGGTCAAGAGAGAACTAAATAATTTGGTCGCAGCACTGACTGATTTAAATCAATGCAATCCCAATTTCCTTTTTTGCCGGTTTGCCTTTGGTATTCCACGGTCTAGTACTCGCCAGGAGTCAGGAGAGAGAACAGGGTAGGGTCTACTCAGTGATATAATTTTACTAAATGTGGGTGGTTTCGAGAGAAAAAATAGCCAAAAGTATTTCAAGGACCAAATGAAATTATTTAAACAGAATGCCATTGTGTCCGTCCTCTTAACTACTTGGTTTTGTTTCTCTAAGGATGATTTATGATGGTAACACCGACACAAATACATGATTAACCATGGGAGCATTTTGCATCTCAGGTTTCCCACATCTTTTCTCATTTGTAGGCTTCTTAGATTTAAAATTATACCTTTACCCTATGAAACTGAAAAATCAGCAAAATTCGTAAATTGCTAGACCAAATAAGTTTTTATCTTTTTTAAAGTGTGAAAAAATGATCCCCTGAATTCTTTTGGATTTCTACCTAATTTTTTTTTTTAGTGGAATGATTCCCTCCCTCTTGACTGCTTCTGTCTTCTATTTTTTCATGCAGGACTCTTCTTCGTCATCCCTCACATAGATAATATGTGGCTTGCTCAAATTTATTTTTAAGGTACTATATCCTGTTTTGATCAGGAAAAGTATATTTTAAAGAAAAAAAAATCTTTTGGTGATTACAAAATCACTTTAAGACCCAGGGGGAACTATGCCTCAGTGACAAAACAAATTTGCCACAAATCATTGTACAAAAGAACAGCAGGACCTAAGCCTAAACTCGGGGACCGCTCCCATTCATCTTTCATTTGTTTTGGAAACTCCACCCTCCTCCTGCCATGTTCAATATCTAATTGGCATTCTGACCCTTCAGATAACTCAACATCTGCTACTCTGATGCATCTTGGAAACTCTTTGTTCCCGTAAGGCGGAGTTCAAGGGGCTCTCTTCACTGATACACAAGATTCATGCATGCTATTGTGTACGCAGCTTCTGGTGCTGAATGGAGACAAAACTTTTGCAAGCTAGTATGAAAAATGAAGTGACTCTCATATTCTAACCAAATCATCTTCAGCAGGCTTAAAATTATGCATGGCTGGAGAAGACAGCATTGCATTAACCAAACAAGCTTCGCTTCTTTCATAAGCAATTTAAGGCTGGAATCCACATATCTATTTTTACTGTGACTTGTTTGCATATTTTGGCCTGATAGCCTTTGTTTTTCTCTATTATGAGGCAACATATGTACTGATGTTTAATCTCCTAAAACAGATTATGTAGATATAAACTAGGATTTTTTTTTAAGCAGAATCACACAGGTGATTGATTTTTCAATGTATTATTTCATTGAATCCAAGATACTACAAACTGTACATTTTAGAATTATTTTTATGTACTATAAAGAAAGAAAAACTTATACTAACCAATCTGTTATATGCCTTTGATTCTAAGACGTAGGCCTAATATCTGAGATGTAAAAATGTGAAAAAAAATGCATATCTGGGATTGATGCAATTTGCTAGTAGGTGCACACCCTCGCACAGTTTTGTGGGAGAGATTATGCAATTTATGTTTCTGCAATTTACCAGGAAACTTGCCATCTGCTTCAGCTGTGTTTCTTTCCTTTGGTGGCTGGGTTTTGCTGAGGGATGTCCAATGGCTTTCCCCTACCCTTCGGTTTTGAGACTCATCTAAGGAAGATCCCCTGGTGCCACTTGCTAAGATTGTGTACCCTGGGCTACAAGTCAGAATCACAGTATGGGCAACTGGTTTCCTTTTATGATTTTACTGAGCAGCTTGGTTTAGGGTCAGTAGGATAATGTTTTATTATCTTCTGGGAAGAATTAAAAGACCCACAATGAGCTGAGAAGGGTTTAAGTCCTTTTTTTTAAAGTGTCAGCCATATTTCCCCCCATAATACCTGCATGTGAAAGTTATCTTAAGTTTTGTACCAGCCTAGAAGATTCTACTAGTCTATTGCTAATAGTTTAGGCTTCAGGAGAAGCCAACAAAAGGGTATGAGAAATAATCAGGCCATCAGGAATGTAGGAAAGTTTTACCAAAAAAAACAAAAAACCAAAAACAATCAAGTAACTGGGCCGGGCATGGCAGCTCATGTCTGTAATCCCAGCCCTTTGGGAAGCCAAGGCAGGAGGTCACTTGTGGTGAGGAGTTTGAGACTAGACTGGGCAGCAAAGCAACAGCCCGTCTCTACAAAAATAAACATACAAATTAGCTGGGGGTGGTGGCACGCACCTGTAGTCCCAGCTACTCGGGAGGCTGAGGTGGGAGGATCCCTTGAGGCCAGAAGTTCCAGGCTGCAGTGAGCTATGTTCATGCCACTGCATCCTAGCGGGGGTGACAGAGTGAGACTCCATCTCTTAAAAAAAAAAAAAAAATCCAGTAACTGATTTTTTTTTCCCTTGGTTTAAATGGTCATGAGGGGTGTTATGTTTTGGTTCAAATCTCTGCTCTGCCTTTTTCTAGCTAGGAGACTTTTGGGCAAAGGTTTGCATTTTTGTAATAGGGAGCAATATTCACCTAGCAAGATTAAATGAGTTAATGCATATAACATGTTTAGCTGAGTGTTCTGTGCATATTGTTAATTGTGATTATTCCTGCTTTTGTTAGACACAGTCGCTTTTGACCCAAAGCTGCCAAAATTTCATGCCGATTCCCAAACAGATGCACTGTTCTCCTGACATAGCCTGGAATTCCTCAAAGGGTAAACTCTCACTACTGTTATTAGGATTATTATGAGTAATGTGCTTTTCTTTGTCTCTGTCAGTCCTTCCTTCAAAACTGTAAATCAGTATTTTTCTATATCTAGCTGCAATAACTGCAAATCATCAGGCAAAATGTCTACATGTGCTCCCTTTCCTCTTTCTTTCTTTCTTTCTTTTGAGGTGGAGTCTCGCTTTGTTGCTCAGTCTGGAGTGCAGTGGCATAATCTCGGCTCACTGCAACCTTTGCCTCCCGGGTTCAAGCAATTCTCCTGTCTCAGTCTTCCAGGTAGCTGGGATTATAGGCATGCATCACCATGCCTGGCTAATTTTTGTATTTTTAGTAAAGATGGGGTTTTCACCATGTTGGCCAGGCTGGTATCAAACTCCTGACCTCAGGTGATCCACCTGCCTTGGCCTCCCAAAGTGCTGGGATTATAGGCATGAGCCACTGTGCCCAGCCACCCTTTCTTATTTCTAAGTCCTGTTTATGAGTATTGTTTTCTAGGGCTTTTATTGTTTAAATGCTAGTCTTTCTTTCCTAATAAGTTGAAACAGCTACATAATCAATGACCTATCTTTTGGTCTTCATCCATCATTGTCATCTTTTGACTATGAGCATTATTTGTTAAAATTTCTGAACAGGGTGAAACATGCTGATAATCAGAGATTTTGCTTTGGCTTGATACCTATATGAGGCCTTTCTGTGTGTGAACAACTGGGGACAAAAAGATAAAAGAGACATGGTTTTTGCTGGGGAGAAATGCATAGTAGGGAGGGCAAAAGCCCCAACCCAGCTATTTAATTTATTTACTTTTTAGGACCTTTTAAAACATCTCATTAGCCACCAGACAGGCAGGGCTGGGACTAGAGGGAGGCAGAAAATTTAAGGGGCTGTAAAAAAAACTCAGTAATCAAGATAAATAATATTTCATTGCAATGTTTTGCTCTGCCACTTTTTAGCTATGCGGCTTTGGACAAATTACTCACCTTTTATGTCTAATCTGTCAAATGGGAGGAATGTTCACCTGAGTTGTTATGGATTAAATGAGGTTCAACATTTCCTGATCTGAAATGCTTGGAGCCAGAAGTACTTCGGTTTTGGAATATTTTCAGATTTTGGAATATTTACATTATACTTGAATTTGAAAACCTGATATCTGAAATCTCCAGTGAGCATTTCCTTTGAGTGTCATGTGGGTGTTCAAGAAAGCTTCAGCCTTTGGAGCATTTTGGATTTGTGATATTTAACCAGTAATACATACAATTGCTCAGTGCCCAACAAAAGTCCAAGATGAGCGAAATTCCAAAATTTTAGATAAAGAACAGAATCTGTGAGCAAGGTTTCACTGAATGAGTTTTGAAAAAAATCCAAATGGGTCATTTGGAGCGAAATAACTAACAAGGATTCTGATGCCAAGTAAGGGCAGGCAAGCAAGGCTTGTGCGGATCGTCCCTGTCTCCTCTCTTCTCCTCTCCTTTGTTAAAAACAGGTATCAGGCTGGGCCGGGCACGGTGGCTCACGCCTGTAATCCCAGCACTTTGGGAGGCTGAGGCGGGTGGATCACCTGAGGTCAGAGATCGAGATCATCCTGGCTAACACGGTGAAACCTCGTCTCTACTAAAAGTACAAAAACATTAGCCAGACTTGGTGGCAGACGCCTGTAGTCCCAGCTACTTGGGAGGCTGAGGCAGGAGAATGGCCTGAACCCGAGAGGCGGAGCTTGCAGTCAGCGGAGATCGCACCACTGCACTCCAGCCTGGGCGACAGAGCGAGACTCCGTCTCAAAAACAAAAACAAACAAACAAACAAACAAAACAGGTATCAGGCTGGGCGCCGTGACTCACGCCTGTAATCCCAGCACTTTGGGAGGCCGAGGCAGGTGGATCACTTGAGTCAGGAGTTGAAGACCAGCCTGGACAACATGGTGAAACCCCATCTCTACTAAAAATATAAAAATTAGCTGAGCATGGTGTTGCCTGCCTGTAGTCCCAGCTACATGGGAGGCTGAGGCATGAGAATCACTTGAACCTGGGAGGTGGAGGTTGCAGTGAGCTGAGATCGCACCACTGCACTCCAGCCTGGGTGACAGAGCAAGACATCTGAAAAAAAAGGTGACTGGACACAGTGGCTCATGCCTGCAATCCCAGCACTTTGGGAAGCCGAGATGGGTGGATAGCCTGAGGTCAGGAGTTCAAGACCAGCCTGGCCAACATGGTGAAATCCCATCTCTACTAAAATACAAAAATTAGCCGGGTGTGATGGCGGGTGTCTGTAATCCCAGCTGCTCGGGAGGCTGAGGCAGGAGAATTGCTTGAACCCAGGAGGTGGAGTTTGCAGTGAGCCAAGATTATGTCACTGCACTCCAGCCTGGGCAACAGAGTGAGACTCCGTCTCAAAAAGAAAAGGAAAAAAAAAGGAGGGGGGCGGTATCAAGCAGTGCATAGGATCTAAAATTTGATTTCCTTGACTTCAAATTCTGGATCTATGACTTATTAGCTGGGTGGCCTTAAGAAAGTTACTTAACCTCTCTGAACCACACTTTCCTCACTGTAAAAGAGGGGCAATGAAATAGATCTCACATGAGGACTAAATGAGATCGTCTGTGGAGAGCAAGCACTCAGTCAGGGGCAGTGGTGTTGCTAACGAGACAGTGCAACCCAAAAAAGAAAACCATCATCTCAGTTTACTCAGCTTCTGCTTGCCACTGACGGTGCCAGCCACCACTTTCTGAAGGGCGTCTCTGCCTCATCCATGCAGATAAGATTGTGTTCATGGCCGGGCGTGGTTGCTCACACCTGTAATCCCAGCACTTTGGGAGGCCTAGGCAGGTGGATCACTTACTTGAACCTAGGAGTTTGATACCAGCCCGGGCAACATAGCGAGATCCTGTCTCTACAGAAAATAAAAATTAGCCAAGCATAGTGGCGTGTACCTGTAGTCCCAGCTAGCTACTCAGAAGGCTGAGGTGGGAGGATTGCTTGAGCCTGGAAGTTTGAGCTCATTGCAATGAGCTGTGATCGCACCACTCCACTCCAGCCTGGGCAACAAACCGAGACCTTGTCTCAAAAAAAAAGAGAATGTGTTCATGATTTAGTGCACTTACAAAGCATGGCCAGGTCACAGAACCAACTGATGTAGAACTCTGAATTTTCACACCAACACTGACACTTTTTGGAACTTTTCTTTTTTTTGAGACTACAGGTGTACACCACCACACCCGGCTAATTTTTGTAGTTTTTGTAGAGATGGGGTTTTGCCACGTTGCCCAGGCTGGTCTTGAACTCCTGGGCTCAAGGGATCCATTTGCCTCAGCTTCTCAGAGTGCTGGGATTACAGGTGTGAGCCACGCACCTGGCCTCTTTGGAACATTTAAAAAAGCTTATTATTACAATTATTGTCATAATTGTTTTGGCAAAAATATTCGAACACACCTAAAAGTAGAGTGAATAGTACTATGGACCCTCGTAGGCCATTATCCAGATTCAGTAATTAAGATTTTGCAACACTTACTTCAGAGAGTCTCCTCTCCTTACCCCACCTTTATATTTTAAAGCGTATCACACTGTAGGATGACTATAGTTAATCAAAATATGTTATATGGTTTCAAATAGTTAGAAGGAAGATACTGAATATTCCCAGTGTAAAGAATGATACAAAGATGATGGACATGACTAACTACCCTGATCTGATCACTATACATTATATGTATCACAACATCACTATGTACCGCATAAATGCGCTCAATTATTATTTTAAAAGTTTTTAAAAAGTGTATCATATAATTTAAAAAGTGTTTTTAAAAATGCATCATTGGGCCAGGTGTGGTGGCTCATGCCTGTAATCCCAGCACTTTGGGAGGCTGAGGCGGGTGGATCACCTGAGGTCAGGAGTTCAAGACCAGCCTGGCCAACATGGTGAAACCCTGTCTCTACTAAAAATACAAAAAATTTAGCCAGGCCTGGTGGCAGATGCCTGTAACCCCAGCTACTCGGGAGACTGAGGTAGGAGAATCACTTGAACCCAGAAGGCGGAGGTTGCAGTGACCCGAGATTGCACCACTGGACTCCAGTCTGGGGAACAAGAGTGAAACTCCATCTCAAAAAAAAAAAAAAAAAAAAAAAAAAAAAGCATCCTTGACTTCGTGTCATTTTACCCTGTACACTTAGTATTCATCAATGTTTTTAAAGTTTATTAAAGAAAACTCCCACACAATGCCATTATCTTGTCCAACAAAACAAACAATGTTTCCTTAATATCATCTACTACCCAAAGGTCCTCAGCATCTCAAAAATGCCTGCTTTACCCTGGATTTGATGGAATCAGGATCCAAGCAAGATCTGCCCCACTGCATTTGGTTGTCAAATGAAACCCTTTTCTATAAGAACTCACAGCAGGCAACTGTGGAATTTCTAAACTCTTCAGTTTCTCTGGCTCACAAGCACAGAACACAAACAAACAAACAAAATCCCAACCTATTTTTCAAACTTGTTATTCAAGGAGAAGAGTGTCAAGCTAGAGGCCCTGCAAGCAGCAGAAGGGGTGGTTAAGAAGTGTGTTGGGAGAGATTGTGTTCCTTCGCAGCATGGTGAGCCTCCCAGACTGGATCCAACCTCGTATCCAGGTGTTGGGCCTCAATCCCACTTGAGCCGTTGTTTATCGCCCTCCCGTGGATTAATCCCCTGTCAGTTAGGCCAGAGAAGCTCTGGAGAAGGCCTGCGTAGCATCCCATGTGTCAAGGCCCCCTTTGATACACTTTATCTGCCCTTATCCCTTCAGACGCACTGTGACTCCTCTGCTGGTCATGGCCTCGGAGTTTTAGAATCTCTGCACAGTGACTGACATCCCTCCTATGGAGGAAAGGCAGGGGATTTTTCTTTTTTGGACGGAAATCATTGTTGATCTGATAAGATGTTTTTCAGGGAATCAAATGTCAAACCGGGAGTGCTGTGAGTCAGGGATGAAGTAGCAGTTACAGGACTAAGCAGCTTTGCCTATTCATTTTGACTGCAAGGACGCCGCCTTGGTCTTGTCAAAACTGTGGACCTCATTTTGTTTATTTATTTATTTATTTTTGGATGGGGAAAGGGTGATCCAGGAAAAGTGACGCATGAATAGGATTTCAAATCCTTGTGGGAATTAACACATTGTCATATATTCAAATTTCAATGCTATACTATCATAACTATTCACCCGAGGAAAAAGGAAGGTTACTGCATTTTGTTGTACAATAAATATAAATGTAGTAATGTTAATTAATTAAATCAATGTGGTTGGTTGCATGTTGTTTTTTAGTGGTAACTGCTGCTCTTATTAGTTTTCATACATTTAACATGATTGTTTTACAATTTTCAATCAAATTTTAATTATACAACAAATGCATAAATCCAATTTGTTCTGTAAAAACATGCATGCTTCAGAAATAAAGCTAAAAGTCTTTGATCACCATCCCTAAATTCAGTCCCCATCCTCTTAAGAGGGATCAGTTGCTATCAGGTTGCTATATACAAATAACAGACCTTTATTTCTATGCAAGTACATCCATACATATGTTTTAGGCTTAATTCAGAAATTCTTCCTGGAGTCAATATATGTGTGCTTCATAATTTTTGCCTCCTGAAGATCATGGTAATGCATTTCAGGAGCTATTGTCAAAAAGTGTTAATACACCAATTTGTTGATGCATTGTACCAAATCTAGCCAGCTGTACACATCTTGGCAGGTGTACCCAAATGAACCACTCTTGTTCCCTCTGGAACAAAATTGGAATTGTTAGACAGAATTCCAGTATGATACTGAACATCAACATGTTTGAACAAATGCTGAAAATGGCAGTTCTCTCACCTCCAGCCTTAAATCTTAGATTCCTAAAATTGACCATCGAAGTTGAATGAAAATAAATTTTCCTAAAGCAAGGAGCCCCATTCACCTAACTTCTGCCCTCTCCTGTTAATAACATTTTGCATTATTTTGCCCCATTTATTAAACATATTGAAGAGAAGATGAAACTGGAATAAGATCATTCTTAACCAATATGTTTTGAGTTTTCTAGTGAAAAACAGAAATCCTTTAACATGATTTTTGTCTGACACAATCTTCAAAATTTCCCCAAGCCAATTTTTCTTTTTTGAATATATATAAATTCTGCTGCTTTTAAGTGATACTTGTCCGTTATTAAATTCCTGACGCCGTGCATCCCTGCCACAAAAACAGGATTAGAGAAGTAAAACAGTCAGACACAGATGTTTTTAATATCCTCCTAATAGAAAGCATCAGAAACCCAAGTTCTCATAATTCTAATAAACATAATTATTGCTAATGTGTATTTCACATATCATTCAAAGCACGTTGCATGTATTATCTCATTTCTTGTCAAAATTACCCTAGGTGGTAGATACTACTACTCCAGAAATGCTAAATCTAAGCATTGGGTAAACTGGACAGATCTATGTCCTCCCCTTGTCAGAGCTGACATTTTAGGGGCAAATAGATTAATTAATAAGAAAACAAATGAATACACCAAATCCTCTCAAAGAGTGACTAGCACTAAGAAGACCTAGTGGGACCATCTTTTATCTTCAGAAAAACATGGCATGCAGTCATACTGCTTTTCTGTAGATGAAGAAATTGAGGCGCTGACAAAGTGCCTAAGGCCACAAAGGTGACAAGCGGCAGGCAGAACTAAAGATGGCATCTATGAGTTTGTAACTTTTTGATGCAATGTTTGATGCATGGAAGATTGCGTAATTATTATTGGATCCCTTCTCTTTCCCCACTAGCTTCCCACTGAGAAACCAAATAAAGCTATCCCAACCCACCAAGTATAATTTTTATATTTTTGTCAAAGCAAGAGGGTCAAAATGTTTCAATCGCTCAACCACTATTTCTTGAGTAACTTCTGTGTAGTTGGTTGCCTGGAATGGTTTAGTGAACTGGACAGACATACTCACACAGAGTGCACTGTCTAGTGGGAGATGTGACAGGAAGCCTGCGAATTAATGAACCAGTACATATGATGAAGAGCAATGCATATTATGAAGAAGTAAACTGGGAACGTGGGTAGAAAATGACTTGAGTGGCTGCATGTGAGGGTTTAGCAGGATGGTCAGGGAAGGCTCTCTGAGGAGGTGAATTCTGAGCTGAAAGCTGAATGATGAGATTATGCAAAAAACGTGGGGGAAGTGCATTCTAGGATGGGGGATTAGCACATACAAAGCCCCTGCTGTGGGAACCAGCTTGGCATGTTCAAGGATAGCAAGTAGGCCAGTGTGGCTGATGGAGGGAGGCAGAGAGAGAGGCCAGATCGGAGGGTGCAGGTCCTTGTGGACACTCTAAGGAGGATGGAATTTACTGGAGGGGCCATGGGAGTGATACGATCCAATGAACACAAGTTGTGGTACAACACACTGTTGCATAGTGTTGACGTGGAACATCCCAGATAGTGAGGAATTTGGCACAAGAACTGCTGAATCTCAGGGTCTCAAAAAGTATAGCTAAGCCCTATTTCCTATAGGACACCCACGCAGGGCTCCTAGACAGGCATCACGCAGACTCCAGTGGCTTTGAACACTTCATCCAAATTTATTTATTTTTAAAATTTTTATTCTTGGCCGGGCACGGTGGCTCACGCCTGTAATCCCAGCACTTTGGGAGGCCGAGGCGGGTGGATCATGAGGTCAGGAGATCGAGACCATCCTGGCTAACACGGTGAAACCCTGTCTCTACTAAAAATACAAAAAAAATTATCTGGGTGTGGTGGTGGGCACCTATACTCCCAGGCTGAGGCAGGAGAATGGCGTGAACCCAGGAGGCGGAGCTTGCAGTGAACCGAGATCGCGCCACTGCACTCCAGCCTGGGCGACAAAGTGAGACTCTGTCTCAAAAAAAAAAAAAAAAAAAATGTATTCTTTTAGAGCCAGGGTCTCGCTCTGTTGCCTAGACTTCAGTGCAGTGGTGCAATCGTGGCTCACTGCAGCTTCAACTTCCTGGGTTCAAGTGATCCTCCCGCTTCAGCCTCCTGAGTAGCTGGGACTACAGGTGTGCACCACCACGCCCAGCTAATTTTAAAAATTTTGGGGTCCAGTTGTGGTGGCTCACGCCTGTAATCCCAGCACTTTGGGAGGTCGAGGCGAGTGGGTCACCTGAGGTCAGGAGTTAAAGACCAGCCTGGCCAGTATGGCGAAACCCTGTCTCTACTAAAAATACAAAAATTAGCTGGGCGCAGTGGCACCTGCCTGTAATCCCAGCTACTCTGGGGGCTGAGGCAGGAGGATCGCTTGAGTGCCGGAAGCAGAGGTTGCAGTGAGCTGAGACCACGCCACTGCACTCCAGCCTGGGCGACAGAGCAAGACTCTGTCTCAAAAAAGTAAATTTTTTTTTGTAGAGACAGGGTTCCACTGTGTTGCCCAGTGAGCAACTCAAACGCCTGGCCTCAAATGACCCTCCTGCTTCGGCCTCCCAAAGTGCTGGGATTACAGTCGTGAGCCACCATACCCGGCCTTTATCCAAATTTAAACCTTGAAGGCAAGGCAGAAGAAGCACAAGTAACACATTACATTTTTCAGGATTCAGCTTTTGTTGGCTACTATAGGTGATTTAGGTTCTGCTAAAATTACCATTTCGAGTATTAGAAATCAAAAAACCTAGAAGGGAAAAACGTAAATGACATATAATAAGAGACTTTGGGGAGCATTTAAATATGGCATTGTATATCCTGTTGCATATTCTTTGAATAAGTTCACTGCATTAAAGGGCTCCCCAGCAAACTGGCTCCATTGATCTCTTCTGAGGAGGGAACAGGAAAATGGGGCCTGAAGGAGGACTTTTCCCTGCATATCCTTGCGCCTTTTAAGTTTTGTAACATAAGACTCTTTGACCCTGCTTTAAAAAAGCAAAGTTATATAAACAAATAAATAAATGTATTACTCATATTTTTATCAGTTAAATAGGCAGAACTGCTCGTTGGTGCATTGTCTTAAATGCGTCTTAAGCTGGTTTGGTTTTCGTTAGACTTTGAGAATGCTTTTCCTTGTTATAATTCCACTGAACGCCTATCAAATACAGCCCCTTGACTGAATTCTCTTGTAAAATAAAATCTTTCTTAATCAAAAGTGGAATGAATGGCAAATAACATAAAAGTTAAACTATTAGTTGATTATACACCATGTTTAATCTATTGTATTCCTTAATGGATGTTTTCGTTGTTCCTGTTTAGCGAGAATTATATGAAATCATCACCAAGACCTCATTTACTTGGAGTGATTTATTTTGGGGAAAACCAGATGTTTGGGATGGCTGATAACGCATGAAAAGCTGCATTCTTTGCTGTTCGTTTTCTAAGGGTGTGTTAGGCAATGATGACAAATATTAAGGTACCACATTACTCTGTCTTACTGACATGCCCGTGACTGATCTTTTTTATCAGTTAGTTAAAAACACAAAGAAAGAAAATTTAATAAAAAGCTTTAAATGTGTGCACAGTTCAAGAAGTTAATTTAGATTTAGATTGCTAACCTATCCTTTGTGTTTAAAAATTTTTAACAAAAACCTCACACGCTAATACTATACACACACAGACACAAACACACACACACACACACACACTCCTACAATCTGTTGGAAATATTTCTAAAGGACCACCTTGGGTCAGGAAAAAAACATGCTTTGGCTGCTTGGTTTGAACAAGTGGTATAATTGCTATTTGTCTATTTTTAAAATTCCAATTCTTATTGAATTAGGCACACGGACCCTGATGAAGTTGCAGGAAACAGCTGAACTACTTGTGTGGCTAATTTCAGAAATTCAAAGAAAATGCAAACTTGAGTGTGTCACATAACATGTTTACGGCAACATGCAGAAGGGAGATGGCTTTGGCCATTGACTTGATTTCTCTCCTTGTATCCAGATGATCCTGCAGGTGAAATGTGATGATTCTCCAAAAATTGAGCTGGGAGAGTCCAAGATCCACACCCAGGGCCCACCAGGGCCACCTGCCCCTTCAACTCTGCCACAACTGTGGGTCCAATCCCAGCACCGGGAGATTTCCCATCCAATGAAGGAAGCCTTCCAGTCCACCCTAGGGCTGCAGACCAGGCAACCCAAGGTACAGCTGAGCAATGATTCATTCGCCAGCCTTAGACTTATTTCTACCCCTCTGGCACTGCTGGCCATACCTGAGTCTTCAAATTATGTTCTCCACGTGTTTTGAATGCAGGCACTGTCTCAGTGCCAAGTGCAGGGTGTACTTTGCCATCCAAGGATAACAGTATCATGGGGAGAGCTTCTCTCACCTTACACGGAACTCATTCAGAGATAGAAGCGTCCAGACTTTTCTGAGCAAAACCTTATTTTTGATTTCCAGTGCTAGAAATAGAAAATAGTGGGCAGATCATCTGTCTCCACCAAAGGTCAGTTCTCTTGCATTACGTCTTTTGATGAAAGAGTGTAATACATTAAAATACGTATCTCCAGCTGGGCGTGGTGGCCCACGCCTGCAATCCCAGCACTTTGGGAGGCCAAGGCAGGCGGATCACCTGAGGTCAGGAGTTCGAGACCAGCCTGGCCAACATGATGAAACCCCATCTTTACTAAAAATACAAAAAATTAGCCGGGTGTGGTGGTGCATGCCTGTAATCCCAGCTACTTGGGAGGCTGAGGCAGGAGAATCGCTTGAACCCGGGAGATGGAGGTTGCAGTGAGCGGAGACTGTGCCACTGCACTCCAGCCTGGGCGACAGGGTGGGACTCCATCTCAAAAAATAAATAAAATAAAATAGGTATCTCCTATTTTAACGCATGATGTGGCTGTTGCAGGTGGCATTATCGGCGGGAGGACCACACCCGGTAGAGCATATAATGCCTCTATAAGGTGAGCCTCAGCATGCACATAGGGACCTCACTGGGGATAGTGAAGTTTCTCCTTTTTGTGTTTTGTAATGTGAGTGAGGGACTTCGATGGCTCCAACTACATGACTGGGGAGTGAGGCCCCAGTGTACTCCAGTGCAAGCACTGAGGCTGTGTCAACAAGACTAAACACAGACAAAAGCTGAAAGATTCAGTAAGTCAACACTTCGGGGTTTGTGGAGGAAGGGAAAGGCCATCGATGACTCAGATTGAATAGGTCTCTCCCTCGAATTAATTTATTACTAGTATTTAAAAATCTACAAGAATGAGAGCAGCTGCTGCCTTGTGTCAGGCCCAGTTCTGAATGCTTTACAAACATGAACTCAATTACATCTCATGGTAACTTTTCTTATCTGCATTTGAATGATGAGGGAATCAAGTCATGAGAGGGATTATAAACTGTTCTATGGCCCCTCTTTGACACACAGATGGATTTTTTTTTTTTTTTTTTTTTTTTTTTTGAGGTGGAGTCTCCCTCTGTCACCCAGGCTGGAGTGCAGTGGTGTGATCTTGGCTCACTGCAACCTCCGCCTCCCAGGTTCAAGCAATTCTCCTGACTCAGCCTCCCAAGTACCTGGGATTACAGGTGCCCACAGCCACACCTGGCTAATATTTGTATTTTTAGTAGAGATGGGGCTTCACCATGTTGGCCAGGCTGGTCTCAAACTCTTAACCTCAGGTGATCCACCCGCCTTGGCCTCCCAAAGTGCTGGGATTACAGGTATGAGCCATAGCGCCTGGCCCCACAGATGGGTTTTCACTTACAAAGAGTTTAGAAGGTTGGTAAAATTCACATAAAATGAAAACTTCTGGCTTTTCTTTAAAAAATGGAAAAATTGGGTGGTTTTGGGCCTGCATTTCTGCATGGGGACCATTGGCTGGATCACAGGGGCAACAGCGAGAGGCTGACTGGCAAGACACACAGACACAGCCCCTGGAGAGAGAATGGCCTTCGTCATCACCAGAGTTCCTGCCTGGCCCGCTGCACACATTTCTGACCCATGCCAGGGCCCCCTGAGATCACTGGAGTTGTGACCCTTATGTTTCAAGCCATCTGAGTTCATTGAAGTGGGCAGATCAGCGGTGGTGGTGATGGAGTCTGAAGAAATTGAGGAGGGAATAAAATATTTGTTGAGTGAATGAATGAATGAATGAATATGTCCCTGGGCTTGGGTTGAGTTTTCTGGATAGCTTGAAGGATAGAAAATACAAGGAATGCCCTAATGTGATGATCTCTGGCAGGCACTGTGGAGTTAGGCTGCCTGGATTCAAACCCCATCTTATTAGCTGCTGCATAGTGAACTCTGGACTTCAGAGTTCCCATCTGTAAAATGGGGAAAGTAGCTGTTCCACCAGATGGCTGCATGCATTAAATGGGATATAAAGTGTTAGGCACAATGCATGCCACACAGTAGGTGTACAACAAACATTAGCTGTGAAAGTCCTTTAAAAATGCACCTTTTGGGCCAGGTGCGATGCTCACGCCTGTAATCCCACTACTTTGGGAGGCCAAGGCAGGTGGATCACCCAAGGTTAGGAATTCAAGACCATCCTGGCCAACATGGTGAAATCCCATCTCTACTAAAAATACAAAAATAATAGCTAGGCGTGGTGGCAGGCACCTGTAATCCCAGTTACTCAGGAGGTTGAGGCTTGAACCCAGGAGGTGGAGGTTGCAGTGAGCTGAGATCGCACCACTGCACTCTAGCCTGGGCTACAAGAGCAAAATGCTGTCTCAAAAAAAAAAAAAATGTACCTTTTATGAAATTGAAATAAAGGTCTGTAGTTTAGTTAATAATAACATACCCAGGTTAGTTTCTTAACAGTGACATATGTATTCCCAGTGAGGGGAAAGCGAGGAGGGGTATATGGGAACACTCTGTACTGTCTTTGCAAGTTTTCTGTAAAACCCAACTTGTTCCATGATAAAAAGTGCACCCTGGTTGGACGCGGTGGCGCACGCCTGTAATCCCAGTACTTTGGAAGGCCGAGGTGGGCCTGACCAACATGATGAAACTCCATCTCTACTAAAAATACAAAAAGTAGCTGGGTATGATGGTGTGCGCCTGTAGTCCCACCTACTCGGGAGGCTGAAGCAGGAGAATTGCTTGAACCCAGGAAGTGGAGGTTGCAGTGAGCCCAGATCGCACCACTGCACTCCAGCCTGGGCGACAGAGTGAGTCTCTGTCTCAAAAAAAAAAATAATAAAGTGCACCTTTGGCTGTAAACTATGTAAGTCTCGTTTCATCAATGCTTACGCCAAACATTTACTGAAATTAAAATCTGCAAACATACCCTCAGGTTTTCATTCATCGAGGCCATAAAATCTGTATTTGTGAATAATTTCCCAAATTGGTTTTTAAATTGGCTATTTTGGGAAATATCACTTTCTATATCATTGGCTGACCCAGTGTCATGATGTATCCAGGCACTAGGGAGTCATGGTGGGTATCAGAGCAGAGGGTGAGCAGCACCACAAAAGTTCCAAGTTGGGATGAATATCCTGGCTGAAACAAAGAGGCAGAATGTAGTCCAGAAATCAGACCAACTGGTTTGAGTCTCAATTATACGGTTGTCACCTGTGTGACCCAGAGCAAGTCACTTAGATTCTCTGAGCCTTAGTCCCTCCATCTGTAGAATGGGCATAATGATAATAGTTACTTCAGAGACATAAGACTTAACAGATTTAAACTTAAAAAGTTACTTCTGGGCCAGGTGCGGTGGCTTACCCTATAATCCCAGCACTTTGGGAGGCCAAGGCGGGCGGATCACCTGAGGTCGGGAGTTCAAGACCAGCCTGACCAACACGGAGAAACCCTGTCTCTACCAAAAATACAAAATTAGCTGGGCGTGATGGCGCATGCCTGTAATCCCAGCTACTCGGGAGGCTGAGGCAGGAGAATCGCTTGAACCCGGGAGGCGGAGGTTTTGGTGAGCCAAGATCATGCCATGGTACTCCAGCCTGGGCAACAAGAGTGAAACTCCATCTTAAAAAAAAAAAAAAGTTACTTCTAACAAGACTTAGGTTCAAATTAAAAAAAAAAAAAAAAGACTCAGCAGAAGTCTGACCTATTGAAAACACTGAATAAATAATATAGTTGAGGCCAGGCGTGGTGGCTCACATCTGTAATCCCAACACCTTGAAAGGCCAAGGCAGGCGGATTGCTTGAGGTCAGGAGTTCAAGACCAGCCTTGCCAACATGATGAAACCCCGTCTCTACTAAAAATACAAAAATCATCCAGGCATGGCGGCAGGTGCCTGTAGTCCCAGCTACTTGGGAGGCTGAGGCAGGAGAATCACTTGACCCCGGCAGGCAGAGGTTGCAGTGAGCCGAGATTACGCCACTGCACTCCAGCCTGGCTGACGGAGCGAGACTCCATCTCAAAACAAAACAAAACAAAAATGCAAAATAATAATAATAATATAGTTGAGTGCTTCCATACCCCTTTTTTTTCTAGTCCACCATGTCTCTTATTATTATCCCCAAAACACAAATTAGAAAACACAGTATAAATAGAGGCCACGATGGCTTTGTTAGGCTTGTGAGGCTTAAGTTTCAGGGCCTCTTTCATAGCCCCAGCAGGGGCCTTAGCAATGTCATCACATGGTGACATGTGTCTGTAAAATTTGTAAACACAAGGTGTTTTTATAGGGTTTGTTTTAGAGGCCCCTACCCCCTCCAATTGTAAAGTTTCAGGTTCCACAAAATCTAGATCTGTCCTGTATGGAGGAGAAGTACCAGCACAACAAACTCCACAAAACCAACTCTTCCTTCTCTGGACTGGAATTCCATGGCATCCAATGCCACTGTAATGAACATGGGACCACTGGATTTGGGAGTCGATTGGCTGGCTCCAGACTCCTTAGCTGTATGACTCTGGACACCTTCCCTTACCTCCCTGAGCCCTATGGCCTCATGAATAATATGGGAATTAATCACAATAGCACACAACCAACCCTAGGAGACTCTCCATAGATGTATGTTTCTTAAAAATGGAAAATGGCCTTTTTCATAATGGGATTCCATGTGGAAACTGAGAACATCGCATAATTCTTATGCATCTGTCTTTTTGTTCTTAAACTTGTGGCTGAAATACCCATCAGTCAGGTCATGCCTCCAAACTTGATTACATTCAGATTCCAAAGGACAATGGCCTTCACATGACAATAGCCGCTATCTCTTAGGAGGATAATCAAATAAGAGCATCTAATTCAAGAACACTGGAATGTGAGCTCTATGGGCGCTGAAACCTCAACTAGGTGATTAGTGAATATCCCAGGGGCTGAAATAGACCAAGAAAACCAGAGACCACGAAGGCCCTGCTCTTTTCTCTGCTTAACCCAAACTACAAGATCTCCCATATTCAGTTCTGATTGGCAGTTGAATGTAACGGTAATGAATGCTGGTTGTGGAGTTGACAGAGAACTTAGTTCAAATCCCAGATCTACCATTTATCATTTGTAGGACTCTGGGCAAAATGCTTAAAATTTGGCCTCAGCCGGGCGCGGTGGCTCACGCCTGTAATCCCAGCACTTTGGGAGGCCGAGGCGGGCGGATCACAAGGTCAGGAGACTGAGACCATCCTGGCTAACACGGTGAAACCGTCTCTACTAAAAGTCCAAAAAAATTAGCCGGGCATGGTGGCGGGCACCTGTAGTCCCAGCTACTCAGGAGGCTGAAGCAGGAGAATGGCGTGAACCCAGGAGGTGGAGCTTGCAGTGAGCTGAGATCGCACCACCGCACTCCAGCCTAGGTGACAAAGTGAGACTCTTGTCTCAAAAAAAAAAAAAAAAAATTTCTTGGCCTCAGTTTATCTGTAAAATGAAGATAATAGTACCTACCTTATATGAGATTATACACAAACAGCTTTTAGCATAATGCTTACTGAACAGTAAGTGCCCAATAAATGTTAGCTGTCAGTATCAGGCAGCAATAAGTGGCCGCTATTTTCCTGTTTTTTTCTTTCTTTTTTCTTTTTTTTGAGATGGAGTATTGCTCTATTGCTCAGGTTGGAGTGCAGTGGCACGATCTCAGTTCACTGCAACGTCTATTTCCCAGGTTCAAGTGATTCTCCGGCCCTAGCCTCCCAAGTAGCTGGGATTAGAGGTGCACTGCTACCACACCTGGCTAATTTTTGTATTTTTGGTAGAGACAAGGTTTTACCATGTTGGCTAGGCTGGTATCTAACTCCTGATCTCAGGTGATCTGCCTGCCTCGGCCTCCCAAAGTACTGGGATTACAGGTGTGAGCCACTGCACCTGGCCTATTTTCCTGTTTCTTTTTCTTTCTTTTCTTTTCTTTTTTTTTTTTTTTTTTTTGAGGCAGAGTCTTGCTCTGTCGCCTAGGCTGGAGTTCAGTGGTGCAATCTTGCCTCAATGCAAGCTCCGCCTCCTGCGTTCATGCCATTCTCCTGCCTCAGCCTCCCGAGTAGCTGGGACTACAGGCACCTGCCACCACACCAGGCAACTGTTTTGTATTTTTAGTAGACACGGGGTCTCGCCGTGTTGGCTAGGATGGTCTCGATCTCCTGACCTCGTGATCCACCCGCCTCAGCCTCCCAAAGTGCTGGGATTACAGGCATAAGCCACCGCGCCCGGCTTATTTTCCCGTTTCTTGAATGTTTGGTAGAAGTGTAAACCTGCTTACGTCTGGTGTGTGTGGGCATGTTTACACATGTATGTATGCACGTACACATGTATGCATACATGTTAGCTACTAATTTAATTTTCTCAACACTGTTAGGTCTATTTAGGATTCTGGAGTCTCTTGGTTCAGTTTTGGTAAATAATGTTTCTCTAGGAAGTTGTTAATTTCGCAGTGTTCAACTTTTTTTGGCATGAATTTTTTACAGTATTAAATTTCAGTTATTACTCTCTTCTGCATCTGCAGTTATGCTTTTTATCCCTAATATTTTTATGCATTTGTTCTTTTTTATTAGCACTTAGTAGACTAGTAGATTATTAGTCTTTCCAGAGAACCTGCTTCGGATTAGCTAGTTTTTTCTGTGAAACTGTTTGCTATATAATTTTAAAAATTACCTTTATTACCTTCTTCCTTCTGCTTTCTTTGGATTACTTTTTTTTTTTTTTTTTTTTTTTTTTTTTACCTAATAGCTTGCATTTGTAGGAATTAAAATGTGGCCAAGCAATAGTACTAAGCTCACAGGCTTTTTTTTTTTTTTTTTTTTTTTTTTTTTTTTTGAGACAGAGTCTCACCCTGTCGCCCAGGCTGGAGCGCAATGGCGTGATCTTGGCTCACTGCAACCTCCACCTCCAGGGTTCAAGCTATTCTCCTGCCTCAGCCTCCCGAGTAGCTGGGATTACAGGCGTGCACCTCCACACCCAGCTAATTTTTGTATTTTTAGTAGAGACTGGGTTTCACCATGTTGGCTATGCTGGTCTCGAACTCCTGACCTTGTGATCCACCCGCCTCGGCCCCCCAAAGTGCTGGGATTACAGGTGTGAGCCACTGTAAAGGATTGTTGTGAAAAGTAAGATTATGCATATGCTTGATAAATGTGAAGTGTTATTACTATCTTCATGTCTCAGTTTCATCACCTCTAAGATGGGTCCATGGACGGATTAAATAAGGTCATCTGGGTAAAGTACTTGGCTCATACATGTTACTTGGGATCAGTATTATTCCCTGGATGTACAAAATACTTGTCGTTCATTATAACAGTCACGATTGTGCCCAGGGGTGAGCAAAAGCCTCAGTGTCCTCAAGGGTCCCAGGATCAGCCACGGAATTTGCAGGGCATGGTGCAAAAGGAAAACATAGGGCCTCTTGTTAAAAATGTTATTAAGAATTTCAAGATAGCCACAGCAGAGCATTAAGCCAAGCTAGAACCTGTCTGAGCTCGGGGCCCTGTGTAACTGCAAGGGTTGCATGTCCCAGAAGTTGGCCCTGTCCTCTCTCAAGGTCACCTGGGTAGAAAGCTGTTGTTTGGGTCTTGAAGGATGAGTTTTGTAAAGGCCCCTTCCCCTGCCCCTTCACACATGTGCATTCTCATTCTTCTAACTAATTCCAGGACCTTGGAATTCCATCTGACCCTAAGGGCTGCTCCTAATGCAATCAGGGGGAACACTAGATTCAGAGTCAGCCCCCAAATCAAAGGCCAGCACAAAACCCTGGATAAATTTCAGCTGTTATAAAGAAGCCACCTCTTCACCCTTGTTCTCATTTTCCTTGCATTTATAGTCACAACTCAATGAAGCCATCAACATTTGCTATTCATAAACTTGTTGGATAAGCAAGGCTGATGGGCTCACAGTGATAACTAGAGGCACTAAAGAAAGTGACAAGCTTCAAATTGGAGGCCAAGCCATACTTCTAAATGTACAGCATATTTTAAAAAAGAATGTGTGATGGTTTATATTGATGTGGCTCAGAATAACATATTTCTATAAGAAACTGTTAAATGAATTTGCAAAAAGGCTAAGTTGGCTTATGTGCTATATGTATGGGTAGACAAACATCATGGAAATACTAGAGTTTTCTCCATTGTAAATGCTGCTGCTGTCCAACATGAATAGGCACCATGTCCTCCTTGCATCAGCTGGCATCCCTGCAGCATTGATCACATACATGCCAGGTCTCCTGCTGGCATCTTTAAAGGACTATCTCATTTAGTTTTCTCAACCCCTGTATGGCTAGTAAGCTACCCAAGTTCACTTAAAAAGTGGGTGAGCTAGGTTTACAACCCACCTGTCTGACCACAAAGCCTATCTTCTAAGCCACTATCCAAAATAGTCACCCAGGGCCAGGTGCAGTGGTTCACACCTGTGATACCAGCACTTTGAGAGGCCAAGGCAGGAAGATCGCTTGAGCCCAGGAGTTCAAGACCAGCTTGGACAACATAGTGAGATCCCATTTCTACCAAAAAATTTAAAAGTTAGCTGGGTGTGGCGGTGTGTGCCTGTAGTCTCAGCTACTTGGGAGGCTGAGGTGGGAGGATCACTTGAGCCTGGGAGGTCAAGGCTGCAGTGAGCTGTGGTCGTGCCACTGCACTCCAGCCTGGGCAACAGAGTGAGACCTTGTCTCAAAAAAAAAAAAAAAAATTACCCTGTCATATCAAGTGACAAAAAGAGATCAAGAGACCAGAAAAATAATACAAATGCATTTAATAAAAACTGTACTAAGACCCTTACATCTCCTGTTGGTGTTGTGAAGAAGTTCTGATTACTTATTTATTTTTTTGAGAGGGAGTTTTGCTTTTGTTGCCCAGGCTGGAGTGCAATGGTGTGATTTCGGCTCATGGCAAACTCTGCCTCCCGTCAAAATCTGCCTCCCAGGTTCAAGTGATTCTTCTGTCTCAGCCTCCCCAGTAGCTGGGATTACAGGTATGTGCCACCACGCCCAGCTAATTTTGTATTTTTAGTAGAGATGGGGTTTCTCCATGTTGGTCAGGCTAGTCTTGAACTCCCGACTTCGGGTGATCCACCTGCCTCTGCCTCCCAAAGTGCTGGGACTACAGGCCTAAGCCATTGCGCCTGGCTAGGTCCGATTATTATTATCCCGATACGGCAGATGAGCAAACTAAGGCTTGGGGAGTTTGAACAACAAAGGCTGCGAGCTAGCGATGGATTTAGAGACAGCCTGTAGAAGCAGTCAGAGCTTCAGAAAACAAACAAGAGACCTTTTTTTTTTTTTGAGATGGAGTCTCACTCTGTCGCCCAGGCTGGAGTGCAGTGGCATGATCTCAGCTCACTGCAAGCTCCGCCTCCTGGGTTCATGCCATTCTCCTGCCTCAGCCTCCCAAGTAGCTGGGACTATAGGCGCCCGCCACCACGCCCGGCTAATTTTTTTGTATTTTTAGTTGAGACGGGGTCTCACCGTGTTAGCCAGGATGGTCTCGATCTCCTGACCTTGTGATTTGCCCGCCTCGGCCTCTGAAAGTGCTGGGATTACAGGCGTGAGCCACCATGCCCGGCCGAGACACTTATTTTCTTTGAAGCAATGGAGAACTGTGTGGCCAACTTTTAAATTCTTCGTTACTTATTTTTTCCATTCAACATGGAACATGTTTAGCCCTTAGTGGTCCAAATGTTGAGAGGTAGAGGAGCATGTAGGGCTCAAAATCCTGAAGCCACAGGAAAAGAAAAGAAAAATACGTGGCTTGATGCTAGTGAGGAAAGAGTTAAAAATTATCTTGCTTGCCTGACTTAGACATTGCTGGACGAGGCCAGAAACTTTTCTCCCCCCAGAAAATGTTATAAGTAAACACTGTATGTAATAGATCTGTACTCTCTAATTGTAAGCCCTGGACAGCACTGGAAGGTTACAGGAGACACAGGCACAGACAATATAGAGGGCTGGAAGTGAAAGAGGTTTCTTTTCTCTTCTTTTATCATAGGTTTGTTTTTATTTAAATTTGGAGAATATTTAAAGCAACTGAAAAGTACAGAATAAAGTATAACAAACACTTATAGCTTCACTACTTAAGATTACTAAATATAACCATTGTGTTGTAGCATTTTATATACTATTTTTTAAAATTTTATTTATTTATCTTTTTGAGACGGAGTCTCACTCTGTCACCCAGGCTGAAGTGCAATGGCGTGATCTTGGCTCACTGCAACCTCCGCCTCTCGGGTTCAAGCAATTCTCCTGCCTCAGCCTCCAGACTAGCTGGGATTACAGGTGCCCACCACCATGCCCGGCTAATTTTTGTATTTTTAGTAGAGATGGGGTTTCACCATATTGACCAGGGTGGTCTTGAACTCCTGACCTTGTGATCCGTCCGCCTTGACCTCCCAAAGTGCTGGGATTACAGGTGTGAGCCACCACGCCTGGCTGATACTATTTTAATTAAAAATAAGACAGTACTGATAAAGTTGAGCCAGCTGGACCTCAATGCCTCCCCAGTAGCTATGGCTATCATGAAACTGATGTTTCCTTCCAGCCCATGTTAATCAGTTTAGTAATAAATGTATGTGTCCATGTCTATGTGTGTATATTTATTTACCTGTATCTTTAAATGCTATAAGGTATTCTTAATTTATATACATAGTTTCTTCTTTTATTCATCCTTTTGTTTTTAAGATGTAACATGTTGGCCAGGAGCCACTGCACTCAGCCCCATCTGCTATATTTAAAATAATTATCTGCCTTTACCAGATGACAGATGAATGGATTTAAAAAATGTGGTATATACATACAATAAAATATTATTCAGCCTTAAAAAAGAAGGAAATAGGCCAGGTGCAGTGGCTCATGCCTGTAATCCCAGAACTTTGGGAGGCTGGTAAATACCTGAGGTCAGGAGTTTAAGACCAGCCTGGCCAACATGGTGAAATCCTGCCTCTACTAAAAATACAAAAATTAGCCAGGCGTGGTGGTGGGCGCTTGTAATCCCAGCTGCTCTGGAGGCTGAGGCAGAAGAATCGCTTGAACCCAAGAGGTGGATGTTGCAGTGAGCTGAGACTGCACCACTGCACTTCAACCTGGGCAACAGAGCAAGACTCTGTCTCAAAAAAAACACAAAAAACAAAATACAAAACAAAAAAAGATATGACGTGTTGACACATATGATTCTTTTCAATTGCAGTGATGATCCTTTTGGGAACAGATCACAGTCTATTACCCTTCCCCCTGCCTGGTGGATATTTAGGCTTTTGGCAATATTTTGCCATTCCAGCCATGCCGTGAGCTTCCTTATGACCTTGGGACATTTCTGAGGGTGTGTTCCTAGGTTCTACGTCATGGACATGTTACTTTCCTCTTGATACGGTACTCTCCAAGCTATCACAGAGAAATTTATCCTGGTCTTGCATCCCTCTTACCAACTGGGGACTAACAAGTATGGTCAATCCGAGCTCTTCACCCAGCCTGTGGATCCAAGGAGACGCAAGGTGTTGGCAGCCCATCCCTGCCGCTCCTCCCTGTCTGGGTGCCCTGCAGCTCCTGGCCACCCTTTGCTCCTGGCATACGCCAAGGTCTTCCCAGCTTCCAGAGCTTGCTCTAGTTGTTCTTGGCCCTCCGGTGTCCTTCCCCAGACTTCTGCTGTCCATCAGGTTGCCACATGGCCCAGGTGGTGACTCCACACTTGAGATGTGACTGGTGCATGGGAGGAACTGGATTTTTTTTTTTTTTGAGGCAGAGTCTCGCTCTCTCCCCCAGAATGCAGTGGCACTATCTTGGCTCACTGCAAGCTCCGCCTCCCGGGTTCAAGCGATTCTCCTGCCTCAGCCTCCTCGAGTAGCTGGGATTACAGGCACATGCCACCACGCTCGGCTAATTTTTGTATTTTTAGTAGAGATGGGGTTTCCCCATGTTGGCCAGGCTGGTCTTGAATTCCTGATCTCAGATAATCCACCTGCCTTGGCATCCCAAAGTTCTGGGATTACAGGCCTGAACCACCTTGCCCTGCCAGAACTGGATTTTTCATTTTACTTAATCTGCATTAAAACTTCAAAACTGATAAATTCACTCAGTAGTTAGAAAACATCCAACAACTTCACTCAGTTATTAGAAAACTTTTAAGTATCTTTAGTACAACTGGGATATACGAATCTACCTTTGTGACTGTCAACTGTATGAAACCTGAATTCAGATCAAGTACTTCTAGTGAGAATTTACAGTCTAGATTGAGGTGTGTTGTTGGTGTAAAATACACACGATTGTGAAGACTTGGTATGAAAAGAAGAATGTAAAATATTTCATTTACTTTTTTTTTTTTTTGAGACGGAGTCTCGCTCTTTCACCCAGGCTGGAGTGCAGTGGCGCGATCTCGGCTCACTGCAAGCTCCGCCTCTCGGGTTCACGCCATTCTCCTGTCTCAGCCTCCCGAGTAGCTGGGACTACAGGCGCCCGCCACCGAACCCGGCTGATTTTTTGTATTTTTAGTAGAGATGGGGTTTCACCATGTTAGCCAGGATGGTCTTGATCTCCTGACCTCGTGATCCGCCCACCTCGGCCTCCCAAAGTGCTGGGATTACAGGCTTGAGCCACCGCGCCTGGCCTTTCATCTACTTTTTAAAAAACATTTTTGAAAATCATTTTGAAATGACAATATTTTGGAAAAAATAGATTAAATAAAAATAAAAGATATTATTAAAATTATTTTACTTGTTTTTTTCCTTTTTATTTATTTATTTAGAGACAGAGTCTCACTGCATTTCACAGGCTGGCCTCAAACTCCTGGGCTCAAGTTGTGTTCTCACATCAATGTCCCGAGTAGCTGGGACTATAGGTGTGTGCCACCATGCCTGGCTTGTTGTACCTGTTTTTTCTGTGTTCTTTTTAAAAATCTTTTAAAACTGGCTATGAGAAAATTTAACACTACATATGAGTTGAATATAATAAAATGTATTATTAAATAAATAAGCAAAATTAAAAATTTAAAATAAATAAAAATGATGACAATGCAAATAAATATATTATTAAAATAAAACAAAATGTATTAAAATTGGCCAGGCACAGTGGCTTATGCCTGTAATCCCAGCACTTTGGGAGGCTGAGGCAGGTGGATCACCTGATGTCAGGAGTTTGAGACCATCCTGGCCAACATGGTGAAACCCTATCTCTACTGAAAATACAAAAATTAGCTGGGCATGGTGGTGCATGCCTGTAATCCCAGCTACGTGGGAGGCTGAGGCAGGAGAATCGCTTGAACCTGGGAGGCAGAGGTTGCAGTGAGCCGAGACCATGCCATTGCATTCCAGCCTGGGTGACAAGACTGAAACTCTGTCTCAAAAAAAAGAAGAAAAAAGAAAAAAAATAAAAAGAAAATATATTAAAATTGTTTCTACCCATTTCTTCTTTCTTCCTCCTCCTCCTCCCCCTCCTCCCCCTCCTCCCCCCCCTCCTCCTTCTCCTCCTCCTCCTTCTTCTTTTCTTCTTCATATTATTATTATAAAACTGGGTCTCATTATGTTGCCCAGGGTAGATTCAAACTCCTAGGCTCAAGCCATCCTCCTACCTCATCCTCCTGAGAAACTCTGAGACTACAGGCTCACACCACTGCATACGGCTCACCCATTTCTTTTTACCCTTTTAAAATATAGCTACTAGAAAATATAATAGTACATATGGATCTAAATATAATAAAATAGGCCAGGCACAGTGGCTCATGCCTATAGTCCTAGCTACTCAGGAGGCTGAGGCAAGAGGACTGCTTGGGCCCAGGAGTTCGAGGTGGAAATGAGATATGAATGTGCCACTGCACTCCAGCCTGGGTGACAGAACAAGACACTGTCTCAGAAATATATATATATATATATACACACACACATATATATATATACACACACATATATATGTGTATATATATATAAAATGTATTATTAAATAAGTAACAAAATAAAAATATATATAATAAATTATAATAGAAATAAACTAAAAATATAAAATATATTAAATTATTTCCATACATTTCCTTTTACTTTTTAAAATCTGGCTACTAGAAAATTTTAGCATTACAGACATGGCTCACATTACTTTGTGTTTTTTTTTTTTTTTTTGAGACAGAGTCTCACTCTGCCACCCAGGCTGGTACAGTACAGTTGGGGCAAGCGTAGCTCACTGCAACCTCTATCTCCTGGGCTCAGCCTCCTGAGTAGCTGGGACTACAGGTGTGCACCACCACACCTGGCTAGTTTTTGTATTTTTTTGTAGAGACGGGGTCTCACTATGTTGCCCATGCTGGTCTCGAATCCCTGGATTCAAGCAATCCACCCGCCTCTGCCTCCCAAAATGTTGGGATTACAGGCATGAGCCACCGCGCCCGGCTGCACATTACATTTCTAATGGGAGCGCTAGCCACATCTTCCTGAGTTGTTCTCCTTCTTCTCATTCAGATCTTTACTTTCTCATCACCTCCCCAATGGGGTCTTTCCTAACCATGCAGAATCTATGCACTTAGCCCCTGTCCCACTGTCCTGTCCCATTGCTTATTACCACCTGCCATTTTGGGGTTATTTCTTTGTTGCTCGTCTCTCCACTAGAACATAAGCACTTTCTCAATGAAGTGTCTGCTCTCTTGTTCACACAGCCTGCTAAGTGCTAGAACAGTGTCAGCCTCCTGTTTTCACTCATAAATATTCATTGCATCAACTCATCCTGACCATTTCTTATGAAAATTTTCAAGAATTATACAAAACAAACTATAAGTGTACACATACAGCCAATTCAAGGTCTCAGGACTATTTAACTTGAAATTCAACATTGAGAGACAGCATCCTTTTCTACTTTGGATTCCACAGAATTTGATCTAATTATGTTTAATTTGCCACCCAGCCTCCCTGAAAAGTGGATGCACAGGATGGGATGGAAGAAAAGAAAGATACAGTTTGGATTTATGTAGGAAGCATGTTTGCCTGCAGCTTGATAAAAGATCATGGCCTGAACCAAAAAAAAAAAAAAAAAAAATCAATCAATCATTCCTTTCTTGATGGCCATTTTAAATATTTAGCTGAAATTGTCCTCATCTGGGTGTCAGCTGTTTTCTCTGCAAACACCCATCACCCTTGTGGTCACACACAATGCTGGGATGGCGGGGGGAGCCCCAGCTGCAGGACACCTCTTGTGTTTTCAATTTAAAGCCTCTGGGTTGATAGTTCACATTAACATGGAAAGAAATATACAACTTACGAGTTGGGAAAGCAGTTTTTACTCATAAAACCCTTTGATAGTTTAGCCATCTGGTCAGAGTGAAGGCTCCCATAAAAGAGACCCAAATAAGGTTAAAGGGCACAGTCTCTGAGGGTCAAGGAAGCCTACCAGAGTTTGCTCTAGTGGACTCTGCTAAAAGGATGCCTGACAAATTATTGTGCATTCCATAGCTTTTTGCATAAGTATTTGATTACAGTGGACAGGAATGTTGTTGATATTTTCAACCTTGAGTTGGGGAGGAGGGGAGGCCGGACCTCTGCTTTTCAGACCCTCACAGTCCCTGCCCGTGTGGGGAGACGTGCTCTAAGCATTTTATCAAATGGTGTTTGTTCTGCTCTGGGCTCTATCTGTTCATTCGAAGTCTCTTGGCTTTGGCAATGGTGTGAAGAGATAGTTTCCTCTGTCTTGCGGAGAAAAAAAACACACAAAAAACCACGTTGCATTTCTCTGACTCGCCAGGAAAGCCCCTCTGCTGTTTTTCTTGCTGTTTAGCAATAAAATCGGAAAGGAGACCACAATACTTGGAGCTCTGTGCTATTTCCGGTGTGAATGTCAACAGAACTCAGCATATTTATGGCTTTATTTCTCAGAGGGGATCACAGACAGAAGGGAATCTGAAGTGACTAAGCGCCACGTTCTTTAGCGGCCTGGACAAAAGCAGAGGAAATCACTTGATTTTATGGGGTCTTTGATAACACAAGTACAGTAAGTAAATGGCAGGTCTGTGAGCAGCTCTAGTACACATCTTGGATTTCTACAAAGTTCCAAGAAGGCAGCTCTTTCACTTGAAATTCAGAAGAATGAAGACATGATCTGAACACACTTCTTGGCGTGGCTTCGGAAGATGTTGTTTGTTATGCCTTAAGGAGAGGGCCTGTTTCATTCTGGTAAAAGACACCATACCTGTGAAGGCTTTGTAGCTCTTTTTGCATAAGACTTTGTTGTAGGCCAGGCATGGTGGCTCACACCTGTAATCCCAGGACTTTGGGACACTGAGGCAGGCGGATCACTTGAGGTCAGGAGTTTGAGACCAGCCTGGCCAACATGGTGAAACCCTGTCTCTACTAAAAATACAAAAACAAGCCCGGTGTGGTGGTGCACGCCTGTAATTCCAGCTACTTGGGAGGTTGAGGCAGCAGAATTGCTTGAACCCGGGAGGTGGAGGTTGCAGTGAGCTGAGATTGTACCACTCCACTCCAGCCTGGGTGACAGAGAGAGACTCTGTCTCAAAAAAAAAAAAAAAAAAAAAAGAGAGAGAGAGAGAGAATATGATATTGGTTGCAATGGCAGCTGTCCTGGGACAATGAAGTAAGACATCAGTGAAGTGCTGAGGAAGGTCATGTGGAGGATAGGAAGTGCCCCTGTCCTGGATGACACTGTTGAATCTTTTGGAGATGCAAGATTTTTGTTTTCTGAGATAATTAAACGTCTTTGTCCAAGCCATATTGTGTTACCTTTGTGCACAAATGCATCCTACCTGACATATCACATTACAGAAAATATCAGAGGCTAGTAGGTTTTAGAAGTTATAGGATTGGGAAAGTAGTTTTTGACTTTTACCAAATTAAACAAATTAATGCTTGAGAAAATGCTTTGCAAAATGCAAACCTATAGAATCTATGCATACACTATCCATTCCATCAGTCAACAAAAAGTTATTGAGCCCCAAATCAGTTAGGATTAGGTCTGGCTAGGAAAGATAGAAAACTTAAAGTAACAGTGGTTTAAACACAGAGAGAAGTTTATTTTTCTTGCATATCTATAGGCAGTACAGAGCCAATATGGTGATTTCATGATTATCAGGAACTGGGGCTCGTTCTATCTGTTCTACTATTCTCATCTTGTAGTTTTCACTGTGGTTCAATATGGAAGCATGAGCTCCAGAGAGCACGTCAACATTTACCTAGCAGTAAAGAGGAGGGGCAGCAGATAGACTCCACTCCTTCCCTAAGGCTGTTATTGGGAAGTCGCCTGTGACACATGCATTTACATCTCATTTGTCAGAACAGTCACATGACCATACCTAGTTGTAAGGGAAGCTGGAAAATGTAGTCTTTATTCTGGACAGCAAAGAATCCTGTTAACAGTAAGGATTTCTGTTTATAGGGAAGAAAAGAACGGCTAACTAAGGTAAAGGGCAGCCTCTCCCATAGGTTCCCACCATGTGCCATTTATGAAACACTGACGGCAGAGCATATCAATACGTCAGCTTTGCTATGGTTTGGCTGTGTCCCCACCCAAATTTCATCTTGAATTCCCATGTGTTGTGGGAGGGACCCGGTGGGAGGTACTTGAATCATGGGGGCAGGTCTTTCCCACGCTGTTCTTGTGATAGTGAGTCTCATGAGACCTGATGGTATAATAAGGGGGAGGTTTCCTGACCAATCTCTTTGCCTGCCACCATCCACGTAAGATATGACTTGCTCCTGCTTGCCTTCCGCCATGATTGTGAGGCCTCCCCAGCCATGTGGAACTCTAAGTCATTAAACCTCTTTCTTTAGTAAATTGCCCAGTCTCGGGTATGTCTTTATTAGCAGTGTGAAAAAGGACTAATACAAGCTTATACTAGGAAAATAAAGTATGCTTTTCATTATTTATATATTTATTCATTCAACAACTATTGCTTGAGGGCTGTTCGTACGATCTATGAGATATGAGACATTTGGTGATAGAAAAACAAAGCAGAAGAAATCATTATATAATAAGAGAAACAGCTTGATTGGGGAGAGAAGCTTATGACCAATCATCACGAATATTTTTCCCTAAGAGAATAATTGAGGATATGCAGAAAGTTTTTTTTTGTTTGTTTGTTTGTTTTTTTGAGACAGAGTCTCGCTCTGTTGCCCGGGCTGGAGTGCAGTGGCACAATCTCTGCTCACTGCAACCTCCACCTCCTGGGTTCAAGCAATTCTCTGCCTCAGCCTCCCGAGTAGCTGGGATTACAGGCATCCGCCACCAGCCTGGCTAATTTTTTTTTGTATTTTTAGTAGAGATAGGGTTTCACCATCTTGGCCGGGCTGGTCTTGAACTCCTGACCTCATGATCCACCCGCCTCAGCCTCCAAAAGTGCTGGAATTACAAGCGTCAGCCACCGGGCCCGGCCACAAAATTTTACCTATATAAGCTCACTGCACTTTTATGTAAACCAGCGAAAAATAGAAAGCAACTGAAATAGCCGGCTATTTTAACAATTAATTATTGCACATAATTAAAAAACAATCTGGCAAAATCATAGCTAAAGCTAACATATGCCAGACAGTGCATCAGCTGTTTACATGTGTTAGCTTATGTGATCCTTATGACAGTCCTACAAGATCATGATTATTTCCCTTTTTCTTCTGAGACAGAGTCTCGCTCTGTTGTCCGGGCTGAGTGCAGTGGCACGATCTTGGCTCACTGCAACCTCTGCCTCCCAGATTCAAGCAATTCTCCTGCCTTAGCCTCCCGAGTATCTGGGATTACAGGCACCCGCCACCACACCCAGCTAATTTTTTGTATTTTTTAGTGGAGACGGGGTTTTGCCATGTTGGCCAGGCTGGTCTTGAACTCCTGACCTCAGTAACACCAAGATCTTAACAGTCAGTGGTTATCTCTGGGTGGTGGGGTAGTGGTTAATTTTTTTCTTTCCTTATATATGTATTTTATAAGTTTTTTGCAATGTTCACATACTCCTTTTGTACCTTACAGAAAAAGGCAGGCTGTGGGCGGTGGGTCGCGCCTGTAATCCCAGCACTTTGGGAGGCTGAGGTGGGCGGATCACCTGAGGTCAGGAGTTCAAGACCAGCCTGACCAACATGGAGAAACCCCGTCTCTACTAAAAATACGAAATTAGCCAGGCATAGTGGCGTGTGCCTGTAATCCCAGCTTCTAGGGAGGCTGAGGCAGGAGAATTGCTTGAACCTGGGAGGTGGAGGTTGCAGTGAGCTGAGATCGTGCCACTACATTCCAGCCTGGGCGACAGAGTGGGACTCCATCTCCAAAAAAAAAAAAAAGAAAAAGCCTTTATAAAACTATCTGGAATAATCTAAACTGGAGAGATTGTGCACACAGACAGTGAGGAAATGAAACATGGCGGTGGCTCAGGAAAACAATTCCTTCTACAAAGGCTGACCTGGGGCCAGGGGTGTTTTGACAGATCTGGGGACTGGCTTGACCCAAGGATGACACATTTGAATGTCCTCCATCTATGGCCAAGGCTTTAATGCTGCATTGAGCTCACGTGTCAAGCTTGCTCCGAGGAGATTGTCACTCCCCAACCCTTGCTTCACCCTGTGGCTCCATTTGTCACCAGAAACTGACACGTTTGGATAACACGCTGGCCTTTGCCTTTTTTATTTTTGTTTTTTTGAGACAGGGTCTTGCTCTGTTGCCCAAGCTGGAGTGCAGTGGCATGATCACAGCTTACTGCAGCCTCAACTTCCTTGGCTCAAGTAATTCTCCCATCTCAGCCTCCCAAGTAGCTGGGACTACAGGTACATGCCACTGTGATCAGTTTTTATTTACTTATTTTTTTAGAGATGGGGGTCTCACTATGTTGCCCAGCCTGGTATTGAACTCCTGGCCTCAAGCCATTCTCTCGCCTTGGCCCCCCAAAGTGCCGGGGTTACAGGTGTGAGCCACCATGCCTGGACTGATCCTTGTCATTTTGCCCAGCACTCCTTGGCCCTCTGCCCACTCTCTGCTGACACCTAACACACAGCTCTGCAAAGACCTGTCTCTGGGTCTGACTCTCTCTCTTGAAGGTGAGCCACTGGCAGGCAGGCATGGGGTCTCCCTAGAGCAGGAGCTATTGCACAATCTGTTAAAAGAACAACCTCCACCTCTCCTTGTCAGAAAGCAACCATTCCCTCTTGCCAATCCAACTTGTTCTCTTCAAGAAGGCCCCAATTTTCACGTTTTCCCCCTTGAGGATTTAAATAAATAAACATGTCCTGCACTTGTATCCCAAAACTTACAATAAAACAAAATTAAAAATTAAAAAATAAACGTACAAACTATGGGAGTTAATGCTTTCAGGTGATCCTAGAGGGTGTCCATCCAAACCCCAAATAAAACCTCGATGTGTTAGTTAATACTTTTTCCAAAAACAAGGTTCTAGTTAGGACTTTTTTTCTCTCCATCACTTTCTTTTTAATCTAGCAAATATACACGGACCATTTCCTGTGTTCTAGAACACATACCAAGCCATGTAATATAGTAAAATATAAGAAAAATAATTTTTATATTTTTAGTAGAGATGGGGTTTCACCATGTTGGCCAGGCTGTTCTCGAACTCCTGGCCTCAAGTGACCTACCTGCCTCAGCCCAATGTGCTGGGATTACAAGCCTGAGCCACCATGCCCCAGGTAAAATGATTTAACTGCCTTGTCAATGAGTGCCAGGAAAGAGAAGTTCTCAACACAACAGAGCTTATTTGAAGAGTCTTGACCCAGGTTTGGGAGAACATAGGGCGGGCAGTGGAGGCTTCCCAGAGGAATTACTTTTCATTTTCTGGATAAAAATATTAATATTGGGCCAGGCGCGGTGGCTCATGCCTGTAATCCCAGCACTTTGGGAGGCCAAGGCGGGCGGATCACGAAGTCAGGAGATCGTGACCATCCTGGCTAATACGGTGAAACCCGTCTCTACTAAAAATACAAAAAAAATTAGCCGGGCGTGGTGGCACGCACCTGTAGTCCCACCTACTCAGGAGGCTGAGGCAGGAGAATTGCTTGAACCCGGGAGGCAGAGGTTGCAGTGAGCCGAGATGGTGCCACTGCACTCCAGCCTGGGTGACAGAGCGAGACTCCATCTCAAAAAAAAAAAAAAGAAATATATATATATATATATATATATATATATATATATATATATATATATATACATACACATATTTATTTCCAAGCTGGGCATGGTGGCTCATGCCTGGAATCCTAGCACTTTGCGAGGCTGAGGTGGGTGAATTGTTTGAGCCCAGGAGCTCGAGACCAGCCTGGGCAACACGGAGAAACCCAATCTCTACAAAAAATACAAAAATTACCCAGGTGTGGTGGCATGTGGCTGTAGTCCCAGCTACTCAGAGGTTGAAGTGGGAGGATTACTTGAGCCCAGGAGGTTGAGGCTACAGTGAGCCATGATTGCACCACTGTGCTCCAGCCTGGACAACAGAGTGAGACCCTATTTAAACAAACAAACAAAAAAATTATTTCCATATGTAAATGAATGGGAACACTGTGTTAGAAGACATTGTAAAGAAGCCTGATGAGGATTCCAACTGATAACAGCCACGTTCGGATTTAGAAAAATGTAAGAGCAAGATCATGTGTGGACACTATTCCAATGAGAATGTACAGGTCAGACTTGTATCAGATAAGAAAATGCAAAATTATCTTAATTGACATTGAGAAAACAGGCCAAGGCATTATTGTTATAGAAAAAAGAGTAGAACACAGCTGAGCACAGTGGCTCACACCTGTAATCCCAGCACTTTGGGAGGCTGAGGGGGGCCGGATCGCTTGAGGCCAGGAGTTCAAGACCAGCCTGGCTAACATGGTGAAACCCCGTCTCTACTAAACATACAAAAATTAGCTAGGTGTAGTCGTTCTCACCTGTAATCCCAGCTACTTGGGAGGCTGATGCACGAGAATCACTTGCACCCAGGAGGCAGAGGCTGCGGTGAGCTGAGATTGTGCCACTGCACTCCAGCCTGGGTGACAGAGTGAGACTCTGTCTCAAAAAAAAAAAAAAAAAAACAGCAATCAGTGAGACAGAAGTACAGCCACATATTGAAATACTATACAGCTGTTTTTAAAAATATAGTTGGTAACATGGCCGGGTGCAGTGGCTCATGCCTGTATTCCCAGCACTTCGGGAGGCTGAGGTGGGCGGATCACCTGAGGTCGGGAGTTCGAGACCAGCCTGACCAACACGGAGAAATCCCGTCTCTACTAAAAATATAAAATTATCCAGACGTGTGGCACATGCCTGTAATCACAGCTACTAGGGAGGCTGATGGAGGAGAATCACTTGAACCCGGGAGGTGGAGGTTGCAGTGAGCCGAGATCATGCCATTGCACTCCAGCCTGGGCAACAAGAGTAAAACTCCACCTCAGAAAAAAAAAAAAAAAAAAAAGTAGTTGGTAGCTTTCTCTACACTGGTGATATGGATCAATCTACAAGTTGAATATGTAGTGAAAAAAGCGAATGCAGATCAGTGTGTTTAGTGAATGTGCTTCCTCTGTAACAATAAAAAGAGAGTATGGCCAGGTGCCATGGCTCACGCCTGTAATCCCAGCACTTTGGAAGACTGAGGCGGGCGGATCATTTGGGGTTGGGAGTTCAAGACCAGCCTGGCTAACATGGTGAAACTCCGTCTCTACTAAAAATACAAAAAAAAAAAAAACTTTAGCTGGGCGTGGTGGCACACACCTGTAATCTCAGCTACTGGAGAGGCTGAGGCAGGAGAATCACCTGAACCCAGGAGGCGGAGGTTGCAGTGAGCCAAGATCATACCACTGCACTCCAGCCTGGGTGACAGAGTGAAACTCCATCTCAAAAAAAAAAAAAAAAAAAAAAGAGTATAACATTATTTGCTTGTATACGTATAAACATCTCCAGAAAAGTATACAAGAAACGAATAATGGTGGCTCCATCTGGGTAGGAATGGGTAGGCGGAAAATGTTTCAAGGCACAGCTCTTTGTACCTTTTGAGTGTTGAATCATGTGAATAGATTGCCTCTTTTAAATAAATAAATCACACACACACAAAAACCACAAAAACACAAAAACACATCAAATGAAAATTGCAAACACTGAAACAACATAGGATTATCAAAGGTATCCTGGCCCAATGGAATTAAGAATGACTGGTTTAGAATTTCACTCAGACTTTAAATCATGTTAGGGAATTAGGGCTTCCTAATGGAATTCGCTTAGGGAATCTAATGTTTTCTATGTATGTCCCAGGATCAATTGAGGGTTGCTCTTAGTTTTCACCGTCATAATGGTGTATAACAGACGGGTTCACACCGTGTTTCCATAGTTTCCTTGCATGCTGGTATTCACAGAAATCTGTTTTGCTTCTTTGGGCCTTTTCTGTAATTTAATTTTTGTTGTTGTTGTTCTGCATGTGTATTTAGTAATTAAGGGTGGGAAAAATTAATATTATTTACAATTAATATGATGATAAATAGGTTTCTATAAGAAGACTCACCAAAAAAGTCTTTAAACGCAACTAAAATTTAAAATAAAAAGAAATAATAAGAGACTCCTGTCTGGCTGTTGAAACTTTAAGGCATCCTTTCTTTCTTAGAAATAGTAAGCTCCCAATAAGTAAATTTAAAAACTTTACCCTCCATTAAATCCTAAAACAGTGGAAGTGAATGATCCATCCCACAGTGTCATATTTCCGGAGGGGACAGTGATTATGAATGTCTCTTGGATCTGCACGCTCCATTAAACTCTGTTAGGGAGAATACTTTCAAGCTCCAAGAGACAATTAATTTCTTACAGGGAGTGGCATTCTTGAACGCACAACTGGGATTCTAATTACGCTCGAGCAGAAAGTAATACTTTACAGGGCTGGGTAAAAACACTCATTCGGAAGTAAAGTTGGGGGGTCATAAACACTGGGGATTACTTTAGTTAGTCATTTGTAACAGGTAAAAGTTGTGTTTTAACTTCCTGGAGTTGGGCGGGGGAGGCAGAAGGGGCTATTTTAGGAGTAAGGAGAGTCCAGTTAACAAAAGGAAGGTCCTTATGAATTTTTCCAGGGTTGCGAATTCATAAATAACAACAGTATTTATTGTAAGAAGGACAGAACTTGAGGATTAACCTTTCCACACATCTGTACTTAACCCATTGCCCCAGTAAAAGAGAGCCCATTGTTTGTTCAGTGTGTCAATCATTATTATAGAAAATGCACACACATCTCACCCAAAAGTTGGAAAGAAAACTTGGAAAACAGTCATCAAGCTCGAGGTAACTTGCATGGTCTAGCCCAGCGGTTCTAAGTGAGGGCGAGTCTGTCCTCCAGGGGACAGTTGGCACTGTCTGGAGACATTTTGGGTTCTCATAACTGGCGGGGTGCGACTGAGGGGTAGAGGCTAAAGATACTGTTAAACACTCTACATTTAGCCAGGCACGGTGGCTCACGCTTGTAATCCCAGCACTTTGGGAGGCCGAGGCAGGCGGATCACCTGAGGTTGGGAGTTCGAGACCAGCCTGACCAACATGGAGGAACCCTGTATCTACTAAAAATACAAAAAATTAGCCGGCCATGTCTGTAATCCCAGCTACTCGGGAGGCTGAGGCACGAGAATCACTTGAACCTGGGAGCCGGAGGTTGCAGTGAGCCGAGATTGCGCCATTGTACTCCAGCCTGGGCAACAAGAGCGAAACTCCGTCTCAAAAACAAAACAAAACAAAACACACACACACACACACACACACACACACTCTACATTCTAAACACAGAATGCCCCTACAACAAATAATTCTCCACGACATGCCAGTGGTGCCAAGGTTGAGAAACTGAGGTCTAGTGCTTTGCTGGATGACATTGGCAGGGACTCTTTTCTTGCAATTCAATGTAACATAAATTCAGACCGACAACTCCTTTTCAGGATGGGGCCTAGCCCATGACACATAATTTTTTGGGGGGGAATTATTCAGATCCCAGGAGGACTCCCCAATAACCACAAAAACAATCATTTTTCTGTTCTCCAAGATCATTTGGAGGGCAAGAAACATATCCTTGGTCTCCACAATAGGCAACATACATCCCATCATTTAAGAAATAGCTTTACAAAGCATGGACAAGAAGAAGATATTTAGTCCTTCTTTGGTAGGGAGGGTGTAGGGGAAATCAACACAAGTTTAAAGAGGAAGTTTGGCTTTGTAGTAATCTCGCTAATTGGAGTACGATTCTTTGAAAGTCTTGGATGGAGTTGAATAGGGTCTGTGAAGTCTCTGGAAATTAAATGCAGAATGTAGTTTGTACGTGCAAAGGGCTGCAGCTTTCATCAGATTCTCAGTAGGATCTATAACCCCCCAAAGACGAAGGACCACAACTGCAAAGGGTTCCAAATATCAGCTGTGGCTACATGCACTGATTTTTTTTCTACATTTGAACAGGCCGCACTTGCATGTGGTGAAAGTAAAATGAGTCTGAAAGGGCAGCCTGAACAGTGATTCCTCACTTACCTTGAGCGTGCTGTTTCAGGTGGCGCCAAAAACTCAGTCATCTGGATAACTGCTATTTCCATGCAACATTTTAAACATGCAAAACTAATGGAAATGAAAAAAGTTAATGAAAAAAATGATGGTGAACAAAGTATCAACATTTTAAATAAAGGCCATGCAAAGTGGCTGAAGCCGATAATCCCAACACTTAGGGAGGTCGAGGCAGGAGGATCACTTGAGCCCAGGAGTTTGAGACCAGCCTGGGCAACATTGCAAGACCCTGTCTCCACATAAAATAAACTAATAATAATAAATTAGCTGAGCACGGTGGCATGCATCTGTAGTCTCAGATACTTGGGAGGCTGAGGTGGGAGGATGGCTTGAGGCCAGGAGTTCAAGGTTGCAGTGAGCTATGATGGTGCCACTGCACTTCGGCTTGGGCAACAGAGTGAGACTCTGTCTCTAAAATAAAATGACATACTTAAATAAAAACAAGATCAGTCAGGTATGGTGGCTCATGCCAGTAACCCCAGCAATTTGGGAGGGTGAGGCAAGAGGATTGCTTGAGCTCAGGAGTTCCAGACCTGCCTGGGCAACAAAGCGAGACCCTGTCTCTATAAAAAATACAAGCAAAATAGCCAGATGTGGTGGTGCACACCTGTAGTCCCAACTACTCAAGAGGCTGAGGTGGGAGGATCACTTGAGCCCGGGAGGTCGAGGCTGCAGTGAGCCAAGATCACACCACCACACTCCAGCCTGTGTGACAGAGTAAGACCCTGTCTCAAAACCAAAACCAAACTCCCCAAAACCCCCCAAATCAATATTACTGTTTGTTTCTTTTTGCCTCAAGCTCCAATTAGGCTTGGGAGGATGGTGTTACTGACACAGGCTGTTGGAAGTTTCTTATGTATTTTTCCAGAGATATTCTATGCAAAGGTAAGCAAATATGTATCTATCTACTACCTACATGTATGCTTTTTGTTACAGTATACACATCATTCTATATCTTGCTTTCTTCATTTAATATATCTTTGGAATTGTTCCATATAAAAAATGTATATTCTATGTTATATGTTTGTGTTATAAATATACATTTCATATATTACAATTGTGCAAGAAAATCCACTTGTCTTCTTTTTTGAAGTGTGGCTATAACCAATTGCTTTATATCATCAAACTTCCTTCTGCAAAGCAGAGTTGTTTCCTTTAAAAATCCATTTCTTTTTTTTTTGTTTGTTTTGAGACAGAGTCTCGCTCTGTTGCCTAGGCTGGAGTGCAGTGGCGCCATCTCAGCTCACTGCAACCTTGGCCTCCCAGGTTCAAGCGATTCTCGTGCCTCAGCCACCCAAGTAACAGGAATTATAGGCATGTGCCACCACACCCGGCTAATTTTTGTATTTTTTTGTAGAGACGCGGTTTCATCATGTTGGCCAGGTCTCGAACTCCTGACCTCAAGTGATCTGCCTGCCTAGTCCTCCCAAAGAGATGGGATTACAGACGTGAGCCACCATGCCTGGCCTTAAAAATCCATTTCTCTAATGCTGGATGCTACATTTGTTTGCAAGCTCATATCATATTTTAAAAATCTCCAGGGAACTATACTTAATTAGTTCTCTATTTTAAAAAAGTATACACTTCCTTTCCTCCCTCCCTCGAGTTGGTAAAGTGGCCAGAAATGGCCAGACTGACTTGGGGAGACTCCTGGGTAAACTGAGTGCCTTAGGAGGGCACGTTGGCCTCCTCGAGTTACTGGTCACTGCTAATTAGTTTAGAGAGTCTAAACCCTTCATAATCTCAAATTCCATTTTCAAAGAAAATGAGGCTTAAGTTGTCACAGATGCGAATGATGTCACAGAGAGACTTTATGAGCTGCCGAAAATCATCTGATGCTGGTAAGGCAACATGAACCCATGACGTGGCCCTCTGCTAATAACATTTAGCCAACACAAGAACTGTACAGCTTGTCCCTTCTAGAGCTCAGGGGCCCCCAATACATGCTGCAGAAAATGTGCATTTTATTGTTTCAGTTTGAGCTTAAGATAAAAGAAAGTTGCCAGGCATGGTGGCTCACACCTGTAATCCCAGCACTTTGGGAGGCTGAAGCGGGCGGATCACTTGAGGTCAGGAGTTCGAGACCATCCTGGCCAACATGGTGAAACACTGTCTCTACCAAAAATAAAAAGATTTGACTGGGCGTAGTGGCTCACACCTGTAATCCCAACACTTTGGGAGGTTGAGGCGGGTGGATCACGAGGTCAGGAGTTTGAGACCAGCCTGGTCAGTATGGTAAAACCCCACCTCTACTAAAAATACAAAAATTAGCTGGGCATAGTGGTACACGCATGTAGTCCCAGCTACTCAGGAGGCTGAGGCAGGAGAATCGCTTGAACCCGGGAGGTGGAGGTTGCAGTGAGCCGTGATTGTGCCACTGCACTCCAGCCTGGGTGACAGAGAGACACCGTCTCAAAATAAAAAAAAAAAAAAAAGAAATATTAGCCGGGCATGGTGGCGCTCCAGCCTGGGCAACAGGGCAAGACTCCATCTCAAAAAAAAAAAAAGAAAGAAATTTGACCAGTACATTGTTACAGGGGAATTTCTTGATGCCAGTAAGGGCCACGGTTTAACAGAGCTTCCTTTATGTATGTAAGTAAATGAAAAATTCTTTTATTGCTTTTCTGATGGACAAATTTACCATATACAATAATCCAGAAAATAGCTATAGAGGGCGAACTTTGTGCCTGGTATACTTCAAGGTCTGGGATATAAAGATGAAGAAGGCAAAACAAACAAATCAAGTGTTTCAAAATATGTTCCACAGAAAGGCAAGACTATAGTTCGCACTTGCCAGGGATAATGATGGATTTCTCCAAATTTTCTTTTACCTTCAATGCAGATGCTAACATATGATTTTAAAAATGTGGGGATTCTCAGTGTATATATGCATATACCTAAACAGATACACAGAGACTCCCAAGAACACCTGTGAGGGGAATGAGGATTTCCCAAATAAGTGACATAAAATATTCTTGTTTGCTTTTAATCTTTACACAGAGTTATCCTTAAAATCGCTGAAACTTTAGCTGGGCATGGTGGCTCATGCCTGTAATCCCAGCACTTTGGGAGGCAGAGGTGGGCAGATCACCCAAGGTCAGAAGTTCGAGAACAGCCTGCACCAACATGGTGAAACCCCCGTCTCTACTAAAAATACAAAAAATTAGCTGGGCATGGTGGTGGGCGCCTGTAATCCCAGCTACTCGGGAGGCTGAGGCAGGAGAATCGCTTAAACCTGGGAGGTGCAGGTTGCAGTGAACCAAGATCGCGCCATTGCACTCCAGCCTGGGCAACAAGAGCAAAACTCCATCCAAAAAAAATGCTGAAACTTTAAACCATCTGCTATTTTTTGTTTGTTTTTTTTTAGACGGAGTCTTGCTCTGTCGCCCAGCCTGGAGTGCAGTGGTGCAACCTCGGCTCATTGCAACCTCCACCTCCTGGGTTCAAGCAATTCTTCTGCCTCAGCCTCCCGAGTAGCTGGGATTACAGTCACATGCCAACACGTCTGGCTAATTTTTGTATTTTTAGAAGAGATGGGATTTTGCCATGTTGGCCAGGCTGGTCTTGAACTCCTGACCTCAAGCGATCTGCCCACCTCGGCCTCCCAAAGTGCTGGGATTATAAGCGTGAACCACTATGCCCAGCCCCATCCGCTATATTTAAAAGAATTTTCTGCCTTTATCAGATGACAGATGAATGGATTTTAAAATGTGATATATACATATAATATTATTCAGCCATAAAAAAGAAGGAAATACTGCAATGTGCAGCAACAGAGCTGAAAAGTTTTTATTTTAATTTATTTATTTGTTTGAGACAGTGTCTTGCTCTGTCACCCAGGCTGGAGTACAGTGGTGCAATCTCGGCTCACTGCAACCTCTACCTCGCAGGCTTGAGCAATCCTCCCACCTCAGCCTCCTGAGTAGCTGAGAGTTACAGGCACGTGTCACCATGCCCAGCTAATTTTTTGTATTTTTAGTAGAGACAGGGTCTCACCATATTGCCCAGGCTGGTCTCAAACTCCTGGACTCAAGCAATCCTCCCACCTCGGCCTCCCAAAGTGCTAGGATTACAGGTGTGAGCCACTGTACCCGGCCAGAGATGAAACCTGAGGATGTTATGTTAAGTGAAATAAGCTAATCACAGAAAGACAAATACTGCATGATTCTACTTATATGAGATATCCAAAATAGTCAAATTCATAGAATCAAAGTGTGGAATAGTGGTTGCCAGGGGCTGAGAGAGGGGGAAATCATGAGTTATTAATCAATGGGTATAAAGTTTCCAGTTGAGCAAGATGAATAATTTCTAGAGATCTGTTGTACATTGTACCTAGAGTCAACAATACTGTATTGTACACTTAAAAATGTGCTAAGAAGAGCCTGCCATATTGGCTCAAGCCTGTAATTCCAGCACTTTGGGAGGCCGAGGTGGGCAGATCACCTGAGGTTGGGAGTTCAAGCCTGGCCAACATGGTGAAACCCTGTCTCTCCTAAAAAAATACAAAAATTAGCTGGGCATGGTGGTGCATGCCTTTAACCCCAGCTACTCGGGAGGCTGAGGCAGGAGAATCACTTGAATGGGAGGCAGAGGCGGCAGTAGGCTGGGATCATGCCACTGTGCTCAGCCTGGGCCACAAAGCAAGGCTCCATCTCAAAAAAACAAAAAACAAAAAACAAAAAAAAGAAAACTGGACTGTCCTTTGTTAGTTGCTATATTTGATGTAGCAAGTACTCCTAGAGAAAAGCACGAAGTCTCCACGTGGCTTTACTCCTCACTGGAGGGTGAGTAGGCTAGAAAATGAGATGAGTATTCAAAATATTGATCCCAAAGAGTTCCTATCCTTTGACGAATAAGTAAGAAAATGCATGTGAAAATGGAAAAAAAAAAATTAAAAAAAATCGCAAACATCTTTAAAGTAATTTCCAAATCTTAATTATATATGTACATTTTTTAAAAGATTATCTCATTTTATTTTTTGTATTGAGGTCAAATTCACTTAACAAAATCAACCATCTTAAAGTGTACAATTAAGAGACACTTAGTCATTCATGATGTTGCACAGCCCCCAAGCTGGATTATCTTCACAAACATGTACACTGCACAGGGCTCTGGGCACAACGGGCTTTGCTATTTTATTGTATAGTCATTTAGTGTCCCTCAAGGACACTTGGCTCCTGAAGAATTTCCCAACCCTAGGCCTCTGGCTCATACTGGGTTTCCTGCCTCTTCTACATCTTGTCATTGAATTTCAAAGCTTTATAACACAACAAACAAATTGCTACGGGTCTTAATTCACAGTCTCTTTGATATGTGGCTGGTTTATAAAGCAAGTAAATGTCTGGGTCTCTGATTGGTTACAAAGCCAAAAATAATCCAGATAATGAGACAATTTTAATTATAACCATACTTGGTTTTAAAGGCCCCCAGATTCTGTTTGTTTGCTTATTTATTTGAGACAGGGTTTCACTTTGTCGCCCAGGCTAGAATGCAGTGGTGCAATCACGGCTCACTGCAGCGTCGACCTCTCAGGCTCAAGTGATCCTCCCACCTCAGCCTCCCAATAGCTGGGATTCCAGGTGCATGCCACCATGCCCAGCTAATTTTTGGTGGAGATGAGGTTTTGCCATGTTGCCCAGGCTGGTCTTTAATTCCTGACCTCAAGTGATGCGCCCGCCTCAACCTCCCAAAGTGCTGGGTTTACAGGAATGAGCCACCTCGCCCTGAATATTTACATACAAACTCAAAATAATCTCCTCTGCCCTTTGTCACGTTGTTTGATGGGGGATAGATTCAATGCTTACTGTTGAAAATTTCCAGAATAAATTTGGGCTCTATAACATTTAATACTTATAAGTGCACTGAATTATAGAAGACAGTTCAAAGCTTTTCCTATACTGATAATTTGAACTATCGTTTCTTTTCAAATGCAAATAAGTTCTTTGGGGTATTATTAGAAAAAAATTAAAACTCCATTATTTGCATCATAGTGTTGCAGGATTACTTTTTAAAATAATGACTGTTTTCACCCAGACCCCAGCCCTGCTTTAACTTCCAGACAGGTAGTTAGAGATTCACAAAAAAAGAGAAATCCTGGCTATTCTTTGAAGCTACAAACAAGCCCTGCATTTCTGTATGTTCTTAGAAAAAGCTCTGGCCAGGCAGTTTTTTTGTGTGTGTGATCACACCAGTAGCATCACTGAGTTCAAAGTTGGGGGAAAACCCATTTTAACAATGCAAGAATTTCCCAAAGTCCAAACGCCCGGGCCACACCGCTCCCACAAATGGAAATAGTATCAGATCTGCATCATAATTGATCCTCCAGATTTCCACCCACAAAAGAAGGATGTGGTCAGTAAGAACAAATAACACAGGGGCCGCGGAGAGAAGCTTTTTTGCAAACTTTCCCCTTACCCCACCCACAAAAGTCAAGCAACCGAAGTACATGTCAGCATAATCGCTCAAGATATGATCGCGTTTGAGGCTTATGAAATGTTATCAAACGCAGTGGACAAGCACATCGGCGATTTTTTTTTTTCCGCTGAGATGTGAACTGCTGATAAATATCCATGGTTGAGTTTTTTCCATACTTTGATTCTTCAAAAGCTAAGCCATTCAAGGTGTCAAGGCTTTTTGCCCCTGCCTTCCACAGACAACAAGGGGGAGAAAAAAGAAAAAAAGAAAAAAGATGAAAATGAGGGGGAATAAGAGAAAAAAAAATGGACACAGATAAAAGAAATTAAGCGAGCCATAATGTCTGTGCTTTATTTTAACTGGGTTGTCCTGTCCCGCTGTGCAGCCCATAATCCAAGCTGGGAGAGAGGCCCCCGCTGGGTAGCTAATTAAAGCAATTATAAATACAAAGAAGGTATCAATGGCATTCCAAGACTCAAACAAAGAGATAAAGCACTGAAGATTTAAATTGTCAATGGCCAGTCTCTTTAGGCAATTCTGAAGAGAAGTCAGTGTCCCCAAGTCTCCCGAACTCCTTTGTAAACTGACTTATGTTTGGTTACAGGGGACCCTCCTCCCTCCTTTTTGGGGGGCTTATCGACATGAAAATTCATCAGTGATGGAATTAAGGGAAGTTAATTTATAGGCTCACATACAGTTATTTGTCCTGGCGCGTCAGAATAGTGGACCTGAGTTTAAAATTAAAATCTAATCTGGAAAAAAGACCCCAGCCCTCCTTATGGAATCAGTATTTTTATTCTTATTTTTTGGCAAGAAATTAGATGCAGGTATCAGTATTTTTAAAGACAAGAAAACAAACAAAAAGATCTTTTAGCCCCAAATGAAAGTGACACAAATCGTTTTTTTTTTTTTTTTAGTACTGTGGGCAACTTTAGGAATGTTAAAAATGTAGCAAGTGTGCTAGACTACTTTCTCAGTGTATTTTTATAAAACGATTTGCAGAATCAAACTTACCCAACAAAAATAGAAAGCTTTCCTAATTTCTTAGACCTAGGATTTCCCCTGCCTGCTTTCTGGCTTTTGTAGAGCACTTAAAGGAACACTCAAATCATACCTGCTAAGAGATAGCAGCCCAGTGCAGTTTAAAGGGACTCTCAGCCTACAGTCTGAACGAACAGAATGGATCACAGAAGTTTCCAGGTGGGTCTCTTGGAGAGGGTGCTCAGTTTGCTCTCAAGAGCTGGGTGTGATCAGCGACAGCCTGAGCTCCAGGGCCTGGCCAGTGTGCTACAGGAGAGAGAGCCAAAGGCCTCAGCTCTTAGAAGGCTCACTCTGAAAAGGAGGTGGTGACAGCAACTCTGGTCCTTCTTTTCACCATGAAAGAAAGCGCAGTAACTGGTGTAACTGGTAAAAGCCAAGAGGGAGGGAGGCAATTAAGGTCGAGGAGACTGATAAGAACTCAGTAGGGGTCAGAGCCCTTCTCCTACTCCTTCATCCTCCCTTACTTTCTCCCTTCCCCTTCCCACCCTCCTCTGCTCCTTTCTCAGCTCCTCCCACTACCACTCCTTCCTTTTTTTTTTCTCCCCTCTTCCCCTCCTCCTTTTCTCTCCTTTTCTTCTTCTTCTAATTCCTCTTCCCTCTTTTTTTTTTTGAGACGAAGTCTTATTCTGTTGCCCAGGCTGGAGTGCAGTGGTGTGATCTTGGCTCCTTCCAACCTCAGCCTCCCGGGTTCAAACGATTCTCCTGACTCAGCCTCCCAAGTAGCTGGGATTACAGGCGAGTGCCACCATGCCGGGGTAATTTTTGTATTTTTAGTAGAGACAGGGTTTCACCATGTTGGCCAGGCCGGTCTCGAACTCCTGACCTCAAGTGATCCACCCACCTCGGCCTCCCATAGTACTGGGATTACAGGCATGAGCCACCATGCCCGGCCTCCTCTTTTAATCTTCCTCCTCCTGGCTGGGCATGGTGGCTCACGCCTATAATCCCAGCACTTTGGGAGGCCGAGGCAGGCGGATCACGAGGTCAGGAGTTCGAGACCAGCCTGGCCAACATGATGAAACCCCGTCTCTAGTAAAAATACAAAAAATTAGCTGGGCATGGTGGCGCATGCCTCTAATCCCAGCTACCTGGGAAGCTGAGGCAGGAGAATCGCTTGAACCCAGGAGGCAGAGGTTGCAGTGAGTGGAGATCATGCCACTGCACTCCAGCCTGGACGACAGTGTGAGACTCCGTCTCAAAAATAAATCTTCCTCCTCCAATTCTTCTTCTTATCTTCCTTCTCCTTTATCTTCTTTTCCTTCTCTTCCTCCTTATACTTTTTTCCTTCTTCCTCTTCTCCTTCTGCTTCTCCCCTTCCTCCTCCTTCCTCCTCCTCTTTCTCCTCTTCTTCCTTTTTTACTTTGCCTCTGTTTGTAAGGAGATTGAGACTTTCTTCTTTAGGAATATCCATGGCTTTTCACTCTTTGCCTTTGTGTTATTTCTAATGCAAGTAATTGGAAGATGTGCTTCTTTCCTGGGTGGAAATATTATCAATAAAAAAGATGGAGGTCTGAGACTGAATGGAAACATTGGCCTGAAGCATTTGCCGCAGGTGATGGTGACTACCAAAAAGAAAAATAGGATTTGACCAGAACGACTTTGTTTTCTGGGCTAAAAACGTTGCCTAATAAAGCACCTTAGCTGATGTATGTATTTATGAGTTATTATGTGTCTAGAGTATTAACATAAAGTACAGAGGCTCCTCTGGTTATGAATGTTCAATTCAGAACTGATTTGAACAAAAAGTCCACACAGAAGCAAAAGTGTGGCCGGGCGCAGTGGCTCAAGCCTGTAATCCCAGAACTTTGGGAGGCTGAGGTGGGCGGATCACCTGAGGTCGGGAGTTCGAGACCTGCCTGACCAACATGGAGAAACCTCGTCTCTACTAAAAAAATACAAAAATAGCCGGGCGTGGTGGCGCATGCCTGTAATCCCAGCTATTCGGGAGGCTGAGGTAGGAGAATCGCTTGAACCCAGGAGGTAGAGGTTGCGGTGAGCCAAGATCGCGCCATTGCACTCCAGCATGGGCAACAAGAACAAAACTGTCCCCCACCGCCCCCCCAAAAAAAGAAGCAAAAGTGTGATAATTCAGCCCATCGCCAACAGAGGGCGATAGATACTGGGATCTGACATTTACGTCTCAAAGTTTCTGGGGTAAGACAAGGACTGAAACTCGCTTAAGAGGCAGAGCAAGACAGACGGGCAGATTTTTCAACCATGTTTGTGGGCCATAGCCCACATATCATATGCTGGAATGTGTAAAAATAAAAAATCAATCTTAAATAAAACATTTTATCCTCCTACTTTGACAAGTACACATTCATAATGACAGAAGCAAAACATCTGTCAAGCTATGGTTTACATATGATTAAAAGTCAGAAAACTGTCAAAGATGAGGGAATTTAATTATTATTGCATATGTCTGGGTGTTGTATTGCTGGGCCTCTGATATTATTAGTATGAGTAACAAACATAACTAATAAATTATTATATATTTGTTCCATAACATTTCTTTTTTTGTGTTGATTTCAGCAAAATCACTAAATGTGTAGTGATCAAGTTTTTACATAATTTATATTCTACTCACCTGGATGTGGCAATTTTTTTTTTTTTTTTTGGTAAAGAGCCAGGTAGTACTAGGCTTTGTGGTCCATACATGCTTCTTTGTTTTACAAATCTTTAAAAATATAAAAAAAAATAGGCCAGGCACAGTGGCTCATGCCTATAATCGTAGCATTTCAGAAGGCTAAGGCAGGAGAATCACTTGAGCCCACGAGTTTGCGACCAGCCTGGGCAACAGAGCAAAATCTCGTTTCTACAAAAAATAAAAAAATTAGCTGGGCGTGGTGGCACATGCCTGTGGTCCCAGCTGCTTGGGAGGCTGGGGCAGGAGGAGGGGGATTGCTTGAGTCCAGGAGGTCGAGGCTGCAGTGAGCTGTGATCATGCCACTGCATTCCATCTAGGCAACATAGCAACACCCTGTCTCAAAAAAATTTATAAAATATGTATTAAAATACTTATAAAATATTGTATATTTAATATTTATAAAATACTTATAACATATTTTATATTTATATATTTATAAAAATTTATTTAAAATATTTATATATTACATATATAAATATGTGTAATTTATATATGAAATATATAAATATTTTAAAGAAATTTTAAAATATTATATATAAATATATGAATATACAAAAATACCTAATAAATATATATTTGTATACTGTATATATACCATTCTTAGTTCATGGGTTAAATTCAGCCCTTAGGCTGTCATTTGCTGGCCTTTGCTATTGACAATAATCATCTAAAAGGTGAAAAAAATGAAATGCAATTATATTTATTTACTTTTTGAGACGATGTCTCGCTCTGTCGCCCAGGCTGGAGTGCAGTGGCGCGATCTCGGTTCACTGCAAGCTCCACCTCCCAGGTTCACGCCATTCTCCTGCCTCAGCCTCCCGAGTAGCTGGGACTACAGGCGCCTGCCACCATGCCCGGCTAATGTTTTGTGTTTTCAGTAGAGACGGGGTTTCACCGTGTTAGCCAGGATGGTCTCGATCTCCTGACCTCGTGATCCGCCCGCCTCGGCCTCCCAAAGTCTGGGATTACAGGCGTGAGCCACCGCGCCCGGCCTGAAATGCAATTATAAAGTATAAAAAATTTTAAAAAGTAAACCAAACAACTCATAAGTGTTTACAAATATTTTTCTTCTAAAATATTCAAAATATTGAAGATGGAAAAGTAAAATACACGATAATTGATATTAAGCCTTCACATCAAAATTAAAGAAAATGTAAATATATTTTTTAAAGTTTTGGATAAATCCCACTAAATATTTGTTATAAAAATAAAACTAGCTTCAATTCCGGAATTCAGTGTCCATCTATAGTTGCCAATGTGAAGAATCTATAGGCATGTTAGTTACATCAAGGCCAATGTATAAGCAGATTCAAGAATAATCTGGGGTTGGGTGCAGTGGCTCACATCTGTAATCCCAGCACTTTGGGAGGCCGAGGCGGGTGGATCACCTGAGGTCAGGAATTCGAGACCAGCCTGGACCAACATGGCCAGACGCCATCTCTGCTAAAAATATAAAATTAGCTGGGCATGGCAGTGCGCGCCTGTAATCCCAGGTACCTCAGGAGGCTGAGGCAGGAGAATCGCTTGAAACCTGCGGGCGGAGGTTGCAGTGAGCCGAGATTGTGCCAGTGCACTCCAGGGTGGGCGACAGAATGAGACTCCATCTCAAAAAAAATTAAAAAAATTTTAAAAAAGGGCAATCTGAATTATTTATTCTGCAAAATGTTCTTCAGTTGCCGTTTGCAACTAGTACAAATACTGTGCTTTTTGTAAGCACCTTTGGAATAATGACGGGACGCTGAGAAGCAAGAACGAGGATGCTCAGGTGTTGCTGGGGACACTTGGCTCTGCAAGTATCCAGCTACGGGAGAGAAAGATGGGAGGGTTAACTCAGTTGTCTTTTCTCTTGCCACAGTGTTTTCCCTGATCAAATCCTCCCTGCACTGTGGAACAGTGCCTTTCAATTTACAGATATAGGACAAAAGATGCAGAGAACGGCTTCCCTGGGGCCTGAGCAGTGTTAGTGTCAATGGTGGGTATTTAGTGCTATGGATGGCACAATGCCAGTGCTAAGTAGCAGACACTGAGGGGCTGATTTACCCATGTTTTGTTTTTTTGGGGGGGTTTGTTTGAGACAGGGTCTCACTCTATCATCCGGGCTGGAGTGCAGTGGCGCAATCTCAACTCACTGCAGCCTTGACTTCCCTGAGCTTAGGTGATCCTCCCATCTCAGCCTCCCAAGTAGCTGGGACTACAGGCATGCACCACCATGCCCGGCTAATTTTTGTATTTTTAGTGGAGACAGGGTTTCACCATGTTGTCCAGGCTGGTCTTGAACATCTGGGCTTGAGTGATCCTTCTGCCTTGGCCTCCCACAGTTCTGAGATTACAGGCGTGAGCCACCATGCCTGGCTTACCCATGATTTTTAATGAATATTTTGTGTGTGTATTTTATATCGAGAGCCGGTAAAACAGGGCAGGGGCTCCTTTTGCCCAAGTCTAAAGGTAGACTGCAGGTTGGATGACATAAACACACAGCTCAAGTGGGAGATGAAGGCAGTGCTGACACAGCAGGCAGGACCACAGAGGTGACGGATGTGGCAGAGGCTGTGGTGACCTGGGGAGCCTGTGCTCGTCTATAGAGCACTGTCAACATTCTCCCCTTACCAGTGACTGACTGGTAGGAAAGTGGACCAGGCCTTGTTGAAATGTTTGATTTCTCAAGAGAATGCCACATTTTAAATTTTCATGTGAAAAGTGAATATTGATGAATAATTAAAATTTAAAAAACTGAAAAGCACATTTGGGTGGGGATCACATCTTTGGGCTGGATTTGTTCCCAAAGCCACCATGATCAGCCCTCTGGTCTACTGCATTATGCTATATTTGTGCACACTTTTGAAGTGTTTATGGTCATTAATTCCTTATTTTATTTTTTTTGAGATGGAGCCATGCTATGTTAACCAGGCTGGAGTGCAGTGGCATGATTTTGGCTCACTGCAACCTCTGCCTCCTGAGTTCAAGTGATTCCCCTGCCTCAGCCTCCCAAGATGCTGGGATTACAGGTGCTCACCACCATGCCTGGGTAATATTTTTGTATTTCTAGTAGAGATGGGGTTTTGCCATGTTGGCCAGGCTGGTCTCGAACTCCTGACCTCAAGTGATCTGCTCACCGTGGCCTCCGAAAGTGGTGGGATTACAGGCGTGAGCCACTGTGCCCGGCCAAATTCCTCATTTTAGAAAAGAAAGTGAAAGTTAAGTGTATAGCAATGTGTACACAAGGGTTATATGTGTGCTGCCACTTTGACTTAGCAAAACATGGACCAAGCAATCTCCTGTTTATATGTAAAGAAATGGTTGGGCACGGTGGCTCACACCTGTAATCCCAGCACTTTGGGAGGCTGAGGTGGGCTAATCACTTGGGCTCGGGAGTTCGAGACCAGCCTGGCCAACATGGCAAGACCTCATCTCTACAAAAACATACCAAAAAAAAAAAAAAAACAGCCAAGCATGGGTGGTGCACACCTATATTCCCAGCTACTTGGGAGGCTGAGATAGGAGGATCATCTGAGCCCAAGAGGTTGAGGCTGCAGTAAGCTGTGACTGCACTACTGCACTCCAACCTAGGTGACAGAGTGAGACCCCCATCTAAAAAAAAAAAAAAAAAAAAAAAAGGTAGAGAAGTTTCCATACCTGAAAATGTCAGTCTGTTATGGGCTCTGCAACTAAGTTAGGATAATTTTTCAGAGATCTTCATTCTACTGCACCTTATTTTCAGTAAGAGCAGAGTAGAGAAAATTTTCTAGTGAGATTTTCCCAGTCTCTAATAGAAGAACAAAGTTAGAGATCCAAGGAGAGTGTTTCTAGAAGATGTGAAGCCTCAGGACATGGTTTATCCTGCAGTTCTGGAAGGGACAACAGAAGATATCTGGTATGGGAGTAGCGAAGGCACCCGAAGAGAGGAAGGCAGCAAGTTATGTTTCCAGCATTTTGGAGCACAAGTGAGATGTCTGGTGTAGTGGTTAAGAGGTCAGACTTTCCCAAGTTCAAAACCCAGTTTTTGCCTGGGCATGGTGGCTCACACCTATGATCCCAGCACTTTGGGAGGCCAAGGTGGGTGGATCACTTGAGGTCAGGAGTTCGAGACTAGCCTGGCCAACATGGTGAAACCCCATCTCTACTAAAAATACAAAAATTACCTGGGTGGGGTGGTGCGCACCTGTAATCCCAGCTTCTTGGGAGGCTGAAGCACAAGAATTGCTTGAACCCAGGAGGCGGAGGTGGCAGTGAGCCAAGATCATGCCATTGCACTCCAGTCTGGGCTACAAAGTGAGACTCTGTCTAAAACAAAACAAAAACAACCCAGTTTTTGTACTCACCAGCTGGAAAAAGTTGCTTTTCCCTCTGAGCTCCTTCCTGCTTCATCATTTATATAAGGTGGTGATGATTACCTACCTCAAAGGGCTGCTGCGGGCAGTAAATGAGTGAATCAAAGTCAAAGTCTAGTACCCATTCCTCAGTAAGTACTCAATAAATGCTGCCTATTCTTCATTGGAGAGTGATTGGAATTAGCAATGAGAATTTGTGTAGTTTATATTCAAAGCCACTAAAATGAGAAGTCCAGGGCAGGGGCCCCTCTTGCCCAAGCCTAAAGGCAGACTGTGGGCTAGATGAGACATCTGCAGTGAGGCACACAGTTGATATCTGAAGAGAGCACCTAGCAGAGCCTATACATTTAGAGGCATACGTATTTGGGGGAGGAGAAGGAAGTGGAACCTTCAAAGGGGGCCAGAGAAAGAAGAGTAAGGAAGGAGAAAAGCCAAGGGAGGGATAAGGGAAGGTTCTGTTTGAAAATAAAAAGTAGAGGCCTTATTTTCAGAACAGTGCTGAGAGTGCAAGTGAGTTAGAATGGCATTTTATAAGCTTCAGGACATCTATGAGTCACCTTGGAGAGGGGAGAGGTAGATATTTAAAATGAAGATTCCCAGAAAGTATGACTCAGTAGTTCTGGGCTGAGGCCCAGGAATCTACGGGAATTCTAACTGGGTGTCCATGTGTCTCACCCCCACTACCCATGTACAAAAAAATACAAAGTCTACAAAAGAAAATGGGTAGCTTTCAACAGGTTGCTAAGGGAATAAAGGAAGGGATGGTGGCTGGAGGTGTTTATTTTTCCTGTATGTATATAATGGTCAAAGGCACTCAAATATCTGTGACTTTGGGTCTGGATGGATGAATTAAATTGGTTGGTTTTCCAGGATTAAACCAACCTTGCATTCCAGGAATAATCCAACTTGCTCATGATGGTTAGTGGAGAAGAGATACATTGATCAGAACTCAGTCTCAGGCTCAAGGCAGTTTGTCTTTCCTGAGCTCCAGGCTGACGTGACCTTCTGTCTAAACAACACAGTAGCTTCCTGGGACTTGGACATAAACATGGGGTCTTCTAAAGCAGGGATCTTCAAACTATCTTCCTCATATATACCCTCTAAAATAAATTTTTTTTTTGAGATTGGATCTCACTATGCTGCCCAGGCAGGAGTGCAGTGGCTATTCAGAGACACTATCACAGTGCACTGCAGCTTCAAACTCCTGGGCTCAAAGGATCCTTCCTGCCTCAGCCTCCCAAACGGCTGGGACTACAGGCACACACCACCATGCCTGGCTTAAATTTTTTTTTTTTTTTTGAGGTGGAGTCTTGCTCTGTTGCCCAGGCTGGAATGCAGTGGCACAATCTCGGCTCACCGCAACTTCCACCTCCCAGGTTCAAGCAATTCTTCTGCCTCAGCCTCCCGAGTAGCCAGGACTACAAGTGCATGCCACCACGCCTGGCTAATTTTTGTATTTTTAGTAGAGATGGGATTTTCACCGTATTGGCCAGGCTGGTCTCAAACTCCTGACCTTGTGATCCTCCTGCCTCAGCATCCCAAAGTGCTGGGATTACAGGCGTGAGCCATTGCGCCCTGCCAATAATTTTTAAAAAGATATATAATTCCTTCCATGTTCTAAACTTGATATCTATAATGTTTTCATATCTTTAGATATCTTTAGAGGATTCTGGGGTATTATAAATATTTGTAAATAATTCTTAAATTTGTATTCATCATCATCCATTTAATCTATGCATGAACAAGCTGTTTTTCTAACAGTTGAAGTTTTACATCATTTTTTTCCCCTTCATCTTGTACTTCAACTCCACTTCCCCTGTGGGATTTTATGCGAACATAATAATTTGGGGGTCTTCTAAATTGTTAATTGATCATTCTATCGGACTTCTCAGCAAGACAATTTATTTATTTATTTATTTTTTTGAGACAGAGTCTCGCTCTGTTGCCCAGGCTGGAATGCAGTGGCGTGATTTCAGCTCACTGCAACCTCCGCCTCCTGGGTTCAAGCGATTCTCCTGCCTCAGCCTCCTGAGTAGCTGGGAATACAAGCACGTGCCACCATGCCCGGCTAATTTTTGATGTGTGTGTTTTTAGTAGGGACAGGGTTTCACCATGCTGGCCAGGCTGGTCTCGAACTCCTGACCTCATGAGCCACCTGCCTCTGCCTCCCAAAGTGCTGGGATTACACACATGAGCCACCACACCTGGCTGTCAGCAAGACAATTTATAGAGAAATTTTAAAAACTTAACTTCCTTTGATCAGAATTAAACTACTCTTACAATTATTATTTTTATGTAATTAATGAAAACAATGTGAATGTCCCACACAATCTGAATGACGGAACGTTGATAACTGAAGCTGGTTCCTGGGGCAGGGAGGATCATTATGGTTCTCACTCCATTGTTTATATTTGACATTTCCCATAATAAAAAGTTTAAACACATGTTTAAAAAATAAGTATGTCACAAATTCTGGTTAACAATTTCTAAACAAAAGAAATGTAACATTTTACTGGCAATAACATTTTAACAAGATGTTTAACAAGATGGATGTGACTTGAATGGTCTCTGGTTTTGGTGTCAACCAAGTAGGAAATACTGTCATCAGGTTCTTGTGTATCTTTCCAGAGATATTGATGAACATATGAATAAACATTCATTCATACTTTTTTGATCTGCAAATGGTAACATACCGTGTGTTCCATTCTGCATTTTTTTCTGTCTATATAGCTTTAGCTATGGCCATGTCATATATCTATAAAGCAAGTCTGTGTTTATGTGTGTGTGTATATATACATAGACTTGTTTATATATATAAGTGTGTGTGTGTGTATATATATATTTTTTAGAGCCAGGGTCTTTCTCTGTCATCCAGGCTGGAGTGCAGTGGCACAATCACGGCTCACTGTGGCCTCAATCTTCTGGGCTCAAGCAATATTCTCATCTTGGCCTCCCAAGTAGCCAGGACTATAGATATGCATCATCATGCCCAGCTAGTTTTTTAACTTTTTGTAATGACAAGGTCTTGCTATGTTGTCCAGGCTGGTCTCAAACTCCTGAGCTCTAGCGATCTTCCAACCTCACCCTCCCAAAATGCTGGGATTACAGGCATGAGCCACCACACCCAGCTGCTTTATATTTTTTAATATAAAGTTTTAATGTTTTCAATGAATTCCATGGAGTAAATTTAGCCAGCCTCCTCCCTATTTAGAAACATTTAAGTGGTTTTCAATCTTTTGCCTTTACAATCAGTGCTATCATGAATAACCTTCACAAATATTATTTTGCTCATCTCTGAGATTATCTTAGAAAAAAACCACAATTTTTCAAGACTAGTTATAATATATAAATGCCTCCTTCCAATAGCTTAAGAAGTATGTTTCCTAAAATTGAAACTGACAGAGTGATCCTCTTGGGTCACCTTTGTGCGGTATTCTTGTCCAGCTTCCACTTCTCTAACTTCAACCTTAGCCAACTCCAATGACTGACTACAAGTCTCATCTTGTTATTTCTTTTCTGAATCCTGAAGCCCAACTGATTGCTACTTTTCCTGAAATGACAGAGAAGGAAAAAACCAGCAGGTATTGAGAATTTACCGTGTGCAGGCACTGGACAAGGAGCATTTATATATTATCTCCTGGAGACTTCACAGTAACTTCATGAGCTTGGTGTTTTTTAAAACTAAGAAAACTGAGGGGCTGGGCACAGTGACTGATGCCTGTAACACTCTGGGAGGGCGAGGTAGGAGAATCACTTGAGGCCAGGAGTTTGAGACCAGCCTGGGCAACATAGTGAGACCCCATCTCTACAAAATATAAAAATTTAGTTGGGTGTGGTGACATGCACCTGTAGTCCTAGCTACTCAGGAGGCTGAGGCAGGAGGATTGCTTGAGGCCAGGAGTGAGGTTGCAGTGAGTGGTGATTGCATCACTGCACTCCAGTCTGGGCAGCAGAGCAAGATCCTGCCTCTAAAAAAGAAAAAAATTAAAAATTAAAAATAAGACAGAAAATAAAGAAAAAGAAAACTGAGGTTCTGAAAGGTTAAGTCACTTGCCCTAAGTCACATAGCTGGTAGCTGGCGGGGAGAGGGACTCAGTTTCAGGTCTGAGTCCAGGGATTCATCCAGTATCTCTGGAGTACTACAATATACCTGCAGACCATCCAAGCCAACACTGTCTTGAATACTTTTAAAGCTTTTAATTTTGGACATTTATTTATTATTTTGAGACGGAGTCTCCCTCTGTCTCCCAAGCTGGAGTGCGGTGGCGCGATCTTGGCTCACTGCAACCTCTGCCTCCAGTGTTCAAGTGATTCAGCCTCCCGAGTAGCTGGGACTACAGGTGTGCACCATCACGCCTGGCTAATTTTTGTATTTTTAGTAGAGACGGGGTTTCACCATGTTGGCCAGGCTGGTTTCGAACTCCTGACTTCAAGTGATCCTCCCACCTCGGCCTCCCAAAGTGCTGGGATTACAGGCATGAGCCACTGTGCCTAGCCAATTTTGGATTACTTTAAATTTATGGAAATATTGCAAAGATAATACAGAGAGTTCCTGCATATGCTTCACCCAGCTTCTCCTGATGTTAGCATCTTAGGTAACCATGATATATTCATCGAAACTAAGAAATTAACATTGATACAACACTATCAACTAAACTAGAGGTTTTATTTGTACTTTGCCAATTTTTTCACGAATGTCCATTTTTCTTCTCCAGGACCCAATCCAGAATACCACGTTGCCTGTAGAATCTTGTACTATTTTATATTATTTATTTCCTGTATGTCTTAGCCCCCCAACTACTTCTGGAGAGCAGAAATATTTCGGAACGTTTCTGTTGAGTCTATGCTAGGGCCCTAGAGACAGTGCTGGACCCACAACAGGAAGTCAATCATGATGTGATATGATTTATCCAGCTTGGTCTGATTTGTCAAGGTTCTGGTTGTAGAAGGAAACAGAAAGTTCCAGGGCTCTGGAATATCAGGTGTGCTAATGAACGGCTTGTAAAGCTGGGTGGGGCACATCAGCGCCTTGTCACTTTGTCTGCCAGGCGCTGGAGGAAGTGGGAGATTTGTTCATAACACCGGGTCATTTCCTCCCTTCCTGTCCTGACCTCCCAGCTTTTCCCCGACAGCCAGTGGAAGCCATGGCCCAAGTCATTTAGTGACATCTTAAGGTGAGGCAAAGAACTGACAGGGAGCGCTGGTCCTAAACTCAGACGGGAACTTCCAAATCCAGATCCCCCTCCTTACAGGGGTTGCCACCTGGAAACAGGAGAAATCTAGACCCTTAATAAAAAGAACATTTTGCTTTGTAATTTCACCCCATTCCCATAACCATCTGCTACCTACTATCCATAATGGAGTTTTTTTAAAATATGCAAGTTTCATTCACTTATTCATTCAACAAACATTTACTGATACCTCCTGCATTTCAGACAGTTTTAGGAGCTAGGTATAGGCAGTAAATGAAAGAGTCCTGACCCCTCTCCTATCAATATATAGGAAATAGGCAAGTGAACTGCTAACCAATTGTGGTAAGTGTTACACTCATTTATTTATTTATTTATTTAATTTTTAACTTTTTTTAAAGTGTGATTTTTGTTTTTGTTTTTGTTTTGAGACAGAGTCTTGCTCTGTTACCCAGGCTAGAGTGCAGTGGCACGATCTTGGCTCAACGCAACATCTGCCTCCTGTGTTCAAGTGATTGTCATGCCGCAGTCTCCCAGGTAGCTGGAATTACAGGCATGCGCCACCACTCCCAGCTAATTTTTGTATTTTTAGTAGAGACAGGGTTTCACCATGTTGGCCAGGCTGGTCTCAAACTCCTGACCTGAGGTGATCCACCTGCCTCGGACTCCCAAAGTTCTGGGATTACAGGCGTGAGCCACTGCGCCTGGCCTGTTACACTCATTTAACACATATTTGAGCACCTCTGGGTGCTAGGCACTTTTCTAAATCCTGGAGATGTGATGGGGAACAAAAAGGTTTTGAAGCAAAGACAGATTCTAATAAAAGGGGAGGCTATTTTATTGCGTTTTTTTGTTTGTTTTGTTTTTGTCTTTTTTAAAGACAGGGATTTGCTCTGTTGGCCAGGCTGGAGTGCAGTGGCACAATCTCAGCTCACTGCAACCTCTGCCTCCCAGGCTCAGGCGATCCTTCCACCTCAGCAAAGTGCTGGAATTACAACTGTGAGCCACCACACCCAGGCAGGCTATTTTAAATAAAGGAGTCAGGGAAGGCCTCCCTATAAAAGTATTGTTTAATTTGGGCTCTAAGAGATGAAAAAGGCTGTGGCTCATCCCTATAATCTCGGCACTTTGGGAAGTGGAGGTGGGTGGATTGCTTGAGCCCAGGAGCTTGAGGCTAGCCTGGACAACATGGCAAAACCTTGTCTCTATTTTAAAAATAAGAAATTAAAGAAGAAGAAAAAACAAGACAAAGAGCTAGTTTTGGAACAAGGGTGGAAAGAAGATTCCAAGCAAATGGAGCAGTGTGTGCAAAGGTCCTGAGGCAGAAAAGTCTTGAGTGGTTTGAAGAACTGGGAGAGAAGAAGATAGTGACGAGTGTGCAGTGAACAAAGAGAGGAGAGGGCAGCATGATAAGGCTCTCCTTCCCTGAGTTCTGGGTTAGAGATTGTTGGGGGAGGTATGTCTGGGAAACCTGGCAGTCAGAAGAGAGGCTAGCTGGAGGCAGCTGCAGGCTAACGAGGGGTGTCAGACAACTTCCTGGGGAACGTCATTAGGTTTAACTGTGGTTGCTGCTCAGTGAGAGCTTCCTAAAGGTTTGAAGGGGCTTCTGGCAAGCTTATGAAAACTACCCACTAGGGCTGGGTTGGTAAATTACGATAATCTATGGCTTGAGAAATCTGGCCCTCTGCTTGTTTTTATGAATAAAGTTTTATTGGCACACAACCATACCCATTTGTTTGCATATTGTCTATGGCTGCTTTTGTGCTACAATAGCAGAGTGGCCCACAGAGCCTAAAATAGATACCAAACTTTTTACAAAAAAGTTTTGCAGGCTGGCCATGGTGGCTCATGTCTGTAATTCCAGCACTTTGGGAGGCCAAGGCAGGAAGATTGCTTGAGCCCAGGAGTTCAAGACCATCCTGGGCAACATAGCAAGACCCCATCTCTAAAATATAATAATATAATAAAAAGGTTTGCCAACTCCATGCGAGGATGTGGCAGGCTAACCCTGACACCCAACGAAGGTTTTCATGCTAAGGAATGATATGGTCCAGATAATGTTTTAAGAATTTTTTTTGGTGACTACTTGGAGGGTAAATTGGAAGAAGGTAAGATTTGAAGTAGGGAGGTAATAAAGAGGCAATTATCCAAGTGAAACATGACAATTACATGTACCAGGAGGGCAGTGGTGGGGATGGAGAGAGGGAGATTCAGAAGACATAGTCTGGAGACACCCAGTACCAATGGGTACACCTAGTGCCCACATCATGATTTCTAAATATTATTCTCCAATTAAAGAAACTGGGGCTTTGAGAAATGGCTGACTCCAGGGCTGGGGTAGGAAATGTACAAGATGAACCTGGTACATCTTGTGATGCCAGGAAGTAAGAATGTGCTTAAAAAATGATGGGACATGTTGAAAGGACCCAGGAGCCAACTTGGAGGACCTCTGAAAGAACAAATCTAAAACAATTTGAGCAATCAAATAAGCAATGAGAATAATAAACTAGTTAAGTCCATAACTGAATAAATCAACAAATAGGGGAGAAAGAACAGTGCTTCCCTACAGAAGAATTCTAATTAATAAGTGTGAAAGGAATGATAGAATTTGAAAATCACCATTTGGCAAACACCAGAGGAATAACTCTTGCAGGCAAGAATCATGGAGGATGGTTTGTATTGGGGAAAAGAATGATGACAAATGGGATATTTGCCATCTCGAAGAATCTCCCCACAAGATACTTATCAAAGACAAAGGGGGAAAGAACTATCACTTTACACTGGAGAAATCCTACAGACACCACCTTCACCAAGGTAACATCAGCAGTAATAATGTAACACACTGACTTCAGGTAACTCCTGATATGATGCACTAAAAAAAAAGGCCAAGTGTTGCTGGGCGCGGTGGCTCACACCTGTAATCCCAGCACTTTGGGAGGCCCAGGTGGGCGGATCACGAGGTCAGGAGATCGAGACCATCCTGGCGAACACGGTGAAACCCAACTCTACTAAAAATACAAAAAAAATTAGCCGGGTGTGGTGGCAGGCGCCTGTAATCCCAGCTACTCGGGAGGCTGAGGCAGGAGAATGGCGTGAACCTAGGAGGCAGAGCTTGCAGTGAGCCGAGATCGCGCCACTGCACTGCAGCCTGGGTGACAGAGCGAGACTCTGTCTCAAAAAACAAAAACAAAAACAAAAACAAAAACAAAAAAAAGGCCAAGTGTGGCATTTCCAAAAAAAAGGCATAATTGTGATCTAATCGTGGGAAAACATCAGAGAATCCCAAACTGTGGAATATTCTCGAACAACTGGTCAGTACTCTTCAAAAGTATCAAGGTCATGAAAGATGAAGGAAGACTTTGAGTTCGAGATTCTGAACTAGATCTTGAGTTAGAAAAGGAACCTTAGTGGAACAATTGGCAAAATTTGAATATGGTCTGTAGCTTCACATTGTAGCAAGGCTACTTTCTTGATTTTGATCACTGTACTGTGATTATATAAGATGTTGCCACTTGGGGAAGCTGGGTGAAAGGTTTTTCTGGGAACTCTGTACTATTTTTGCAACTTTTTTCTACATCTAAAATTATTTCAAAGTAAAAAGTTAAAAGCTCAAGGGGGGAGAAAAGATTTAAGTTGGAGACACCAGTAACAGAATTGCTGGTCAATGGGTGTGCTGGGGAGGAGGGAGAAGGAAAAAATATTTGCTGCTTTGTTGCATTGTCATCAAGCAAGGTAAGAATAGATACATGTAGCAATTCTGGGCCAGCTGTGGTGGCTCATGCCTGTAATCCCAACACTTTGAGAAGCCAAGGTGGAAATGCAGAAAGACTGCTTGAGGCCAGGAGTTTGAGACCAGACTGGGCAACAAAGAGAGACCTCTCATTTCTAGCAAAAGAAGAAAAAATAAAAAAGCCCTAACACTTAAGATCAATTGTATAATCTGTGCATTTCCATCTGTTTGCATACAGTAAAATCTGTTTTATATGTTAAGCATGAATTGTATTACTGGGCATCATCTCATTCATAAATTTCTGGAAGGGCTGCATGTGACGGTGAGGAGAGGAGACCAGCTTTATTAATTTATATTTTGATTTCATTATCTGAAATTAGAATATTTTCTGAATATTTGAGACCAAACATTAGAATTAGCCAGTATTTATTTTGTGTCTGTACCAGAGTCTATTTTGACAGGTCAAAAATTTTTGGAGGATCAAATATAATGATCCATTATTAACTGAGCACCTATTATGTGCCAGGATTTGGACCAGGTGCCAAAAATGCCTCATCTCACTTAATCCTCCCAACAACCCTGTGACCACCACTTAGCTGAGGATGCTGAGCTTCCAAGAAATTGATGGACCTGCTTACGATCTTACAGTGAGGGAACAGTAGCGGAGGCATTTGGGAGTCACTTGCCCAGGTCTCTCAGCCAGTGAGCAGCAGAGCTGGTCTGAGATATGAGTCTATACTTCTAACTACAGCTGCAGGGCCTGTTCTGTCTTCCATTCACCGCAACTAACCAAGGGCAGGACCATTTAGGGAGTCTTTACAATTTTGTCCCAGTCAGTGTGTTTGCTTGCAAGAGCAACATGGCAAGTTTGTATATTTTGGGGACTGGATGCTCAAATCCCATGTTTATGTTTTAGCTACCCCTGCCAACACGTGATATCACCAACTCTAAAACGTCTGCCAGTCTTACAGTGGGAAACAATCTCACTTGTTCTTAAGTCTATTTCTCCACCAGGTTAAGTCCAGCTCTTTGTATGTGGCACTAACCACGTCTGTCCTCTTTAACCAATGTCTGTCCACAGCTTTTGTCCACGTTCTCCCCATAGGATCAACTTTTTCTGATTGATTTGAAGGAGTTCTTTGTGCATTCTGCATGCTGGATGTTAATCATTTATTTAATACAGGTGAAAAATATTGTTCCCCGTATCCTGCTTATCTTTTTACTTTCCTTTTTGTGTCTTTTTTTTTTCTTTGAGATGGGAGTCTCACTCTGTTGCCCAGGCTGGAGTGCCTGTTGCCTCCACCGTGCCAGGCGGGAGAACCCCATTTCTACAAGTAATTTAAAAAATTAGCCAGGTGTGGCCAGGCGCAGTGGCTCATGCCTGTAATCCCAGTACTTTGGGAGCCTGAGGCGGGCAGATCACGAGGTCAGGAGATCGAGACCATCCTGGCTAACACGGTGAAACCCAGTCTCTATTAAAAATACAAAAAACTAGCCGGGCGTGGTGGCGGGCGCCTGTAGTCCCAGCTACTGGGGAGGCTGAGGCAGGAGAATGGCGTGAACCCGGGAGGCGGAGCTTGCAGTGAGCCGAGATCGTGCCACTGCACTCCAACCTGGGTGACAGAGTGAGACTCCGCCTCAAAGAAAAAAAAAAAAATTAGCCAGGTGTGGTGGTATGCACCTGTGGTCCCAGCTACTTGGGAGGCTGAGGCGAGTATCACCTGAGCCTGGGAAGTTGAAGCTGCAGTGAGCTGTGATTGCACCACTGTACTCCAGCCTGGGCAACAGAATGAGACCTGGTCTCAAAAAACAAAGAAACAAAAAGGGCTGGGCATGGTGGCTCACGCCTGTAATCCCAGGCCTTTGGGAGGCCAAGACGGGCAGATTACTTGAGGTCAGGAGTTCAAGACTAACCTAGCAAACATGGTGAAACCCCATCTCTACTAACATTACAAAAGTTAGCTGGGCATGGTGGTGTGCACCTGTAATCCCAGCCACTCAGGAGGCTGAGGCATGAGAATCACTTGAATATGGGAAGCGGAGGTCGCAGTGAGCTGAGATTGTGCCACTGCACTCCAGCCCTGGGTGACAGAGTGAGACTCTGTTTCAAAAAGAAGAAAAGAAAAAAGGAATACAATTATGTGCTGATGATTACCTTTCTTGCATTTCTCAGTTGTCCTGCACAAGACCAGGCACATAACATGTGCTCAATAAATATTTCTGAACTTAAGGCACCAACTTTTCTATTTTCTATTTAAAAATATTATGAACAATACCTTCTTCTTGTTAACTATGGCATCATTCCAGGCGTTTGGTGGTAAGATCACAGTACTGAAGGTTTTGTTCTTAGTGTCAGCTTTTTAGCTAGATTGTAAAGAATCCCATTCTACAGATATAAAAACAGTAATGTTGGGTGCCAGGATTTGCTATTTGAAAAAAATGAAATTGACAAGCTACATGTAATCTTTATACCCTCTAATGCCCTTATTGGATTATTCATATCACACTTTTTCAGCTATTCTTAAACTACCTTGCAGCAGTACTGGATCTTTTCCCAAATAAGTAAACGAGGTTACAGAAAATGAGGGCACAATGAGTAGCATTTAATAGATACTGCCTGGGCCTGGCATGGTGGCTCACACCTGTAATCCCAGCACTTTGGGAGGCCGAGGTGGGCAGATCACCTGAGGTCGGGAGTTCAAGACTAGCCTGACCAACATGGAGAAACCCCGTCTCTACTAAAAATACAAAATTAGTCTGGTGTGGCAGCAGGTGCCTGTAATCCCAGCTACTTGGGAGGCTGAGGCAGGAGAATGGCTTGAACCTGGGAGGCGGAGGTTGCAGTGAGCCAAGATTGTGCCATTGCACTCCAGCCTGGGCAACAAGAGCGAAACTCTGTCTCAAAAAAAGATACTACTGGCTGTGCATTTCTCCTTCCGTCGTTTTAAACAGTCAAGTTTTAAGGGATCTCTGGGGGAGGATTTCCTCCAGCTCCCTCGCCCCTCCCCAAAGCGGCTCCCATTCATTTTCTGACATAAGGAGCTTTGTCAATGGCTGCTCGTTTCCAATTTTCAGGTTGCCCTCAGAGTTACTGAAAATCCGGCAAAGCTGTCCATTTATTTTATTGTGGCACCCACCCCATTGGCTTTCCTTGATCACTGCTTTGTCCGGCGATCAAGATTTACATTTAAATATAGGAATAGAAACAGTCTTTGAGGCTATTAGCAATGAAAGATAATCAATTGGAAATGGTTCCCTGCTGGGCAATTTTCAAGCAGAGTCATCACCAAAAACCAATTGTGCTGGCAGCTTTTGGCCGTCATGAACATCACTGTCCAATTAGAATTACAGCCCTTGCCGAGTCCCGTGATTTATACACAATTGATATTGAATATTGCTTCAGCAAACAAGGCCTATGGGATAAATTCCCAACATTTGGGGCACAAAAAGATTTTAAATAATTCCTCTTTTTGCTGGTGACTACAATGGTTATGTACGAAAATGGTGAAACTTCAAATGATTTTATGCTTATAGCACTTAACGTTGTCTGATTAAGGGGTTGGTAGATTTTATATTTGTATATTGACACCTGGTCATTAGAACACTCATGATCCTTGATATTTTTGGTATACTTTTATTTAATATACTATATATCACCTAAACAATGCAAAAATATGATCTCATATGGATTTTCAAAAATTCTTTACTAATGCCATTAAGAGTTATTAATGCTATAACAATAATCAGCTTATCTAAATTAGTACAGTACTTAATAAAATAATACGCAGTTTGGAAAAGGGGACAGTCACCATTTCAGCCTTTCACCATTGCTGATGAGGGTGAACCGGTATAGTCTTTTTGGAAAACAATTTGGCAACGTTTAGCAAAAGCCTTAAAAATGTTCATAACCTTTAACCCAGTAATTCAATTTCTGGGAATCTATCTGAAGAAAATAACCCTATATACGGAAAGAGCTTGAAGCATTGAGATGATAAATGCAGGATTATTTTTAATTACAAAAATGCAGAGTGAGGTGGCGCACACAGTCCTGGCTATGGAGAAGGCTGAGGTGGGAGAATCGCTTGAGCCCAGGAGTTTGAGGCTGCAGTGAGCTATGATTGCACCGGAGAATACCCACTGCACTCCAGCCTGGGCTATGGAGCAAGACCCATCTCTTTAAAAAAATTAGAAGAAAACCAAACGTCTACCAAGAGATTCATGGTCAAGTAACATGTTTTTAAGTCATATATAATAATAGGAAGAAATGCCATATTAGTTTTCAAAGAAGGGAAAATAAAATGCTCACGTTGTATATACATTAATATACACCATACAATGATGTAAAAACATAATAGGCAGAGCAAAAGACTAATAGAGCAAAATGTTAGCAGTAGTGGCCTATAGATTTGGGGCTAGATTATATAGGTAATTCTACTTTCCCGTATTATTTTGTATTTTCCAAAATTTCTGTATAATAAATGAATTTAATGCATATAATGAAAATGAGTGAGTCTTATAATATTTTCTTTTGTTATGAAAATACCCATAATACATTACTGTATTGTCTCCCAATACAGTATTAATACTTCTTAAGAGGAGTGGTGACCAGGCATGGTGGCTCATGCCTATAATCCCAGCACTTTGAGAGGCTGAGGTGGGTTGATCATTTGAGGGCAGGAGGTCAAGACTAGCCTGGCCAACATGGTGAAACCCCGTCTCTACCAAAAACGAAAAACAAAAAACAAAAATGAGCTGGGCATGGTGCTGCACACTTGTAATCCCAGATACTTGGGAGGCTGAAGCAGAAGAGGCGCTTGAACCCGGGAGGCATAGGTTGCAGTGAGCTAAGATTGCGTCACTGCCCTCCAGCCAGGGTGGCAGAGTGAGACTCTGTCTCAAAAAAGAAAAGGAGTGGTAAATTTTTTGGTAATATTTTATTAAACGAAAGCGTAAGAGTGGGAGGTAAACTATAGACGGACTCTGGGAATAGACCCACTCTATGATGGAAATGGGTTTTTTTGCAGTAACAAGGTGAGCTGCTGAAATGACTGTTGCACTAACCGAATAAACTCCTGTTTATCCTAAAATTAGAATCCTGGAGGAATAACAAAGAAGCCCAGGAAGGCAATTTGTTCTTCCAGACACACATCTAGAAAGGAGAGATGACATGCAATTCACAAATTGCATTATAAAAAGCTCTTTACAGTTTGTCACCCAAGTACTTTCCAGAGAGTGGCAGAAAACCAAGTTAAAAATGTCCAGGCCGGGCGCGGTGGCTCACGTCTGTAATCCCAGCACTTTGGGAGGCTGAGGCGGGTGGATCACGAGGTCAGGAGTTCAAGACCAGCCTGGCCAAGATGATGAAACCCCATCTCTACTAAAAATACAAAAATTAGCCGGGCATTGGGCCGGGCGCGGTGGCTCACGCCTGTAATCCCAGCACTTTGGGAAGCTGAGGCGGGCGGATCACCTGAGGTTGGGAGTTCGAGACCAGCCTGACCAACATGGAGAACCCCTGCCTCTACTAAAAATACAAAATTAGACGGGCGTGGTGGCGGGCACCTGTAATCCCAGCTACTTGGGAGGCTGAGGCAGGAGAATTGCTCGAACCCAGGAGGTGGAGGTTGCGGTGAGCCGAAATTGAGCCATTGCACTCCAGCCTGGGCAACCAGAGTGAAATTCCGTCTCAAAAAACAAAACAAAAACCCCCAAAAAGGTGGTGGATTACTAGTGGGGAAATCTGGGCAAAATGTAGAAGAGATATTTATTATTCCTCACAACTGCATGTGAATCTACAATGAATCTACAATGATCTCCATGTAAACTGAGATTCAAATAAAACTATTTACAAAAATGGGTGGCAGGACAGACTTAGCCCCTGGACTGTAGTTTGCTGATCCCTGGATAAGACTATTGGTGCCAGTTTTTACTTCCCTGGGACAGGATTCTTTGTGATATAAATTTGCAGAGGTCTCCCATTGCACACAAAGTATATTTCCCCACCCTCTGATGGCTGGACTTGCTCTAGGCGATGGAACATTAGTAGACATGATGCAAAGAGGGGCTTTACCCTGTTTTGTGAGTTTGCTTGCCCTCTTTTACTCCCATGATCTGCCATGAGAAAATCACAGTCATTGTTGACCCAGGGAGAATGTAGTGATCCAGGGAATAGAACTGAATCCAATCTAAAATGTGAAGCCATGCCCAGTTACCCAGAAGCCTAGAACAGAGCTGCCCTGTTCAGGCATGAGCCAGAAAAATAAGCACTTGCTGTAAGGCCCTGGGCTTTTGGGGGTGGTTTGTTATGGGGCGTTATCTTAGCAATAGCTGACTAATACACCATCCAGCATTCTTGGCCAACAAGCAATAGATGTTGCTTTGCACAGCTGGGGTGACCTCTGTCAGGGTATGTGTTTTCTTCACTCCACTACAGTCTCTGTTTTCCGGATGAAGGACTATTGATTTGCAGCAAATAGTCAAACAAAACAAATGTGGAATTATTTTAATAGTCAACCATGCCCACTGGATATAAAAATGCAAGTTTTGGCCAGGCACCGTGGCTCACGCCTGTAATCCCAGCACTTTGGGAGGCTGATGCGGGTGGATCACCTGAGGTCAGGAGTTCGAGACCAGCTTGGCCAAAATGGTGAAAGCCTGTCTCTACAAAAAATACAAAAATTAGCTAGGCGTGGTGGTGGGTGCCTTTAAGTCCAGCTACTTGGGAGGCTGAGGCAGAAGAATCGCTTGAACCCAGGAGGCGGAAGTTGCAGTGAGCCGAGACCGCTCCATTGTACTCCAGCCTGGGCAACAAGAGTGAAACTCCATCTCAAAAATAAATAAATAAATAAATAAAAGTAAGTTTTATTGCTAGAGGAGGAAGAGGAGGAGGAAAAAGGTCAGGGGGATGTGCGCTCTTTCAGTCTTGGCTTACCCAAGAACAATTCTTAAATCTTTAATAATTTTAAAGAAAAGAGCAGATCATCAGTCCATCCTTAGTGCACTGACCCTCGAACAATGCAGGGATTAGGGGCACCAATGGTACATATTTTGTGTATGTATTGTATACTGTATTCCCACAATAGTGCAAGCTAAGGAAAAGGAAATGTTACTGAGAAAAGTAAGTGGGAGTGGATCATCATGCAAGTCTTCATTCTCGTCATCTTCACATTGAGTAGGCTGAGGACGGGGAGAAAGAGAAGGGGTTGGTCTTGCTGTCTCAGGGGTGGCAGAAGAGGAAGAAAATCCACATATAACTGGACCCACATAGTTCAAACCTGTGTTGTTCATTTTTTTTTTTTTTTGAAGACAGGGTCTGTGTTGCCCAGGCTAGGGTGCAATGGTCCCATAATAACTCACTGCAGCCTCCAACTCCTGGCTTCAAGTGATCCTCCCACCTCAACCTCCCAAGCACCTGGGACTACAGGTGTACACCACCATGCCCAGCTCATTTTTGATTTTTCTGTAGAGCTGAGGTCTCACTCTGTTGCCCAGGCTGGTGTCAAACTCCTGGGCTCAAGTGATCCTCCTGCCTTGGCCTCCCAAGGGGCTGAGATTACAGGCATGAGCCACCATGCCAGCCAACCACGCAGCTTTAATGAGATGGTCACCGGCAATGCATTATGACAGGCGGGAATGTGTCTCCAAGGTGATGGGCAGTGACCCTTGCAGGAGCCTTGTATTGCACATCCTTCTCAGGTGAGGCACACGTGTTGATGGAAGCAGTGAAGAAAAAAGAGAGCAGAGAGATGTCATTCACAAGGTGGCGATGAGAAGGGTCATTGCTGCTTGGTGTGTAGGAATGAGGTAGGGTGGTTAGAGGGAGGCATTGCAAAGAAATGCCCTGGGAGCACTACCTGCTGATGTCTGATGACTCTGCCCTTCGGGAGCCTCATCCGTATTGTGGGTCAGCATCACTTATGTTGGAAAGTTGCTGGATGATGCCAAGGTGTTTGTGAAACTCACAGCAACACCTGGCACTGGTAGCTACTGTAATTGTTAATTTGGCAGCTAACACAAAAACAGCCACGATGACACATTTTAAATCAAAACTTTGGCTGGGCACGGTGGCTCACGTCTGTAATCCCAGCACTTTGGAAGGCCAAGGTGGGCAGCTCACTGGAGGTCAGGAGTTCAAGACCGGCCTGGCCAACATGGTGAAACCCCATCTCTACCAAAAATACAAAAATTAACCAGGTGTGATGGCATGTGCCTGTAATCCTAGCTACTCTGGAGGCCGAGGCACGAGAATTCCTTGAACCCAGGAGGTGGAGGTTGCAGTGAGCTAAGGTTGCACCACTGCACTCCAGCCTGGGTGATGGAGTGAGACTCTACCTCAAGAAAACCCCACAAACTTTTACAAATACACAAGACATTATTAATGATGACTGCTTTTTGGGAGGTAAAATAAGGGAGAGTGAAAAGAGATGTTTTCCTATACATCTCCAGGTATTGCTTGACAAAAAAAAAAAAATGCACATTATTTTAAAAGACAAGATGTTTTAAGGATGTAGGAGTTTTTATAAATGGCTTTCCTGGCCAGGCCTGGTGGCTCACACCTGTAATCCCACCACTTTGGGAGGCCGAGGCGGGGGAATCACTTGAGGTTAGGAGTTCAAGACCAGCCTGGCCAATGTGGTGAAACCCTGTCTCTACTAAAAATACAAAAATTAGCCGGGCGTGGTGGCGTGTGCCTGTAGTCCCAGCTACTTGGGAGGCTGAGGCAGGAGAATCACTTGAACCTGGGAGGTGAAGGTTGCAGTGAGCCAAGATTGTGCCACTGTACTCTAGCCTGGGTGACAGAGACGCCATATCAAAAAATAAATAAATGGCTTTCCTATTTAGAAAAGATGTGTTTAGTTTTGTAGTGGAATGAACATTTGACATATGTAAATTTACTTCATATCATTTATATATATTCTTGAGAAACACTACAGTCTCTAAATATACCCACAGCTAGATGGCAAAGGCCTTTGTGTTTGAGCTTAATATAAAGGAATATTTGGGAACAGCATATATCCGAAAAAAAATCACATTCAAACATTGTGTTCATGTCAAAAACAATCTGAGAAATAAGAGCAGTTTAATTCTCATGTTTATTGCAGCACTATTCACAATGCGAAGGTAAAATCAACCTAAGTGTCCATCAACAGACGAGTGGATAAGGAAAATGTGGTACATATATAGATGGAATACTATTTGGCCATAAAAAAGAATAAAATCCTGTCATTTGCAGCAACATGGGTGGAGCTGGAGGTCATTATGTTAAGTGAAATAAGCCAGGCACAGAAAGACAAATATGCATATTCTCACTTGTATGTGGGAACTAAAAAAAGTTGATCTCATGGAGAGTAGACTGATAGATACCAGAGGCTGGGAAGGGTGTGTGGGTGTTGGGGTAGGGGGTGGTGAACAGAGGTTGGCCAATGGATACAAACATACAGTTAGAAGGAATAAGTTCCAATGTTTAATAGCAGAGTAGGGTGACTATAGTTACTACAACGTATTGTATATTTCATGGCCTTTTTTCTCTCTTTTTTTTTTTTTTTTTTTTGAGACGGAGTTTCACTCTTTCACCCAGGCTGGAGTGCAGTGACACAATCCCGGCTCACTGCAATCTCCGCCTCCCGGGTTCAAGCGATTCTCCTGCCTCAGCCTCCCGAGTAGCTGGGATTACAGGCACCTGCCACCACGCCCGGCTAATTTTTGTATTTTTAGTAGAGATGGGGTTTTACCACGTTGGCCAGGCTGGTCTCGAACTCCTGACCTCGTGATTCGCCCGCCTTGGACTTCCAAAGTGCTGGGATTACAGGCGTGAGCCACTGTGCCCAGCCTGTATTGTATATTTCAAAGCAGCTAAAAGAGAGGACTTAAAATGTCCCCAACACACAGAAATGATAAATACTTGGCCAGGCGCGGTGGCTCACGCCTGTAATTCCAGCACTTTGGGAGGCCGAGGCAGGTTGATCACCTGAGGTCTGGAGTTTGAGACCAGCCTGGCTAACACGGCAAAACCCCATCTCCACTAAAAATACAAAAATTAGCTGGGCGTGGTGGCAGGCGCCTGTAATCTCAGCTACTCGGGAGGCTGAGGCAGGAGAATTGCTTGAACTGGGAGGTGAAGGTTGCAGTGAGCTGAGATTGCACCAGTGCACTCCAGCCTGGGCAACAGTGAGGCTGTCTCAAAAAAAAAAATGAATACTCGAGGCGACAGACACCCCAAATACATTGACTAGATCATGACACATTCTATGCATGTAACAAAATATCATGTGTATCCTATAATCACAAATATTAATAAAAAATTTCTTAAAGCAATAGTTTAAAATTCAATACCATATCCCATAAGCTGCTCTGACCAGCTAGAGCAGGAGTTAGGAAATTACGGTCTATGGGTCAACTCTAGCCAATAACCTGCGAGTTAAATTGAAATTTTTATTGAGATAATTGTAGATTCATGTGCAGTTGTAAGAAGTAATACAGAAAAAGCCCTTGTATGCTTCGCCCAGTTTCTCCAGTGGTAATCCACCTGTTTTACGTAATCTACCACCATGAGCTAAAAGCAGTTTTTGAATTTTCTTTTTGGAAAAGGGTTTTTCTCTGTTGCCCAACCTGGTGTGCAGTGGTGCAATTATGGCTCTGGGCTAGAGACTGGGCTAGGATTAGTAAAGAAATGAGTATCTGGAATAAAAATTATTCTTTCAAAGAATAAAAATTCTATGTGACATCTGCACCATTAATTCTCTTAAACATTGATATAAAAACTGTTTTCTTGCAACCAGGGACAAATGGATAACTGAAGTACAGTCAATATTTGTTTTTTCTCAAAATCCAGGGTTGTCTATGTATTCATTCATTCTGTCACCCAGGCTATAGTACAGTGGCGTGACCATTGATCATAGCAGCCTCTATCTGCTGGGCTCAAGCGATCCTCCTGCCTCAGCCTCCCATGTGGCTGGGACTACAGATGCATGCCATTGTACCTGGCTAATTTTTAATGTTTTTTGTAGGGACGGGGTCTCCCTGTGTTGCCCAGGCTGGTCTCAAACTCCTGGCCTCAAGCAATCCTCACATCTTGGCCTTCCAAAGCACTGGGATTATAGGCATGAACCACCACTCCTGGCCACATCTATGCCTTTTAAAAGAACTGTACACAGAGAATCAATTTCTCTTAAAGAGATAGTTTATCAAAAGGATGCTTAAAGCTAACAAGTGCAGATGACACTGGGCTGGGTACTAGAATTAACTGTTATTCATGTGTTGCCCCTCTCAGCTATGGGATAAAAATCCTGCCCTTAGCATTAGGGTGAAATCAGTCTTTGGCGATCTTTCAAGAAATACATACTGCACAGCGTGAGAAAGAGCACGTGAGTGCAATGCCTTTAGAATTTTGGAATTGACAAATGTACATTTGTTTTCTGTATGCCTAAGTCCCTCAAACTAACACATGAAGATTGAGCCATCTGAAGAGCAGTTTATGGGGAAAAAGACTAATAGAGAGGTATTACAAAGAGCCCTGTTTGGAGAATCCTTCTCAAATACAAGGGTTTTTATTTTTTTATAAAGATGAGGTCCCACTATGCTACCCAGGCTGGTCTCGAACTCCTGAGCTCAAGGGATCCTCTCACCTTGGCTTCCCAAAATGCTGGGATTATAGGCATGAGCCACTGTACCCGGCCAAAAGGTTGTTTTTTTTTTTTTTAATGTGGGGGGAATAAGTATTCAAATGCTGGTTCTACTTGTTCTGGTTAAGACGGAAGCAATCACAAGTCATTTTTTTTTTTTTTTCGGAGACAGAGTCTCGCTCTCTCACCCAGGCTGGAGTGCAGTGGCACGATCTCGGCTCACTGCAAGCTCCGCCTCCCGGGTTCACGCCATTCTCCTGCCTCAGCCTCCTGAGTACCTGGGACTACAGGTGCCCGCCACTACGCCAGGCTAATTTTTTGTATTTTTAGTAGAGACAGGGTTTCATCGTGTTAGCCAGGATGGTCTCGATCTCCTGACCTCGTGATCCGCCTGCCTCGGCCTCCCAAAGTGCTGGGATTACAGGCATCAGCCACTGCGCCCGGCCAAGTCAAAATTTTACTAAGAAAACTGGACCCCAGAAACTCCTTTAATATCAGACTTTTTTTTTTTTGAGACAGAGCCTTGCTCTGTCACCCAGGCTGGAGTGCAGTGGTGTGATCTCAGCTCACTGCAACCTCCAAGTCCCTGGTTCAAGCAATTCTCGTGCCTCAGCCTCCTGAGTAGCAGGGATTATAGGCACATGCCACTATGCCTGGCTAATTTTTGTATGTCTAGGAGAGACAGGGTTTCACCATGTTGGCCAGGCTGGTCTCGAACTCCTGGCCTCAAATGATCTGCCCTCCTCGGCCTCCTAAAGTACTGGGGTTATAGGGGTGAGTCACCGTGCCCAGCCTTAACATCAGAGATCTAATGTGAGGTGAGGGGGACAGTGTATGGAATTTTGCAAGTCCAGGAACTTAGGTGTGAACATCTTTTATTTTTAAAAATTTTGTGTAGAGACAGGGTCTCACTCTGTTGCCTAGGATGGTCTCAAACTCCTGGCCTTCAGTGATCTGCCCACCTTGGCCTCCCAAAGTACTTAGGTTACAGGCGTGAGCCATTGCACCTGGCCAGAAAATGAATCTTTAGTTTCACTAGCCTCTGAATGAAATCCAGTATTTCTGCCAATTTTGGATGTAGGCACCAAATGACAGTAGCATTAGACAACCTGTGCTTTAGTCAACAAAATAAATTGGATATTTTCATATAACATCATGGCCATTGTAGATTGCTACTTCAAAATAAAAGTAGTTACTAGATCTGCTGCTAGATCTTGTATTTAGTGTTAATAAAAACACACTTAACAATTTAAAAATATTTTGATAACTATTATTTTAATGGCAGTTTCCTTTTGCAAACCTATGTATTTTATTCTTTTAAACATCACTGAGCAGATTCACAGATTTCATCGAATTGCCAAAGGGGTCCATGACTCAGAATGAACTGTGTCTTAAAGCAGGTCCTCCTAAGCAACGGTTATTGAAAGGGGATCCACCTCAGAGACCTAAGACGCAGGTTCTAATACTGACAAGTTGCTTGACCTCAGACAGGCTTCTGACTCTCATGCCTTCACTTTTATCTCTATTAAAATAGAAGTGGGCCAGGTGCAGTGGCTCACAGCTGTAAAAAGCACTTAGGGAGGCCAAGCGGGGAGGATAGCTTGAGGCCAGGAGTTGAGACCAGCCTGGGCAACAAAGCAAGAACCCATCTCTACAAAAAAAAAAAAAGAAGCATCTGAAGCAGCATGTGGGGAGTAAACGAGATGCAATTGTGAATGTCTCCTGACAGTGGCTTCTCAAGCTCAGGTGGCCACTTAAACTCACATAAATCCATGTTTGGTTACCAAAGATAAGCATTTAAGCAAAATTTATAATTTTGTAACCTGCCTATTTTGGGGGAACGCAACATTGGTCATTCCTGCAATGCTTGCCCTAGCACACATGCAGCCCAGGGACGTTTTTCCAACCTAATGATACTCACATTTGAAATTTTTTCCCACCCTACTATAGACCTCACTATTCTTGCAAAGAAGACTTTGTTCTATCTCAACACTTAGAACTCATGATTCTGTTCCTGAGCTGCCCACCTCTGCCAGTGGGAGACACCCTAGACTAAGGTGAGAGGTTAAGGAAGCTAGTGGAAGGCTGGGCGTCGTGGCTCACACCTCTAATCCCAGCACTTTGGGAGGCCGAAGTGGGAGGATCACTTGAGGTCAGGAGTTCAAGACCAGCCTGGGCAACATGGTGAAACCGTCTCTACTGAAAATACAAAAATTAGCCAGGCATGGTGACATGTGCCTATAATCCCAGTTACTCGGGAGGCTGAGGTGGGATAATTGCTTGAACCTGGAGGGCAGAGGCTGCAGTGAGTACTGCTGCACTCCAGCCTGGGTGACAGAGCAAGACTCTGCCTCAAAAAAAAAAAAAAAAAAAAAAAAAAAAGGAAGCTAGTGGAGAAAGACTGCAGGTGCCAGAGTTCAGCACAGCAGGTTTGACTCCCCTGTATCAGCTGCATGATGCTGAGCAAGTTAACATCTCTGAAGATCAATTTTCCCTTGCAAAGATGAAGGCAAATGCCTTGCATTGTGAGGACCCATCAAAATAATGGAGGGGATACTAGTGAATGTTAGTGGGCGCCAGTGCTTGTTCCTCCCATCCAGAGACCTGGTCACCCCTATCCAGGACTCTTGATTTCAATGGTCGAAGGCCCTTCCCACAGCTTTCCAGTGATGCAGACAGGCTTAGGTATGCCCTTTTCTTCAGAAAACTGGCTGTTATTTGCAAAGCCCGATGCAAAATATTTTCAAAATTGCTATTAAAAAAATTAAGAATGTAAAGTCGATGACAGAACATGCAACCAAACAGGGGGCCTCCTGACTATGGGGCCCTTTGTGACAGCACAGCCCATGAAGACGGTCTGTCTCCAATTCACATGGCTCTTCCCACCCTGGTTCCACACTACAATCACCTGCAGAACTTTAGAAAGTAGAGATGCCCTTGTACCTCCCCTGAGAGATTTCAAACACCAAAGAGGCCCCCAGGGGACAGCAGCAGGCAGGCACGGTGGAGAGCTACTGGAGTAGAGCCTTAGGATGCCTTGGAAGACTGTCATAGCCCAACATCCACAAGCAGCAGGCAAAACTGTCCCCATAAAGCCCAGATAAGACAAATGCTTGCGAATGTAACACCTCAGAGTCTTTAGGACCCATATCACGTGCCCCATGGAAAAAGCTATTAATACCTCCCACCCCTATGAGCCTGCCTTACTGTGCAGAGAGCAGGGGATGCTCCTGAATTCAGCATCTCCCCTTCCAGGTTTTCACCGGCACAGCCCACTCCAGAGGAACCTGCTTCCCCGTGTCCTTTGTAGAGCTATGGTGTGTGACTAGGTGGGGAGGCAAGCAGCAGCTTATGTGCGACTTCCCAGCGGTGTGAAGGACATGACCTTCTGTCCTAGTTGGCGCTTAAGGTGTCATCTGGGACTATGTGTTGAAGATGTGTGCGGCGGGGGGCATGGGAAGATAGAAATCATGATCCCTGCTGATCATAAGGCCACAGTACCTAGATCTTGGTTATTCCTCCTCCCCCTACAAAAGAAAAAAAGCAAGCAGGGCTCAGGGGGTGGGGGAGACAGAGGGAAGCCAACTTCTCTTAAGTCAGTAGATTGTATCATTAGGCCAAATGCCTGACATGACCCATTTTACAGAAGAGTAAAATAGACTCAGATGACATCCCTCTAGCTGAACGAGGCAGGGATTTCCCATCTTCAACTGCATTCGCTTATAACTAAAAAAAAAGGTGGCTTCTCAGAGTAGAAGGATGGTTGCCAGGAGTTGGGGGAAACGGGGAGATGTTGATCAAAGGGCACAATCTTTGTCATGACATGAACAAATTTTGGGTTGTAAGGCACAGCATGAGTGGTGGCAGCTGTGTTAATCTGTGGTAGTAATTACACAATGCTTAGGTATTCCAATCAACACATTATAGACACTGAATATATACAGTCTTTGTCTGTTAACTATTTAAAAGAGGCAGGTTTTGGCCAGGCACAGTGGCTCACGCCTATAATCCCAGCACTTTGGGAGGCCGAGGCAGGTGGATCACGAGGTCAGGAGTTCGAGACCAGCCTGGCCAACATAGTGAAACCCTGTCTCTACTAAAAATACAAAAAATTAGCAGGTCATGATGGCAGGCGTATGTAATTCCAGCTACTTGGGAGGCTGAGGCAGGAGAATCGCTTGAACCCAGGAGGCAGAGGTTGCAGTGAGCTGAGATCGCGCCATTGGACTCCAGCCTGGGCGACAAGCGTGAAACTCCATCTCAAGGAAACAAAAGAGACAGCTTCTAGGATGTCACCACCCTACCCCAATTTATTACTGGGTCATATTGTTTTAGGAAGTTTCTTCCCCTTATCCTTTAGTTTCTGCATTTAAAGAGGGACAGGGGCTAGGTGGGGTGGGAGAGGCCATGGCCTCAGGCACACATTTAAGGTGGTATCCCAAATCTCAGCTGATCAAGGTAAATACCATAACGCAACTTTTTAAAAACCAAAATGAATGCAAAAGAAACCTACAATGAACAGGATGTCAGAACTCTAAACACGGGATCCAACTCTGCTTGCACAGCCCTGACTTGCCCTAATCCCAGGCCAACTTTCCACAGAACTACGAAAACAAAGCAGATGACCTGTGGGGCCACCGTTTGCCAATCTGCATTAAAATATTTTTTGGCGACTGAGTTCTCGGCACTCCCTTAAGTCTCATGTCCCAGGCAAGTGCCTCACCCTATCCCAGCTCTGGGTAGCACCTGGGAGAAAAACACCTGCAGACAGGTAAAGTTCTTAGTGCAGTGCCTGGCTCAGTCATGATGGCAACTTGAATTGAGGCTCACCTGCTTTCTTAGAAGAGGTTAAATACAGGGAGACAAACAAGCTATTTGTGTTCTGTAGTGTCTAGAAGGCAGCAAGAAACCTTAAGCAGAGGGGTGGGAGATCGCCTTGATTTCTGTTCTTCAGTGGAGATTTTACAAGCTGATCTGAGTAAAGATCAAAAGGATCCAGTTTTCCCCAATACCTAACCGGAAACTCATCTGTCTGTGGCATGAAGCAACACCTTCCTTAAAGTGGCCCCACAAAATTTTTCTAAAGATGGAGTCGCATTGCTACCCAGGCTCGACTTGAACTCTTGGGCTCAAATAGTTCTTCCTAGCTCAGTCTCCCAAGTAGCTGGGACCATAGACACTCATTACTGATGCTGGCTCAATTTCATGTTAACATTTCCCCCTTGCCTTTTATCCAAGGCCAATCACCCTGTTGCTTGTACTTAGGGGTTAACAGACTGGCCTTCCAAATCATGTCCTTTTTATAAATAAAGTTTTATTGGCCCACAGCTAAACTTATTTCCTTCCCTATTCTCTGTAGCTGCATTACAGTGGCCGAGTTGGAACCTCTGTGCTATAACAGCAGTGGCAACAGAGCTGATAACAAGTAGGACCAGCAAAGCTCAAAACATTTACTATCTGGCCCTTAACTGAAAAAGTTTGCGGATCCCTGGGGCTCAGGTGAAGTCAAACTGCAAACATTCTCAGTTTCCTCTTCCAGATCCAGAGGGCTCTGCAAATCAAGGCTGGTGTAAGAATTGCCATTCTGGTCTGTGCCATGTCGGCTGCTCCTTTCTATTAAGGCTGTTTTATTTGGTTATTACCTGTACATTTTAAGTCTCATTCTAGCAGGTTTAGCCAGTTCAGCCCCCAATTCCGAATGATTTAACCCCATCCACTGCCATCTTCTAACTTCCTAGAAATGGTAAGGTAAGACTATCCCTACTCATACAAGTTTCCTGGTCCTAGACTTCCCTCTTAGCCTACTTTTCTCTGAATCTTGGAATTCTTACCAGTCTCAAAAATTCTTTTAAGTTACCAAATTTTTTTTTAAATACTCATTCAGCCTTATTCTCTTGAACTACACTCTCAGCTTTGTGCAAATCCCATTTGTGTCTCTGCCAGAAAATTTGGTATCTTTTAGTGTGTTTTACAAGTCACACTTGCCAGTTCAGAGCAAAGTACTCTGCAGGAGGGCTTGCTACATTCTAAGACCATGGGCCAAATCTAGCCTGCCACCTGTTTTTGTAAAGTTTTCTTGGAACACAGACACATTTGTTTTTTCTTGCAATCTATGGTTGCTTTTACACTAAAACCACAGAGCTGAGTAGTTGCAAAAAACTTTATGGCCCCACCCACTGCCTGAAGTAAATATTGGGTTCACAGCTTTTTACTCACCTCTGCTCTATTGGGAATCCAAGTTTGCTGGGTGATACCAGCTTGGATATAAAATCCTTAAAGTCCATACAGCTGTTAACAACAAAAAATGCCTTCTAAAAAGGCTGATATCTTTCCTCTTTGTCTAAAGAGCTATAACAAGAAGTACAAGGAACGTTTATGTGATTTCAATCTATGGGTTCCCACTTGAAAGGTCAACAACCTTCTAGAACAGAAACGCAGATCAGACTCACGACAAATAGCAGAAAGGTAACAATAGCAACTGTACAATAGCACCAGCATTCAGTAACCAAACACTTTTCTGATCAAAACGATCATCTCCAAAGAGACTAATTCTATCCTGGGTCTCTGTCATCATTTTAATCTTTTCTTCTTACAATAGAGATTCAGCAGTACACCATCACCTACCTGATGTAAAACTTAAACGGAGTCAGATTTGCCCAAACTACCACCATTCACAAAATAAACTAGGTACCTCTATTTCACAAGTGAAATAGTCCCTTCTATACAACCTATAAAATCTTACATCCTTTTTTCTTAGTTTACCAGGAACAATGGATCTACTTAATCTGTTTCAATTCCAGAGATGTTCAGCTTGATGAGGGCACACAAGACTTTATATTTAAAAAGAGTATTTGAAGGAAAGATGCCAAAAGTAGAAACCAAGCAACTTTGGGTAAGTATTATATCCACTGAGATTTCATAACCTCCTAAGGGTCCATCTATGAGAAGAGGTTGGATTTTCAGTAGTTTGTGGGTTCAGCAAACACTAAATGCTTTCCGTGATGAAACAGATGCTGGTGTGAGGCTGTCCCACGTATCACATATCCCAGCACCCAGCACCAAGCTCAGGGCCCACTGGGCCCATGGACTTTTCTCTCCAAATAGTATTAAACAGAATTTTGAATTCCACAACAGACAAGCACAGGCTGGGCTAGTTAGCTTGATCTTTGGCGCCACCTCCAGATCAAACTGCATTTCGTTTTACTACAGTAGGAACTCATTGAGAAATCCAATGGGCGTTTATAATTAAGTGACTGAATGGGGCGCGGGCTGGGGATGGAGAACCTTCTACCGTAACTGTCTGTGGAGGGCTGCAAAATTGAGTGTTCCTTACATCATGCTACCATGAGTCTGCCTTTTTTAATTGTAAGACAACAGGTAAAAGAAACCACACAAACATATAAGGCAAACACTCTTAGAACGATCACCCGGGTTATGAAATAGAAGTTTTCCAGCAACCCCAGACCCTTCATGTACACCTTCCTCACTTTAACACTTTCCACTCTAGAGATTAGTTTTAGTTTTCTATATCGTCTAACTAGTTTAATAATTCCATCAGAGATGGATCAGTTTTAAAATTGGAATCCGTTACGTAGAAGCTATCCCCATTGGATAGAGCAGGGCTTGGCAGACCCCGCCTTTGAATGAACAAGTCGACTTGCTCAGGTAATCCTTGGAGGGAAGGGACAAATGCGAGGAGTGTCTCCACAGCCCTGCTTTGCTTTGCTTTCGTCACTGTCGCCCAGCCATCGCCTCTGGAGGCCTGTGAAGTTGGAGCGGCCAGCCCCAGAAGTGGTGCCCAAAGCCTGTCTCAGTGGCCTCACCTCTGGAGGGCTGGGCAACAGCACTGGTCAGAAGTTCCGACAGCTGACCACCCTCTTCGGCTGAGCTAGAGATCTTGGCTGGGCTCTAGGGGAGCCTCGAGCTGCCCCACGGAGACCAGGGTGCTGAGCTGTCCCGAGGCACCGCTTTCCGGTGGGAAGGTGACCAAGTCTGAGTTCTTGTTCTCACTCTGATCACTGTGCTGCTTCTTGTGGCATCTCAGAGAGTCATCCCTGACGAAGGAGGCGCCGCAGGTCTCACAGCGGAAGGCCCTCTGCGTCACGATCTTGGCCACGTGCTGGGAGCTGCCCTCTCTGAGCCCTTCCTTGCCCAGAGGGGCCCGGTTCTCCGTCTTGGCCTCGTCCCTGTGCACCTTGTCGACGTGCTTGGCCAGGCTGCTGGGCCGCTTCGTGTCGAAGCTGCAGAAGTCACACTTGAAGGGACGGTCCTTACAGTGGACTCTGCTGTGCACGCGCAGGGCGGCCGCGCTGGAGCAGGAGTAGCTGCACTCTGGACACTTCTCCGGGTGGTCGGCCTGGTGCAGCCGGCTGTGCTCCAGGAGGTCAGCCCGGTCCCGGCCCTGGAAGGCACAGTGCAGACATTTGAAGGTGTGCTTGATGCGGATGTGCGATTTGAGATTCGCCTTCATGGTGCAGCGGACGTCGCAGAACTCGCACTTGAAAGGCTTCTCCCCCGAGTGCACGATCATGTGCCTTTTCAAGTCCGAGCTGATTTTGAACTTGGCGCTACAGAGCCAGCACTGGAAGGGGGTATCCCCTAGCAATGGAAGGTGTGTTTCCATTAGAACAGGCAGGCAAAACAGACCCTCCCACCCCAACCTGCCTCAGCACACTTGGCCGCCATGAGATGGTTGGGTTTTGTGAACTCTAAATCCAACCTCCTAATGACAACACTTGTTGTGCATATTAATGCAATCCTCACAACAATCCTATGAGTGGGTACTATTACCCCCACTTTACAGATGGGGCAACTGAGGCTAAGAGAGGTCAAGTTACTTGACTCAGGTCAAACAGCAGGGATTTGGAACCCAGGCACTATGGCACTCAAGTCCATACTCTTGATGACCCCCTTCAGTTTCAAATCTAAACTCCCATTTAACCTGACATCCCAGAACTGAATGTGGAAGAAGAGGTGAGATTTAAATTACAAACAACTGCTTCAAATCAAGCTAAGACCTGTGAAGACGCTTACTATAGTGTTTAATCTATATGACATCAGTTATTGAGCTTGTATTTCAAGTTAAAGTTTTTTACTTTTATAACTACAGGCTAAATTTTATTTATAATATTAATGCATAATATGGCAGCAGGGGACAAATAATAAAGAGCCATGGTCTTTAGAGTCCCATTCCCTGGAGACATTGCTAAGGGTTTCTAGTTGTTTTGGAGGTTGCTGCTTTAAACGTCAGTTGAATATACACAAAGATAAGCATCTTATCCTACACATCCATCCTTTCCCTAACCTCTCCCCTGCATTCTGGTGGTTGTGACTTTTACACTTTTAAGCTGAGTAGTAGCCTCACATTTTAGTCCATCAGCTTCTGAGATTTTTTTGAGGATTCACTCCTCTTCTCCACACTTAACTCCTCACTTGTTAGAAGTAGCTTTCTTTTCACCTTTAAGTAAAAAAAAATTCCATTCTGTCTGGTGAATTCTCATACTTTAATCATTTTCAGATTTCAAGTTCAGAAGCCAACTATAAATAATTTAAATGGTGACTGGGAATGTGATATTCATTGGAGCCAAACACTGCACCAGGATTACAATCACTTCCTTATAAGTCGGCTGTCACACTCGGGCCAGTGGATGGCGTAACCACCCATCAATATAATTTTGTTTTCTTTTCTTACGTGTTGCTCATTTGGGGGCACATTTTAACTTGCTTCTTGATTAGACTGTGTTTCTTGAAAAAAGGAATCTCAATTTCAGAAGTCATCCACTCTCATAATTTTGTAACTTTCATGAGGAATTTTTTTTTTTTTTTTTTGAGACAGAGTCTCACTCTGTCGCCCAGGCTGGAGTGCAGTGGCGCAATCTCGGCTCACTGCAAGCTCCGCCTCCCAGGTTCACGCCATTCTCCTGCCTCAGCCTTCAGAGTAGCTGGGACTACAGGTGCCCGCCACCACGCCCAGCTAATTTTTTGTATTTTTAGTAGAGATGGGGTTTCACCGTGTTAGCCAGGATGGTTTCGATCTCCTGACCTCGTGATCTGCCTGCCTCAGCCTCCCAAAGTGCTGGGATTACAGGCTTGAGCCACCGCGCCTGGCCCTTTCACAAGGAATTTTTAAAATGGATTTTTAAAACTTCTGATTTAGTTTCTCTTGACCTTCTATACAAGTATCAGCCTGATATTTCTCTTTGCTGCAATCCCAGTTAGCCATATTCAGGTATTCACATATCAAATACATCATGCCAGATGTTTCCTCCCTTCCTTTGCTAGAGTTTATCTTCTAGTAACTCCCACTAGCATGGTGGCTGGCAGTAAAGTCTTGAGTCCTTGAACATCGTTCTATTTTGCTCTCATACTTGAGATAGTTTGGCTGGGTATAGAATTCTAAGTTCAAAATCATTTCCCAACTCTTGAGGGCACTGTTCCATTGTCTCCTAGAAGCCAATACTACCCAGACATATTTCTAGATATAGATGTCCCCTGTCCACTCCCTTCCATCCTGATTGGAATCCTGTGAGCACTTTTACTCTCCTGGCCCCTTAGAATTGTGGACTTCATTTCTCATTTGATTTTCTATTTTCACTCTATTTTCTTCTCACTTCCATTTTCTTTTCTTCCTAGACCTGGTCAGAAGCCAGACTTCAGGACTGGCTCTTATTCTCAGTTCACTCACCCAGTTTTTTTCCCGTAATCTCTGGGAAATTAATTTTATAGCTAGCAATCCTAGTTTTATTTCATACTTCTTTGTTCTCATTATCTCTTCATAGGTCTCTATTTGGATGCAACATTTCTGTAAGTGGGTAGACACCAATTAGAATGTGAAAATTACCCAAGTACTCTTACTTCCAGGATTAGTTATTGACTTGGCTCATTTTATTCCATTCATTTCCTATAAATGACTCATGATCCTTGGTTGACTATATTTGGGAAAGTAGACTGGTTTAATGATTAGACATGGATGCCAGAGGTTTCACCTGCTACTGGGTTGGTTGGGCAGTTTTGCCAGGCCTTGGCTAGTCCCCCAAGCTTTGTGGCCCTGGCTGTCTACATGCTTGTTCCAAGCCCAGAGCCCTCAGGGCACTTGGATATTGGCTGGGAACATTGGCTTCCAACTGTACAGCTGCCTCCCATTTGTCTGCTGGGACACAGCTTTCTATACTCAGTTCTAAACATCACTATGTTCCTGTCTGCTCACCATTTTCCAGGAATTCATTGAAAATTTTCAACTTATGAGCATCTTTATGAATATCTCAAACCCCATTTTTCCATGCCACAATGAGTTGGTCCTATCATTATTTCAGTAGGGTCCCATAAAGAAAGGAAGTTCCTAAGATTAAAAGTTTGTGATTTTTAATCATACTTAATGGATCCTGCTACATTCCAAATTTAGCCATGCAATCAGTGTACACATTTACTGAAACATCTAGTTTATAGGTCTGCCTTGAGATACATCCTTGGCTTCTTGGCAGTTATAGTGGGTATCTACTCCCAGCTGGATTCTATATAGTCAAGATATAAAACCCAGCTGTCAGTCATATTTTACCAAAAGTTGTTCCGGCAACAGAAAAATGACAAATCTCACAATTATCACAGAAGTTCCAAATTCTTGTACTTCTACCACACCAAGTCATTTAAGTTGCTTGTGTTGTTAAGTAAATGAAGGTTAAGAAATTAGAGAAAAAGTAAGGGACTGAGGTTTCCTGGTCAGGGACTCACCCGTGTGGGATCGCAGGTGGACGGTGAGCTGGCTGGAGTTGCGGCTGGCATAGGGGCAGAGCTGGCATTTGTACGGCCGCTCATCAGAGTGGATCCGCAGGTGCTTCTTGAGGCTACTGCTGTCCACGGCAGCATAGTCACACAGGTGACACTTGTGTGGCTTCACACTGGTGTGGCACCGCATGTGCATGGTCAGGTTGTCCTTCCGGCTGAAGCACTTGTCACAGAACTCACACTTGTGCGGTTTGTCTCCTTCAAACACATAAGGAGTCAAAGTTAAGGGTTTTTTGGTCAAGATGGCTACAAAGATTTGACCAAGATGATAGCCTGGGCATATGGGTGTGCTGCCTCCTCCTGTCCAAATACTGAGAGAGAAAGATACTGAAGTCTACATCAGCATATTGGGAAACAAGAATGTGTATCATTCATTGATAGTTCAGAAATCCTAAGGGAAAGATAACATAAAAATCTGATTGATGGAGACAATTACAGGCCAAACCCTGTTTGGGAAAAATGGCAGTGGTTATAGAAGTACTCAGGATAAGAAGTGGCAGCTGTAGGGATCTTGGACAGCTTCATGAACCACATGGAGAATGGTCAGGTGGACCCCTTCCTCTCACTTCTTCCAAAGAGCAAGCAGCACGGCATCTCCCCCTAGGCTATTGGTCAAAGGGTGCTGAGGTCAGAAAAAGAATACAAGGGCCTGGTAGTTAGAGATGCCAGGGACAGCAGAAGACCACATACCCAGAACACTTCCATCCAGCCATGTTTCATCACTACCCCCTAGCCCAACCCTTCCAGGCTGATCATATCCAAATAAAATTAGTTTACCCAATAAACAAATGCTTGGGGAAAGCCAGAACCAGAAAGATACGCCCAAGTCAAGAACTTAGTTACTAAAGCAAAGGGAGGAAATGAAATTACAGAAATGAAAACTATGGAAATCAAAATAAAAGTTCTAATAAGTTGACCAGCAAAAAGGGTGTCGAATGACAGCTATTGGTGGACGTATGTCATCATACATTTGTCCACACCCACAGAATGTACGACATCAAGAGTGAACCTTGGCCAGGTGCGGTGGCTCACACGTGTAATTCCAGTGCTTTGGGGGGCTGAGGTGGGTGGATCGCTTGAGTCCAGGAGTTTGAGACCTGACTGGGCAACATGGCAAAACCCTGTCTCTACACAAAAAATACAAAATGTTAGCTGGATGTGGTGGTGCATGTCTGTAGTTCCAGCTACTTGGGAGGCAGAGGTGGGAAGATCACCTGAGCCCAGGAGGTTGAGGTTGTGAGCACAGATCGTACCACTGCACTCTAGCCTGGGTAACAGAGCAAGACACTGTCTCAAAAAAAAAAGAACCTTACTGTAAACTATGGTCTTTGGTTGAGAATGTTGTGTCAGTGCAGGTTCATCTATGGTAAAAATGCACTATTCAAATGTAATGTTGGTAATGGGGAAGGCTGTGCATGTGGAGGAGCAGGGAGCATGTGGGAAATATCTGTATCTTCTTGTCTTTAGGTTCACTTTTGCTGTGAACCTAAAACTGCTCTTATAAAAACAAAACAAAAAGAAAAAGCCACCTATTAAGAAAAATATTAGAAATGGAAGATACAGCTAAAGAATCTCCCAAAAGGACAAGGGGGAAAAGATGCCAAAAGGTAAGACACGAAAGCTCGTTCTAGATGGTCCAGGATAGAACTGAGAAGAATTATTTCCCAACACTAAAGACAGCCATGCACCTTATTTAGAAGCAGGGTGGTCCAATTTCAGAACCCTAAGAAGGGTGAGATCTGGAAGCTTCCAGAAAGAAAACCACCAGCAAAATGCTCACATCAGCATAAAGCTCCTCAGAACAGTGGATGCTAGCAAGATAGGAACAGGATCTTCAACTTTCTAGAGAAACTGTTTTAATAGAATCTTATACTTGAATTAGCATTCAATGAGAGGAGAAGATAGTTGATATATGACTTGGTATCACACTTAAACACTGTACACCAGAATAAAAAATAAGGGTGATGGTGAAGGTAAGATAGGAATATGAGAAAATAGTACAATGGAAAAAGTATAGCTTTCAGACAAGAGAAAAACAACCATCAAAAGACTTGGTTGGGGCGACTGGGCATGGTGACTCACACCTGTAATCCCAGCACTTTGGGGGGCCAAGGTGGGCAGATCATGAAGTCAGGAGTTCAAGACCAGCCTGGCCAACATGGTGAAATCCTGTCTCTACTAAAAATACAAAAGTTAGCTGGGCTTGGTGATGCACACCTGTAATCCCAGCTACTGGGGAGGCTGAAGCAGGAGAATGGCTTGAACCCAGGAGGAGGAGGTTGCAGTGAGCCGAGATCATGCCACTGCACTCCAACCTGGGTGACAGAGCAAGACTTTTTTTTTTTTTTTTTTTTGAGACAGATTTGGTTGGGCACAATGGCTCACATCTGTAATCCCAACACTTTTGAGAGGATCACTTAAGTCCAGAAGTTCTAGACCAGCCTGGGCAACACAGTGAGACCCTGACTCTACCAAAAAAAAAAAAAAAAAAAAAAAAAAAAAAAAAAAAAGGATTTGCTACGTGTGGTGGTATACCCTTGTAGTCCCAGCTACTTGGGAGGCTCAGGTGGGAGGATCACATGAGCCCAGAAGGTGAGCTCTGATCATACCACTGCACTCTAGCCTAGGTGGCAGAACAAGAACTCGTCTCAATGAAATGAAAAAACCAAACAGCACAAAATAAAAATCACATCAAATATCAGATAACTAGATGTCAAAGTAAATATTATAAACAAAGACGTATTACATTTCCCTCTTAAAGATTTAAATTATAGGTCAGGTGCTGTGGCTCACGCCAGTAATCCCAGCACATTGGGAGGCCAAGGCAGGAGGATTGCTTGAGGCCGGAAGGTTGAGACCAGCCTGGGCAACACAGGGAGAGCTCATCTCTACTTAAATAAAAGTTAAAAATACATTTAAGTTAAATTAAGAAAAAAAGCCACTAAATGCTCTGAAGATACCTAAATCAGTGATAGGAACAGAATAGAAATTCTAGAAAAATGCTTAAAAAAAGTAGGAATATCAATTTTAGCATCAGGCAAAATAGAAATCATGGTGAAATCCATTAAAAATTTCATATGGATGAGAGAGTTCAATATGTAGATAAAAGTCAAACTTTTATGAGGGTAACATGGCTTCACAAATGGTTTTTCAAAAATGTCATCTTGGAAGTTTTAGAATGTCTTTTAGGACAGTTTTTGTCAAAATTAGATTACAAACTCCAGAAACAGATAAGTTTCCTATTTCAAAACCTATGGCCGTGGCTGGGCGCTGTAGCTCACGTCTGTAATCCCAGCACTTTGGGAAGCTGAGGCAGGCAGATCACCTGAGCTTGGGAGTTTGAGACCAGCCTGACCAACATGGAGAAACCCCGTCTCTACTAAAAATACAAAAAAATTAGCTAGATGTGGTGGCACATGCCTGTAATCCCAGCTACTCGGGAAGCTGAGGCTGGAGAATCGCTTGAACCCAGGAGGTGGAGGTTGCGGTGAGCCAAGATCGTACCATTGCATTCCAGCCTGGGCAACAAGAGCGAAACTCCGTCTCAAAACAAAACCAAACAAAAAACCTATAGTCTATAATGGCTTTAAAGTAGTTTGTAGATAAAGTTCACTTCTAACAAAATGCTGAAATCAAGTGCACAGCATGCAATTCAAGAAACCAAAAGAAAGAATTGAGGCTACGTATAGCACTTGATCAATAAAAGTAAAAATTGTGCTTAAGAAGGAAGGCTTAGCTCAAAAAGAGAGGATACCGACAGATCAGGGTTCTTAATCTCAACACTATTGCAAATTCTCTGCTGTTTGGTGCTTTCCTCTGCATTGTAAGATGTTTAGCGGCATCCCTGGCCTCCACCCACCAGATGCCAGTAGAACCCTTTCTTCTCCAGTTGTAACAATCGAAGATGTCTCCAGACATTGTTCCCTTGGGGGGTGAAATTGTACCTAGTTGAAAACCATTCCAATAGACTTTGGAAAAGCAGAAGGGGACTACAGATACACAAAGTCAATCGTGACTATTAAGTAGAACTTTATACTCCAATAAATTTAGAAGACTCAATAAGATGGGTGATGGTCCAGGAAGATGTAAAATTGCGAAGTCTGGATTAAAAGATCGAAAACAGGCTGGGTGCAGTGGCTCACACCTGCAATCCCAACACTTGGGGAGGCCAAGGCAGGCGGATCCGCCTTGACTTGAGGTCAGGAGTTTGAGACCTGCCTGGCCAAGGTGAAACAGCATCTCCACTGTAAAAATACAAAAATTAGCCAGGCATGGTGGTGCACAGCTATAATCCCAGCTACTCAGGAGGCTGAGGCACGAGAATCACTTGAACCAGGGAGACATAAGTTGCAGTAAGCCAAGATTGCACCACTGTACTCCAGCCTGGGTAAGAGGAAGACTCTCTCTCAAAAACAAAACAAAACAAAAAAACTGAAACAAAACAGATCGATAACAATGACAAATTATGCTAAAGATCTACTCTCTAAGGTAAATTGTTTATTGTTCGCAAGTATTTGCTGTAACTTATGGGGAGAATTATGCTTCCCCGTCCCAACAGCCTCTGGTTTGGGCATGACGTACTCCGGCTAATGAAATGTGACAGAAAGTGACAAGAATTGTTGTCAAGGGCCACTGTGTGGTTCCTCACACTTGTTTCTCTTGCCCAAGATACACTGTTCCAAATCAGGAGATTAAAAAAATTTTTTTTTTTTTTTTAATAGACAGAGCCTCACTCTGTCCCCAAGGCTGGAGTGCAGTGGCACGATTTTGGTTCACTGCAACCTGTGCCTCCCAGGTTCAAGCGATTCTCCTGCCTCAGCCTCCTAAGTAGCTGGGATTACAGGCAGCCACCACCACACCTGGCTAATATTTGTATTTTTAGTAGAGATGGGTTTCACCATGTTGGCCAGGCTGGTCTTGAACTCCTGACCTCAGGTGATCTGCCTGCCTCAGCCTCTGAAAGTGCTGGGATTACAGGCGTGAGCCACTGCGCCCAGCCGTCAGGAGATTTTTATCTGGGGTCTGTGTATAAAATTTCAGGGGTCTAAGATCTTATATGGGAAATGATTACATTTTTACCTTCCCTACCTATAACTACTGTTTAGCATTGCCTTCAATTATGGATGTAGGCAATAAACCACACTAATAACAGTGCTGGAGACCCTTGTCAATGGACATGAAATGTGGTCGTACCACATTACACTCACTGTAGTTCTCCAAGTTATCACTTATACTCACTTTTGCAATTAGGGTAGTTAATATGCTAGCCACTAGCTCCTGACATTAAATGCAGGGCTTCTCTGGGACTACTGTACATATTAACCACCCGGGCTTGGGAGCATCTCATTAAGATGCAGATTCTGATTCAGTAGGTCTACGGTGCAGACTGGGTTCCTGCATTTTGATCTACCAAGCTCCCAGGTGATGTGGACACTTCTGGTCTTTGTACCAGTTTCGGTAGCAAGGGCTTAAAGTATGAAAATTGCACATTTAACATTGATGATTATATCACAATATGATTTTTTAAAATGTGATATATCTTATTAGATTTAAAGACATCTTTTTGAGAGGAGTCCATCCAAATTGCCAGTAGTGCATAGCACAACAAAGATCAAGAACGCCTTCACCTGGCTGTTCCGGACAGAGGCAGATCTACCAACTGGGTCCTGGAGAGAAGACCACAAGGAATGCAGCTGGGGTGACTGTGGGGGACAGTGGCGTATATGGAGCAGTCTTCAGTTGTCACTGAGGTTGACAGTGCTATCTCAGCCTAATCCATCCTCCTCCTATGCTCCTAAGGATTGGAGCAGAGAGGGGATTGTGTGCACGTTCTACCAAACTTTCAAGGAAAGTCGTTTCTGTAGTCAACTGTTTCAGAGCGTAGAGAAAGATTTTGCTTCAGTTCACTTTGTAACAGCTACCTGATACCAATGCCAAATGAAGAAATACAAAGTGGGATAAAAATACAAACATAAATCAGTCTCCTTTACGAAGCTAAATAAATGCCACAGGACCATCTTAAGCTAGCAATATAGGGCTAGGGGGGAAGGGTGGCTCACGCCCGTAATCCCAGCACTTTGGAAGGCCGAGGCAGGAAGATCACTTGAGGCCAGGAGTTTGAGACTAGCCTTGACAATAGTGAGACCTCGTCACTACAAAATAAAATAAAATTAGCTGGGCGAAATGGGGCATGCCTGCAGCCCCAGCTATTCGAGAAGCAGAGGCATGAGGATCACTTAAACCTGATTGCACTACCGCATTCCAGCCTGGGCGACAGAGCAAGAGAAGACCCTGTCTCAAAATAAATAAATAAATAAATAATAAAAAGGAAAATGCAATACGTTTGAAATACAACCACTATTCCCAGTTAAACACACACCTCAGAAAACCAACCTCAGAAAGCTAGGAATAAACTTGAATGTGATAAGTGATCTCAACCAAAATCCCAGGGGTTCTAACCCTACGATGATGGCGACCTTGAAGCATGCCCAAAGCATGCCCATGAGGAGGAATAAGACAGATGGTTTGAGTTGACTGCTACTCTTCAATTTGAACTGAAGCACCAAAGCCAAGGCACACAAGGTCAAATACAAAGTCAGAAAGAGAAAACTTATTTGCATATGTTAATTTACTTAAGCAATCCAAAAGAACCACAGGTTAGAATCCCTGCCTCCCACTTACAACTGGGTCAGAGACACACCCTGACCTTTCCCCTCTCCTCTTGGTAACAGAACCTTCTTTGCAGCTGGGCACACAACCACACAGGAGAAACTTCCTTTTCCCAGCCTTCATTTCCACAGCTGGGGGTGGCCATGGGATTCAGTTCTGGCCAAACAGATGAGCTCGAGTGGTGTGCCTTTAAGGTGGCAGGAGGCCATTGTGGAGCAGGCTAATGAGAGCTGTACCCTTGGGATGACAAAGCAAAGCAACAGCCTGGGTCCCTGAAACCACCAGGCCAGTGCCACACCAGCCTGATCACTTACACCTGGAACATCATGGTGCAGAAATACTTTGGCTTTAAACCACCATTACTTGAGTCCCAGTAGTGACAAAGGATGCTACTTCTGGGTCATGCCCCAAGGGAGGAATACCGTGAAGCCTCCATGCCTTTTCTCCTACTTTCCATTAGTTAAATTCAGAGAACTAAAGCAGTCACCTGGGGCCCAGAGAAGTGGCCTAAGTTTGCTTACACTAGGGAGGCGCGTCTGCTTACCCGACTCAAGAACAAGGCCTTATATGTCCTGGATCCCCAGCATGCTCTGCGGTACCTCAAGAAAACATTAATCCAGCCCCTGTACATCTCTTGGGGTCGAACCCAGCACTGTGGACGTTCCAGGCCTTTACTTCTTGTGAAGGTTATGTTGTGAATTTTAAGATTTTTGGCCTCCACCCACTGAATGGCAGTAGCCCAGCCCCAGTTGAGAACAAGCACTCAAGTTATTTTCAGAATAAAGTCACCCTCTCTGAGATTCCTCAAACTGAGCTGCCTCGTCTTTCCTCAAAGGGCTCCTGCTTTCACTGACATCGTCATCCTGGTAGCCTGTCTTCCAAGGTGAAGATCAAACATTTCCTTGCTAACATGCTTGTCATGATCCACTGTCCCCAGGCAAAAGTGGCCCTCTATTATAGCACAGTGCCCATCTTTCTGGACAGAGACCACCATCTTTGTTCAGAAATCTCTGTCCTCTCAGTGAAGGGGCTCCAGAGGCTCATCTGGCCATGTGTTGCCCCTCTTAAAACCATCCCTCAGGCCCCCTTGATACTCGGTGTGGCCATGACTAAGTCCCGCTCATGTTCCCCTAGGTCACAAGGGCCGCTTCTTCCTGGTCACAGCCCAAGGGAGGCATGCCATGGGCTCCCTGGCCTGCTTCCATTGCCTGCTGGCTAAGCGATGCAGAGTACTACAGCAGCTGCCTCAGACCCAGAGGCTAAGCCACGTGTTCAGGATGGCAGAGCCATTGGACCAGCTGTGGACTCTATGCCTCTGAAGATATACTCAATAAATAAACTGGATTACGTTTAAGCCACTGAGACTGGTTTCTGAAAGAACAAACCAATATTCTCGCTCAAACATGCAAGTATAGGATTTGTACCACAGATTAAGGGTTGGCAAAGTGTTTTGTAAAGGGTTAAGTAGTATTTTAGGCAGGATGGGCATGGTGGCTCATGCCTGTAATTCCAGCACTTTAGGAGGCCAAGGCAGGTGGATCACCTGAGATCAGGAGTTCGAGACCAGCCTGGCCAACATGGCAAAACCCCGTCTCTACTAAAAATAGAAAAATTAGCTGGGCATGGTGGCAGGCGCCTGTAATCCTAGCTATTCATGAGGCTGGGGCAGGAGAATCACTTGAACCTGGGAGGCAGGGGTTGCAATGAACTGAGATTGCACCACTGCATTCTAGCCTGGGTGACAGAGCAGGACTCTGTCTCAGAGAAAAAAACAAAACAAAACAAAACAAAACAAAAAGATAGTATTTTCGGCTTTGTGCACCCTACAGTCCCTGTAACAACTACCTCTTGTAAGGCAAGAAAGCTGCAAGCAATAGGTAAATGAAGGAGCATGCCAACAGGCTGAGTTGCCCATGGGCTGCAGTTTGTAATCCTGGCATAGATTATGGCACTCCTTTGCTTCAGCACGTCTTATTTCTCTTCTCAGCAGCTGGCTGCCCTAAAAAAAAAGCACCTTTAAGAAGCCACCTTATTGCTCTAAGATTACTATAGCCACAGGCTCTGTGTAGCTCATCCTGGCAATCGCTTCATCTTCCTGTCACAGCCCTTTTGCTCCTTCTCCCAAGCCCACCCCACTAGACTGAGTTTCATGAGGCAGATGAGGCAGAGACTGTCCTGTTCATTACTGTGTCCCTAGCGCTTAATTCACATTCACGTCCTATCTTTCTTACTGAGCTGTTGAACAGAATGGAGACCTACCTGTGTGGATTCTGAGATGGCGGTCCAAGTCTTTCATGCCATGGACAGTTTTGAAGTGGCAACCTAGAAAAGAAAAATAGATTTTTCTTTTTGTTTTTGGAGACAAGAGTTTTGCTCTGTCGCCCAGGCTGGAGTGCAGTGGCTCGATCTCGGCTCACTGCAACCTCCGCCTCCTAGGTTCAAGAGATTACCCTGCTTCAGCCTCCTGAGTAGCTGGGATTACAGGCGCCTGCCACCACGCCCGGCTAATTTTTGTATTTTTGATAGAGATGGGGTTTCACCATGTTGGCCAGGCTGGTCTGGTCTCAAACTCCTGAACTCAGGTGACCTACCCGCCCCGGCTTCCCAAAGTGCTGGGATTATAGGTGTGAGCCACCGCACCTGGCCTGAAAAATACAATTCTTAGAAGAACCTCAGTTGAGTGTGGTGGCCCACGCCTGCCATCCCCGAGCTTGGGAGACCAAGGTGGGAGGATCACTGGAGGCCCGAAGTTTGAGACCAGCCTGGGTAACATAGAGACCCCCGCCCCCTATTTAAAAAAAAATTAGCCAGACATGGTGGGGCATGCCTGTAGTCCCAACTACTCAGGGGGCGGATGAGGGAAGATCACATGCACCCAGTGAGTTGGCGGCTGCAGTGAGTTATGATCACACCACTATACTCCAGCCTTAACAGAGCAAGACCTTGTCTTGGGAGGCTGAGGCAGGAGAATTGCTAGAACCCGAGAGGCGGAGGTTGCAGTGAGCCGAGATCATCCCATTGCACTCCAGCCTGGGCAACAAGAGTGAAACTGTCTCCAAAAAAAAAAAAAAAAAAAAAAAAAAAGTCCATATATGTATAACCTCAGGGTGGAAGCTACTACAAATCCAATGTTCTGGCGAGTCCCACGCTGAGCTCTGGATGCTACAGGACTCTTAGGCCCCCCAGGGAAGGCTGTGTGTGCTGATGTAGATACTCGCGTGTTGTCAGCAAACAAGAGTAACATGAGCAGGCAGCTCGGGGATTCACGTAGGGCTTGCAGATCAGTGCTTGGCTCAGAAGCGGCTCAGCACGCCGGGTTTTATTCTTACCTGGGTAGCAACAGTTGAACGTCCTCTCTCCAAGGGTGGCCATTTGTTCCCTTGCCTCTGAGGGAAGAGTGATGACAGGGGCCTTCGGAGTGTCAGTGCTTTCAGTGGAGAGGCAGTTTGCTTTTGGAACATCATCATCAAGTTCTGAAGCTGAAATTGAGGCATAGTTTTGCTTAGTTTCTCATTTATAACCACCATGCTAAGTCTTAGAATACAGTAGGTTTGGGCTTATTTCACCTCCCTTCACCTTTCTAGAAAAAATTTTAAAAAAATGAAAGCCATGTGACCAGGCGGGGTGGCTCATGCCTGTAATCCCAGCCGAGGTGGGTGGAGCACGAGTTCAGGAGTTCGAGACCAGCCTGGCCAATATGGTGAAACCCTGTCTCTACTAAAAATACAAGAATCAGCCAGGCATGGGGGCATGTGCCTGTAGTCCCAGCTACTCGGGAGGCTGAGGCAGGAGAATCGCTGGAACCTGGGAGGCAGAGGTTGCAGTGAGCCGAGATCATGCCACTGCACTCCAGCCTGGGCAACAGAGCAAGACTCCGTCTTTACCAAAAAAAAAAAAAAAAAAAAAAAAAAAAAAAGCAAGCCATGTATGCTCTGCCTTGCAAAAGTCCTCTTCCCCTTACTACGGCTTCCAAGAAGTACAGGGGACAGGACACTGTCACATAACAGGGAAACTGGCAAAATCTAAACTAAAAAACATATGAGTACTTCTTAAATGGCATGAAGACCTAGTTTTTTCTAACAATTTCTAATCCATCCCAGGCTGATATTTCTGTAAAATATAATAAACATGAATTAGGGGAGAGGTGGAATAAGATAAAAAGAGCCCAATCATTAGATACAGCAAAAAGCCGGATGCCATGGCAATGTCAAACTTTTTTTTTTTTTTTTAAGATGCTTACTCTGAATTTCTGATTTGTTTTGCCTCAGTTCAGCAAAAGGTCACAGACCACACATCACTGATCTCCAGGATAAAACAGTTGTTTCAACAAATAACTTGAAAGAAGAAAGATGGAAGAGGAGAAAAAGCAAAGACTGAGAGACTTGAGGTGGTCGACAATATCGGGACTTTACTTGGCTCCTGATTAGAATATGCTGGAAAAGCTGAGATAGTAAGAAGTGTGCTCACTCACTGCAAGTTTGCTACAGGGGTTTTATACTTTGGTGTGAAAATGGAATTAGAGTTTAAAAAGCATTCCCCATAGTCTAAGGATGAATGTTGAAACATTTACAAGTTGTATGATATGTGATTTTCTCTTCAAAAATAATCCAGGGCAGGGAGAGAGCTGGCATAAGGAGAAATGAGATTGACCACATGCAATTAATGGTTGAATTGGATCAATGGATGAGAATTCACTATATTCTATTTTTAGGAAGGTTGAACTAGGTGAAATGGCCATTTTTGTTAGCCAAAACGGTCAAATAATTTCATGTTTCAATCTAATATGTAGGTTTTAAGATTCCTACAGCAAAGATTAAGTACTAGAAGATTCTGAAATATCTCAAAATAGACTTAAATCTAAAAGGAAAAAAGGTCCCATCAAGGTCTGAAGTTTTTTCTTTTTTTGATACGGAGTCTCGCTCTGTTGCCCAGGCTGGAGTGCAGTGGTGTGATCTGGGCTCACTGCAAGTTCCGCCTCCCAGGTTCACGCCATTCTCCTGCCTCAGCCTCCCAACGGGGACTACAGGCGCCCACCACCATGCCCGGCTAATTTTTTGTATTTTTAGTAGAGATGGGGTTCCACTGTGTTAGCCAGGATGGTCTCGATCTCCTGACCTTGTGATCCACCCACTTCGGGCTCCCAAAGTTGAAGTTTTTTTTTTTTTTTTTTTTTTTTGAAACAGAGTCTCACTCTGTCGCCCAGACTGGAGTGCAGTGGTACCATCTCAGCTCACTGCAACCTCTGCCTCCTGGGTTCAAGCGATTCTCCTGCCTCAGACTCCCAGGTAGCTGGGATTACAGACGTGCGCCACCACGCCTGCATAATTTTTGTGTTTTTAGTAGAGACAGGGTTTCACCATGTTGGCCAAGTTGGTCTTGAACTCCTGACCTCAATTGATCCGCCCACCTCAGCCTCCCAAAGTGCTGGGACTATAGCCATGAGCCACTGTGTACAGCCATCTAGTCTTAAAAGATTGACTAGCTTATGAATTATAGGCCAAGGTCTGGGACTTTCTCTGTCCTAAGGTTATTACAAAAGGTGGATTATCACTTCTGTTGAGAAGTTTGTGCGGGTGAAAGAATCTTAGCATGAGAGGCTGTAGAGCACAGTGGTGAGGGCTTCAGTTTTAGGCAGAGGGTTTGCTCAGCTATGTGCTGTGCAACTATTGGCAAGCTACTTAACCTTTCTGAGCTTCAGTTTACTCATTTGCAAAAGGAGATAACATACGTGCCTCAGAGTTGCAGAGTTAAACAAGATGAAAAAATATATAAGTTCTTAGTACAGTGTCATCTGAGTAAATACAATTATGTGGCTTCAGATGTCACAAGTGAGGACTACAGATTTCACATCCTAGCAGTTGTGCTCGAAGCCCCTTAACAAGTGACCTAGTCCAGTGGCTCTCAACTGGGGGCCATTCTACCACCAAAGGACACTCAGCAATGCCTGGGAACATTTTCAATTGTCATGATTCTGTTTGCATGCATGTTTGAGAATGGCATCTAGTGGGTGAAGGCCAGGGATGCTGCTAGACATCCTATAGGGCATAGGACAGCCCCCACAAGGAAACGATGCAGCCCCAAAGGTCAACAGGGCTGGGGTTGAGAAAGTCTACACTAGTCCTATTCCCAATGTTTCTTCCAAGTGTAATCCTGATACTATCTGTGTCACAATCACCTAGATCATGGGTTCAGTGTAGTTTCCCAGGCCTTACCCTATACTCACTGAAAACTTAGGGGCAGGGGGAGGGGTGGTAGTGTGGATCAAGTAAGGACTTGCGATTCCAGGGACTTGCAATTTTTTTTGAGACAAGATCTCCCTGTCACCCAGGCTGGAGTGCAGTGGCACCAACATGGCTCACTGCAAACTCCGCCTTCCAGGCTCAAGCCATCCTCCTACCTCAGCCTCCCGAATAGCTGGGACCACAGGCATGCACCGCCACATGCCTAGTTTTTGTATTTTTGTATTTTTTTGTAGTTTTATATTTTTTGTAGTTTTGTTTTTGTAGAGACAGGGTTTTGCCATGTTGCCCATGCTGGTCTCAAACTCCTGAGCTCGAGCAATCTGTCCACCTTAACCACTCAAAAGTGCTGGGATTACAGGCGTGAGCCACCACACCTGACCTCAGGGCCTTGCATTTCTGAAGCACTTGCCAGATGATTCTGCTGTATTACTTGTAAGTCCTTGCTACTCAAAGAGTGGTCCCTAGAGCACCAGCATCACCTGAGAGCTTGTTAAAAATGCAGAGTCTCAGCCGGGTGCAGTGGCTCCTGCCTGTAATCCTAGCATTTTGGGAGGCCAAGGCAGGCATCCCATCCTGGCTAACGCAGTGAAACCTGTCTACTAAAAATACCAAAAAAAAAAAAAAAAAAAAAAAAAAATTAGCCAGGTGTGGTGGCATGTGCCTGTAATCCCAGCTACTCAGGAGACTGAGGCAGGAGAATCGCTTGAACCTGTGAGGCAGAGGTTGCAGTGAGCCCAGATCGTGCCACTGCACTCCAGTCTGGTGAGAGTATCTCCAAAAAAAAAAAAAAAAAAAAAAAAAAAAAAAGGCAGCAGAGTCTCAGGCCCTACTCCAGACTTACAGAACCAATCTGTACTTTAGCCAGATCCCCAGGTGATTCCTGAGCACAGCACATTACAATTTGAGAAGCACAGCTCACAGCCAGTGGTTCTCAGACGTCAGCGTGTATCAGAACTGCCTAGAAGGATGCTTAAAACACAGGTGGCAGGGGCTCCCATTTGGAGTTCCTGATTGAGTAAGGTATGGGGTGGAGCCTGCGATTTTTCACTTCTAACAAGTTCCCAGTTGATGCCGATGCTGGTCTGGGAACCATACTTTTGAGTCTCTTGCTCTATGAGCAAGAAACTGGCTCAGATGCTCAAGGTTGCAGAACTGAAGTTTTCAGCTCATTGGAACCCACACTTGCCAGATCTGCAACCCATCCTATGTCCCTCAGGGACAGACACAAACAAAGCCTCATTACATAGCAACTCACATACTAGAAGAGAAAACCATTAAACTCTTGAGGGTTTTAATTCCACAGAAGTCAAGCAAGACTGAAAACAAATCTAAGTGAGGCACTGTATAACACAGTGGTTTGGGGAACAGACTGGGAAACCAGCTGATAAGTTTCAATTCCAGTTTTACCATTAGCTGTGTCCCCCTGGATAAGCTACTCAACTTCCCTGTTCCTCAGTTTCCACATCTGTGAAATGGGTATTATGGCCGTCTCATTAGCTTAGATGAAGTTCTTTAGTATATGTAAGAGAACCTCATGTATTAGTCAATACTGTATAAATGCTATTAGTGTTATTCACTGATATACACACGTAAGATTCTACCAGATTCTCAGGGGGAGAAAGATGCATGTTTTCAACGCAAACTAGAAAAGTGAGAGAGAGGTGGGTTAAAGGATGACCCAGATAGAGCCTCTGATGGGGAGGTGTGAGGGGCCTCCGATTTCTTTTACGTTTAGACACCCAGGAAACCAAAGAAGGCCTGAAGCCCACTCTCCTGGGAAAGGTGCAGCTGGGGGAGACCCTCTGCCTCTGGAAGTGGGGGTGGGCCGCATTTGACTATTAGAAACCAGGTTAGCATGGCGAAGGTTTTAACTCCTGGGGAAACGGATGATGTTCCCTCAGTAAGGTTCCTCCGGCTCCTCCGTCATTTTACTGGTGGTGACAGGAAGTCCACTAATTACTTTCCATTTTATTTTCCTCCAAAAGCTACTTGAGTTGCAAAGACACTTGCAAATTAAGAGTGGCCCAACCTTCGTAAAAAATGTACCCCCTTGCCAGTGTCGCAGACCAAAGATACTAGGATAAAACGTCAGTTGGAAGACGGTTTTTTCTCCGAAGTGGTGGCTGGGGTTTAGGCACACTACTGGGCCGGCAGAGTTTGCGTCCTGCTCCCACAGAAGGCACCTCAGTACTCCAGGACGCACGACACCCTCCCCATGCCCGAAACACTGGGTGCGGCTCCAGAAGGCGCCTCGCAGCGCTGGCTGCAGGAATCCAAAGTAGCTCAGTGCACAGACTTTCAACTCCAGCCTGGGGTTACTCAGCAATTCTCTTCTATAAACACCTCCCCCAAAAGACTCAGCATCCCCAGTACCTCCCCAACTTCCCCGAGGCGCAGAGATCAGCAAGAGCCCCGCCCCTCGACCCAGGGGACAGGATCCTGTAAGTCTCACCTGCCTATCTCCATCCCAGGCCTCGGGCACGTGGTTATACTATTCTGGTTATGGTAGCTCCACCCGAGCAAGCTTTATTTTAACATATAAGCTATTCGTTTAGTGGAGGCTTCATTAAACTACTCCCCTCCACCACCTCCTCGGGAAGTTGTGGTCAAAACCCACCAGACTGACTGTGGTGGAAGTTGATGCGGAAGCTGGAGAGCCCGCGCCTCTGGAGGGGTGAGCCGCCCCGGAGAGGGGACCCATCCTCCTTTCCGCGCCAGGAAAGAGCGGGGGAGAAGAGGAAGTCCAGTTACAACTCCTTTCCTCAGCCCCTTAAAGGAAAGGTATCGGCTAACCACGGGGAGCTGGTAGCCGAAGAGAAAGTAGGAACCTGCAATCTCTTAATCTAAGCACAAGATAAGCAAAAAGGGAAGCGCCTTAGAAATGCAGATTCCCCAACCCCACCCCTGAGATTCCAGTGGAGGCGGGGGATGGGGGGATCCCTAACTTGCAGGAAGAATTTGGCGAGCGAGAAAAGGTCCCCTCCCGCAGGCTCTTCTGAAGCGGAGGATCCCGGGACGAGAAATGCTGCCCAGGGGGCTTAAGGTAGCGGAGGATCTCCTTGCTACATCCTGTGTCCACGTGGCAGCCGAGGAGGGGGTGTGGGGGCCGCCTGTTAAGTGCGACAGTATCACTGCTCTATCCCCACCACGGCTCCCACTTCGCTCAGATAAAATGCAGAGCTCTTACCGAGGCTCACGGCCGTCGCCCACCCCCCACCGTCTGCCCCCATCACCTCTCAGGCCTCCCGTGACCTCTCGGGCTACAGCAGCGCTGACGCCCTGGGTCCCTGCGCTTCTGTTCCCTCGGCCTGGAATGCTCTTCCCCCGGGTACCTGCACAGCTCGCTCCCTCCCATCCTTCGGGTCTTCGCTCGAACGTCCGCTCCTCGGTGAGGCCTTCCCTGGACAACGCATTTGAAACGTAACCCCAAGGCAAGAAGCCACCTTCCAGGCGCGCAGCCGAAGCCCAGTGCCAAGGAGGCCGGGGACTCGGGTGCCCGCGCACCCCGAAAACAGCCTCTGAGGGGTCCTCTGAGCATCCTTCCAGCGTGTTTGGGAGGCAAACTCGTTGACTAGCTCTTGAGAGGAGTGGCTAGAGGAATCCAGGCGGGGAAGCGGACTGTTGACTCCAGGAGAGTGTAATTTACAAAGGCGGGGGGCGGGGACGCCCAGGTCCGAGTCCCAGGACTCTGCGCCGGACGCTTCGCCCGCCCTTTCAGGTCCCCTGCCCGGTCCTCGTACCCGCGCGGGTCCGGAGAACCTCTGAGCACCAGCCCCCAGCCCCCGGGCGGGGCTCCAGCGGAGCTACTCACCCGGCTTCCCCGCCACCTGCGGGGCCACCTCCGCACACTTCCGGCGCGCAGGTCGCGGCTCCTCGGAGTTGAGGTGCTGGGGCTTGGCCTGCTTGCGCCGCGACATGGCGCGAGGACCGGGCTCCCCGCGCGTCCCTAGGAGTGGCCTACTTCACACAACGAATTCCCGGAGTTCGGAAATTACCCCCCTTCGGCCGGAACGCGCATGTCCCAGCAATTCTGCTCATCAGCCGAGCAGGGCGATTTATCAAGAGTCCTGACGGCTGATTGGCCTGGAGCCAAGACCCCAGGAGTCCCGCGGACTTGCGGTCCGCGCCCGGGCAGCCCGCGCCACCTGGGAGCTCGTTAGAAATGCAGACTCTCGGGCTCTACCCCAGACCCGCTGAATCAGAATCTGCATTTTAACAAGATCCCCAGGTGATTCGCATGCACATTAGAGTTTGAGAAACCGTGTCTGCATTTTAACGAGATCCCCAGGTGATTCGTTTGCCCATTAAAATTTCAGAAGCGCAGCTCTCCTCCAACTTTAATGTGCGCACGAGTCACTGGGGATCTCGTTAAAATGCAGATTCTGACTCAGTGGGTCTGGGGTGGGGCCTGAGCTCCTGTATTTCTAACGAGCTCCCAGGTGGCGCTGTGGCTGCCGCGCTGCACAGGCTGCGCTTTTAGATTCGGACTTAATTGGTCTGGGCTGGGACCTGGGCACTGGGATATTTTTTTTAAAAAGCCGTCTCCCTCCCTCACCACCCCCATCACACACACAGGTCATTTTGATGCGCATCCAAGCTGAGAAGCACGACCTCCACTCCTGGTTCTCAACCCTGCTGCATACCCAAATTTAAATTTTAAATGAGGAGTGTCTCCAACTGCAGGGAGAAATGCAGATTCCGAAAGTTCTGGATTCAGGTGGCCGAGGCCAGGAATGTGTGTTTTTATATAGCATGCGCCCGCTCCCGCCCCGTGACTCGGGCGCACCGGCTCTTGGACCACACATGAGTGCTTTTGGGGCCAACCCGGCGCCGGCCCCGCCCAGCAGGTGACGGAGGCGTGGTCCTCGGGGGGTTGAGCTAATTAGCGTTCATGCTCAGACTGGCTGGGACCTCGATGAGACCCGAGGGAGACCCCTCCTTGCGCCGCGTAATTGACATCCAATGGGAAGCAAGAAAGCCACCTACATCCCCCAGGTGTTTACTTTCTTCAAATTGGGGAGTTACTTAAGACTGGGTTGTGCCCCAAGCTTGCCCGAACCTGAGAATCACGTGGGGGCCCTTGTTTCAAAAAGACCCAGCCAGGCTCATCTCCGAGTTTTTGGGGCGGGGCCTGAGAATCTGTATTTTTAACAGCGCCGCGTATGAGTTTTACGGGGTGGTCCTGTGGGGTTAGCAGCATCTGTAACGAGCCTTCTGTGAGGTTACCATTGGCGAACCCCACGGCAGGGCCTGCGAGAACGGCATTTTTGCTTAATTGTTTCCATTTCTCAAAAGCTGACCTGTTTTCCTCAAACTTCCCCTTGATTTTCAGGTTGTGAATCGACTTGGGAATATTTGTGTAATGCCCGGTGAAGTCACGTCAGGTTAAATTTCCGAGACTTAAACTTTTTAAAAAACACAACGCTTCAAGTCTTCTTTGGGATGTATGTGTAGTTACATGGATCTGTAAAGACATTTGAAAATATATACACGTGGCCGGGTGCGGTAGCTCACTCCTGTAATCCCAGCACTTTGGGAGGCCGAGGTGGACGGATCACATGAGGTTAGGAGTTCTAGACCAGCCTGGCCAACATGATGGAACCTTGTCTCTACTAAAAATACAAAAAATTAGCCGGGCATGGTGGCGGACGCCTGTAATCCCAGCTCCTGGGGAAGCTGAGGCAGGAGAATCACTTGAACCCGGGAGGTGGAGCCGAGATCGCGCCACTGCACTCCAGCCTGGGCGACAGAGTGAGACTCCATCTCAAACAAACAAACAAAAAAATATATATGTATATATACACACACATGTTTATCATGTCTCCTTTTGAGGAGACTGGATAAACAGTGGTTCCTCTGGGGAAGTTGAAAGAGGGGTGCATGGGGGGATGGGAGACATCTGATACCCTCTTATACTGCTTGAGGTGTGTACATGTGTTTGCATTTGCTTTGTTGTTATTTCACCTCAGGTGTACACAATCAATTATTGGTACATGAGGCATTATTACTGGCCTATTGTTAGCCTACACTTGCCTACATTTTTTAGGCTGCTTGCTTGCACCTCTGTTTATTATGATATAATAAGTACTAGGGAACCTACTGCCCCAAAGTAGGACCTTAACCACAACCTACATCTCTCTTTATATGGCCTCCTGATGTCCCCTCCCCTCCTCTGCCCTACAACTTAAGAATCATCAGCCTGACTCCTACAGATCTCATTCAGTTGCTTTTTCTCTTTAGCAAGTTTTATTGTACCTACATGTATTCCTTAAAAAAACAATTTTAATATTTAAAGAATATAAAAAGGGTATGTAATCTTCCAAGAATAACTTTTTTCACTTAATATTATTTTGCTAAGATCATCCAACTGGCTGTCATTGTTTATTGATTTCGACTGCTCTGTAAATATTCCACTGTGTGAAAATGCCAGTTTCTTCACCTACTCTCCTGTTGATGGGCACTTGGGCCTTTGCCAGGTCTCTGCCATTGTGAACAGTGCTGCTATGATCTTTCTAAAAAGTGTCAGAGTTTCTCGTGAGTGAATGTGTACCTGGGGGTGGTATAAGAGATAATGCCAAAATGATTGTATTAACTTACACTTCCCTAGCAAGGTATAAGAAATAACGTAGGTCAGTCTCAGTGGCTCGTGCCTGTAGTTCTGGCACTTTGGGAAGCTGAGGTTGGTGGATCACTTGAGCTCAGGAGTTTGAGACCAGCCTGGGCAACATGGCAAAACTCTGTTTCTACAAGAAATATACAAAAATTAGCTGGGCGGGCAACACACACCTATGCTCCCAGCTACTCTGGAAACTGAGCCAGGAGGAAGCTGACCCTTGGAGGCTGAGGCAGTGAGCCATGGTTGTGCCACTGCACTCCAGCCTGGGCAACAGAGTAAGAACCTGTCTTGAAAACAAACAAACAAAACCCAAAATGTGAAGCTCATTCTTTCTCACACTCAGGATTATAAAATGTCTTGATTTTTGCCAACTATATTGATATAAAATGGGATCTCGGTATAGTCTTTTCTTGCATTTTCCATGTAGCTATAATTGCAGCCAAAAACAAAGTAAAAATGATAAATGTGTTCCACAAATATAATGACAACTGATTAGTCTTATTTTTGAAAAAAATTGTTTTTACTCTTTTGCAAAACATCCAATCAGAGTTCTAGTCCTAAATTAAGTTAATTACCTTTTTTTTTTTTTTCTTTTGAGACGAAGTTTCACTCTTGTTGCCCAGGCTGGAGTGCAATGGCACGATCTCAGCTCACTGCAACCTCCACCTCCTGGGTTCAAGCAGTTCTCCTTTCTTAGCTTCCTGAGTAGCTGGGATTACAGACAGCCACCACCACGCCCGACAATTTTTTTTTATTTTTAGTAGAGATGGGTTTTCACCATGTCGGTCAGGCTGGTCTCGAACCCTGGCCTCAAGCAATCCACCTGCCTCAGCCTTCCAAAGTGCTGGGATTACAGGTGTGAGCCACTGCGCCCGGCCATCATGTTTGGTTTTAATGGCTTTATTTCAAGGCTCAAAATTGAAAATCTGAAAAAAAAAAAAACCCAAAAAAACAAAAAACAAAATAAACACACACACACACACACACACACACACACACACACACAAACTTACAGGGTCTACAGATATAAATGAAAGCAAAGTATCATTGGCCATGCGTAATCAGTCATGATTCTCCTCTTTCAATCCCATTTGCCTATTACACAGGTTGACTATTCTGTTGAAATCCAGCTAGAAAATTTTAATCTTCCCTCATAATCAGGAGCTTCTGCAAATTAAAGTGAAGAAGACACATTATTATATTGTACCTGGAACAAATGGATTTCAAACCCAGGGAAGCTCTTTTTTTTAGAAGATTTTTTTTTTTTCTTTGAGACGGAGTCTCACTTTGTCGCCCAGGCTGGAGTGCAGTGGCACGATCTTGGCTCACGATCTTAGCTCACTGCAAGCTCTGCCTCCCGGGTTCATGTAATTCTCCTGCCTCAGCCTCCCGAGTAGCTAGGACTACAGGCACCCACCACCACGCCTGGCTAATTTTTGTATTTTTAGTAGAGACGGGGTTTCACCATATTAGGGAGGATGGTCTTGATTCTCTGACCTCGTGATCTGCCCGCCTCGGCCTCCCAAAGTGCTGGGATTACAGGTGCGAGCCATCGTGCCTGGCCAGAAGATGTTTAAACAGGCTACAAAAATCTGTTGCTAGCTGAGTGCGGTGGCTCATGCCTGTAACCCCAGAATTTGGGAGGCCAAGGCAGGTGGATCACCTGAGGTCAGGAGTTCGAGACCAGCTTGGCCAACATGTTGAAACCCCATCTCTACTAAAAATAAATAAAAATTAGCTGGGTGTGGTGGCACATGCCTGTAATCCTACATGGGAGGCTGAGGCTGGAGAACTGCTTGAACCCAAGAGGCGGAGGTTGCAGTGAGCTGAGATCATGCCACTGTACTCCAGCCTGGGCAACACAGCGAAATTCCACCTCAAAAAAAAAAAGAAAAAAAAAAAAAGAAAAAAATTTGTTGCTAACTTTAAACACGTAGACTGAGGTTCTTACAGGCGACAACTTTTCATTGTTTTCAGCAACAATATCACATAACAAGGGAATCATGGCCAAACAAGCATTTAAAAGTACTTTCTGCATGGGATATTTCTGTTGAAAACTAGTTACTTCTTCATTCTTCATATATTGCCTTTGTCCTGATTTTTTTTTTTCCACTTAACCAAAACACTGAAACTTTAATTGAATCCAAATTACACCTGTCAAAGACCTGGGCCGTACACTCCTCAGTCTTCTCTATAGCACCAATTCCTTCTGAGGGGTCATTTCACCAGCCACCTGAGTAGTGCTCCAGCTATCCCCACACCAGCTAGAGACATCCCAAGCATGGCTACATCAGCATCAACGTCCAGGCATACTCAGAGCTCAGAATTGTAGGTTAGTACCACTTTTCCCACCAACCCCTTATATTTCAAAGGACTCACAGCCAGCAGGTTAACTCTCCCCTCCCCACCCCTACCAAACCCTGGAAAACCATAGAGAGCCTTTTTACAGCTCCTCTTTCTCGGCCCCCTTCTTCTGGAAGGCAGTTAGGATGTTTAAGCTCTTCTGGAGCTCCTCCTTCTTCCCGTCACTCAACTTGTTCTCAATCAGCCTGGCAATCCATGTCATCTCTATGCTGGGAAGTCCTCTGCTTGGTCTAAGATCTTCCCTGTGATCTTCAGGTATTGCTTGGCCCCGTTCTTCTCAGGCTCCTTCACACTTGAGAGGTGGTCCTGCCGCTGCTTCAAGAGGGCCTAGCGGGCCTCCACGCCAGAGGCCCTGATGAACTCCTGGCCAGGGTGTCCTATGCAGCAAGCCACCAGGCCACCTGGCATAGCTAGCTAGACCCCTTGCCCCTTCAGCCAGCGCTGGATGGCTCCAACCTTAACTGCCCCAGTACATGGGACTGGGTTCTCAAAGTCCCCCTCCGGGGAGAGGTAGAAGACTGGGTAGCTCTCTTTGTGCAGCTTGTATTTCTCACTCAGCTCCATGTTCAGCTTGTCACCATAATCTGAGATCCCCACCTCTGCCACCAGGAGATCATCGCTGGAAGCCGAGTTTTCAGCAAGACGCCTGAACTCATCCTGCTTCTCACCGTAGCGGTACTGGGTGTTGAACTTCACCAAGACGAACCTGCTTTTGGGAATGACCTTGTAGAAAGTGACAGTATCCAGGGGAAGGGCGCCCTTGGTGTGCAGGCCGCTGCCGCCATGCGGAGCGGAGAGGAGCAGGAAGCCCAGGAGAAGGGGAAGCAGCAGGGAGAGAGACGCGGAGCGGGGCACGGCAGCAGCCATATCGCCGGGTTGCGCGACGGGGAGGTGGGGAAGCCGTAGTAGAGAACGCCCCAAGTCAGTGGTCAATTTTTTTTTTTTTTTTTTTTTTTTTTGAGACGGAGTTTCGCCCTGAGTTTTGCTCTTGTTGCCCAGGCTGGAGTGCAATGGTGCGATCTCGGCTCATCGCAACCTCCACCTCCCGGGTTCAAGTGATTCTCCTGCCTCAGCCTCCCGAGTAGCTGGGATTATAAGTATGCACCACCACGCCCGGCTAATTTTGTATTTTTAGTAGAGACGGGTTTCTCCATGTTGGTCAGGCTGGTCTTGAACTCCCAACCTCAGGTGATCTGCCTGCTTCGGCCTCCCAAAGTGCTGGGATTATAGGCGTGAGCCACCTCGCCCAGCCTGCGATTTTTTTTTTTAATAGTTGTTAGGTAATCCCCTTTGTTCACACAGAAAGTTAATAAATTTTCAAACATTGTCGCTTTGTAGAAGAAAAATGGAGAATATCTGTAATTCTCACAACTCTTAAGTATTTTGCCAAGAGATAAACAGCGTACTTCTGAATTACACAACAGATTCTCCTGGTCACTCTACCTCTCTTTACAAACATTATAAAGATGCCAGAGGCAGGATAATGTAGTAACTAAAAGCACAGTTTGGAGCCAACCTGAGTTAGAATCCTGGCTCTGGCTGGGCACGGTGGCTTACATCTGTAATCCTAGAACTTTGGGAGGCCGAGGCGGGTGGATCACCTGAGGTCAGAAGTTTGAGACCAGCCTGGACAACGTGGTGAAACCCCATCTCCACTAAAATACAAAAAATTAGCTGGGAGTGGTGGTGGGCACCTGTAATTCAGCTACTCAGGAGGCTGAGGCACGAGAATCGCTTGAACCCAGGAGGCAGAGGTTGCAGTGAGCCAAAATCGTGCCACTGCACTCCAGCCTGGTCAACAGAGCGAGACTCCATCTCAAAAAAAAAAAAAAACAAAAAACCAAGAATCCCAGCTCCTGGCTCTGTTCACATCCTACCTGTGTGATCTCAAGAAAGCTGTTCTGTGTCCCATTTTTCTCATTAATAAAATGGCAATGCCAAGGGTGGCTTGAGGATTAGTGAATTTATATATGTAAACAGGTACAGAACAACATCTAGTACATAGATATTACTCTAAGTATTAACAGTTATTTATGATAATGGAGTAAGAGTTGTAGTTATCTATGAAAGTAGCACTCATCTGTAATTGGTTATTCCACTTAACTAGGCACAGTTACTGTTTTACATGGAAATATATTTGAAGCAAACAAGCATGTGTGACCTTACTCAACTCTTCTGAGTTGCAGAATTCCCATGCTTTCATAGTTTCAATCCATATATATTAAATGAGGAAAGCTTACTCTTCTTTTTAAAGAGAAAGAGACAAAAACAAAGTATCAATACAATGTTGTTTCTGATTGTCCTGGGCCTCTGGGGATGTGGGCACCCTGGTTGTGTTCTCCTTCCTTTTTTTTTTTTTTTTTCTTTGTTGGGACAGAATCTTTCTCTGTTACCCAGGCTGGAGTGCAGTGGCGTGATGTTGGCTCACCGCAGTCTCAACTTCCAGGTCTCAAGCGATCCTCCAATCTTAGCCTCCCGAGTGGCTGGGACTACAGGCACATGCCACCACACCCAGGCTAATTTTTGTATTTTTTTGTAGAGAATGTGTTTCACCATGTTGCCCAGGCTGGTCTTGAACTCCTGGGCTCAAGTGATCCTCCCACCTCGGCCTCCCAAAGTACTGGGATTACAGGCATGAGCCACCATGCCTGGCTGGGTTCTCCTTCCTAAGCATCTTCATTAAACTTGTATCATTAATACTACCATTCTCTACTATGAATACCAGAATGAACAAATAAATGTTTATCCAGGCACAAATGATTCCCCAAAGAGGTGTAAAACTAGACAGGACGCCGGGCACGGTGGCTCACGCCTGTAATCCCAGCACTTTGGGAGGCTGAGGCAGGCAGATCACGAGGTCAAGAGATCCAGACCATCCTGGTTAACACGGTGAAACCCCGTCTCTACTAATAGTACAAAAAATTAGCCGGGCGTGGTGGCTGGTGCCTGTAGTCCCAGCTACTCGGGAGGCTGAGGCAGGAGAATGACGTGAACCCGGGAGGCGGAGCTTGCAGTGAGCCGCGAATGTGCCACTGTACTCCAGCCTGGGTGACAGAGCAAGACTCCGCCTCAAAAAAAAAAAAAAAAAGAAAACTAGACAGGAACAAATCTTATTTATTGATCATTACCCTTGTACCCTTGCCAGGAATTCTTTTTTTTTTTTTTTTTGAGACCAAGTCTCGCTCTGGTGCCCTGGCTAGGGTGCAGTGGCATGATCTCGGCTCACTGCATCCTTTGTCTCCTGCGTTCAATCGATTCTCCTGCCCCAGCCTCCCAAGTAGCTGAGATTACAAGGCGCCCGCCACCATACCTGGCTTTTTTTTTTTTTTTCTTTCATTTTTAGGAGAGACAGGGTTTTACCATGTTGGCCAGGTTGGTCTCGAACTCCTGAACTCAGATGATCCACCTGCCTCGGCCTCCCAAAGTGCTGGGATTATAGGCATGAGCCACCATTAGTTCATTTGATAACAATTCTTTGAGCCCACTTTATTGCCTGGCTCTGCTCTAGGCTGGAGATAGAGTGATAAAGACAGGCAAGATCCAGAAGGGATTCAGAGAAGTAACCAGAGAATGGACAAGGTCACTTTAGAGGGCAATAGGTGCTGTGATGAAAATACTGTGGTCGTGTCATGTGATCAGGAGTGGCTGGGTGGTAGTGGTGGGTGCCTGATTTTGGCTAGAAGTGACCTTTGAGCTAAAACACAAACGTGATAGCCAGCCATGGAAAGAACCAGGGAGACAGCGTTCCCGGGGGAGGGAGGAGCAACAGCAAAGACTCTTTCAAGCGACCAACTTTGGTATGTTTGAAGCAAACTAAGGAGATTCAGGGACTAGGTAGCTCCCAGATAAGAAACACATGATATGTAAACATTTGAAAAAAAATGTTCAAGGTCACTTATGATTAAAGAAATGTTAGTTCAAGTAAACGGAAACACTGATTTTCACCTGTCCCGATAGAAAAGATTAAACACACACACATGCTGAGCGTGAGCCAGCTATTCCATGCCTATGCTGTATTTTTCAGACTCACTGTGCAGAGAAGTCACCTGGGGATCTTGTTAAAATGCAGATTCTGATGCCAGTGTGTCTCAAAATGTAACATGTATACAGATCACCTGGGGACCTTGTTAAAAGTCAGATTCTGATTTCAGTGCTTCTCAAACTTTGATGTACAGAGGAATCAACCGGGGACCTTGTTAAATGCAGATTCAGGGCAACAAACATGGAAGGGATGTTCCATCTTACTAATTATAAGGGAATGGTTAGTAAAGCCCATTCCCACTGTTCTTTTCACCTATCAGATCAATAAAAATTTAAAACACTCAGAACATCTACTGTTAGGAAGAGTACAGGGAAATTGGTTTTCTAATGCATTGCTAGTGAGAGCATGAATGTTTATAGCCACTTTTGAGGGCAATTTGGCAATACGTTTTTAAATATGTCCTGCCAGTCTATTGATTCTGCTTTCCATCTTTTCTCCTCCAGAGAAACATTTGCACAGGCACACAAGGGAGAATGTCCAAGAATGTTTGTTGCAAGTCATTGTTGTAGCAAAAAAAAAATGAAGAAACATCCTCAATGTCCAACAATAGGCAAGTGGCTACATTAAACTGAGGTTTAGCCAGATCATGAAATACCAGGCCAGGCCGGGCACGGTGGCTCATGCCTGTAACCCCAGCACTTTGGGAGGCTGAGGCAGGCAGATCACGAGGTCAGGAGATCAAGACCATCCTGGCTAACACTGTGAAACACTGTCTCTACTAAAAATACAAAAAAAAAAAAAAAAAAAATTAGCCGGGTATGGTGGTGGGCACCTGTAGTCCCAGCTACTGGGAGGCTGAGGCAGGAGAATGGCATGAACCCAGGAGGCAGAGCTTGCAGTGAGCCAAGATCACGCCACTGCACTCCAGCCTGGGTAACAGAGTGAGTCTCAAAAAAAAAAAAAACAAATACCAGGCTGGATTTATGAATACTAGCATGCTTAGAGCTCTAAGATATATTGCATTAAAGAAAAAAAAGCAAGGCCCACATAGATATATAGATCTAAACACATATTCAAATATATACATATTTTCAATGGTGAAATATATATTCACATAAATCCAGTGAAAAAAGTACTGGAAGAATACATGCTCGCTACAGCTTTTTTTTTTTTTTTTTTTTTGGAGACAGGGTCTCACTCTGTCGCCCAGGCTGGAGTGCTGTGGCATGATCATGGCCCACTGAAACCTTGACTTCCCAGGCTCCAGTGATCCTCAAGCTTCAGCCTCCCGAGTAGCTGGGACTATAGGCACATGCTATCACACCTGGGTAATTTTTGTATTTTTAGTAGAGACGGGGTTTCACCATGATGGCAAGGCCGGTCTTGAATTCCTGGGCTCAAGTGATGTGCCGACCTTGGCCTCCCAAAGTGCTGGGATTACAGGTGTGAGACATGGCACCCAGCCTGTACTGGCTACATCTTAAGCAAGGAAAGGGGAGAAGTTTGGAGGAAGGAAGATTGGAGAACCTAAATTTCTCTCTCTCTCTCTGTGTGTGTGTGTGTGTGAACATTATGCATAGTAATATTTCTTTCTTTCTCTTTTTTAGATGGAGTTTTGCTCTTGCTGCCCAGGCTGGAATGCATTGGTGCGATCTTGGCTCACGGCAGCCTCCATCTCCCGGATTTAAGCGATTCTCCTGCTTCAGCCTCCCAAGTAGCTGGGATTACAGGCATGCGCCACCATGCCTGGCTAATTTTGTATTTTTAGTAGAGACAGGGTTTCTCTATGTTGGTCAGGCTGGTCTTGAACTCCCGACCTCAGGTGATCTGCCCGCCTCATCCTCCCAAAGTGCTGGGATTATAGGCATGAGCCACAGCACCACGTCAATATTTCTTTTTTTTTTTTTTTTTTTGAGATGGAGTCTCGCTCTGTCACCCAGGCTGGAGTGCAGTGGTGCGATCTTGGCTTACTGTAACTTCCGCCTCCCAGGTTCCAGAGATTCTCCTGCCTCAGCCTCCCGAGTAGCTGGGATTACAGGCATGCATCACCACGCACGGCTTATTTTTGTATTTTTAGTAGAGATGGGGTTTCCCCATGTTGGCCAGGCTGGTCTCGAACTCCTGACCTCAGGTGATCTGCTTGCCTCGGCCTCCCAAAGTGTTGGGATTACAGGCGTGAGCCACCGCGCCTGGCCATATTTCTTTCTTTCTTTTTTTTTTTTTTTTAAAGAAAATAAGGAATGTATTCATATATTACTTTATAGTTAAGAATTAACTAAAATAAATAATGATATCATACTTTCATACAATAGAATTCTATTAAACTATAAAAAATAATGCATTTCTATGTGCATTCATATGGAATATTTTTTATGATATATTAAGTGAAACATCCAAAAGACAAAGTGTACAAATTATGCTGTTAGGCATATGTGTACATACACATATATACACATACACATATACACACATATGCCCAATAGCATAATTTGCATTATACATAATATGTATAACATAATTTGTATAACATCATCTCTATATACATTTTAACACGAGGCTGGGCGCAGTGGCTCATGCCTGTAATCCCAGCACTTTGGGAGGCTGAGGCGGGCAGATCACCTGAGGTCAAGAGATCAAGACCTTCCTGGCCAACATGGTGAAACCCTGCCTCTACTAAAAATACAAAAATTAGCTGGGCATGGTGGTGCAGGCCGGTAGTCCCAGCTACTCAAGAGGCTGAGGCAGAAGAATCTCTTGAACCTGGGAGGCCGAGAGGTTGCAGTGAGCCGAGATCGTGCCATTGCACTCCAGCCTGGTGACAGAGCAAGACTGTCTCACACACACACGCACACACACACACACAAATTATGAATGTTGTAGCTGTTAGCATTCTTGCTTGCACTGCTTTCCTGATTCACATGTGAAAGTTTCTGTATGTCCAGAACCTGTATTTAACAAGATCCTCAGGTGATTCTTCTATAGTTTAAAATGATCTGCTGAAATCAGAATGGGCTTTTAATAAGGTCCCCAGGTGATCCATATGCATGTTACCTTTGAGACACACTGGCATCAGAATCTGCATTTTAACAAGATCCCCAGGTGAGCTGGGCATGGTGGCTCACACCTGTAGTCCCAGCACTTTGGGAGGCCAAGGCGGGAAGATCACCTGAGGTCAGGACTTTGCGATCTGCCTGCCCAACATGGTGAAACCTCGTCTCTACTAAAAACTAAAAAATCAGCTAGGCATGGTGGTGGGCACCTGTAATCCCAGCTACTCGGGAGGCTGAGGAGGAGAATCACTTGAACCCAGGAGGTGGAGGTTGTGGTGAGCTGAGATCGCGCCATTGCACTCTAGCCTGGGCGACAGAGCGAAACTCTGTCTCAAAACAAAACAAAACAAAACACAAAAAAGAAGATTCCCGTGTGACTTCTTCTATGAACAGTAAGTTTGAAAAGTGCAGCACAGGTGTGGACCAGCTGGGCCATAGAATAGGTTTGCATTCAACTTGCCTAGAAATGCCAAGCTATACATTCCCATCATCATAAATTACATTTTATGATTATTATTCTTTTTGAGATGGGATCTCCCTCTGCTTGCTCTGTCACTCAGGCTGGAGTACAGTGGTGTGATCACAGCTCACTGCAGTCTCAACCCCCCAGCCTTAAGCCATCCTCCTGCCTCAGCTTCCTGCGTAGCTGGAACTACAAGTGCACACCACAGCGCCCAGCATTTTTTTTTTTTTGGTTTGGGAGAGACAAGGTCTCACTACATTGCCCAGGCTGGTCTCGAACTCCAGGGCTCAAGCAATCCTCCTGCCCAGACCTCCCAAAATGCTGGGATTACAGGTGTGAGGCACCATGCCTGGACTATATTATTTTTTAAATGAAAAAGAAACTAGTTAAGTTACTAGTGCACAAACTTAGTTGAAAAGGGAAATAACCCCTCTACAAATCTTAGCTTCTTCCTCCTCTTTCCCCTCTGCTCCCACACCCCACCCACCCCTTCATGGCTTAAAACTGGAAATGAAATGTTGGTGGAGGAGGATTCTGTTTGGGCAACAACATGGATCCAAGTCTTTATTTATAGAGAAAACAAACAGCCTCTAATTCACCTGCTGGCCCCTGCTGGTTTGAAAGCTCCTGAGCTGTAGCAGATGTTCTTCAAGAATAAGAATTCTAAGCTTCCAGACTCCAGGGCAGGGTGTGGCAGGCCTGGAGTGGTCAGTGTCTTGCCTACTCCTGAGAAGAATGAATTCCCCATCCTTTGTGGCAGTAGTGAAATCACACCAATTGCTGTTTTCAGGTTCCACTAGTGTCTCCTTATCTTATGCCACAGTCGGCCTGCCTGACATTTTCTACTAGGGCATGTCCTGAAGCTATTCATTTGTTTAACAAACATTAATTGGGTTGCCACTGGAGGTAAGGCTTTGCTAACCTTTGGGAATACGAAAGCAACTCTTTAAAAAAGTCGCAGAGCAATCAGGAAGATAAATAAGTAAACAGCTATAGTACAGTGTGATAAATATGTGATAAAGGTTCTCACAGAGTGGGCAGGTAAAGCTTCCTCAGAGAGGTGGATTTGTAGCCCTGGCTATGTAGGATGAGATCTTGGGCAGGTAAAGAAGTGAAGTAGGTTGGGTGCAGCGGCTCGTGCCTGTAATGCCAACACATTGGGAGGCCAAAGTGAATGGACTGCTTCTGGCCAGGAGTTAGAGGCTGGCTGGGGCAACATAGTGAAACCCCGTCTCTACAAAAAATACAGTAATTAGCTGGGTGTGGTGGTGTGTGCCTGTGGTGGCAGCTATCAAAAAAGGTCGAGGGCAGGAGGATTGCTTGAGCCTTGGAGCTCGAGGCTGCAATGAACTATGATCATGCCACTGCATTCCAGCCTGGGTGACAGAGCAAGACCCTGTCTCAAAAATAAAGTAAAATAAATAAAAGTAAAAAAGAAGTGAGTTGAAGTGGGTTTCAGGTAGAGGGGACAGCTTGTACAAAGACCAGGAGGGAAGCTGGGTTCGGTGGTTCACGCCTGTAATCCCAGCACTTTGGGAGGCTGAGGTGGGTGGATCACCTGAGGTCAGGAGTTCAAGATCTGCAGGCCAACATGTCGAAACCCCGACTCTACTAAAAATACAAAAATTAGCCGGGCGTGGTGGTGCACAGCTGTAATCCCAGCTACTCAACTACTCAGGAGGCTGAGGCAGGAGAATCGCTTGAACCCAGGAGGCGGAGGTTGCAGTCAGCCAAGACTGTCACTTCACTCTAGCCTGGGAAACAGAGTGAGACTTCATCTAAAAAAAAAATATATATATATATATATATATATATATACACACACAACACACACACACACATATACATACACACACACACACACATATATACACACACAAAAATTAGTCGGGCATGGTGGCGTGCACCTGTAGTCCCAGCTACTCTGGAGGCTGAAGCAGGAGACTTGCTTGAACCTGGGAGGCGGAGGTTGCAGTGACAGAGAAAGACTCTGTCTCAAAACAAACAAAAAAATCAACCAAACAAAAAACAACCCCTCCCCACTCGCTACAAAGACCAGGAGGCAAACAGACGGCACTTTTGAGAAACCTTAGTCTGACTAGAGGTGCAGGGAGTACAGGAGATAAGGTGAAGGAGTTGGGTGGGGAGGAGGTGTGAAGCGTTTCATATGGCAAAAAGAATATGATTAAATAATTTCCGATTTTTCCTTTCCCCTGTGAATGTTTGTGCCTCCCCACAGTTCATATGTTGAAATCCTAACCCCCACATGATGGTATTAAGAACAGGGCTTTGGGCAGGTGTTTGGGTCATGGAGCTGGAACTCTCCTGGAAGGAATTAGTGCCCTTATAAAAGAGGCGCCAGAGAGCTGCCTTCCCCTTCCACCATGTGTGGACACAGCTAGAAGGTGCCATTTATGAGAAAGTGGGGTCCTCGCCAGACACCGAATCTGTCAGTGCCTTGATCTTGGACTTTCCAGCCTCTAGAACTGCAAGAAATAAATTTTTGTTGTGTGTAAGCTACCCAGTCTACGGCACTTTGTTATAGCAGTTAGAGGGTGTCTGGGACGCCCTCTTTCCCCTGTTAAACCTCAGGCACATCCAGAGGCAAATCTCAGGCCTGGTTTGGGAAGGTGCCTGAGAGCCAATGAAGGAGAATGATGATCCTCGTCGTGGTAATGACTATGAGGATGGAAAGAGGGCATCGATAGATGGCTCACCATGTGCGTATACGCCACTTTATCGCACGTCACAGACACTGTGTGTTTTTTTCTTTTTTTACAAGTTGAAGGTTTGTGTCAACCCTGCATCCAGCAAGTGTATCGGCTTCATTTTTCCAATGGCATGTGCTCACTTTGTGTTTCTGTGTCATGTTGAGATAATTCTTGCAATATTTCAAACTTTATCATTTATTATATCTGTTAATGTGATCTTTTTTTTTTTTTTTTTTTGAGACGGAGTCTTGCTCTGTCACCCAGGCTGGAGTGCAGTGGCGTGATCTCGGCTCACTGCAACCTCCATCTTCCAGGTTCAAGAGATTCTCCAGCCTCAGCCTCCCTAGTAGCTGGGATTACAGGCATGTGCCACCATGCCCAGATAATTCTTGTATTTTTAGTAGAGATGGGGTTTCGCCATGATGGCCAGGCTGGTCTCAAACTCCTGACGTCAGGTGATCTGCCCGCCTTGGCCTCCTAAAGTGCTGGGATTACAGGCATGAGCCACCTCACCCAGTCCATGATCAGTGATATTTCATGCTACCCTCGTAACTGTTTTAGGGTGCCATGAACTGTGCCCATGTAAGACGGGAACTTAATTGACAAGTGTTGTGTGTGTTCTGACTGCTCCACTGACCAGCCAGTCCCTTCTCTCTCCCTTTCTTCGAGCCTTTCTATTCCCTGAGACACAACATTGAAATTAGGCCAATTAATAACCCCACAGTGACCTATAAGTGTTCATGTGAAAGGGAAGGTGGTGCATCTCTCACTTTAAACCACAAGCTGGCAATGATTAAGCTTAGTGAGAAAGGCATGTCAAAAGCCAACGCAGGCTGAAAGCTGGGCCTTTTGAGTCCAACAGCCAAGTCAAGGATGCAAAGGAAAAGTTCTTGGAGGAAGTTAACAGTGCTACTCCAGTGAACACATGAGTGATAAAAAAGTGAACCAGCCTGATTTTTGATATGGTGAAACTTTTAGTCATCTGGACGGAGGGTCAAACCAGCTACAACATGCTTCTACGCCAAAGCCTAATTCAGAGCAGGGCCCTACCTCTACTTAATTCTATGAAGGCTGAGAGAGGTGAGGAAGCTGCAGAGGAAAAGAGAAAAGTTGGAAGGTAAGAGGTTGGCTCTTGAGGTTTAGGGAAAGACACTGTCTTCATAACATAAAAATGCAAGGTGAAGCAGCAAGTGCTGATGGAGAAGCTGCAGCAAGTTCTCCAGAAGATACAGCTAAGATCACTGATGAAGGAGGCTACACTGAGCAACAGATTTCCAATGCAGATGAAACAGCCGCTACTGGAGGAAGATGCCATTTAGGACATTCATAGCTAGAGAGGAGAAGTCAATGTCTGGCTTCAAAGTTTCAAAGGACAGGCTGATTTTCTTGTTAGGAGCTAATGTAGCTGGTGACTTGAAGTTGAAGCTAGTGCTCATTTACCATTCCAAAAATCCTAAGACCCTTAAGAATGATGCTACATCTACTCCACCTGTGCTCTAGAAATGGAACCATGAGGCCGGGCGCCGTGGCTCACGCCTGTAATCCCAGCTCTCAGGGAGGCTAAGAGGCGGGAGGATAGCTTGAGCCCAGGAGTTCGAGACCTGCCTGGGCAATATAGCGAGACCCCGTTCTCCAGAAAAAGGAAAAAAAAAAAAAGAAATGGAACCTTGAAGGCTGGATGACAGCACCTCTGTTTACAGCATGGTTTACTGAATATTTAAAGCCCACTGTTGAAACCTACTGCTCAGAAAACAAAATTTCTTTCAAAAGATTACTGCTCATTGACAATGCATCTAGTCACCCAAGAGCTCTGATGTAGATGTACAAGGAGATGAATGTTGTTTTCATGCCTGCTGACACAACCTCCATTCTACAGTACATGGACCAAGGAGTAATTTTAATTTTCAAGTCTTATTATTTAAGAAATACATTTTACTCACGCCTGTAATCCTAGCACTTTGGGAGGCTGAGGCGGGCGGATCATGAGGTCAGGAGATTGAGACCATTCTGGCTAACACAGTGAAACCACGTCTCTACTAAAAATACAAAAAATTAGCCGGGCATGGTGGCGGGCGCCTGTAGTCCCAGCTACTCCGGAGGCTGAGGCAGGAGAATGGCGTGAACCCGGGAGGTGGAGCTTGCAGTGAGCCGAGATGGCGCCACTGCACTCCAGCCTGGGAGACAGCGAGACTCCGTCTCAAAAAAAAAAAAAAAAAAAAAGAAATACATTTTATAAGACTGTAGCTGCCATAGACAGTGATTCCTTTGATGAATTTGGGCAAAGTATATTAAAAACCTTCTGGAGAGGATTCGCCATTCCAGATGCCATAAAGAACATTCATGATTCATGGGAGGAGGCCATCGACATGAACAGGAGTTTGTAAGAAGTTGATTCCAAATGTCATTGATGACTTTGAGGGGTTCAAGATTTAAATGTCTGAAGTAGCTGCAGATGTGGTAGAGATAGCAAGAGAACTGGAATCAGAAGTGGAGCCTGAACTGCTGCAATCTCATGATAAAACTTGAACAGATGAGGAGTTGCTACTTACAGCTGAGCAAAAAAAGTGGCTTCTTCAGATGAAATCTACTCATGGTGAAGATGCTGTGAATGTTGTTGAAATGACAACAAAGGGTTTAGAATATTGCGTAAACTTAGTTGATAAAGCAGCAGCAGGGTTTGAGGGGATTGACTCTTTCTTTTTTTAGACAGAGTCTCACTCTGTCACCTAGGTTGGAGTGCAGTGGTGGTGCGATCTTGGCTCACTGCAACCTCCACCTCCTGGGTTCAGGTGATTCTCCTGCCTCAGCCTCCCGAGTAGCTAGGATTACAGGCATGCGTCACCATGCCCGACTAATTTTTGTAATTGTAGTAGGGATGGGGTTTCGCCATGTTAGCCAGGCTGGTCTTGAACTCCTGACCTCAGGTGATCCACCTCAGCCTCCCAAAGTGCTGGATTACAGGCATGAGCTACTGCACCCAGCAGACTGACTCCAATTTTGAAAGAAGTTCTATTGCAGTTAAAATGCTATCAAACAGCATTGCATGCTACAGAGAAATCTTTTGTGACGGGAAGTGTTAATTGATGCAGAAAAACTTCATTGTTGTATTATTTTAAGAAATTGGCACAGCCACCCCAACATTCAGCAACCACTCTGATCAGTCAGCAGCCATTGACCTCCAGGCAAGACCCTCCACCAGCAAAAGGATTATGACCCACTGAAGGCTAAGATGATCACTAGCATTCTTTAGCAATAAAATATTTTAAAATTAAGGCATGTACACTGTTTTTTAAGACATAATGCTATTACACACTTAATAGACTCCAGTATAGTGTAAATATAGCATATATTATTTGATTGCAGATACCTTCATACTGTTTTGTTACTACCTGGGCCTCATAAACATTGGAGCCCTGGTTTCAAAGTCGCTTTAAGAATGAATGGGTTTCGCATGAGTTGACATGAGTGACTTCTGAATCTCCAGCCCCTAGAGGGTGGCATGTCTGTTACAGAGAAGTAGAAGTAAGAAGTGTGTAGTAAACTTTTCTTTTTTTGGGGGGGGGGGGCAGAGTCTTGCTCTGTCACCCAGGCTCAAGTGCAGTGGCCTTAGCTCACTGCAAGCTCCACCTCCTGGGTTCACGCCATTCTCCTGCCTCAGCCTCCCGAGTAGCTGGGACTACAGGCACCCGCCACCACGCCTGACTAATTTTTTTGTATTTTTAGTAGAGATGGGGTTTCACTGTGTTAGCCAGGATGGTCTGGATCTCCTGACCTTGCGATCCGCCTGCCTCGGCCTCCCAAAGTGCTGGCCTAGTAAACTTTTCTTAAATGAATTCTGATTGAAAGATACATTGTTAAATGTAAAAAAAAAAAAAAAAAAAAAAGTCAGACTATTGGCTACTATGTAGAGTAAGAGCCCATTAAAAAGGATGAAGAAAAAAACTGAAACAAAAAAATAAGCATGTGTCTGGATAGAAGTTTTCTGAAAACACACAAAAGAGACCACTACAAGTGATTGCTTTTGGGGAGCGAAGTTGGAAATTCAGTGCGAAAAGGAGAACAATTTTTCACTGCATATCACATTGAAATCTTTGAATTTTTTTTACCCTGTGCATGTATTACTTTTCAATGAAAAATTTACTGGAATAGACAGACATATAATAAAGAAAAATAGTAACATGTGAATGATAAAATTTTGTGGTATTGAGTGTTCACTAAAAAATTCAGCTTTGCTGTATGTTTGACACTTTTTACAAAAATATTGTAAAAAAGTAAACATTTTTTACTTTATTATTTTTTTTTTTGAAACAGGGTCTTGCTCCATCACCCAGGCTGGAGTACAGTGGTGCAATCACTGCTCACTGCAGCCTTGACCTCCCAGGCTCGGTTGCTCCTGCCTCAGCCTCCCAAGTAGCTGGAACTACAGGTACATCTGGCTAATTTTTGTATTTTCTTTTTTTTTTTTTTTTTTTTTAGAGACAGGGATTTTCCATGTTGCCCAGGCTGGTCTTGAACTTCTGGGCTCAGGCGATCCTCCTGCCTTTGCCTCCCAAAGTGCTGGGATTACAGGTATGAGCCACCACGCCCGGCCTAAAAATTTTTGCTTAACAAAGTCCCACCACTATGATGAAATCAAAGGCCAGTCCTGAAGCACATGCAGCTGTCAGAGGGAACGAAGGCATTTGTGGTGTGCTGGGGCATCTTTCAGCATAAAAGCACCAAGCTTTGTTTGCATTGTTCATGTGAAACCATCTAAGCTGGTGTCCTTTACAAGGGCAAGGGCTGAGCTCACAGCAATGAATTCTACGTTGGTATGGCCACAAATTCTGCCCAACTGGACTCCTCACTTTTGGTGACAACAGATGCAACCAGAGCTTCTCTCTCTCGGAATGTACTAACTACAGTTTGTTGATTACACACACCAGAAACTGACACTGATCAATGAAACCAGGGTGGGAATTTATAGCAGCATGTGAAGGAGCTGAGATCATTGATGGGAGGAGTGGAGAGCCAGGCTCAGATGATGGGCAGAAAGTGAGGCAGGCCTGACAGCCATAACCATGACCAAGGCACTCTTCCAAGACTGCCTATGATGCTGCAGGCGGCGTACTGGAACTGATGCACTGGGAAACCCTAAGCTGCACCCCACTGCCCAGAAACCCTGCAGCAGCCATCATACACTAGTTAAAGCTCTGCTGAAATGCTGCTACTGTGAACAAATATTAATCTCTTCCCATAGTTTTTTGTGCTTCCTTGGTCTTGGGTGGCAGCAGCTGCCTGGCCAAGCCTACGTTACGTGGTTGTCCAGCTGCTAGGGCATGGGAGGAGTAGCTGGTGCCTGCCAGCCTGTACCATGTGCAGTGGGTCACTATCTTCCACTGAGATGAACATAATAACTGGTGTCTCTGCACAGGGAGAGGTTGGACCTGAGCAGCCCTAATGATAACTATAAGCCACTGATGGCTTAACACAAGATACATTGGGAAAGCAAATTATTAGAGCTGCCACTGAATATGGCTACACTAATTGACTGCCTACTGTGTGCGAGCTACTTAACAACTTAACATGGTTTTTTTTTTTTTTTTTTTTTGACACAGAGTCTCACTGTGTCACCCAGGCTGGAGTGCAGTAGTGCCATCTTGGCTCACTGCAACCTCCGTGCCCTGGGTTCAAGTGATTCTCCTGTGTTAGCGTCCTGAGTAGCTGGGATTACAGACACCTGCCACACCTGTCTAATTTTTGTATTTTTAGTAGAGATGGCATTTTACCATGTTGGCCAGGCTGGTCTCGAACTCTTGACCTCAGGTGATGCGCCTGCCTCGGCGTCCCAAAGTGCTGGGATTTCAGGCATGAACCAGCGTGCCCGGCCCACAACATGTATTGTTTTATTTAATTCTTCCCTACAACATTATAAGGTAGGTACTTTTACTATCCCCATTATAGAGAAGAAGAAACTGAAATTCAGGAAGTTATTTCACGCATCTCGGTCAGATACTTGGGAAGATGTGGAGCTGGAATTTCAACCCAGTTCTTTCTGACTTCAGAACCCTTTGCTTAACCATTACCCTCTACTGTCAATCATTCTAGTTCTCCATGGGCCTGTTTAAAACTACAACTCAGGCTTAAAAGGTCTTTGAATGACAGCACCTGCCTGCTTAAAGGTAATCTGGGTGCGTCTATGCTTTCTACACCAGACTAGGTTGAAAGATGCCCTATAAAGATGACTGCTGGTTGGGTGCAAGAAATTTTAATACTGAGAAAAATTTAAATTCTCATTGAGCATTCAACATATCAATCTTTCAAATTAATCTGAAGTCTGACTCTCCTTCTGGAGATACATGGTAACTTAGATTTGGCACAAAATGAATAGAATTCTCTTTAGGATTTTATGTAAAGTCTCATAAAAGCTTAGGCATCTCCAACATCTTATGCCTTTTATGCACCGTCTCCTGTGAGGTGCTGAGTCTTAGAGCCAATAGGGAAAATGGTGCCTTTAATGAAAGACACCCATATGGAGGCAAACAGGTGGTGGGCAAATTGGGTGGGGACTCTTATGGGCAGGTTTTCCGTCAGTGGAAATAATTTTTTTTTTTTTTTTTTTTTTTTTTTTTTTTTTTTAAAGGAAGGGATATGGTTAGGCTTTGTCAGAATTTTTTTTTTTTTTTTCTTTTTTTTAAGGCAGTCTTGCTCTGTCACTGGGCTGGAGTGCAGTGGTATGATCTCGGCTCACTGCAACCTCCACTTCCCAGGTTCAAGCAATTCTCCTGCCTCAGCCTTCTGAGTAGCTGGGACTACAGGCGTGCGCCACCACACCCAGCTAATTTTTGTATTTTTAGTAGAGATGGGGTTTCACCATGTTGGCCAGGCTGGTCTCAGTCTCCTGACCTCGTGATCCGCCGGCCTCAGCCTCCCAAAGTGCTGGGATTACAGTTGTGAGCCACCGCGCCTGGCCCAGAATTTTTTTTTTAAAGGAAGTGATACGGTTAGAAATTTTTTCTTTTAAAGGGAAGATTTTCTTTTTTAAAGGAAGTGATATGGTTAGGCTTTGTGTTCCCACCCAAATCTCATCTTGAATTATGATTCTCATAATCCCCACGTGTCAAGGGAGAGACCAGGTAAAGGTAATTGGATCATGGGGGCGGTTGCTGTTCTCATGATAGTGAGTTCTCACAAGAGCTGATGGTTTTATCAGGGGCTCTTTCCCTTTCACTCAGCACTTCTCTTTCCTGCCTCCTTGTGAAGAAGGTGCCTTGCTTCCCCTTCGCCTTCTGCCATGACTGTAGCTTTCCTGAGGCCTCCCCAGCCATGCTGAACTGTGAGTTGATTAAACCTTTTTGCTTTATAAATTACTCAGTCTCACACAATTCTTTACAGCAGTATGAAAATGTATTAATACAGGAAGCAAGACAAGAAGACAGGATGGGAAGAAATTTTACAAAGACAAATCCTTTTTCTCACCATACTTGTGTTGAGAGTGACTTTAAAGCAGTATTGTAGTGAAAACGTGATTTTCACTTATCCAGATATTGAACACTGTCTACAGCAACTCAGTAGGAAATAATAAGTTGAGGATATTCACTAGTAGTCTACTACTGTGTAAGACAGTTTTTGCTATACAACAACCTCAAAATCTCAGTGGTTTTCCACACAAATGTTTATTTATTTTTTTCCCGGGTCTGTGGGTTCACTGTGGCTCTGTGGAGCTCGGCTCTGGGCTGTGGTTTGGATTGAGGTGTGTTCCATGTGTCTGTTCATTTCTGTTTAGGCCATCAGTTACACAGGATCTGTTCTAAGGCAGATCACTCCAGAGCAAGAGGTTGTGTCAAATTCTACAGCCACATTGAAAGCCCCTGTTCCTGGACTAGATGTGGTGGCTCACGCCTCTAATCACAGCACTTTGGGAGGCCAAGGCAGGAGGATTGTTTGAGGCCAGGAGTTTGAGACCAGCCTGGGCAACATAGCAAGACTCTCTCTATAAATAATAATAATAATACCCCTGTTCCCATCAGGTCCACTGATATTCCATTGGCCAAAGCAAGTCAAATGGCTTTGCCCCATTGTGGTGGTGCTCCACCCACCATAATGTCAATGGACAAGGTGGGTAAATATTCTGTAGCTGGAGAAAGGATAGAATTTGAGACCATTATCTAGCCTACCATAGCGACTAACATGAAAACAGGAATAAAATCATACAGCTGGGATGAGAACAGATTGATAAAAATGGACACATTTACAGTATTAATAAATGTATACCTAAACTGCTAGGTGGAAAAAGCAAACTGATCTGCTTTGTGGCACCTAACTTGTTATTCTTGGAAAACTGACCCGAGGGAGGTGAAATTCTATACTGCCTTGTGTTGAGTTGCTGCACTCCACCACTGGAGGGCAGCATTAGTCACCATTTTACAGCTTCTGAGCTTGGTCTTCCGTCAGTAACAAGGGCTGATTTCCACCTGGTCTCCCACAGTCTTTACCACTTTCAAAAGTGCCCCAGCTTGGATGATAAACTACACGATCGTCTTATATACATGGTATAACTGTGGCATTTCTTTTCCAGAAATGAACAAAATTTCCAGAAGCTAACACTCCACAAGGAGCTCCGACCTTTTTTTAACTTTTTTTTTTTTCTGAGACGGAGTCTCATTCTGTCACCCAGGCTGGAGTGCAGTGGCACGATCTGGGCTCACTGCTACCTCCGCCTCCCGGGTTCAAGCCATTTTCCTGCCTCAGCCTCCCGAGTAGTTGGGATTACAGGCGCGCACCACCACTCCTGGCTATTTTTTTTTTTTTTTCTTGAGATGGAGTCTCGCTCTGTTGCCCAGGCTGGAGTGCAGTGGCGCGATCTCGGCTTACTGCAAGCTCCGCCTCCCGGGTTCACGCCATTCTCCTGCCTCAGCCTGCCAAGTAGTTGGGACTACAGGTGCCCACCACCACGCCTGGTGAATTTTCTTTCTTTCTTTTTTTTTTTTTTTTTTTTTTTGTATTTTTAGTAGAGATGGGGTTTCACCGTGTTAGCCAGGGTGGAATTTTTTTGTATTTTTAGTAGACATGGGGTTTTGCTGTGTTGCCCAGGCTGGTCTCTTAACTCCTGAGCTCAGGCAATCCGCCCGCCTGGGCCTCCCAAAATGCTAGGATTACAGGTGTGAGCCACCGTACCCAGCCGCTCCAGCCTTTTTTATTTGCCTTTTTCCTTCTAGCAAAAATGTTCCAATTACAAATACCCTCTCTCTTTCTAGACTGCCCTAACGTCCAGTGCACCTTAGAATGCTCATTTCCCTCACTCCTCCGTTCTTTGCCTTCAATTGTGTAACTCCTATGTAGCATTTTGACTCAACTCAGGTGCTGGTCACCCCGGCCCTGGCCCATTTCAGCCTCTTGGACCTAAATCTGGGAAGGCCTGTTCCCAGATGCTCCTCATGGTGCCTGCTCCTGTTCCTCATGGTGCCTCTGTATCCCATTAAAGCACATATGTGTTGTGACAACTTGCCTGTCTGCCTAACTAGACTGTAATCTCCCAGGGGGCAGGGATCCTGCCTGCCCTGTGTCACCACCATGGTATGCCCCGGGGCAATTCATCTTTGCTGAATGAGTGCGATCATCATTGTTGTTTATTATTATTATAAAACATGTCAGACACACAAAAAACTCCTGCTGCCTGCTCCTCTTTCCCTTGCTCACTCTTCCCTGGCCACGTTCCTGCTTTAAGGTTTTTGCATTCCCTTTGCCTGGAACTCTGTTCCTCTCGAGATCCACATGGCTCCCTCACTCCCTCATTCCAGTCTTTGTTCCAATCTCAACTTCTTAGGGAGAACTACTCTGACCCGCAGGCTCCTCTCCCTCATCATACTCAATCCCTCCACCCTGCCATGGCACTTACCAGCTTCTAAGACACCGTATATGGTGCCTACAATTGTGTTTTGTTTGTTTGTTTGTTTTCGGCAGGATCTTGCTCTATCACCTAGGCTGGAGTGCAGTGGCACGATCACGGCTCACTGCAGCCTCGAGTGCCCAGGCTCAAGTGATCCTCCCACCTCAGCCTCCAAAGTAGCTGAGACTACAGGAATGTTCCACCATACCCGACTAATCTTTTTATTTTTTGTAGAGAGGGGGTCTCCTTATGTTGTCCACTCTGGTCTTGAACTCCTAGCCTCAAGCGATGCTCCTGCCTTGGCCTCCCAAAGTGCTGGGATTACAGGTATGAGCCACTGCACCCCATCCATTCTGCTTATTATTTATCTGTTTTCTCTTATGAGAAGGCAGGTTCCACAAGGGCATGATCATTTCCTTTTTGCTCATTGAAACTTCACATGTTTCCAGAGCAACATCTAGCCCATAGAAGGTGTTCAGGAAACATTTATCAAACTTCTTAGGGCTGATGGCCATGTGACACCAGGCAGGCTCTTGCAGTCTCTAGCCCCTAGTTGTTTATCTTAGTATTTTCCACATTACTCAGATCAGAACACTCTCCAGGGTGCCAAATTTAAAATACAGATTCTCGGCCCACCACCACAGGCGTGGTGGCTCATGCCTGTAATCTCAGCACTTTGGGAGGCTGAGGCGGGTAGATCACGAGCTCAGGAGATTGAGACCATCCTGGTGAAACACCATCTCTACTAAAAATACAAAAAATTAGCCAGGCATTGTGGTGGGCGCCTGTAGTCCCAGCTACTCGGGAGGCTGAAGCAGGAGTATGGCGTGAACCCGGGAGGCAGAGCTTGCAGTGAGCCAAGATTGGGCCACTGCACTCCAGCCTGGGTGACAGAGCAAGACTCTGTCTCAAAAATAAGAATAATAATAAAAGAAAATACAGATTCTCATCTTCATTAAAGGAAGGGAGGAAGACAGGAAGAAAGGAAAACAGGAAGGAAGGAAAGGAGGGAAGGAAAGAAAAGAAAGGGAGGAGGGAAGGAAAGGAAAGAAGAAAAAGAAGAAAGGAAAAGAAGGAAGGACGGGAAGGAAGGAAGAAAAAGAAAAAGGAAAAGAGAGAGAAGAAAGAAAAGAAAGAAAGCAAGAAAAGAAGGAAGAAAGAAAAGCAGGCCACAAAACAAGCAGAAAACAAATAAAATGGCAGGAGCAAGTCCTTACTTAACAATAATATAACATTGAATGTAAATGAACTAAAGTCTCCAATCAAAAGACATGGAGTGGTTGAATAGGTTAAAAAACAAGACCCACTGATCTGCTGCCTACGAGAAACACACTTCACCTAAACACACATAGGCTAAAAATAAAGGGATGAAAAAGATATTCTATGCCAATGGAAACCAAAAAAGAGCAGGGGTAGCTATACTTAAATCAGAAAAAATACATTTCAAGACAAAAACTATAAGAAGAGTCAAAGCAGGTCACTATATATAATGTTTATAAAGGGGTCAATTCAGCCAAAAGATATCGCGGTTTTAAATATATATGCATCCAACTCTGGAGCACCCAGATATATAAAAGAAACATTATTACAGCTAAAGAGAGAGTTAGGCCCCAATACAATAATAGCTGGAGACTTCAACACCCCACTTTCAGCATTTGCCAGATCTTCCCAACAGAAAATCAACAAAGAAACGTCGGACTTAATCTGCACTATAGACTAAATGGATCTAGCAGATACTTACAGAACATTTCATCCAATGGCTGCAGAATACACATTCTTCTCCTCAGCACATGGATCATTCTCAAGTATAGACCATATGTTAGGTCACAAAACAAGTCTTAAAATGGTGAAAAAAAAACTGATGTAATATCAATCATCTTCTCTGACCACAATAGGACAAAACTAGAAATTAATAACAAGAGGAATTTTGGAAACTATACAAATACCTGGAAATTAAACAACATGCTCCTGAATGACCAATGGGTCAATGAAGAAATTAAGAAGAAAATTTAAAATTTCTGAGACAAATGATAATGGAAATACAACATACCCAAATCTGTGGAATACAGCAAAAGCAGCATTAAAAGGAAAGTTTATAAGAGTTTACATAAAAAGGAGAAAAAACTTCAAATAAACAATCTAATGATGGATCTTAAAGAACTAGAAAAGCAAAAACAAACCAAACCCAAAATTAGTAGAAGAAATAAGAAAGATCAGAGCAGAAATAGATGAAATTGAAATGAAAACATAATACAAAAGGTCAATGAAAAAAAGCTGTTTTTTTAAAAGTTAAACAAAATTTACAAACCTTTACCCAGACTAAGAAAAAAAAGAGAAGATACAAATAAATAAAATTGGAAATGAAAAAAGGAGGTATTACAGCTGATTCTGCAGAAATTCAAAGGATCATTAGTGGCTACTATGAGCAACTGCATGCCAATAAATTGGAAAATCTAGATGAAATGGACAAATTCCTAGACACAAACAGCCTACCAAGATTGAATCATGAAGAAATCCAAAACCTGAACAGATCATTAACAAGTAACGAGATCAAAGCCACAATAAAACGTTTCCCAGTAAAGAAACGCCTGGGACTCGATGGCTTCACTGCTGAATTCTACTAAACATTGAAAGAAGAACTAATAGCAATCCTACTTAAACTTTTCCAAAAAAGAGGGCAGGAGGGAATATTTCCAGACTCATTCTACAAGGGCAGTGTTACCCTGATACCAAAACCAGACAAAAACACATCAAAAAAAGAAAACTACAGGTCAATATCTCTGAAGAATATTGATGCAAAAATCCTCAACAAAATACTAGCAAACCAAATTCAACAATACATTAGAAAGATCATCATGACCAAGTGGGATTTATCTCTGGAATGCAAGGATGACTCAATATATACCAATCACTCAATGTAATACATCATATAAACAGAATGAAGGATAAACATCATTTGTAGTGTCAAAGGAACATACCTCAACACAATAATAGCCATATACGACAGACCCACAGCTAGTATCATAATGAATAGGGAAAAACTGAAAGATTTTCCTCTAAGACCTGGAACATGACAAAGATGCCCACTTTCACCACTGTTATTCAACATAGCACTGGAAGTCCTAGCTAGAGCAATTGGACAAGAGAAAGATATAAAGGGCATCCAAAGTGGAAAGGAAGAAGTCAAATTATCCTTGTTTGCAGATGATATGATCTTATATTTGGAAAAACCTAAGGACTCCACACAGAAAAATACTATTAGAACTGATAAACAATTTCAGTAAAGTTGTAGGATACAAAATCAACATACAAAAATCAGTAGCATTTCTATACGCCAACAGTGAACAATCTGAAAAAGAAAATTTAAAAAGTAATCCCATTTACAATAGCCACACACAAAATTAAATACCTAGGAATTAACCAAAGAAGTGAAGGACCTCTATAATGAAAACTATAAAATGCTGATGAAAGAAATTGAAGAGGACATCAAAAAATGGAAAAATATTCCAGGATCATGGATTTGAATAATCGATATTGTTCAATATTGTTAAAATGTCTATACTATCTAAAGGAATCTACAGATTCAATGCAATCCCCATTAAAATACCAATAACAGGGCCAGGTGCGGTGGCTCATGCCTGTAATCCCAGCACTGTGGGAGGCTGAGGTGGGTGGATCATTTGAGGTCCTAAGTTTGAGATTAGCCTGGCCAACATGGCTCTACTAAAAATACAAAAATTAGCCGGGCATGTGGCAGGCACCTGTAATCCCAGCTACTTGAGAGGCTGAGGCAAGAGAATCACTGGAACCCAGGAGGCAGAGGTGGCAGTGAGCTGAGATTGTTCCACTGCATTCCAGCCTGGGCAACAAAGGGAGACTCTGTTTCAAAACAACAACAACAACAACAACAACAACTTTCTTCACAGAAATAGAAAAAACAATTCTAAAATGTTTATGGAACCACAAAAGACCAAGAATAGTCAAGGATATCCTAAGCAAAAATAGCACAACTAGAGGAATCACATACTTAACTTCAAATTATAGTACAGAGCTATAGTAACCCAAACAGCATGGTACCAGCATAAAAAACTATCTGTTTTACAGACCAAAGGAACAGAATAGAGAATCCAGAAACAAATCCACACACCTACAGTGGAGTCATTTTAGACAAAGGTGCCAAGAACATACACTGAAGAAATGACAGTCTCTTCAATAAATGGTGCTGGGAAAGCTGGATACCCAAATGCAAAAGAATGAAACTAGACTCCCATTTCTTGCCATATACAAAAATCAAATTGAAATGAATTAAAGACTTAAATCTAAGACCTCAAACTATGAAATTACTACAAGAAAACATTGGGGAAAATCTCCAGGACATTGGTCTGGGCAAAAATTTCTTGAGCAATACCCCATAAGCACAGGCAACCAAAACAAAAATGGGTAAATGGGATCTCATCAAGTTAAAAAGCTTCTGCACAGCAAAGGATACAATCAATAAAGTGAAGAGACAACCCCCAGAATGGGAGAAAATGTTTTCAAACTACCCATTTGGCAAGGGATTAAGAACCAGAATATAAAAGGAGCTCAAACAACTCTACAGGAAAACAATAATCTGATTTTAAAAAATGGACAAAAGATTTGAAGACATTTCTCAAAATAAGATATGCAAATGGCAAACAGGCCTATGAAAAGGTGCTCAATAACATTGATCATCAGGGAAATGCAAATCAAAACTACAATGAAGCATCATCTCACCCCAGTTAAAATGGATAATGTCCAAAAGATAGGCAATAACAAAGGCTGGCAAGGAAGTGGAGAAAAGTGAATGCTTGTATACTGTTGGTGGAATGTAAATTAGTACAACACTAAAAACTAAAACTAAAAATGGAGTTACCATACGATCCAGCAATCCCACTGCTGGGTATATATATATATACAAAAGAAAGGAAATCAGTGTATCGAAGAGATATCTGCACTCCTGTGTTTGTTGCAGCACTGTATGCAACAGCTAAGATTTGGAAGCAAGCTAAGAGTCCCTCAATAGATGAATGGATAAAGAAAATGTGGTACGTATATGCAATGGAATACTATTTAGCCATAAAAAATAATGAGATCCAGTCATCTTCAACAACATGGATGGAACTGGAGATCATTATATGAAGTGAAATAAGCCAGGCACAGAAAGACAAACACCAAACATTCTCACTTATTTGTGGGATCTAAAAATAAAAACAATTGAACTCATGGACATAGAGAGTAGGGATGGTTACCAGAGGCGGGGAAGGGTAGTTGGGGGAGAGGAGTGGGGATGGTTAATGAGCACACACACACAAAAAATAGAAAGAATAAATAAGATCTACTATTTGATAGCACAACATGGTGAGTATAGTCAAAAATAACTTAAGTGTACATTTTAAAATAACTGAAAGAGGGTAGATTGTTTGTAATACAAAGGATAAATGCTTGAGGGGATGAATACCCCATTCTCCATTATGTGGTTATTATGCACTGCAGGCCTGTATCAAAACATCTCATACCCCATACAAATATACACCTACTATGTACCCACAAAAGTTTAATAAAATAAAATACAGATTCTCAGACCCCCACCCAGATCCACTGTATCAGAATTTCCAGAGCTGGGCTGTGGGTTAGGCATTTAAAACAAGTTTTCCAGGTGATTCTTAAGCCAAGCAAGTTGGGAAACACCTGCTTCTCTGCAAAACGTGGGTACTAATAGTACCACCCTTCTGGGGTTTGGGAGGATTCAGTGAGATAATTGCATATAGCATGTGGCACTGTGCTGGCACACAATGAGTCAATAAATATATTCACTCTTATCATTAAAAACTAATGATTGCCATTTATTTAATAAATATTTATTAAGCACTTACTATGTGCCAGGTACCATGCTACATCTTGGGGTATAATGGTAGATAAGACACATGGTTCATTCCCTCATGGAGTGTGCTCACTAGTGACAGCAATGAGCAAATAGTTACACAGATCAGCCTTCAGTTACAACTGTGAACATTGTCAATAAAATCAATGTCCAGGCCGGGTGCAGTGGCTCATGCCTGTAATCCCAGCACTTTGGGAGGCTGAGGCAGGTGGATCACCTGAGGTCAAGAGTTTGCCACCAGCTTGGCCAACGTGGCGAGACCTTGTCTCTACTAAAAACATAAAAAATTAGTTGGGGTGGTGGCGCATGCCTGTAGTCCCAGCTACTTGGGAGGCTGAGGCAGGAGGATTGCTTGGGCCTGGGAGGTCAAGGCTGCAGTGAGCTGAGATCGCGCCACTGCACTCCAGCCTGGGTGATGGGAATGAGACTCTGTCTCAAAAAAATCAAAATCAAAACCAAAAAATCCCAGCATCCTATAAAAGCACTGACTTAACTGCAGCTTGGGAAGGGGAAGGTATCTAACTCCTGGACTCTGCAGGAGGAGGGGCAGATAGAGGGAGGAAAGAACTTTCCAGGTGGAATAGACAGAACAGGGAAAGGAGCTATGAGTGTGTTAGAGGCATGGAGAGGAGGCGGCGTATAATTTAGATTGAACACCCTTCTCTCCTGCTAGACATTGATCTAACTCAGGACCTCTCAAACTTGGCACTGTTGACCATTTGGGCAAATACAATTTCTGTGCTTTTTAATTTCCTTTCCAGGGTACCCAAGATGCTATACATATTTCAAACACGAGGTTGCTTATTGTGCTATGCATGGCAACTTGCTGTTGTCTAAACTTTCTTTGTAATAATACTTCCACTTACATTTCAAGCCAATTTTCACTGCAGTTGCTCCAAAGCAATTGGAGCAAACGGGGGAACAGAAATCTTTCTGCAGTGCTTGGATGTAAATTAGTCATTCAGATAACTCAGGATACTCATGTTATTTATTTTTTTTTTTTTGAGATGGAGTCTCACTCTGTTGCCCAGGCTGGAGTGCAGTGGCGCGATCTCAGCTCATTGCAAGCTCCGCCTCCCAGGTTCACGCCATTCTCCTGCCTCAGCCTCCCGAGCAGCTGGGACTACAGGCGCCCGCCACCATGCCCGGCTAATTTTTTGTATTTTTAGTAGAGACGGGGTTTCACCGTGTTAGCCAGGATGGTCTCGATCTCCTGACCTTGTGATCCGCCCGCCTCAGCCTCCCAAAGTGCTGGGATTACAGGCGTGATCCACTGCGCCCGGCCCACTCATGTTAATTTTTAAAAAGCATTTCTATTAAAATGAAAACTCAAAAGTAAAATAAAATGTGCTTTTTCATACTCCCTCTCAAGAATATATCCACAGACTCCTCCGTCACCCACTCCCCAAGAGTCTGTGTTCTCAAGTTTGAGAAAATATGCTCTAAAATAGTGTCGTATTACACGAGGATTCTGCATTTCAGAGAGATTGTATAGAAGCAAAGCCCTTGAAAATAGCTAATGAAATAGCTGGTGCTGGAATCGAAGAAATCTTGGTTTTCCTTCAAATTCAGGTTCAGATTTTCACGTTGTAAAATACCTGCCCAACCACAAAGCGACTTCATTTATAGAATTAATCTAGGCAAAGTCGACTTGGTTGAAATGAATTGGGCATTACTATAAAAAAAAGATGACTAGAAAAAGGTGAATTATAATAATGACAGTAACAACAATGGAACCCAGCAAATACCAAATGAGAATTTGATCTCCCATTACAAACGAAATAATACGATTTAGTTAACTACAATATGTAGACAGCCGTCGTGCAATCTACCATTTAATTGACTTGTCTTATTTTGCTCTATTGACAAAAATGCAGTTTTTTAAAAAAGTGCATCCAAAAGTCATGACGAATGGATGGGCAACATCATTTTCCTTTTAATATCCAATGACAGTTTGTAAAGTTGGTCCCAAGGGCTTGGGCTTTGTCACAAACACTGCATTGTTCTTACACTGGGCTTGGGAGTGGTGTATCTTTCTGGGACAGCAACTATCTTTTTTTTTTTTTTTGAGACGGAGTCTTGCTCTGTCACCCAGGCTGGAGTACAGTGGTGCGATCTCGGCTCACTGCAAACTCCGCCTCCTGGGTTCAAGTGATTCTCCTGCCTCAGCCTCCCAAGTAGCTGGGATTACAGGCACATGCCACCAGGCCCGGCTAATTTTTGCAGTTTTTTTTTTTTTTTTTTTTTTTTTTTTTAGTAGAGATGGGGTTTCGCCATGTTGGCCAGGCTGGTCTCGAATTCCTGACCTGCCTGGTGATCTGCCCACCTCAGCCTCCCAGAATACTGGGATTACAGGCGTGAGCCGCCACGCCCGGCCTGGGACAGCAACTATCTTAACGAGAACATACGACCTGGCTTCCTGATGGGCCCACTTCAGGGATTCCCCTTTGGTCCACTGTGCCTCGGGTAGTGGTTTCTGCCTTCTTCAAGAAGGGCTTTTTGTCTGGGCTGGTGACTCATGCCTGTAATCCCAGCACTCTGGCAGGCTGAGGTGGGTAGATCACTTGAGTCTAGGAGTTTGAGACCAGCCTGGGCAACATTGTAAGACCCTGTCTCTACAAAAAATAAAAAAATTAGCTGGGCATGGTGGTGCATGCCTGTGAACCCAGCTACTCAGGAGGCTCAGGTGGGAGGATCACCTGAGCCCGGTAGGTGGAGGTTGCAGTGAGCCATGATCGTGCCATTGCATTCCAGCCTGGGCAACAGGGCGAGATCCTGTCTCAAAAAAAAAAAAAAAAAAAAAGAAGGAGGACTTTTCCCTGTTGCAGGAAATCACACACTCACCCCACTGAGAACTAAATGCTAAGGCAGATTTACTGTGAGAATGCTGAAATTGAGGATCCCTCCGCTCCCCAAGGCCCTTTTTAAGTCCCTGTATTTGTAATTTCACATTTTTTAAAAAAATACACTTCAGGCCCCATAAAAGCTGGATCTACTCCTGATTTAAAGTCAGATTTTATCCAGGCTGCCTCTCTGCTAAATTTCTCATCTACTCAGGAGAGAAGCTTGCCTGTTCTGTTTCTGGAAGCCAAGAAACCTTCCACAGTAAGCCACTGAAAACATGAACTCAAATTTGCAGGTGTTTTACAGCAGAGTCACTGATTTATATAAGCAGGGGGTTATTAAGGTATCTCAGTTTGGTGGCAAGCACCCTGTTTATTTAATCAAGTGTCATTGTGACTTAAGCCAGAGCTGCTGGGGGATTGACAACTTTTCAGCCCAAAGCTGCTTCTTTGCGATGCTTTCAGGAAGGGTGGCATCAAGGTTCACAAACTGCCTTATGGCTTTTCAGGAGTTTATAGGCCATTCCCACGATAGGAAACACAGTGACTTGGAACATTCCAGGAAGGGGTTTCATATGTTTGTTTAATCACATGCCGATAACAACAACAACAATAACAACAGTAAAACATCCTACAAGTGGTCTAATTTTTAAACAGAATTCTCCATTCCAACATAAAAAGAAGTCATAAAATACAAATTCAATCTAATTTGAACTTATGGACCACTTTTTTTTGTATGGTCTGTGAGCTAGGAATGGTTTTCACATTTTTATTGTTATTTTTATATTTGTTTGAAATGGGGTCTCACTCTGTCACCCAGGTTGGAGGGCAGTGGCACAATCTCAGCTCACTGCAACCTCTGCCTCCTGGGCTCAAGCGATCCTCCCACCTCAGCCTCCCAAGTAACTGGGACCAAAGGTGCACACCACTGCACCTGGCTACTTTTTTGTATGTTTGCTAGAGACAGGGTTTCACCATGTTGCCCAGGCTGGTCTCAAACTCCTGACCTCAAGTGATCTGTCTGCTTCGGCCTCCCATAGTGCTGGGATTACAGGTGTGAGCCACTGTGACTGGTCTGGTTTTCACATTTTTAACTGGTTAGCAAAAATCAAAAGAAAATTAAATTTTGTGAGGTGAAAATTTTATGAAATTGAAATCTCAATGCCTATGAATGGAATTTTATCGAAGCACAGCCATGCCCACTGCCCTGAATATTGACTGTGGCTACTTCCCTGCTACCCCAGCAGGGCTGAATAGTTGGAACAGAGAAGATATAGCCCACAAAGCTGAAAACATTTACTATCTGGAGCTTTACGGAAAAAACACTGCTGATTCCTGCTCTATGGCAAAAGGTCTTCAAATTGGGGGTTTTGTACTATGGAAATACACAAAGATTCTTTTCTTTTCTTTGAGACAGGGTCTCGCTCTGTTGCTCAGTCTGGAGTGCAGTGGTGTGATCATGGCTTACGGCTCACTGCAGCATTGACGTCCTGGGCTCAAGTGATCCTCCCACCTCAGCCTCCCAAGAAGCCAGCACTACAGGCATGTGTCATCAAGCCCAGCTAATTTTTTGGTATTTTTTGTAGAGGCAGGGTTTCGACATGTTGCCCAGGCTGGTCTCAAACTCCTGGGCTTGAGTGATCCTCCTGCCTCAGCCTCCCAGAGTGCTGGAATTACAGGCATGCGCCACTGCGCCCTGCCAAGATTTTCAGTATATACAGGCATGATTGGCTGGGTTTGGTGGCTCACGCCTGTAATGCCAGCACTTTGGGAGGCTGAGGTGGGTGGATCATTTGAGGTCAGGTGTTCGAGACCAGCCTGGCCAACATGGTGAAACCCTGCCTTGACTAAAAATACAAAAATTAGCTGGGCATGGTGGTGTGTACCTGTAGTCCCAGCTACTCAGGAGACTGAGGCAGGAGAATTGCTTGAATCAGGGAGGTGGAGGTTGCAGTGAGCCAAAGTCACACCACTGCACTCCAGCCTGGGCGATGGAGGGAGACTCTCTCAAAAAAAAAAAAAAAAAGAAAAAAAGAAAAAACCAACCAAACAACAACAACAACAACAACAAAAACAGGCATGATTAAGGACATCAATTCTCAGATCCTTAACTTCTAGGCATACCTTTTCCTAAAACTGATCACCTAAGAACGCACAGAGAAAGTGACCCATTATTAATAAACCATACTGAACCAATGCATGGAGCCATAAAATCTGAGATATCACAGCATCAATGTTGAGAAGGCAAGTGATTCCATAATTGGGAAAGAAACCCCAGGTTGTTTTCAGTTCTTTGTTTTTAATAAAATTGACCCAATTAATGACAACTGATCAATATGTGATTTTCTGGCATAGAATTCAGAAAAAATTAAAATAATTGAGAAATATTGCTGTAACAATACACCTTGTATTTCTATATTCTTATTTACGTGAATAAAACTCAGAGTTTACATAAATAAAAGAGAATTTGACACATAACTGAAAATAAACTGTATCTCATTCTAGCAACTGCTGAAAAATGGTTTTTTTAAAAAGTCATATTCATAAAGAATATATAAGCTAACTAAAAACCAGGCCTATCTACCTCATTAAAATAGAAAAACACCAGTACATTGCTTATATTTAATAACTGTTTTTCAAATAATATAATATATATATGTTGCTTTGGTCAAAAGTTCCTAATTATCTTGTTTTTTTGAGATGGAGTCTCACTCTGTCTCCCAGGCTGGAGTATAGTGGCGTGATCTCGGCTTACTGCAACCTCTGCCTCCCGGGCAAGTGATTCTCCTGCCTCAGCCTCCTGAATAGCTGGGACTACAGGTATCCACCACCACACCCAGCTACTTTTTGTATTTTTAGCAGAGATGGGGTTTTGCCATGTTGGCCAGGCTGGTCTCAAACTCCTGACCTCAGGTGATCCACCAACCTTGGCCTCCCAAAATGCTGGGATTACAGGCGTGAGCCACCGTGCCTGGCCCTGATGGTAATTTGATATTGAAGAAATGTCTAAAGCTTGGAGCCCTGTGATCATAGAAAATAAAAGATGTGAATTTCAATTTATATAGCCATAATTTTGTTGCTGAGAAGTATGATGAAATAAATAATAATTTTTAAGATTAATATTTCCTACTTTGAAGCCCTGCTCTCTATCTGAGAAGTTTCAGAGATGGGTTCTCTCCACCTGACTGGCTAGAATGAGCCACTGCCTTGCTTTTTTTCCTGGTAACACCATCATTTTGTCTCAACTTTGCTGGGCTACAGGACCTATGACATCTAAGAAGTGGATCAGATTGGGATCCAACTTTTCATCTCCACCAGAACAGAGTTTAACGACTACTGAAGAAAAAAGGATCTTATGTCCAAGGGTATAATTCATCTGCCAGGACAAAAGAAGTCCCACCTATGTGCCCTTCTGAGGAATATGCTCCAGGAAGTACTCCAACCAAATGAAAATGAAATCAGAGTAAAGGCGCAACATAGGGAAGCTGAAGCGTGTAAGAAACTATGGTGAACAATGAATGCAGTAATTTTTGGTTATATCTAAATGGAGATGGTCAATTGGGAATTTGAATGTAAGAGACATACCATAGGGCAAAACTTAACAAAGGCCTAGAAATAAACTTATAAGTCATCTCAGCAAAACTCAGAATTTGAGGAGGGGGGCTGTAGAAGATGAAGTCCAAAAGCTTCCTCTCATCAGGGAAGAATTTCTTAATGGAAGATTGAGGCACGGTTAATGTTTACTTTTTACACAGCAGTAGGCAAATGTATATTTAACAATCATTGTTAAATATTGGAAAGTAGGCCCGGTGCACTGGCTCATGCCTCTAATCCCAGCACTCTGGGAGGCAAAAGCGAGCAGATTGCTTGAGCCCAGCAGTTCGAGACCAGCCTGGGTAACACGGAAAAACCCCATCTTTACAAAAATAAATAAATAAATAAATTAGCCAGGCATGGAGGCACACATCTGGAGTCCCAACTACTTGGGAGGCTGAGGTGGGAGGATCACTTGGGTTGGGGAGGTAAAGGCTGCAGTGAGCCAAGATCACTCCACCGCACTCTAGCCTGGGAGACAGAGACCCTATCTCAAAAAAACAACACACAAAAAATTGGAATGTAACTGTCAGCAGGATGGAGATGAATATATAACTTTCTAGAGACAGGAAATAAAGTTAAAAAGGAAAAAGGAGAAAACCGCAAACTTTAATAAACAGCAAATATTAAATAAGATGGAAGTGAATAATAGCACATATATATTACTGTAATACATACAAATGATTTGAATTGTCCTATCAAAGACAAGGAGAGGCTGATAAAGAAAGATACTGAATAACAGAATGGGCAGATACGAACCAGGCAAATGAAAAAAAAATACAAAATAAGACTTAGAATGTTATTATGAGATAAAGCATGATTTAAGGCCAAAAGCTATTATTACATAGAAGGAACAGGTACATAAGAATAAAAGGAAAAAATGACAAAGAACGTAGAATAGCTACAAACTTTATATGCATCAAATAACATATGGCAAAATATAATTTAAAAAAAGCACCCTGGTAATATAAGGAAAGCTTGGTTTTAAAAATGCAATCCTCGAGAGAGATTTTTAAAATATTTCTTTCAGAGTTTACCAAATAGATACAAACTAAGAAAGGATTAGAAGAATTGAATAATTCATAAAAATTTAAACTCTACAGAGACTGTGTATTCTTCTCTAATAGTCACCAAATACGTACAAAAATTGGTCATGTAAATGGCCATACAGAAAACTATTAAATTATAAGAAGACATACAAGCAGCCAACAAGCATATGAAAAAATGCTCAACATCCTAATCATGAGAGAAATATAAATCAAAACCACAGTGAGATACCATCTCACACTAGTCAGAGTGGCTACCATGAAAAAATCAGAAAACTAAAGATATTCACAAGGTCGAGGAGAAAAGGAAACGTTTGTACACTGCTTGTGGGAATGTAACTTAGTTCGGCCACTGTGGAAAGCAGTTTGGAGATTTCTCAAAGAACTTAGAACTACCACTCGACTCAGCAATCCCATTAATACAAATCATTCTACCAAAGACACATGCACGCATACGTTCATCGCAGCACTATTCACAATAGCAACATGGAATCAACCTAGATGCCCATCAATGGTGGGCTGGATAAAGGAAACGTGGTACGTACAGCGTGGAATACTTCACAACCATAACAACATGAAATCATGGACTTTGCAGCAACATAGATGCAGCTGGAGGTCATTATCCTAAGTGAATTAATGCAGGAACAGAAAACCAAACACCACATGTTCTCACTTATAAGTGGGAGCTAAACATTGAGTACCCGTGGACACAAAGATGGGAACAACAGACACTGGGTTCTATTTGAAGGTGGAGGGTGGGAGGAGGGTGAGGGTTGAAAAACTTCTTATTGGGTACTATGGTCACTACCTGGGTGACCAAACCATTCATACCCCAAACCCCAGTGACATGCAATTTACCCAGGTAAAAAACCTGCACACGTACCCCCTAAACCTAAAATAAAAGTTGAAAAAACAAAACAAAATAAAGAAAATGGCATAATGAGAGAGAAAAACATTTATTTTACGGGTCACATTTTCAGACCAAAACCCAGTAACATCAGAAACCAAAAGCCAAAATATAGTTTCACAAATTGTAATACAAGCACACCTTGTTTGATTGTCCTTAGCTTTATTGTGCTTTGTGGGCGCTGAGTTGTTTTTTTTTTTTTTTTACAAATTGAAGTTTGTGGTAACCCCGCATCAAACAAGTCTTACGGGCACCATTTTTCCAACAGCAGGGGCTCACTTTGGGTCTCTGTGTCATATTCTGGTAATTCTCACATTTCAAGCTTTTTATTATTATTATATCTGTTATGGTGATCTGTGATTGGTGATCTTTGGTATTACTGTTGTAATTGCTCCAGGCTGCCGTGAACCATGTCCATATAAGACGACGAAATTAACTGATAAATGTAGTGTGTGTTCTGACTGCTCCACAGAACAGCCGTTCCCCATCTCTCTCCCTCTGTTTGAGCCTCCCTATTCCCTGAGACCCAACAATGTTGAAATTAGGCCAATTAATAACCCTACAATGGCCTCTAAGTGTTCAAGTGAAAGAAAGAGTCCCACGTTTCTCACTTTAAATCAAAAACTAGACAAGGTTAAGCTCGGTGAGGAAGGCATGTTGAAAGCCAAGACAGGCTGAAAGCTGGGCCTTATGCACCAGTTAGCCAAGTTGTGAATGCAAAGGAAAAGTTCTGCAAAGAAATTAAAAGTGCTACTCCAGTGAACAAATGAATGATAAAAAAGTGAAACAGCCTTGTTGCTGATGTGAAGAACGTTTGAGTGGTCTGAATAGATCAAACCAGCCACGACATTGTCTTCAGCCAAAGCCTAATCCAGAGCAAGGACCTAACTCCTTCAATTCTATGGAGACTGAGAGAAGTGAGGAAGCTGCAGAAGAAAATTGGAAGCTAGCAGAAGTTGGTTCAGGAGGTTTAAAGAAAGAAGCCATCTCCAGATCGTAAAAGTGCAAAATGAAGCAGGAGGTGCTGATGTAGAAGCTGCAGCAAGTTACCCAGAAGATCCAGCTAAGATCGTTGATGAAGGAGGCTACACTAAACAATAGATTTTTCAATGTAGATAAAACCGTCTCCTACTGGAAGAAGATACCACCTAGGATGTTCATAGCTAGAGGGGAGAAGTCAATGTCTGGCTTCAAAGCTTCAAAGGACAGGCTGACTTTCTTGTTAGGGGCTAATGTAGCTGGTAACTTGAAGTTGAAGCCAGTGCTCATTTACCATTCCAAAAATCCTAAGGCCCTTAAGAATGATGCTAAATCTACTCTGTCTAGGCTCTAGAAATGGAACCATGAAGGCTGGATGACAGCACCTCTGTTTATGGCATGGTTTACTGAATATTTAAAGCCCCATGTTGAGACCTACTGCTCAGAAAATAGGTTCCTTCCACAATATTACTGCTTATTGACAATACATCTGGTCACCCAAGAGCTCTGATGGAGATGTACAAGGAGACGAATGTTGTTTTCATGCCTGCTAACATAACCTCCATTCTGTAGCCCATGGATGAGGGGGTAATTTTGACCTTGAAGTCTTATTATTGAAGTAATACATTTTGTAAGACTATAGCTGTGATAGTGATTCCTCTGATGCATCTGGGCAAAGTAAATTGGAAACCTTCTAAAAAGGATTCAATATTCATTTATTTTTTTCACCAGAACATCAAGATGAGGGATTCACCATTCTAAATGCCATGAAGATCATTCATGATTCTTGGGGGGAGGTCAAAATATCAACCTTAGCAGGAGTTTGTAAGAAGTTGATTCCAACCATCATAAATGAACTTGAGGGGGTTCAAGACCTCAGTGGAGGAAGTAACTGCAGAGATGGTAGAGATTGCAAGAGAACTAGAATTAGAAGTGGAACCTGAAGATGTGGCTGAATTGCTGCAATCTTATGAGAGAACTTGAATGGATGAGGAGTTTCTTCTTATGGCTGAGCAAAGGAAGTGGTTCCTTGAGATAGAATCTACTCCTGGTAAAGATGTTCTGAACATTGTGAAAATGACAACAAACAACTTAAAATATTACATAGCCTTAGTTGATTAAGCAGTGTCAGGGTTTGAGAGGACTGAGTCCAATTTTGAAAGCAGTCTTACTGTGAGTAGAATGATGTCCAACAGCATTGGATGCCGCAGAGAAATCTTTCATGAAAAGATTTAATTATGTGTTTTGCAGCAACACAGATGAAACTGGAGGCTATTATTTTACATGAAATAACTCAGAAACAGGGAGTCAAACACTGCATGGTCTCACTTATAAGTGGGAGCTCAATAATGTTTATACATGGGCATACAGTGTGGAATAGTAGACATTACAGACTCGGAAGGATGGGAAGGAGGTAAGGGATAAGAAATTGCTTAATGGGCCTGGCGCGGTGGCTCACACCTGTGATCCCAGCACTTTGGGAGGCCAAGGTGGGCGGATGACCTGAGGTCAGGAGTTCGAGACCAGTCTGGCCAACATGGTGAAACCCCATCTCTACTTAAAATACAAAAATTAGCTGGGCGTAGTGGCATGTGCCTGTGATCCCGGCCACATGGGAGACTGAACCAGGAGAATTGCTTGAACTCGGGCGGCGGAGGTTGCAGTGAGCCGAGATTACGCCACTGCACTCCAGCCTAGGTGACAGAGTGAGACTTCATCACACACACACAGACACACACACACACACACACACACACACACACACACACACACACAAATTGCTTAATGGGTAAAATGTACATTATTTGGGTGATAGTTACATTAAAAGCCCAGATTTCACCTCTATGCAATATATCCATGTAACAAAACTGCATGCACTTGTATCCCTTAAATTTATACCAAAAAAGGCAAAAAAGAGGCCAAGTGCGGTGGCGCACACCTGTAATCCCAGCACTTTGGGAGGCCGAGGTGGGCTGATCACAAAGTTAGGAGTTTGAGACCAGCCTGACCAACATGGTGAAACCCTGTCTCTACTAAAAATATAAAAATTAGCTGGGTGTGGTGGGGCGCACCTTTAATCCCAGCTGCTCAGGAGGCCGAGGCAGGAGAATTGCTTGAACCCAGGAGGCGGAGGTTGTAGTGAGCTGAGATCACGCCATTGCACTCCACCTTGGGCGACAGAGTGAGACTCCATCTCAAAAAAAAAAAAAAAAAGCAAAAAAGAGGAAGAGTCCATTGATGTGGCAAACTTTGTTGTTGTCTTATTTTAAGAAATTACTACAGCTACCCCAACCTTCAGCAACCACAACCCTGATCAGTCAGCAGCCATCAGCATTGAGGAAGACCCTTTATCAGCAAAATGACTGCAACTTGCTGAAGGCTCATATGATTATCAGCATTTTTAGGAACATAGTATTTTTAAATTAAAGTATGTACTTTTTAAAGTCATAATGCTATTGTGCCCTTAATAGACTATAGTATGGTATAAACATAAGTTTTATATGCACTGGGAAATTTAAAAATACGTGTGACTCACTTTATTGTGATATTTGCTTTATTGTGGTGGTCTGGAACCAAACTCACAATATCTCCGAAACATGCCTGTACTTGAAAAATAGGAAACATACCTTTATATAACCCCTGGATTCTGGCCCTATCCCCTTCAAAGCAACCAACTAACCATCCCTAAAACTGAAATAACAAAGTCTAGAAGTTTATGGAAAGAAGGGCATGTCATATAAAAGTTTATAGGGATGGATATAAGGACAAGTTTTGAATGATTTTGTAGGCAATAAAGATTACAGGATATCCTGGCAGTTCCCAGTTCTGGATTATCTGCTTCTATAGAGGTTAGTGCTCTTTATTGTTGTTTTTGAGCTATTTTATGACTTATTTTTTTTTTTTTTTAGACACAGTCTCACTCTGTCACCAAGGCTAGAGTGTGGTGGCACATGATCACAGATCACTGCAGCCTCAACCTCCCCAGCTCAAGTGATCCTCTAATCTCAGCCTCTAGAGTAGCTGGGACTACAGGTGTGCACCACCACCCCCGGCCAATTTTTTTTTTTTATTATTAATAGTATTTGTAGAGACAGGGTCTCCCCTATGCTGCTCAAGCTGGTCTGGAATCCTTGGGCTCATGTGATCCTTTTGCCTTGGCCTCCCAAAGTGCTGAGATTATAGGCGTGAACCACCATGCCTGGCCATTTTATAACTTTGCAAGTTACAGAAATAGATAGTATTGCAAATAACTCATCTACAGGACTGCAAACAGATTTCGTTTGATGGAACACAGCTGATTACTACTCTGGAGATACTGACCAGTTTTGGATCTGTTGGTGAATTTATTTCAGCATTCCTGATTGTCTATGTAATCATGCATTTGTTAATCCTCCTTTGAGCCTGTTGTGATAGCTTACTGATTCCCCCTTTAATTAATGAATTAAATACTTGACATGTGTTAGTCTTATATTTGTATGACAGTCATGATTTTAACTTAAAAAATTATCTTTTAACACAGGTGAAGGCATAATGGAAAATATATAGCTTTAAATGTTTTTATTACTAAAGACTAAGTGAACTTAATACATGAAATTAGAATAACAAAATAAAATGAAAGAAAAGCAGGGGAAAGAAGTATTAAAATAAAAGCTGAGGCCAGGCATGGTGGCTCACACCTACAATCCCAGCACTTTGGGAGGCCAAGGCGGGCGGATCACGAGGTCAAGAGATCAAGACCATCCTGGTCAACATGGTGAAACCCCGTCTCTACAAAAAATACAAAAAAATTAGCTGGGTGTGGTAGCGTGCACCTGTAGTCCCAGCTATTCGGGAGGCTGAGGCAGGAGAATCGCTTGAATTCGAGAGGTGGAGGTTGCAGTGAGCCGAGATCGCGCCACTGCACTCCAGCCTGACAGAGCGAGACTCCGTCTCAAAAAAAAAAAAAAATGCTGAAAGCTGAAATGAATGAAATGGAGGAGGGGTAGATAAATAAATAAAAGCAAAAGTGCTACTTTTACTTTAATACAAATGACTAAATAAGTAAACCCTTAGCATACTAAGTAGAAGACTAAAAATACAACAATAAAAAAAGAAACTCCAAAACCAGTAGTAACAAGAAAGGTGGTGGACCCCCAAATGCTAAAGATATTAAAATATTTTAAAAAGAAAGTTAAATGGAATCATAGGGCCACATAATTGAAAATTTAGAGCAGAGTAAATGATGTTTTTTCTTTTGCTAAATATAAACTACTAAAATTGATCCAGATAAGGTATACAACCTGAACAGATCAGTAATTACAGAAAATAATTGGGAAATTTGTTAAGAATGTTACAATGAAAAAGAGTATCAGCCAAGATAACAGAACAGATAATTTCTGAGATAGTCAAACTATTTCAGGTCACCGAAAAAGAAGAAAAGAGCTCCAGCTTATTTTTAGAGTTGCACAAGCTCCAATTTATTTTTAGAGTTGCATAAGAAACAAGCAAAAATCAGAGATAGCACTAAAAAAGAAAACTAGAGACCAGCTGCATGTATGTGTATACAGTCGTTGCCACTTATCAACAGGGATCCATTCTGAGAAATAGGGCATAGCCTATGGCTCCTAGGCTAGAAATCCATACAGCACGTGAATGTGCTGAGTACTACAGGTAATGGTAACACAATGGTAAGTACTTGTCTATCTAAATATAACTAAACATAGAAAAGGTACTGTAGCCCAGGCATGGTGGCTCATGCCTGTAATCCCAGCACTTTGGGAGGCTGAGATGGGTGGATCACTTGAGCCCAGGAGTTTGAGACCAGCCTGGGCAGCATGGCAACACCCCATCTCTACAAAAAATACGTGGTGGTACATGCCTGTGGTACCAGCTACTTGGGAGGCTGAGGTGGGAGGATCACCTGAGCCTGGGGAGGTTGAGGCTGCAGTGAGCTGTGATTGTGCCACTGCACTCCAGCCTGGATGACAGAGTAATACCCTTTCTCAAAAACAAAACAAAACAAAAGTACAGTAAAAATATGGTATAAAAGATAAAAATATGGTGCACCTGTTTAGGACACTTATCATGAATGGAGCTTGCAGGACTGGAAGTTGCTCTGGGTGAGTCAGTGGGTGAGTGGTGAGTGAATGTGAAGGCCTAGGTCATGACTGTGTACTACTGCAGACCTTATAAACACTGTACACTTAGACTACTCTAAATTTATTTAAAAAGTCTTTCTTCAGTAGTAAATTAAGTATAGCTTATTGTAACTGTTTTACTTTATACATGTATTAATTATAAAGATTTTGACTTATCAAAATCTTTTGTAATAACACTCAGCTTAAAACACAAGCATTGTACAACTGTACAAAAATATTCTTTCTTTATATCCTTATTCTATAAGCCTTTTCTATTTTATTTTTTTCTTTTACTTTTTCAACTTAAAAAAAAAACAAACTAAGACACAAACATGCGCATTAGCCTCAGCCTATGCAGGGTCAGGATCATCAAGATATCAGTAGGCAATAGAAATGTTTCAGTTCCTCAGGGATCTAGAACTAGAAATACCATTTGACCCAGCCACCGCATTACTGGGTATATACCCAAAGGACTATAAATCATGCTGCTATAAAGACACATGCACATGTATGTTTATTGAGGCACTATTCACAATAGCAAAGACTTGGAACCAACCCAAATGTCCAACAATGATAGACTGGATTAAGAAAATGTGGCACATATACACCATGGAATACTATGCAGCCATAAAAAAGGATGAGTTCATGTCCTTTGTAGGGACATGGATGAAATTGGAAATCATCATTCTCAGTAAACTATCGCAAGGACAAAAAACCAAACACCACATGTTCTCACTCATAGGTGGGAATTGAACAATGAGAACACATGGACACAGGAAGGGGAACATCACACTCCGGGGACTGTTGTGGGGTGGGGGGAGGGGAGAGGGATAGCATTAGGAGATATACCTAATGCTAAATGACGAGTTAATGGGCGCAGCACACCAGCATGGCACATGTATACATATGTAACTAACCTACACGTTGTGCACATGTACCCTAAAACTTAAAGTATAATAAAAAAAAAGAAATGTTTCAGCTCCATTATTCTTATGAGATCACCATTGTAATATGCAGTCTGTTGTTGACCAAAATGCCGTTATGCAGCACACGAACTAGAGTTGTAAAACTTCCAGATAAGATATTAGAAAATGAAATCCAGCAGTGTTTTGGAAGAACAATTCAACATGACCAAGAGGATTTGTTCCAGGAATGCAAGGTGACTTAACATACCAGGCTATATGCTACACAAATTCACTGTGTCAACATATTTAAGTGCAAAACCCAAATACTTACGGCTAACAATTTTAAGAAGATATTTGATAAAATTCAGCAAGCTACCCTGATAAGTAAAATTGCATCAGTATTTTATATGAACTTATCAAAAGAATGACTATGAAAATATTAAGTCTTCCACTCAAAAACCTTTATTTAACTCCATTGTAAACATTATTCAGTCAAATTATGTAGTCTATTTTCATTATATAAGGTCTGTGTTTCTTTTTTTTTGAGATGGAGTCGCACTCTGTCACCCAGGCTGGAGTGCAGTGGCGCAATTTTGGCTCATTGTAGCCTCCACCTCCTGGATTCAAGCGATTTCACTCTAAGTGAAAACTGGAGTGGAAGAAAATGACCTAAGTACTATAAAAACCATTATCCAAAGGAGTGGTGTATATTACATTGGAAAATTCTAAAGTTAGAATTAGGGACACAGCAAGGATGCCAGCTGTATCAGCATTGTTTGGAGGTTCTGGCTAAAGCAACAGGACAAGAAAACAAAGTAAGTAGTAAAAATATTCTAAAGGAAGAGATAAAACAATCTGAAAATAAAAGACTATATCAGATAATTATAAATCATATTTATCACAGACCAAGAATTTCTAATAAATACCATTCATTTCTGAGAATTTTTCTTTAATATAGACAAATATACCCTATTTTGGCTTTTCTTGATGTTTGCAACAAATGCAAAAATTCCTATTCACAATTATGATAAAATTATGGAATAATAAGAAAACACAGGACCGGGCACAGTGGCTCACACCTGTAATCCCAGCACTTTGGGAGGCCGAGGCATGCGGATCACTTGAGGCCAGGAGTGCAAGACCAGCCTGGTCCACATGGCGAAACCCCATCTCTACTAAAGATACACACAAAAAAATTAGCCAGGCATGGTGGCGGGCGCCTGTAATCCCAGCTACTCAAGAGGCTGAAGTGGGAGAATCGCTTGAACCCAGGAGGTGGAGGCTGCAGTGAGCCAAAATTGTGCCACTGCACTCCAGCCTGGGTGACAGAGCGAGACTCCATCTCAAAAAAAAGAAACACAGACATTATATAATAAAAATATACTACATAATTTGACTGAATAATGTTTACAATAGGAGTTAAATAAAGGTTTTTGGGTGGAAGACTTAATATTTTCATAGTCGTGCTTTTGATAAGTTCATATAAAATACTGATGCAATTTCAATTGCATCTCCAAAAGGTTTTCTTTTTTGATGCGGGTGGTTTAGGTACGGGATAAAATAACAGTTCCTTTGGAAGAATAAATATCTAAGAATTGCTAAGAACATTTTGGAAAATAATAGCTGGGGGAAGCTTTGTAAGTCTAAAAGATTAAGCTTACCTTAATGCTAGTATAATCAAATATGTCATGTTGGCAAGCCAGATCTTCTGGAATCTCAGATCTCTAATCTTCAGAATAAAGAAGTTCTAGAAGTATATTTGTGAACTTTATCTACACGATGGGTTAAATTAGGATTTCAGTTTTCAGGAAAATAATATTTAACAAATGGTCCTGGCATAAGTGGACAGTCAAACCTGTTCATCATAACATATAAATATGAGTTCTTGGCATGAGCTGTAATCCCAGCACTCTGAAAGGCCGAAGTGGGCAGATCACTGGAGGCCAGGAGTTCAAGACGAGCATGGCCAACATGGCGAAATCTCGTCTCTACTAAAAATACAAAAATTAGCCAGGTGTGGTGGTACACACCTGTGATCCCAGCTACGTGGGAGGCTGAGGCAGGAGAATCACCGGAGCCTGGGAGGCAGAGCGGGTAGTGAGCTGAGATCGCGCCACTGCACTCCAGGCTGGGCGACAGCCAGACTCTGTCTCAAAACAAGAAAAAAAAAAAAAAAGAATTCTGGCTGCAGCAAGGAGCCATTGAAAAACAAACAAGCAAGCAATGAAAACACTAAAGGGAAAACCAGTTTAATCTCAGGGGAAGGATGGACGTTCTTAGAAAACACAGGTGCCACAAATGAAGCGACAGAAGAATCTAACTACAGAAAAAGACAGTCATTTTTATATGGTGACAGCCCCACAAGTAAAGTCAAAAGACAATGACAGGAGGGGAAGAAACTCAGCAATGTGTGACTGATGTCGGGTTAATGTCCCCAACTTCCCAACAACCAAAAGGAGGGAGTAAGAGTTCTAAGTTCATAGAAGAGAGAAGCACACATGGTCAACCAGCCCTATGCAGAGACGTCTCAGAAAATGCAGACCACAGCACCAGCTAGGGGAGTGCACAAAGGCCAGATAACCATTTTCACGCAGCAGAGTGATAAAACTTCCAAAGGTAGTTGAGCTCACATCAGGGATGAGACTATCATTGTGAAAATTAATCCGTATTTATGCAAGTACAAACTATGGAAACTCCGTGAAACTTACTCTTTCGAATCTACTTACAGAAAAAAAAAAAAAAGAGCTGAATATGAGAGTTTACTGGGGCAGTTGTAATGGCAAAAATATTCCCCAAACAACCTGAATAATCATAATAGCAAGATGACGGACTAAAGCCTGGCATGTCTCTAACACTTATTTAAAAAAACTAGGTCTAGTTTTGTTGACCCACAGGACTGTCAATAAATGGAATAATCAAAGCAAGTTGCGGAGAAATGTACAGAGTATGATACAATTACTATAGAACTAGGAAAAACCTTTTCTATGTTATTTTTTGAGTCTACGTATATTGGTAAGAACACAGAGCACCTAACATCACTTACCTTGGGTGGGGTGAGAATACGGAGGGGCTGGAAGTTGTTGGCTTGGTGTTTGTACAATTCTGTGTATAATTTATTCCAAAGAGTAAGTTTTACTGTTGTAGTTTGTAAAAAGACAAAACAACCAACAAATCAAATATGCATGTGTGTACATCTCTATGCATGCATGTGTATGTATGTATGTATGTGTATGTATATATATATGGAAGGCAGCTGGTAGGTAGAGATCTAAGGATACAAAAGGAAATATAGAATATAAAAAATATTATGCTTAATTAAATTACAACTTTATAACTGGAGTAGAAAACATATATACGTAAGCATAAAAAAAGATTGATAGGGGCCTGGCACGGTGGCTCACGCCTGTAATCCCAGCACTTTGGGAGGCCGAGGTGGGTGGATCACAAGGTCAGGAGATCGAGACCATCCTGGCTACGGTGAAACCCTGTCTCTACTAAAAATACAAAAAATTAGCCGGACTTGGTTGCGGGTGCCTAGAGTCCCAGCTACTCAGGAGGCTGAGGCAGGAGAATGGTGTGAACCCGGGAGGCGGAGCTTGTAGTGAGCTGAGATTGCGCCACTGCACTCCAGCCTGGGTGACAGAGCAAGACTCCGTCTCAAAAAAAAAAAAAAAAAAAGATTGATAGGAAGTCCATCAAAATGGTTACAATCTGTATAGTTTATATCTGGACAGTAAGATTATTAGTAACTTCTATTTTTTTCCTAGTAATATTCTGTTTTTCATATTTTCTATCTTGAATACACATTATAATCAGGAAAAAATCCTTTATGGTTGAAAAAAGTGGGAAAAGAGAAAGACATAGAAAATAGGACCATGACAATGGAAGTTTCCCAGCTGAAATTCAAAAGCAGAACAGTTTTTCTAAAGGGCTGTAAGCAATAAGTTTAAAGTGACAAAATTATTTAAATCACTAACATTGTACACTGCAAGCCTTTTCTGTTTCTTACCAAAAACCATAGTTAATAACTCACTATTATCATTGATGATAGGAAAATAAAGAAATTATGGCAAATATAGCAAGTCATCAAAATTGTGTTCAACTATTACAGATCAAAGAAAGAAGAATAAAAGTGGTAGAAATGTATCTAAGTATTCTCATAATATTCTAAATATGCTTCTGTCCCAAGAGTAACCTCCCCTCCTCACCAATCCTTGCTGACAGCAGAAATGAGTGCTATTACAACCTTAGAGAATGGCTTAAGGTACAAATATGGGTGATTCTAGCTTGCTCTCTGGCACCACCTACTGATCAAACAGCATTTCAATGTAAAACAACACAATTTGAATTTTCCTCTTCTCAATACAACCTATGCTTTGGAAAAAATCTAGGTACTCTCTCAGTCCACTCATCTGGATTCTGCACAGATATTAACATTCAAAAATGGTATTCTAGAAAATTCTGTCTTGTTAGTAGGAACTTTGATCATTTTTGTGTCTAAACAGAAATGCCAGGATTGTTAGTCTGAAGTTTCAAAATGAAAACAACAGTGGGATGGATCACTTTATCACTTTAGGTACCACATCTATTTAATGTGACTGTGGAGGAGGTAAGATGATTGTGTGACGTTTATGAAAGGACTAAAAACCTTTGCTGCTTCAGTTTGTTTTGGATTAATGACTCATGCCCCATCATTCCCAAATCCCACCTTGGCTCTAAAGAATCATTAACATTCAGTATATTTTAATCAGATATCAATTTATTAGGGAACCATTCATTTTCTGCTCATTAGCACTAAACATTTTTTTTTGGGTCAAGTATCCATGTCATATTATGTAGAAAATGGTCCTTCATGCCAACAGACTTACATGTATAAAACATGAATACCCCCAAACTCTGGTGAGTATTCCAGAATGGGGCAAAAGAGAGGCTGGGAAGTACCATTTACTACACAAATGTAATAAGATGGACAGAAACCTCTATGAGAGTTGGAAAATCAAGTTGGAAACAAACACATGTATTCACTACTTAATGCATTTAATTCCAACCCCTCATTGGAATCATCTTGGTAACATTTAAGATTCTACAACAGTTATAATGCGACGATTCAGAGGTGGTCTCAAAGTTGTTACAGTGTTAAAAAAATTATAGTAAGCAGTATAAAATTACAATTTATTATGGGGCCAGGGGGATTCACAACCATCCTTAAAAACATTAAGAGCAAACCACGGCCAGGCATGGTGGCTCACACCTGTAATCCCAGCACTTTGGGAGGCTGAGGTGGGCAGATCACTTGAGGTCAGGAGTTCAACATGATGAAACCCCGTCTCTACTAAATATACAAAAATTAGCCAGTCATGATGTCGTACACCTGTGGTCCCAGCTACTCGGGAGGCTGAGGCACGAGAATCGCTTGAACCTGGGAGGCGGACGTTGCAGTGAGCCAAGATCGCGCCACTGCACTCCAGCCTGGGAAACAGAGCGAGACTCCGTCTCAAAAACAAAACAAAACAAAGAAAACATTAAGAGCAAACCTTTTAGAGAATTCTACTTAAGATTTCTTTTTCTCAATTCCTTTCCCCCACTCCTTTTGTTTTTTAAGCACTAATCTGGAATGGAGTCGGCGGGACAGAGCAAAGCTGGATGGGCTGCCCCTTGAATGATGGAGTAGGTCTGCTTGGGTAGTTCTTGCTGGGAAGAGGAGGAGAAGACCGGTGGCGCTGTGGTGGCCACTGCGATGTTCTGGCCTCCATCGCTCACCACTGTCACTTCTGCTGTCCCCTCCTGAATCAAGGCGTTTAGGCCTTCAAAGTCAGTGCAAGTAATACCCGAACTGGTAATGAAAGTCTGATTGCCAGAGCCTTCCTGGGGGCCACCAGGGGCCGTGGGGATGAGAGTCTGGTGCAGAGTGGCTCCGTCCGTCTGGTCGTGAGTGGTCAGCAGGACAGCCGGCTGGGTCATTGCGCCCGCCTCGCTCGGACACCGCGAGGACTGAGGGGGGGCGATCAGACTGACCTGGCGCAGGATCTGCAGCCGGCTGTTCCCTGGGAGTTCCTCTGGATTCTGGGCCACCAAGGCAGGCGGGACGATGTTCACTGCAGCGGCGGCAGCCTGGACGATGGTGTTCGCCTGGGGCACCTGATGCCCAACGATGATTTTGACTCTTCCCTCGCTGAACTGGGGCACTTGGCTGGGCTGGAGGGGCACCTGGAGGTGTCCCACAGTGAGGGGCGTGGCGGGCTGCTTGCTGGGGTCGATCTGAAACTGGAGGACGGTCACGTCCGAGTTCTTACTCTCATTGTACTCACTGTGCTGTCTCTTGTGGCTGCGGAGCGAGTCCTCCCGCATGAAGGAGGCATCGCATATATCGCAGTGGAAAGTCTTCTTGGCATCCAGCTTGGCCACCTGCCGGCTGCTCTGCCTGCCGGTGTCCTTCCTCTCTAGAGCCTCAGTCTTAACCATGTCCCCATGGAACTTCTTCATGTGCTTGCTCAGGTTGCTGGGCTGCTTGGTGTCGAAGCTGCAGTAGTTGCACTTGAAAGGGCGGTCGGTGCAGTGGATACGCTCGTGGATGCGCAGGGCGGCCTTGCTGGAGCAGGAGTAGCTGCATTCCGAGCACTTCTCAGGATGCTCCGACTGGTGCACGCGGCTGTGCTTCCGGAGGGTGGCTTTGCTGTCACCCAGGAAGTCGCAATGCGGACACTTGAAGTTATTCCCGCTGTGCTTGATACGGATGTGCGACTTGAGGTTCCCCTTCATGGTGCAGCGGACATTGCAGAACTCGCACTTGAAAGGCTTCTCCCCCGAGTGCACCCGCATGTGCCTTTTCAAGTCCGAGCTGATTTTGAACTTGGCGCTACAGAGCCAGCACTGGAAGGGGGCGTCCCCTGTCAACACAAGGTGAGTTTCGATAAGAACAGGCAGGCAACAACCACAGCGGATCCCCCCGAAGCACACACCAGAAAATCGCTTATACAAGGTGGGTGGGTGCAGACCTCCTAACTGCAGCTTCTAGCAGCCCCTGGGAGTGGGGGAAGAGGGGCAGGGCGTCTTTTTCTTTCCCCGGAACCCAAACCACCACCACCGGTATCAAACCCAGAAGAAAAACAGGAGATCGAAAAGTGCTCTTTTCGATCTTTTAATTGTCCCAGATAAAATAAGATTTACAAGTATACTTGTTATATTCTTTAAAACACTCAAACTATCTTTCATACAGTTAATGTGCCCACTCTGCTAGTTAATGGTTCACAGTTGAAGACTTTTGCACAACCCGTTGATTTTGATTGAGTTACATGTTGTAACAGATTCAACAATATATTTTCGAATGGGTCAGCTCCGTGCTGCACTCATTGGAGTATGGTTTTACAATGACTGAAACACCCAGCTTATATTTCATGCAGATCTTTATTAATAAAGATGTGTTTCTTGCACAAAATTTATTTATCCCATATTGCCAGCTGCGTTCTTTACTTGTGAAGTTACAAAATCCAGCTGCTTGATTTTTTTTTAAAAAATTCATATTCGCTGAAAGATGAGCAAGGCAAGTGAAATTGCAAACATCTGATTGGATACCATATTCCAAATTTACTTCCTCAATGAATGCCAAGTCCAAATTATCTGAGGCAATGACAATTCAAGCAAATTGGCGACCCCTCATTTCAACATTGTTTAAGTAAGCAAAATAGCAGCTAATATTCTTCAATGGCTTCCGGGATGGCAGGCGCTATGCTGAGCACTCCACAAGCATGGTCTCGCTTGATGCTGGGAAGATTGCCCTGTGGTGGGTGCTATTATTAATATTGATTTTTAACACAGTTACACAGAGGAGAAGGCTGAGACCCAGACAGACTACATAACTTGTTCTTGGTCGCCCCGTAGTACAAAGAAGGGCTTGGATTCCAATCCAGGCTGACTCCACAACTGGTATCTTTAGATGCTAGGTAATTATCTGTGCATATAACTGATGTTTGCTTTCTTAGGTCATAAACCCACAAGACTGGGATGGTGTTCCAGCTTTTTGACATAGGATCTGCTACTTCACCATGAGCTGCTTAATGAATGCAAACAAAGATGGCAGGAGGCAATTGAACAAGCTTCTAGAACACTGAGAGGCCTAAACCTAAACCTGACAAAAATGCTTTGTATGACTGAATACCACCAAGATCATGCATACTAAACTCTAGAACAAGGAAGAGTAAGCTACAGCCTATGGGCTAGATCCTGCCCACAGCCTGTTTCTATAAATAAAGTTTTACTGAAACACAGCCATGCATATTTGTTTACATATGGTTACTTGCCTGACATAATGGTAGGGGTGAGTATTTGTGATAGATACTGCATGGCCCACAAAACCTAAAATATTTACTATCTGGCCCTTTTCAGAAAAAGGGCTGTTTGCTGCCTGAGAATGTTTTTTTATGCCATTACCCCTTTTTGGCAGTTTAGTGAAGTCCATGGAACCCTTCTTAGATAATGTTTTAAATGTACCAAATAAACTAAAATAAAAACCAATAGGAATATAAAAGAAACTAATTATATTAAAATAGTTATTAAAGAGAAAAAATTGTGATATGCCAATGTGTGTGTTTCATTAATGCATTCAAGAATCAGACCTAGCGGCAGGTCTAGTAACTACAGTCATTTCTAAATAAAGAAGAGTGTAAAAGATATTTGCTCTATCTGCAGCAATCATTATGAAGAGATTTTTGATTTCCGCTGGCGACAACTTTACATGCACTGTTATCAGATTGGTTGCCTGTTTTCATAATTGAAGGACATGTCAAATTTTAATACAGGCTAGTGAAAATGAAGACGTCTTTGTTTTCCCCACCCCCATTCAAGGACCTCCCTCCCAAATCTACTCATGGATTTCTCAGGGGCAGACGTCTGTAGACTCAAAGTCAGAATCCTTGCTCCAGAATGTTTTACTAGGTTTTCCAGTTATATCCCTGTCAAAAGTATAGTGACAGTCTTTTTTCACTTTTTTTAAGCAATCTGCAGAGGTGAGACCCAGAAAATCCAGAAAACCAAATCTCGCAGCTAAGTTGCAGAGCTTAACAACGTTTTTTGGCATGAAAGCAAAGGTTTTAAATTCCTTTGTCTTCTTTTTTTTTAATTTAACCATAAACATTTCTTTAATGAAGTATACTGGTCAAATAGTCCCACTGGGCACTAAGGTCTTCAAAGCTAATGACTATGTCCATTCTTGCCTACTACCTCATTCCCACTGTGTCTGGCACACAGCGAGGTTTAAAGAATGTTGGATGAATGAGCGACATATATTTAAGCTGACAGGTCCTCCTTGAGTTTGGGTTGCTACTAAAGCAAGTGTTGATGTAGTCTATCCAATCGCTGAAAGGGTAAAAACAAAATCCTATTAATTTACAGTTTTACCAGTGCCACAGATTTATAAAAGGGAAAATGAACATTCCACGAAGACCATGCATAAATGGCACACATTGAAATTTTTGAAAAACACACCTTTTCTAGACCAATTTTAAAGATGCTGCTATAAATAGTAACTTCATCCTTATCAATCAAAATGAACCATTTTCATAAATGAATTTTTCAGCTTCTCTAACTTAGGCTGGGGGAAATTTCTGAAGCAAATCAGTTGGGCGTCGATTATGCCAATGTCTGAACTTGCTGTAGATTATAAAAATGTTTCCAAATCTTCCCACCTCCCACCCCTCCTTTAGCACGGCCTCTGCCATGTATGTAGTTAGGCATATTCTCCCATGATCCATGACAAACGCCTCAACCATGTCGTTGGATTTGGCCAATGGTATGTTTAGTAACTTGAAACAAGGAATGGCTTGAAATGGGCTTGTGCACTGGGGCTTGCTTGCTTGCTTACACCTCGATCATGACCATGCGGTCAATCCTGGCCTAACCTGCTGGTCTCAGAAGGCCAAGAGACATGTGGAGCAGAGCTGATTTCCTCAGCCAAGGCCAGTGGACAGCCAGCCCATAACCAGCAGATCCTCAGACTAATAAGAGAGCCCAGCCAAGGTCAGCTGGTTTGCCCAGCTGATCCCCGCATGGGAACCAGAAAAAGCATATTGCATCTATTGAGGTTTTGTGGGCTATTACGCTGCATCACTGTGACAACAGACAATGGATACAGATATTGGTATCTAGAAAAAGGTGACGCTGTAACAGAAAACCATAATACAGAGTATTGGTTTTGAGATTCGGTTGCATGTGGAGGCTGGAAAAATGGCAATGCACACTACTTAATGGCAAACATTTGGTAAGACTGTCACTCGTGGTAGCTTAGAAGACAGAAAATGTACATCATGAGTTTTGGACTTGAATAAAGAGATAAATTCTAGGCAGAACAGTGAAAGTGTTTTATAAGCTGCACATGATAAAAGACTACAAGAAAGAGACAAACTCAAAAAAAGAACTGGACATTTTGCAAGCAGAATTTAGAGGGAATATAGAAAGTCAAAGATTACTGGATATAGTTTCTCATCTCCAGCCAGCTTCTCCAGCCAGCTTTCCCAAGTAGGACAAAAGCCTGGGACAAAGACCATATCTAAGAAACTAGTCTCAGAGTGAAGACCAAATGTGAAATAAGGGGTCTGAATGTAAGACTCTTTATTAAAATCTCCAAAAGAGAATTAAGAATGGTGAGAATTAAGTTGGTGCCAAGTATGTTCTCTCAGCTGGACAAAGGACTCCTAAAACCCACAGAAGGTTAAATGCCAAAAGTGCCTATAATTGAGTTTAGAAAAAGAGGCAAGATTCCAAAAGAACTGTGGGTATGGCTTTTGGCATATGGATACATAGGAAACTCACACAGTTTTTAAAGACAGCTCTACCAGCAAAACTGTCACCAGCCTTACTAAAACAAAAGGTAAAAGACCTCCAGCTTTTGGTAGACAGGAAGCAAGCTGAGAAAGTTTCTCAAAGGTACATTTTGCAATCTTTTTCAGAAGTAGCTTAGGAAAGTGATGGAAAGGATGTTCCAATGGGCAGGGTTAAAACCAAAGAGCTGAGCCAAGGCCTAATCAAGAAACATTCCCTAACCCCTGAGTAGGGGGAACCTGTGCCTAGAAGAATTTCAGAAATGCTATGGACCAGGGACTGACAAATGCCTCCCGTTCTTCTATACTACTTTCTTTCTTTTTTAAAATTATACTTTAAGTTCTGGGATACATGTGCAGAACGTGCAGGTTTGTTACACAGGTACACACATGCCATGGTGGTTTGCTGACCCATCAACCCGTCATCTACATTAGGTATTTCTCCTAATGCTATCCCTCCCCTAGCCTCCCACAATCTTGACAGGCCCCGGTGTGTGATGTTCCCCTCCCTGTGTCCATGTGTTCTCATTGTTCAACTCCCAGTTATGAGTGAGAACATGTAGTGTTTGGTTTTCTGTTCCTGTGTTAGTTTGCTAAGAATGATGGTTTCCAGCTTCATCCATGTCCCTGCAAAGGACATGAACTCAACCTTTTTTGTGGCTGCATAGTATTCCATGGTGTATATGTGCCACATTTTCTTTATCCAGTCTATCATTGATGGGCATTTGGGTTGGTTCCAAGTCTTTGCTATTGTGAATACTGCTGCAATAAACATATGTGTGCATGTGTCTTACACTACTTTCAAATGGTAGAATTATGGTAATTATTTTGGCTTTTTGTTTTACACTGTACATTGGGTGTATCACGACAGACAACTTGTCTTTTATTTCAACCGTCTCTAGATGAAGGAAAACCATATCCAGACCCAAGGGAGATCACGCAATTGTGGTCTTTAAGGCTGATCCTATGACTGGATGAGACTTGTTAATGCATTTTGCCTGTCAGAGAGATGTGAATGACGGTGGGGATAAAGGCGGACTGTGGTTGTTTGCAAAAATGGTCCCAATTCAGCCCAGCGCGGTGGCTAACACCTGTAATCCTAGCACTTTGGGAGGTTGAGGCGGGTGGATTGCCTGAGCTCAGGAGTTCAAGACCAGGCTGGGCAACATGGTGAAACCCCATCTCTACTAAAATACAAAAAATTAGCCAGGCATGGCAGTGTGAGCCTGTAATCCCAGCTACTCAGGAGGCTGAGGCAGGAGAATCACTTGAACCCAGGAGGCAGAGGTTGCAGTGAGCTGAGATCACGCCACTGCACTCCAGCCTGGGCGACAGAGTGAGACTCCATCTCAAAAAAGAAAGAAAGAAAGAAAAAGTCCCAATTCTTCACCTTCCCTGCATCCCTGACCTTTGCCATGTAACACTGTGATGACCTCTCACTGTAGGTGAGCTCAGTCCCACCCTTGACACCAGGATGAAACATGTGACTTGCTTTAGCCAATGTGATGCTTGACAATTTACAGAAGCAAAGACTTGAAATGGGCTTACACTGGGGCTTGCTTGCTTGCACCTCTGCCATCCTCATGAGAAGGACAAGCCTGGGTTAGTCCATGGTCCCAGGAGGAAGATGAGAGATGCACAGAACAGAACCAGATTGCCTCAGCCAAGGCCAGTGGACAGCCAGCCAGCCCATGGCCAGCAGATCCCCAGGCAAATCTGAAAGGCACCCAGCCTTCCCCACACATGTAGTTAAGCCAAGCCAAGATCAACAGAGTTGTCCAGTCAACTTCCTGCTGACCTAAAGTATGTTAGCAACAAATGTTTATTATACAACACTGAGATTTCATGGTTGTTACTGCAGCATGACTGAATCATTATGTAACTGATACACCGAAAGAAAAAAGTATGTAATTTGTTGAGTTACCTACTCTGCTAATTTTGCTGTACGTTTTTTGGTCAAGCTGTTCCATGCTGAACTAGAGTATGCTTCAAAAATGATTGGAATGCCTAACCATAATGCAGAATTTATCAAAGATACATGGCTTATACGTGTATTTCATTTCATGCACCTCCTCAATTACATACTTTACGACTGAATAAGTTACAAAGTTATAGAAAGAGATATACATATGTATAGTTATAAACTTCATGATTTTCCCCTATTTTACTGAGAAAGGCTCTTCAAGGCAGCTGAAAAGCAAAACTGCAAATGGGCCAGGCACGGTGGCTCACGCCTGTAATCCCAGCACTTTGGGAGGCTGAGGTGGGCAGACCACTTGAGGTCAGGAGTTCAAGACCAGCCTGACCAATATGGCAAAACCCCACCTCTACTAAAAATAGAAAAAGTTAGCTGGGTGTGGTACAACATACCTGTAATCCCAGCACTTTGGGAGGCTGAGGTGGACAGACCACTTGAGGTCAACAGTTCAAGACCAGCCTGACCAATATGGCAAAACCCCATCTCTACTAAAAATACAAAAAATTAGCTGGATGTGGTGCAACATGCTTCTTGGGAGGCTGAGGCACAAGAATTGCTTGAGCCTGGGAGGTGGAGGTTGCAGTGAGCTGAGATAGTGCCACTGCACTCCAGCCAGGGCAACAGAGCGAGACAAAACAACAACAACAACAAAAAACAAAACTGCAAACAACGGGATGAGCAAAGGTTCCAACTCGATTTCTTACATTGTGGCTGAATGCTTTAAGGTGCTTATGATTTATGCCATAGAAAGTGAGGAGCATAGAGAGCAAATAACAGGCAGGACTCACCCGTGTGGGATCGCAGGTGGACAGTGAGCTGGCTGGAATTGCGGCTGGCGTAGGGGCAGATCTGGCATTTGAAGGGCCGCTCGTCCGAGTGGATCCTCAGGTGCTTGTTGAGGCTGCTGCTGTCGGCAGCGGCGTAGTCACACGTCTTACACTTGTAGGGCTTCACGCCCGTGTGGCACCGCATGTGAGTTTTCAGCTTGTCTTTCCGGCTAAAGCACTTGCCACAGACTTCACACTTATGGGGTTTGTCTCCTTCAAACACATACACACACAGATGGCAGCAGGAAACAAGATTAAAAAAGGAAAAGGCTTATTTCCCACTGCCTTACGAAAAAAGTCATATACAACCACCGAAGAATATTCCGAAAACCCTAAAACACTGGGTGGATGATTGGCAAAGAGCTAACATCTTGGGAGAGGGGAAGTTTCTTCCATGTTCCTTATTGGTATTACTTGAATTTTTTAAATGATGAATATGAATTTCTTATAAATTTTTTATAAATTAAAAATAGAAGGCAATTAAAATTTTAAAGTGTAGGCACGTAAAATAGTAACAGTTTTGTTAATTTTCTCTTGTATTCACTCTCTCCTTTTTCCTTTTCACAACAGAGATGCACCGTAAAATTTAGAATACCTAAGTTTCAGCAGAGTTCATGGCTCACCAGGGAAAGATTACACTTCTCAGCCTCGCCTGCAGCTAGCTGTGATCTGTGACTAAGTTCCTATCAAAGCGATGGCAGAGAAAGTAAAGTGTGTCTCTTTCACAAGAGGAAATGGCTTGCCTTTTACATTTTCTCTTTTCCTGCTTCTAGCCAAGGCATGGGGGTAAGGCAGCAGGTGAGGGCAGGTGAGTGAGTCGGTGAGCGCAGGTGAGTGAGAGGGTGAGGGCAGGTGAGTGAGCGAGTGAGGGCAGGTGAGTGAGCGGGTGAGGGCAGGTGAGTGAGCAGGTGAGGGTGGCATACCTGCAGATGGTGGAGTCATGTAATAGAATGAGGTGGGAGGAACTTAAGTGCCTGGATGGTCCCTAGGACAGAGCTGCCCACCTGTCCTAGCCTGCCTGCTCACCTCTGGACAGTTACACGGGACAGATACAAACCCCTATCTTGTTTGAGCTGGTGTTTCAGTTTCATTCTTACAGCAGCTTAATCTGAACCTCACTAATGCATATGTCAACTTGACATCTGTGAACTACTGCTAACTTTTTGATGTATATTTTTCCAATCTGTGTGCGTGTATGTTTTTGGTACATAAAAACTCCTGGCTAACGTCAATTTAAATACTTTTTGAACGGCACTGTGCCTTTGAATTACTTTAGTTAATCCTTGCAACAGCTGGAATTAGAACCCAGGACCGTCTTGTGATTGCTTTTTTTTTTTTTTTTTGCCAAATACTGCACTGCCTCCCTATTGACTGCTTTCTTGCACTTACAGTAATTTCAATCAACTGTTTCATATCATTACATACCCACAATGCGGTTGTTAAGGCTGAAATATTTCACTGTATGGATGTGCATAAATTACTGAACCCATTCCTTACTTGGCCATGAAAAAGAGTAAGTCGATATGACATACTGATGTGAAATGATGTGCAATAGTAAATGAAAAGAAGCAAGTTGCACTGATAGCGTGTATCATATTAACTTAGTAAGACATGGAAAAATTAAATGTGTGTGTTTTTAGACCTGGTCTAGGCATGCAAATATTTCAGAATGAGACATAGAGGTCTATTAGGAGAGCTGACTTTTGGTCATGGAAGGAGGTGGCTGTGAATCAGGATTTTCTTTTTTTTACTTTATATATCAAATATGTATTTTGACCAAATCGTAACCAGCCAAGTGCTAAAATAGCCAAAGCCGATCACTGTCATCATAAATAAATATTTGGGATTTAAGAATACATCTAAAAGTTTATTAAAGATCAGCATTTTGGCTGGGCACAGTGGCTGTCGCCTGTAATTCCAGCACTTTGGGAGGCTGAGGCAGGCAGATCACTTGAGGTCAGGAGTTCGAGACCAGCCTGGCCAACATGATGAAACCCTGTCTGAACTAAAAATACAAAAATTAGCTGGGCATCGTGGTGGGCACCTGTAATCCCTGCTACTCGGGAGGCTGAGGCAGGAGAATCACTTGAACTCGGAAGGCGGAGGTTGCAGTGTGCTGAGATTGTGCCACTGCGCTACAGCCTGGGTGACAGAGTGAGACTCCATCTCAAAAGGAAAAAAAAAAAAATTAGCATTTTTATTATTAAACATTTTAGTAGGCTGGGCGCGGTAGCTCACGTCTGTAATCCCAGCACTTTGGGAGGCTGAGGCGGGCGGATTATGAGGTCAGGAGATCAAGACCATCCTGGCTAACACAGTGAAATCCTGTCTCTACCAAAAATACAAAAAAACTAGCCGGGCGTGGTGGCAGGCGCCTGTAGTCCCAGCTACTTGGGAGAATGAGGCAGGAGAATGATATGAACCCGGGAGGCAGAGCTTGCAGTGAACCAAGATCGCACCACTGCACTCCAGCCTGGGTGACAGAGCGAGACTCCGTCTCAAAAAAAAAAACAAAAACAAAAACACAAACAAACAAAAATTTTAGTCATCAAATTTAAAAATCCAGGAACAATAATTTACCAGCATTGTCAGTGGCTCAGTAGTTCCTGCGGTCACTACACTGTGTATTTGCAACACTGGGCAAATGCTGGATGTTGGCAGAGCTCACTGGTTTTTGGCCAGCTCTGCTGGTAAAGAGCCCTGTTGCTGTTGTTCCCCCAAACCCCAACTCCAGGGGTAATTAAGCATACCCCCACTCTCTGAAGGTAACTAAGGTGAGGATACATTTAAACTTGAAAATGTAGACAGAGACCGCAGAAACTATCCTCCAAACACAAGGGCTAACTGTGTAGAAGATATTTTCTGCGGATTTGCAGAAATAGACAAAGCTGTGGCCCTCACTTGTACTTTTACAACGCTTTCTCTATCATCATTAATAATTATAGTACTCAGCCGGATGCGGTGGCCCACGCTTGTAATCCCAGCACTTTGGCAGGCCAAGGTGGGTGGATCACCCAATGTCGGGAGTTCGATACCAGCCTGACCAACATGGAGAAACCTCGTCTCTACTAAAAATACAAAAATTAGCTGGGTGTGTTGGTGCATGCCTGTAATCCCAGGTACTCAGGAGGCTGAGGCAGGAGAATCACTTGAACCTGGGAGGCAGAGGTTGCGGTGAGCCAAGATTGCACCATTGCACTCCAGCCTGGGCAACAAGAGCGAAACTCTGTCTCAAAAAAACAAAAACCAAAACAAAACAAAAATTATAGTACTTTATTCTTTCAATAATAAATATGCTATGGATTGATGGATGAAACTTCAATATATGAAACCCACATGGAGAGTTTAATTGCTTATTACACTAGAACGCTTACCAATCAATACTTGAAACTTAATATTTGGATAATTAGAACAAATCCAGATAGCATGACACTGTGAGGCTGATTAGATATGATGGTGACCCCAGTGCAATAAGGCACTTATTGGTCATGGCCAAGGAATGTAAGAAATAACTGTTGGTTACTCATCTTCCAAAGGCTGAGGCTAAATAGCAGGCTTTGGGCAATTAGTGAAGCCAAAGCCAAAACTCACTGCATCTTATACACATTTACACTTTTAAAATTTAAATCTGTACCATTTGAATACGAGCATATAACACTTTGTTAAAAAAAAGTCTGAAGGCAATTCCTTTTCCATGCAGAAAATCTGGGAAACATAAAAATAATATATTAAAGAAAAATAAAATCACCAGAAATCATCACTTTTTTCTTTTCCCATGCATTGATCTTTTTCTCTTCTTTTAAAACAAGTATTTATTAAATTCTCCTTTCTAAATTACAAAAACAACACACACTCACTGTATTCAGTGATATAACATAAAGATACATAAAATGAAAGTTTTGGCCAGGTGCAGTGGCTCACACCTGTAATCCTAGCACTTTGGGAGGGCAAGGTGGGTGGATCGCTTGAGTCCAGGCATTCGAGACCAGCCTAGGCAACATGGTGAGACCCCACTCTCTACAAAAAATACAAAACATTAGCCAGGTGTGGTGGCGTCTGCCTGTAGTCCCAGGTATTCCCGAGGCTGAGGTGGGCGGGTCGAGTGCCACCGCACTCCAGCCTGGGCGACAGAGTGAGACCGTGTCTCAAAATATAAAAGAAAAAGACAAAAAAAGAGACAGTTTCTTTTCTCTCCCCTTATTCCTCTCTTTACTAATCATTACACACACACATATGAACTCGTAGGGTCATCTCCTCAAAATGAGAATATGTGCGTTCAAATTTTAATTAATTTTGGCAGAATCATTTTCAAAATGGCTGTAACAGTTCACATTCCCACTTAGCTAAGTTTGCTCACATCCTCTCCAGAGCTGGATTTTATTATGTTAAAGATTTTTCTGCCAAAGTCATGTGTACAAATGGCACCTTATTTTTTAAAATCTGGACTTGTATTCCTGTAACAGCCAGTGACGTTTGGAGTGGTATCATTCGTCTGACCTATGTGGATCCCCAGCTCCTAGCACAGAGCAGGTGTTGAGGGCATATGCGCTAAAGAAATGCTACTTACCCGTGTGAATTTTTAAATGTCGCTCCATGTCCTTCATGCCATAAGCAGTCTTGAATTGGCAACCTAAAAAAAAAAGGAAAGATTAATTACAAAGGAAAACTTAGTAACTTTTAGCGTGGAGAAAACTGGCAGAAACATCCTTAACCAAGTGACAAGAGTTAACACCACGGTAATGGGAAAAAGAGATCTCATGTACCTTCATATGTGATGACCGGTAAAAACACACCGTCATTTTGTGGTTTCTGCCAAAACTGCGTAACCTGAATCTGATCATAAGGAAACATCAAATAAACCCAAACTGAGGCCCTTTTGACAAAAATCACTGGCCTATACTTTTCAAAAATGTCAAGCTTATGAAAGATAAATGCTTAACTGTTCTTGATTAGAGGAAATGAAAGACATAAAATCTAAATGCAATTAGTGATCACTGGTTGGAGCCTGGATCAGAGGGGAAAAATGTTCTTCTTTTGATATTGGTAGAAAGGACATCGGTGGGACACTTGATGACGAAATCTGACTAAGGTCAGTAGGTTAGATAATAGTTCCTATAAATGCTAATTTTCTGATCTTGATTGTCATGTGGTTATTTAAAAGAATAGTCTGGTTTTTAGGAAATACACACTGAAGTATTTAGGAATAAAGGGGCATCACATTGTCAGCAACTTTCAAATGGTTTGGGGAAAACTATACTTGTATATATATTTGTATATATACAAAGAATGACAAAGCAAATATAATAAAATGGTAACATTTGGGGAATCTAGATGAAGGGCATACAGGGATTTTTTTGGTACAATTTTTGCAACTTTTCTGTACGTCTGAAACTATTTCCGAATAAATTAAAACCAAAGTAAGGAAAGAAAATTCTTACTGGATATCTTCCTAAGCTATAGCATAGGAAAAAAATTTATAGCAACCTGAAATTTTCACGAGTTCCACTTCAAAGGCCTATGGCTAGAAAAGTCTTAGAACCCAGAGGCAGAATGACCACAGACAGTGGGAGATAGGTTGTATGTGCTGATGTAAATGCCAGGGGGCTCTGATTTTTATGCCAGGTAGTTTGGAGCACATCCATGAGCAGTTGTCAGGAACTCATGAGGAGGAGCCCTGGAGCCTGGTTAAATATCACACCCTCTACACAAGTAGGACATAATGCTGCCTTTACCTGGATAGCAACAGTTAAGCCTTTTCTGAGCAGGTGGTGTCGTGGGCTTTTTGGTGCGTGACTTGGCAGGGAGAGAGATGACAGTGGCTGTCTGGTTTTCATTACTTTCCGTGGGCAGGTAAGTTTGATAGCCATGTTCAAAAACAAATTCTGGAGCTGAAACTAAAAGATATGGTGATTATTAATTTTCTTAATATAAATGTCCTCTAGCTATGGTGTCTGCCTACTTTCCTTTGTAGAGAGAATTCATGTACTAGTTTTCTTTCCCAGCCTCCCTTGTGGCTTCAGAGTGATCATGTGACCCAGTTCTAGCTAATGAGACACTAGAGAGCATCCGCTGGGAGACTTCTGCAAAAGACTTTCTTCCCTCATTTAAAATAGCATGGGCGGGGGGGCAGGGTGGGCAGGGCAGATGGTAAAAGAAGCAGTTGAGAAAAGCTCATCTTGCTGCTCTGGCTGCCCTACTTCGTCTTTGTACATGCTGGAGTGATGATATGATGCCTGGATCTGTGGCAGCCATTCTGTAACCATAAGGGTAAACATGAAAATCAGATGCTGAGTCAGAGCTCTGAAGCCACCCAAATCTATACTTTTTTCTTTTCTTTTTTTTTCTGAGATAGGGTTTCATTTTGTCACCCAGGCTGGAGTGCAGTGGCACGATCACAGCTCACTGCAGCCTTGACCTTCCAGGCTGGAGCAATCCTCCCACCTTAGCCTCACAAGCAGCTGGGACTATAGGCATGCACCACCATGCCTGGCTAATTTTTGTATTTTTTGTAAAGACTGGGGTCTCGCCATGCTGCGCGGGCTGGTCTCAAACTCCTGAGCTCAAGTGATCTACCTGTCTCTGCCTCCCACATTGTTAACTACCATGCCTGCCCTAGACTTCTTAAATAAACAAGAAATGTCCCTATAATTTATGTCCCTATAATTTATGCCAGGTAAGATTTCTGTTAACTGCAGCCAAATGCATTAGGTGCTTTCATAAGCTATATGACAAAATCCTAATAAAACACCAAAAAGGAACAATAGAAGGGATTTGGGGCAAAACTAGTCTAATTAACATTCTTCTCAGCATAAGTATTTCCCCCCTCAAAAAATTCCTTGTACTCTTACTGAGGTTCTGAAGCAAAAAGAAAAAAAATAGCAAAACACAGACTAAATATAAAATATAATTGTAGGCTGGGCACTGTGGCTCACAGCTGTAATCCTAGCAGTTTGGGAGGCTGAGGCAGGTGGATCACCTGAGGTCAGGAGTTCGAGACTAGCCTGGCCAACATGGTGAAACCCCATCTCTACTAAAAGTACAAAAATTAGCTGGGCATGGTGGCAGGCACCTGAAATCTCAGCTACTCTGGAGGCTGAGGCAAGAGAATTGCTTGAACCTGGGAGGCGGGGGTTGCAGTGAGCCGAGATCGTGCTGTTACACTCCAGCCTGGGCGACAAGAGCAAAACTCTGTCTCAAAAAAAATAAAAAATAAATAAAAATAAGTAAATAATAAATAAAATTGTAAAAGATAAGATAGGCAGTCTCAAATTTTTTTGTTGTAAAAAATTAAGTGACTACTTTGTTAACTACATTTATAAGCTGGGACTTAGGCATGTTTCCTCCCTCCCTTCCTCCCTCCCTTCCTTCCTTCCTCCCTTCTTCTCTCCCTCCCTCCCTCTTCCCTTCCCCTCCCTCCTTCTCCTCTTCCCCTTCCCTCCCTCCCTTCTTTCCTTCCTCTCCTCCTCTTTCTTTTTCTGGTTCTTTCTTAGAATGTAATTTGTCATAAGAAGTAAATATGACCAATGGAGGCTTGTTCATTGGATGAACCTGTCAGGCTAAGAGGCCCTAATGATGATTTTGAGAGCCGCCGTAATATTCTATTTCCCAAACTTCAGTCACTCAGACACCACCTTTGACATTTTTGACATTTTATTTACAGATTATTTAAGTCAACACAGGCCTAACATCACTGTTTATTTTAGCTTTGTCCAAAGCACTAATATCCATGCCACAGGCTCCAGGTGCTAGTTTGTTTTCTCTTAAACACTGTATTTCTTTGAATCTAAGATGTTTTAGATTGTAAAATGTGTCATAATTTCATATATGATTAAAATGCTGCCAATTAAACACATTATGACAACTCTTTCTTTTTTTAGGTATTTTATTTTATATTTATCGAATGGGCTTTTCCTGACTTCTCTGGACATTTGGCAGGAAACCCAAGTTCCTGATCTCCATCTCTTTGGCACCTTCAGTAGTGATCATATCACTCTGATACACGTCAAATGATACCTTGGTGCTGTCAGCATTTGGTATTTGAGTAAAGCCACAGTTTCCATTTTTCTCAATGGAAATATGTGTAGGGAAGTCAAGGGCTTTGGTTTAGAGTCAGCTGAAAGATTCAGACAAACTGATGTTTCCTGTTATCATGCCAAGTATCTCTGATGCATGAATCAGCTGCACCTGTCTCTTGTTGAAATGTTTTCATTTGCTCTGTGGGATCTGGCTATTTCTCCTGGTTTCTCTCACTCTGCTTGGTTCTCAAAGCATGGTCCCCAGACAGCAGCATTGGAGCTGCCTGGGAACTTGTTACCAAAGCAAATTTGTTGGGCCCCATCTCAGACCTACTGAATCAGACGCTCTGGGGGTGCACCCAACAATCTGTGCTCTAACAAGGCCTCCAGGTGATCCTGATACATGCTCAAGTTTAAGAACCACTAGCAGAGACCATCCTTTTCCATCTATCTTGGCAGTAGAACTTAACCCAGCTCTGTCTACACGAGGAATTCCACCTCTCTTGGTTGTTGCTTTGCAAGAACGTGCAACTGCAGTCACTCCTCCAACACTGAAGATTTGCTTCATTCATATCAAGTTTACCCCTGTTACAGTTTTCAGGCATTTCTGGGTAAGCAATTACTTTTCGTCTTCAACTTGCTTCATGCAATATCTTGGAAGACATTTTAAACAGCAATTAAACTCAATACATATAGTTCCAAAATTGCACACAATGCAGCTGAGGTAAGAAAAATGTGACCCACTGAAATCAAGTTTGTTCACATGCACACCAAGGTAATGTATTTGGACTGCCTGCTGGTTGACAGAAATCTCACTGATTCTAAAATGCATCGTTGTTTCAGATATGTTAAAATGTGTCTTCAGACTGATATAAGTTCAGGTTTGATCATTCACTATGGATGTGACCTCAGGCCAGTTATGTAACTTCATTGAACTTGTTTTCTCACTATAAATGGGGACAATCACCATGCCCACTTCATAAGGGTGTTGCAAAGTTTAACAAGAGAATTCAGTAGCACAGGATGTGGCCATGGCTGAATCTCAATAAATGTCAACGGGGATATATTACAGTTCAATAGAACCAGACTCTGGCACTTGTGCATCAAACTCTCAACTGAAATGCTCATGAGCTAGGATGATCAACCATCCCTGTTTGCCTTGTAGTGGAGTTTCTCAAGAACTTTTGGTGCTAAAACCAGGGTGCTGGGTCATGGTCATACTCCACGGCCTCCCAACCTTCTGCTCTACAACTTCCTGCACAAGTGACCCCCTGTGCTGGAAGGTGTTCACAGTGGGGTGAGTATGGGTGGCCAGGCCCTCCCTACAAGTCAGCTCGCGGGCTCCTCAGCACTCTCTTGAAAGGTAGGTGGTAGGCGCTTCACCCTCCTGCCACTTTCTGCTCTCTCCAGAGATTGGCTGGGCTCCATCTCTTAACTGTCCTCTACCACAAGCCTGGGCAAGTCACAGCAGAGGGAAACACAGGAGTATTTTGGATATCAACCCCTTCTCAGATGTATAATTTGCAAATATTTTCTCATTCCATAGGCTGTATTTTCATTTCTGCTGTTTCCTTTGATGCACACAAGTTTTAAAATTTAATGTAGTCCCAGCTGGGTGCAGTGGCTCACACCTGTAACACCAGCACTTTGGGAGCCCGAGGCAGGCGGATCACCCGAGGTCGGGAGTTCGAGACCAGCCTGACTAACATGAAGAAACCCCATATCGACTAAAAATACAAAATTAGCTGGGCATGGTGGCACATGCCTGTAATCCCAGCTACTTGGGAGGCTGAGGCAGGAGAATCGCTTGAACCTGGGAGGCAGAGGTTACGGTGAGCTCAGATCATGCCATTGCACTCCAGCCTGGGCAACAAGAGCAAAATTCCGTCTCAAAAAAAAATTAATATAGTCCCATTTGTCTGTTTTCACTTTTGTTGCCTGTGCTTTGGTGTCTTGGAGAGGCACCAGGAAGCATCATGAGTGGGCAGGTTAAACACAGCAAAGGGCCAGGCGTGGTGGCTCATGCCTGTAATCCCAGCACTTTGGGAGCCTGAGGCGGGCGGATCATTTGAGGTCAGGAGTTTGAGACCAGCCTGGCCAACATGGTGAGACCCCGTCTCTACTAAAAACACAAAAATTAGCCAGGCATGGTGGTGCGCACCTGTAGTCCCAGCTACTCAGGAGGCTGAGGCAGGAGAATCACTTGGATCCAGGAGACAGAGTTTGCAGTGAGCTGAGATCATGCCACTACACTCCAGTCTGGGTGACAGAGGGAGACTCCATCTCAAGGAAAAAAAAAAAAACAAAAAAAAACCAACAGCAAAGGGATTCAGGCACCCAGGTGCAGGGATCATTTTGGGGCAGGGCTAATCCCGTGTAACCTGTGAGTCATCCCAAAGTAGATGGCTATAGACCAGAAAGGGTTTGCTCCAGAGCTGAGGCTGTGTCTTACCTCCTTGGTCCTCAGTTTCTTTACCTGGAGAATGGGGACAATTTCCATTCCTATCTCCTAGGGCTGCTGTGAGGATCAGAAACCAGGCATGTAAAGCTGCTGTTGCTGTTGACTTTATTCACTAATTTATTTAGCAAATATTTATTAGGTACTGTACTGACTGTGTGCCAGGAACTGTTCTAAGCACTAGAAACAGAGCCGTGACTCAAAGACAAAAATCCCTGCCCTCATGGAGCTGACATTCTAGTTAGGAGTGGTGCATGCAATAAGTATTTAAATATATAGTGTGCAAATCAAGTGGTGTAAATATTACAGAGAAAAATAAAGCAGGGAAGGGAACCAGGAAATGCTGGTGGGCATGCAATTTTAAGTAGGTCCAGGAAGGCCTCAGTGAGAAGGTAACATTTGAATATAAAACATGGAAGCATGTAATTATTATATTAATAGTATTCTGTTGCAGGTGTCCAGAATTCAATAGCAACAAAGGGGCACTGGGTGCTGAAGACTCATCCAGATGGTCGGCTTGCTAGTGCCTCCTAGCTGGATTTATCAAGGGTATCCTTTCCCACACACGTGGCCTTTCTAGAATCTGCTGTGAACAGCAGGACCTGCAGAGACACCCCAGGGAAAGGCTTATGGTAATCACTGAGGGACTGCTGGCAACCAGAGGCCTCCCTCATTCCCTTTGGTTGTTTGCATGTGATTTGATGCCAGAGTAGCCACTCATCCCCAGGGGGTGTGTGTGCGTATGTGTATGTGTATGTGTCTCTGTATGTGTATGTGTCTGTGTCTGTGTATGCGTATGCGTATGTATATGTGTATGCGTATGTGTATGTGTATGTGTATGTGTCTGTGTATGCGTATGTGTGAGCATGCATGATCAGACTGACCTTGGACCAATTTGGGTGTTTTATTTCCTTTTTTTTTGAGATGGAGTCTCGCTCTGTTGCCCAGGCTGGAGTGCAATGGCACCATCTTGGCTCACTGCAACCTCTGTCTCCCCGGTTTAAGTGATTCTCCTGCTTCAGCCTCCCTAGTGGCTGGGATTACAGGCGCACACCACCACACCTGGCTAATTTTTGTATTTTTAGTAGAGACAGAGTTTCACCATGTTGGCCAGGCTGGTCTCAAACTTCTGACCTAAGGTGATCTGCCCCCCTCGGCCTCCCCAATTTCTTTTTTTTTTTTTGAGATGGAGTCTCGCTCTGTCACCCAGGCTGGAGTGCAATGGCGTGATCTCGGCTCATTGCAATCTCTGCCTCCTGGGTTCAAGAGATTCTCCCGCCTCAACCTCCTGAGTAGCTGGGACTACAGGTGCCTGCCACAGTGCCCAGCTAGTTTTTGTATTTTTAGTAGAGATGGAATTTCACCATGTTGGCCAGGCTGGTCTCACATTCCTGACCTCAGGTGATCTGCCCGCCTCGGCCTCCCAAAGTGTTGGGATTACAGGCGTGAGCCACTGCGCCCGACCAACTGGGTGTTTGTATGCAATTTGATGTCAGAGTAGCCACTCATCCCCAGGTGAGTGTATGTGTGTGTGGGTAGTGGACCTTGGACCAACTTGGGTGTGTGCATGTGATTTGATGCTGCAGTCACCACTCATTGCCAGGGGTGTGTGTGTGTGTGTGTGTGTGTGTGTGTACAGTCAGATTGACCCTGGACCAACCTCTGTCTCCTCTCACTAGCTATAGGGCCTTGACCAAGTCACTTGTCTGCTCTTCAGTTCTTTTGTCGATAAAATGGGGATATTGCAGTGATCTCAGAGCTTAGATCTTGTTCTAGTAAAGATTCAAGGGAAGGATAAGGCATACTGCAAGTCGGGCACACTGCAAGTTCTTGAGAGTTCTCAGTGGACATTATGGTAAGTATGCATAATAGGTTATTATTTATCTGTATTCAGGTTTGGCATAATGAGTGGCATGGGCCTTGGGGAATCTCAGAGCACCCTAGAAGAAGGTGAAACGCCCCACATCTGCTGAGGCGGGATGACTCATAACCTTGGGGGGAAGTGCTTCCAGTAGAGGCGTGACTTGCCCACGCCCCAAGAATATTCTCTAGTCCCTCTTTTCACCAAGAATGCAGCACGGGCCACCTCTTTATGTGGGGGTCTTATGTCTAACTTTTTGCAAGAGCTCAGGGCTTCAGCCCCTACCCTGGTGTGGCCATTAAAATCAAGCCTCCTGTTTAGTGAGATCAGACCCTGTCCCCGATACCCCAAGAAGCTCACAGCCTCACACACCTGCTGCGGCTTTCAGGTTTGTTTTCTGGCTCCAGGGGATTTCCCTTCTTTCCTGCGTGTTCAGGTGGGCATCTGAGAATTGCTTATTGTATTTAGTTCTGGTTTGTAGCAGGGGCATATTCAGTTATTTGATCATGATGTTGTTTAAAATGTATGACTGTTATATGAATTTCATGAAATAGATAATCCAAATCTATTTCTCTGAAGTTTGTCTCTGTGGAGTCTTAGGGCTCACATGAACCAACCATAGCTCCTTTTCTACCAAATTGCCTTTCAGACATCTCAAGACAGCTTTGATATCTGCCTATCTAATTTGCTTCCCCCTTCCCTTCTTCAACTTAAAAATTCCATTTAACAAATCCTTTTCTCTTTTTAAATGACAATGTTTATTTTTGCAAAATAAAAGTTAACATGAATTTTAGGATTTTCTTCTCTACACAGAAAAGTTGAGAGAAGAAAAAACTAGGCTAAGTGTAGTGGCTCATGCCTGTAATCCCAGCAATTTGGGAGGCTGAGGCAGGATGATCACTCGAGACCAGGAGTTTGAGACCAGCCTGAGCAACACAGGGAGACGCCATCTCCAAAAAAACATACAAAAAATAGCTGGGTGTGATGCTGTGTGCCTGTAGTCCCAGCTAATTGTGGGGCTGAGGTGGAAAGATGGCTTAAGCTCAGGAGTTCCAGGCTGCAGTGAGCTATGATTGCACCACTGCACTTCAGCCTGGGTGACAGAGCAAGACTGTCTCTAGAAAAACAAAACAAAAAACTTCCCAATGCTGTCAAAACATGGCAATATACATCCTTGCCTTTTTTTTTTTCTTTTTTTTTGAGACGGAGTCTGGCTCTGTTGCCAGGCTGAAGTGCAGTGGTGCAGTCTTGGCTCACAGCAACCTCCGCTACCCAGGTTCAAGTGATTCTCCTGCCTCAGCCTCCTGAGTGGCTGGGACTAAAGGTGTGCGCCACCATGCCTGGCTAATTTTTGTATTTTTAGCAGAGATGGGGGTTTCACCATGTTGGTCAGGCTCATCTTGAACTCCTGACCTCAAGCAATCTGCCTGCCTTGATCTCCCAAAGTGCTGGGATTACAGATGTGAGCCACCGGTGCCCAGCCTACATCCTTACTTTTTATACAAAGCTCCTATCGCTACTGTGATTAAATACTTATTTGAGAAATTATTAAATGACTATTCTCTCTTCTATTTAGTTGGAGGAGTTAAGTGAGGACAGACCCTTGTTTCTTTCCATTACTGTTCCCCCTGCACCCACCACAGAACCAGGTGAAGGGGAGGAGCTCAAAGAACATTTGTTTAATTAATGATCAGCTAAAGGGCTAACCTCTTTTATATATAGAAAATATATTTTAGGGCTGGGTGCGGTGGCTCACGCCTGTAATCCCAACACTTTTGGTGGCCGAGGCAGGTGGATCACCTGAGGTCGGGAGTTCGAGACCAGCCTGGCCAACATGGCAAAACTTTGTCTCTACTAAAAATACAAAAATTATCTGGGTGTGGTGGTGGGTACCTGTAATCCCAGCTACTCGGGAGGCTGAGGCAGAATTGCTTGAACCCGGGAGGTGGAGATTGCAGTGGGCCAAGATCGCGTCATTGCGCTCCAGCCTGGGCAACAGAGTGAGGCTCCATCTCAAAAAAAAAAAAAAAAAAAAAAGTATATTTTAAAAGTATGAAACTAGGATCATGGCTTAAATCATTTAATATATATTTTTAATGAAACACTTTTGCCATGTTAAAACATCTTATCATGTTGTCATTCATCAAAAACACAACCTCTAATGGCCACATAATATTTCATCATTTTGGTTGCTGAATAGTTTAACCATTTCCCTTTCTTGGACATGGAGGAGATATCTAGGAATTGACTTTTATGAATAAAACCTGTCCAGAAGTTTACATTTATCCCTCATTTCTTTGGGTACATTCCTTGAAGAGTTGGGTTAAAATGGTACGGATGTTTTATTACTTGGTGATCATATAATTATAACATCCTTTCAGAAAACTGAAATCATTTGCATTTTCCCCTTAACCTTGGCTGTCACAGAGACGACTTGAGAGGACAAAATGAGATCGCTTGAGTTTAATTTGCATTTCCTTTACATGTAATTAGTGAGATTAAACTCCCTTTCAACATTTATTTTTCCAGTGACATGCCTTATTTGGTGAACTTCCTGTTTATTCTATTAGCTCATTTTTTTCTATTGGAATTTTAATTTTTTTCTTGATTTGTAAATGCTTTTTGCAGATTAAGGATACTGTCTTTTGTTTTGTTTTGTTTTGTTTTGTTTTCGAGACAGGGTCTGGCTCTATCTCCCAAGCTCGAGGGCAGTGGCACCATCTCGGGTCACTGCAATATCTGCCTCCCGGGTTCAAGTGATTCTCCTGCCTCAGCTTCCTGAGTAGCTGGGATAACAGGTATGCGCCACCACGCCCAGCTAATTTTTGTATTTTTTGTAGAGACGGGGTTTCGCCATGTTGGCCAGCCTGGTCTTGAACTCCCAGACTCAAGCGATCCTCCCTCCTCGGCCTCCCAAAGTGCTGGGAGTCCAGGCAAGCGCCACCGTGCCCAGCAGGATATTATCATATATTCAGGTCTCTTGATTTTTTTGTGTATGTTGTTTTTTGCAGTGTCGTTCATGCTTAGGATTCTCATTTAGGGTTCTTGATCTCCAGGCAAGTATCCCAACTGTAAACTCAGAATTCAGTGTCTGAGGCCGGGCATGGCGGCTCACGCCGGTAATCCCAGCACTTTGGGAGCCCGAGGCGGTCGGATCCCTTGAGGCCAGGAGTTTGAGACCAGCCTGGCCAACATGGTGAAACCCTGTCTCTGCTACAATACAAAAATTAGCCGGACGTGGTGGTGGGCGCCTGGAATCCCAGGCACGTGGGAGGCTGAGGCAGGAGAATCGCTTGAACCCAGGAGGCAGAGGCTGCAGTGAGCCGAGATCGCACTACACTCCAGCCTGGGTGACAGAGTGAGACTCCGTCCCCTTCCCCCCAACCCCCGCTGCCGCCCCCGCCCCCAAAATAATTCATTTTCTGAGAGAAAAGAGAAAATCCACCCCTTTCACTTACGCTGTTCCCAAACGGCCTTTACCGTCCACAGTGGGCGTTAGACCGGCCCAAATGTCCCTCCCCAGGGGTGAGTGGCGCTGCCCTGTCGGAAGCCCTGACCACGCCCCAGCTCTGCCTTCGCTGATTGGTGCAGTGGAAGACACCTGACAGCAACTGGGCCAATCGACTCTCTTGCTCTGAAATTGAATCCTGCAGCCAGGCGTATTGGCGGCTGCCGTTAAAGTCCCAACTATGACCCAGACTGAGGTGGGAGCATCTCTGGAGCCCAAGAGTCCGAGTCCAACCTGGGCGACGTAGTGAGACCTTCCCCCCACCCGCCCAATCTCTTAAAAAAACCCAAACTGAGACTAAGACGCTCAGGTTTGGTGTGGACTTTCCTTCTGAACAAAGAAGACATAAACTTTGGGAATGGTCACGGGGCAGCAGTGCTTATCCAACCACAATCTCTCTAAAATGTGGATTCTGATCAGCAGTTCTGGGTGGGGCCGAGACTCTGCCTTCCCAGCATTTCCAACAAGCCCTTTGACCTGTAGTCTGGAAAACCCTAAAATATTGCTAGCTTCTGGTTCAATCTCTTTTTGAGATCCAGCTGCGTGCCTGCCTGTAATTCTCCCTTATGCCTATATCCTTCTAAACAAAGTCTCCCCTCTGGCTTGAATTATAGCCAAAGTAGGGGGTCTGTTCTAAGCAAAAGAACAGTCCTATATAACAGAAAATTAACTTGCCCTATACTGGGACTTCACCAAACAGGAAAAATAAACCATGAATGGAACAGAGCTTCCTCCCACATCCCACCCTACCCTCCCTCCCACAGTGGGCCGTTCATTCATTCCTCAGATCTGTTGAGCACCTATTGTGAACTAGACTCTAGTGCCAGTGGGTTTCCATCCCTTCAACCCCTTCTGGTTGAATGGTTCTCAAACTTGATCATGCATCACAGATTCTGATGCAGAGATTTGGGGTAAAGTTTAGATAACTTTATAGCTGTATTTTAAACACATTTTCCAGGTAATTTTTTGCACAGCAGCATTTGAGAACTGCCACTCTAGTCCCTTGGGGTAGGAACGTGGCCCTGCGGAGGGGACTTGGGATTGGGTTCCACTGGTAGGCCCCTTCTCCTTGTCCCTTGGCAGCCTAGCTGCCTCCACTACAGTGCAACTGGGCAAAGCCATGTGTCCCAGTTTTGGCCAGCAGGATCTGGAGTTTTGGGAGTTCATCAGGGAGCATTTCCTCGCTGATACATTTAATTTGCTCCTTTCCCTGCTTGTGGGTGTGCCTCAGAGATTTGATGCCCAAGGCATTAGCCGCCACCATGCGGCCATGTGGAGGACGGGAGGGCAAAGGATAAAAGCCCACCGCCGAGAACAGGAGGAAGACACAAAGAACTCCGCACCTTTGAGCTGCCGAACTGACCTTGCCTGTTCTGGCTATGAGAGATAATACGTGTCTTAACTGTTGTGCACACTTTTAGTTTGCTGTTGTTAAGAGCAACAGAGGCCGGGCATGGTTGCTCACGCCTGTTATCCCAACACTTTGGGAGGCTGAGGCGGGCAGATCACGAGGTCAGGAGTTGGAGACCAGCCTGACCAACATGGTGAAACCCCGTCACTACTAAAACATACAAAAATTAGCTGGGTGTGGCAGTGGGTGCCTATAATCCCAGCTACTGAGGAGGCTGAGGCAGGAGAATCACTTGAACCTAGGAGGCAGAGGTTGCAGTGAGCCGAGATTGCACCACTGCACTCCAGCCTGGGTGCCAGAGCAAGCCTCTGTCTCAAAAAAAATAAAATAAAAAAAGAAAAAAGAAAAAAAAGAGCAACGAAAGCATCTGACCTGACCCAACCACTCCCTGGCTGGTTCAGATTCCCTGGACCTTGCTCAGACCCCCTAATATATTATCCCCAGGAAGGGTCTGGATATCCGCATTTTTCACGGAAGCTTCAGATGGTTCTTATGCACAAGCAAGTTTGAGAAACATTGCAATGAGGAATTTACTAAGTGGCAGTACTGATTAAGAGCACAGGTTTTGCAACCAGACAGCCTGGGTTTGAGACCCAGTTCTGCCACTTTCTGTCATCTGGACAAGTTATTTAACCCCTCTGTGCCTCAGTTTCATTATTGGTCAAATGGGGATAATAATTATTATTACCTAACTTTTGGTTACAAAAAACTACTTTATATAGAGTACTTAGAAAACTGCATGGCAGAATAAGCACTGTATAAGAATTTGCTATTATTGTTTCCAGATCCTTCTGGCAATCACCACATAGTTTGTCTTACTAAATCACTCATGTGTTCAAGAACTTTCAGTGGATCCCCAGCTCCTTCAGAATAAAGGACAGAGCTGAAGCATGACTCCCACCACCTTCCCCTGTGCCATCTCTAGCCACTGTTTTCAAATCTTGCCCTGAGCTTCCCCCACCCCCTCCAAACCACCATTAGGAAATGCCCCCTTTCCCGCCGTCTTTCTCCCAAAAGCCAATGGGTCTTTCAAAGCCGGTTATACATTTGCTTTCATTCACAGTTCTCCCCCCTGACTTTCCCAGTTGGAACCAACAGACTCTGTGAATTCTTCACACCTTTAAGACTACACTTGTCACAAACAGCTGGGCTTGAATGTCTTACAACTAAATCCTCCTCCCCTCCCGGAGGGGCTTGGAATTCTCCAAGGGCAACCATCTCCATTATCTGAGTTCCATCATTTGCCACACAACAGCCCTAAAGCGACTGATATGGTTTGGCTGTGTCCCCACCCAAATCTTATCTTGAATTGTAACTCCCACAATTCCCATGTATCATGGGAGGAACCCGGTGGGAGGTGACTGAATTATGGGGGCGGGTCTTTCCTGCAGTGTTCCTTGTGATAGAGAATGAGTCTTATGAGAGCTGATGGTTTTAAAAAGGGGGGTGTCCCTGCACAAGCTCTTATCTCTTGTCTGCTGCTATTCAAGATGTGCCTTTCACCTTCTGCCATGACTGTGAGACCTCCCCAGCCATGTGGAACTGTGAGTCCAATAAACCTCTTTCTTTTGTAAACTGTTCAGTCTCTGGTATGTCTTCATCAGGAGCATGAAGACGGACTAACACAGCCACCGTCACTAAGCCCTCATGATGGGGCACATGCCATACACACCATGTGCTTCAGGCACATAAACACATTTAATCCTCACAGCCACCCTTTCCTGCCCTCGTTCAATAGCTGTTTTATTGAGTGCCTATGATGTGCCAGACCTGGTGTGTTGGGTGGTGGGAAAATAAGACTGATTAGGTCTCTGCATGTAGGGAGATTTACAGTCTAGTAAACTAGAAATTGAGCCACTCATTTGGGGCTCACAGGCCAAACTGAAACTTCAGATTCTTTTTTAAGGCTTTCAAAATCAATCAGGCGGGCAGGGCCTTCCCCATGTCATTGTCCTCTGGCCAAAGACCAATAGGGACACCCCTGTCACTGAATAAGTTTATTACTCATTGCAATAAGGAAAACCTCAGAGGGTGCTAGAAATAACTTATTTTATTCTAGGTTTGGGCTCGTGTTAGATGCTTTTGGAGGAGGTTCAAGAAAACCTGCATCAGAGGCACCAGCAAGTGGGGCTAATTCCATGATTTGTTATTTTAAAAAATATTATCAAGAGGGAAAGAAGGCTAGACAGAGCAAGACGCAAACTTTACTAGGCAAAGAAGTAACTGTCACTCAGATTAACAGACGGGAGGAGGATGTTTGGTATTTTGTGGCTTGGACAGTGTTCCCATTTTGTCTGGGCTCACACATGATGACAGATGTGGTATTGTTTTTGTCTTGCCCACCATGGTCAGAGTGGCCTTGTCTGATGTTGGTGTTTTATGAAACTGTGAACAACTGTGTATGTTCAACAGTAGAACAGCATGGCCTACCTGTGGGCCAGCCCAGTTCCTGGCAATACCAAGACCCAGCTAATCATGGCTGCTGGCTGTCAGGGGCTGCTTTCCTCTTTCTCTGCTAGTTGGCCACCGGCCCTCTCCCTCTCTATCGTAATATGTGCTGCTGCAAACGCCACCCTTGGAATCGCATTGGAATTCACTTCTCTAATTGACTTCTTAATTTAATTCACTTCTCTAGTTCACTGCCCTTGGAATTGCATTGGAATTCACTTCTCTAATTAAAGACTAATTAGTTACAATTGTGATACATGCTAGCTGAGAAAACAGAAACCTAATTGCGGGAGTAGGGAGAAGGGGAAATCAGAGCTGGCTTCTAGGTGGAGGTGACTTTTAACCTGCAACTTAAAGAGTAGGAATTAACCAGAAATGGCAAAAAAAAAAAAAAAAAAAAAAAAATCAATCTTGCTCAAGTGATCAATTCAATGAATATTGACTGACGGCTTGCCATGAGCTCTGTGCTAACAATCCATGGGCTGTTTGTTTACTTTCACAGCCCCCTGATTATGTAATGAGAGCTAACAGTGACAGCTCGAAATGGCTTCCATGTAGGAGCCCACTGAAGCCCACTGAAGCCCACTGAAGCCTGGCTGGAACCATCAGAGATGAGTTCTATCATCACTTTCATTTTACTATTGTGGAAATGGAAACACAGTGTAAGTAACCTGCCCAAGGTCACATGGTCAGCAAGTGGTACAGCCAGGATATGAACCCAAGCAGTCTGTCTCAGGACCCCAGACTCTTCATTACCAAACCCTGTCCCCTGTTTATTTTTTTATTTTTATTTATTTTTGAGATGGACTCTCGCTCTGTCGCCCAGGCTGGAATGCAATGGCACGATCTCCACTCACTGCAATCTCTGCTCACTGCAACCTCCACCTCCTAGGTTCAAGCGATTCTCCTGCCTCAGCCTCCCGAGTACCTGGGATTACAGGCACCTGCCACCATGCCCGGCGAATTTTTGTATTTTTAGTAGAGATGGGGGTTTCACCACATTGGCCAGGCTGGTCTCGAACTCCTGACCTTGTGATCTGCCCACTTCAGCCTCCCAAAGTGTTGGGATTACAGGCACGAGCCACCACACCCAGCCCCCTCTCTGTTTATTTTTATCCTCACTTTGAAATGAATGTAATGTAATTTGCCATGGTGATGGGGTTCCTAAGGCCTTATGCAGCCAAGATTCAAACTCAGGGACCTGACTCCAAAGCCCGGTGATTTGAAGCCATGAACTTAGAAAATGCACGTGGGATATATTTCCACGAGCATCCACATCTAATTTTACAGCTCCCATATGAAAGTCCTTAAGTCATATGCCAGACAACGGGCAGCTTTCAAAGCTAGCAGGCAGATAATAAATTTTACTTTAAACCCAAGTATTATCAGGCAGAGGAGACATAGGAGAAGAGCGAGAAACGGTTTGGCTTAATCAAGGACAAACAAGTCTGGAAAATGTCCAGATGAGGATATCTGCAGAAATCCACCATTTGGGGGGTTGGACTGTGGTCTTGAGCAGTGAATAATTCTCCAACCTGGCTGAGATCCGGAATCCCCCAGGAGCTTGTTAAAAATACAGATACCTGAGCCTCGGCTCCAGACATTCAGATTCAGGAGGTGGAGCCCGGGCACCGGTATCCTTAACAAGCTCCCAGGGGATCTTGGTCCACAGGCAGGTCTGGGAACTGCCAGTCAATGGAAACTTGAAGCACAATAGGAGGAACTGCACCCAGAAAACCAATCTAATAAGTGTAAAAAAGAAAAGAAAGCAGAATTCTGCTTGTTTAGTTGGCACAGAGGCAGGAACCATCAGGAGGAGCAGCTGAGTCAGATGGAGAAAACACAAGCTGCAGATCTCACCATCCTTTTGCCACCTGTTTATTAGACTCTACATTAATAAAAGCGATCGCTCATTGAACCCAATTTCTCCATCTCAGGCCCTTTATGTGGATTATCGCAGAAGTCTCACAATAACGCAATGATGATTAGGTATTATAACCTCTTTTTACAGAAACCCAATGATGATTAGGTATTATAACCTCTTTTTACAGATGGGGACTGTTAAGCGAGAGGGAGAGTAAATGATTCGCTCACAGCCTAGGGCTGTTAGGTGGTGGATTGGGATGCGAGTCCAACAGTCTATCTCCGAGATTGTGGCTCCCTTCAGCACTGTGCAGGGGAGGGCTCTGTGTGCCAGGCACAAACAGGACTCCAGGACTGGCCTGAGCATTCAGGACAGTCAACAAAACTCCGGCATGGCAAGATCCAATGGTCGCAGGGCCATGTAAATGCTAAGAGGAGGGCGAACTTCTTTGAACAAAGAAATCGAAGTGCTGGGTTCAGTGGCTCATGCCTGTAATCCCAGCACTTTGGGAGCCCAAGATGGGAGGATCATTTCAGCCCAGGAGTTCAAGACCAGCCTGTGCAACATAGCAAAACCCTATCTCTATAAATAATTTAAAAATTGTCTGGATGTGGTGGCGTAGGCCTGTAGTCCCAGCTACTTGGGAGGCTGAGGTGGGAGGATTGCTTGAGCACAGAAGATCAAGGCTGCAGTGAGCCATGACTGCACTACTGAACTCCAGCCTGAGCAACAGAACAAGACTCTGTCTCAAAAAACAAAACAAAGAAACAAACAAAAAAACTAGGAGGACAAAAAAGGGAGCCGCTATTTGGTTGTGAGGTCAGCTTTACTGATGTATATGAGATTTGAGCAGTTGTTCACACCCAAGAAATAATAAGTGCCTCGGTGCTGGGATCCAGTGGTGAAGAGGAGAGGGGCTTACAGGTCAGTGATGGAGATACACCTTAAAGTCATTCTTCTATTAATCATTTAAATATGGGACATGACCTGATCTGGGAAAAGAGTGAGAGGTGCAGGGAAGGGGTCTTTGAGAAAATGCCCTTAAGCCCAGCTCTGAGGTAAGAATTAAGGCAGTTCCAGGCAGAAGGAACAATGCAGGCAAGGTCTGAGCCTGGAGGAAATGTGGCTCATTCCAGAAACAGAAAGGAGTTCATCATGGCTGCTGCAATATAGAGGGGAGAGAAGGGGAGTGTCCCCAGGAAGAATGCAGACCCTTTTTTGTGAAGATTGTCATGAAACTTAAGGCCTTGAGGTTGAGTTGGCATCAGCCAGGCCAAGGTGGGAAAGGTATTTCAGGTAAAGGAAAAAGTATCCGCGAAGGCTCAGAGCCCAGAAAGAAGCAATGGCCCCAAGTAAAAAGTGTGGGCCTGGAAGCCTCCCACACGCAGGGCATCCATTTTTATATGGCTCCCATCCACTGTGAGAGGTACTGGGATTTTGGTTTTTGAGGATAAGAAAGCAAACACCGTCCTCACGAAGAAGACCACTAGGATAAGGGGCAAAACACATGTCCAAGGACTGTCCTGAAGTTCCGATGGGACCTTGGCCATGTCCCTTCCCCAAAGGCAACTTTGCTTGGTCCTGGTGCAAAAGAATTAGGTCCTACCAGGCCCACCTTTAAGGGTTTTCTGGTTTTCACCTTTTCTTGGTGACTTCCTTTAAGATGGGAATGAAGATAAACTCAGGAGACAGTGGGAAGATCTCAACATACTTTTGTTAAGGTGTGTGAGGGGATCAGTTTTACTGTATTTCAAAATGTCTACTGTTTAAAAAACTCAGTAGAAACATTATTTTAGATGCATTAAGAAAAAACCCACAAAACTTTGCTTATTGCCAAAAAAATTCAAACATCACCCTAGTAGATACCTCATAAGGGGAAAGTTGGTTTCCTTTTTTTTTTTTGAAATGGAATCTCACTCACTCTGTTGCCCAGTGGGGAGTGCAGTGGCACTCTCACTGCAGCCTCCGCCTCCTGGGTTTAAGAGATTCTCGTGCCTTGGCCTCCAAAGTAGCACGGACTATAGGCATGTGACACCATGCCTGGCCAATTTTTGTATTTTTACTAGAGATGAGTTTCACCATGTTGGCCAGGCTGATCTTGAAATCCTGACCTCAAATGATCCGCCTCGGTCTCCCAAAGTGCTGGGACTACAGGTGTGAGCCACTGCGCCTGGCCCTGACGTCTGATGCTCCTCACTCTTCAGCTCCTGACTATTGGGTAAACATTCTCTGAGAATAAGCTAGAAGAAACTTATGGACTCAGTCAGGCTCAGAGATGTATTGTTTGGCAACAAAGTTTTATATTTGGAAAATTTCACATTTTCAGCTTCTCTGAAAAACTGAAATATCTAACTGGCTGGATCCAAAGAACAGCTGCACTTTTGGATGAGGCATGTGTGATTTCTCTTCTTCACCACAGTCCCCACCACTCTCTAACACCTCCCCAAAAGACAACTTCTCTCATTTACATTACCTGCCCCATCCCTGTTCTAGAAACTTCCCTGGAATATAAGACCATATAATATGTAGGCATATGTATTTTTTTTATACTTACCTTGGGAATCTTTCTGTGACTACACACAGATCCAACTTTCCTCCTTTCCAAAGCTAAGTCATATTCCATTGTTGGAATCTTTGATATTTATTTGTTTAAATCCCTCTTTATTTTTATTTTTATTTTATTTAAGAAACAGGGTCTCACTTGTCACCCAGGCTGGAGTGCAGTGGTATGATCATAGCTCACTGCAGCCTCAAACTCTTGGGCTCAGGCGAGCCTCCTGCCTTAGCCTCCTGAGCAGCTAGGACTATAAGTGTGTGCTATCACGCCTGGCTAATTTTTAAAATTTAATGTAGAGGTGGGGTCTTGCTATGTTGACGAGGCTGGTCTTGAACTCCTGGCCTCAAGTGATCCTCCAGCCTTGCCCTCACAAAGGGCTGGGATTACAGGTGTGAGCCACTGCACCTGGCCATACCTAACTCTCTCTTGACGTATACATACAAAGGCTCCACTTTCTCTATAGGACATGCTGTAAATGAATATCCTTGTACATTTGTTTATGAAGTTTTTTATTTATTTTTTTGAGACAGAGTCTCACTCTGTTGCCCAGGCTGGAGTGCAGTGGCACGATCTCAGCTCACTGCAACCTCTGCCTCCCAGGTCCAAGCAATTCTCCTGCCTTAGCCTTCCGAGTAGCTGGGATTACAGGCACGTGACACCACGCCGGGCTAGTTTTCATATTTTTCATAGAGAAGGTGTTTTGCCATATTGGCAAGGCTGCTCATGAACTCCTCACCTCAGGTGATCCACCCGCCCCGGCCTCTGAAAGTGCTGGGATTACAGGCGTGAGCCACCGTGCCTGGCCTGTTCATGAAGTTTTATAGAATGAATACCTAGCTGTAGACTTATTGGATAAATGTCTTTATGTATATTTTAAAACTAAGAAATTTTAAATTTAAGATTTGAAAGCTATCACAAAATTGTCCTGGTTATAAGAATTTATATCCCCAGAAAATGAAATCAGTGTCCTTCCTCAAGCCTTGTTTTGATTTACATTTTTGTAATTACTAAGGTGACCAAACCTCCTTTTATGTCCAATCGTCCCCTGTAAATCATCCACTGACCTTTCCACTTTGCACTTTTTTTTTTTTTTTGAGACGAAGTCTGGCTCTTGTCCCCCAGGCTGGAGTGCGATGGCATGATCTCGGCTCAATGCAACCTCTGCCTCCTGGGTTCAAGTGATTCTCCTGCCTTGGCCCCCTGAGTAGCTGGGATTACAGGCGCCTGCTACCACGCCCGGCTAATTTTTGTATTTTTAGTAGAGACAGGGTTTTACCATGTTGACCAGGCTGGTGTAGAACTCCTGACCTCAGATAATCCAACCGCCTCAGCCTCCCAAAGTGCTGGGATTACGGGCATGAGCCACCGTGCCCAGGCTCCACTTTGCACTTTTTATCTCCTTTTACTGGTTTTAGCAGTTCTTTGTATAAGAGGGATTTAGGCCTTAATCATATATGCCACAAATTTTTCCCCAAGTTGATTGTCTTTAGACTTTGCATTTTACTTCGGAAAAAGTATAACTTCATTTGCAATCACATATATGATTCTTTTTCTTGGAGGGGGTGGTCCACAACCTGCCTCCTTTGGTAGGCATATTAATATATTTTTTAGAATCAAATGCCTTTAGCTAAGGAATACATTCTCTGTTTCCCTACAGGATCCAGTACTATCTCATAGATGGGCTACTTCATAATTTTAAAGTTATCTTCCTGCCCCTTAAGACAGGGGTATAACTGTGTGTGTAGGTGTTTGTGGGTACATTTCCTCCAGAACTTTTATGGTTTTCTTATGCACATTTAAATTTTTGACCCATCTGTAATTTATTTTTGGTGGAATGAGTGTACACAACAGAGAACAGGGATGTTTTCCTGATCAGCAGCACAAGGGGGAGGAGATACCAATGCCAGTTTATAGATTTTTTTTTTTAAACAACATGTTTTTTGGCCCTTTACACAAGTAATGCAAACTCAAGGATTGTACCCATACTTCCACCACCCAAAACAACCACTTTTTTTTTTAATTGCAACGTATTTTCTGCTAGCCTTTTTTTTCCTATAGTATATAGATTTTTGTTTCAGAAATCTCTTTTTTGTCTGTTTTTTTTTGTAATGTGACAACATTTATAACTGCTAACAGTTAATGTTTTAACCTAGCAGCTCCCAAACCTGGCTGGGCAGCTGGCTTCCCGGTGGAGCTTGTTAAAAATAATGAATCAGCAACCCTAGAGGGTGGGCTCTGGGAACCTATATTTTTAACAAGTTCCATGGACGTGTTTGAGACACAGCCAGGCCAACTCTGGCCGACTCCCCCATGCTCCAGCTGTACCTGTGATTGTCTGGGTCTCTGAGGTGATGGTTCTGGTGGTGGTCTGAGTCTGGGTGGCAGGCACTGTTTCCTCCGATACAAACTGGACCGTGCTGGGGGCTGCTGCGGACGTGCCTGTCAGCTGGCAGCCACTTTGCTTGTGAGCTACAAAGGCATCCAGGTTGTTAAACTGCTGCTTGCAGATGCCGCAGATATGGATGTCGGGAGTCAGCTCCACCAGCACCGTTGTGCCACCTGGAACTCCATGGGACAAAGGGAAAGTAACGGATTAATTCCAAACAGCTTTGAATTCTAATGCAAACCAGATTCATGGTAGGAAGAAAAGGCATGGTGGCAGACATGGCTGGGTAGTGGCCCAGTATCCACTCCACCTTCCTCTTCCTGCAAACAGCATCCTAATTGTGTCCTAGCAGCAAGGTATCATATTTCCACACAGAGATTTCTTGCCTTAAACTTGGGGAAAATTGGACATAATGTAAATATCTTAGAAATCTTCAGAAAATTGGCCAGGCGTGGTGGCTCATGGCTGTAATCCTGGCACTTTGGGAGGCTGAGGCGGGCGGATCACCTGAGGTCAGGAGTTCGAGACCAGCCTGGCCAACATGGTGAAATCTCGTCTCTACTAAAAATACAAAAATTAGCTGGGCATGGTGGTGTGTGCCTATAATCCTAGCTACTCAGGAGGCTGAGGCAGGAGAATCACTTGAACCCAGCAGGCGGAGGTTGCAGTGAGCTGAGATCCCACCATTGCACTCCAGCCTGGGGGACAAGAGTGAAACTGTCTCAAAAAAAAAAAATTTTTTTTTCAGAAAATTATGATGCATAATTTTATCCAACCATATATGCACAAAGGTAGTCTTGTATTATTTAACTTGGGGAAAATTGGAAATAATGTATAGCAACCATCCATGTGATGGTTCACGCTGCATTGTTACCCATGGGGCACTAGTGGCATTGTTTGCAAGAAAGTTCTTTTATCAAAGATAAAAGGGATGTCCTGCACTTTGCAGAACCAGCAGCCACCTCCTATCCCAACTAAAAGGTAATTGTGAAAACTGGTCCTCCCGCACATTTCCAAACATACTCACCCAAAACAGATACTATGAGAACCAATAGTCTAAATAATCTCGGTCCCCTACATACTTGTGAACTTCTCCAGCACACAGCTGGAGGAGTTTCTGGGAAAAGTTTGACATTTGTGATGAAAAGGGAGCAGATGTGGCTAGCAATGTGCCCCTTTTCTTCTGGCTTTGGATGCAAATGTGATGGTGGGGCTTCTGCAGCCATCTTGTAACTATGAGAAAAATGCCAAGATCCCTATGGGCTCTGCCCTTTACTTCACTGATTCCCCTGATTCAACACTGCAATCAATCAATTCCAGATTTCGTTAGGCCAGTATAATTTGGGTTTCTGCTACTTGTAGCCAAAATTCATTCCTAACTGGCAGGGACATTATTTCTTTTTCTTTTTTTTTTTTTTTTTGAGACAGAGTCTTGCTCTGTCGCCCAGGTTGGAGTGCACTGGTGCAATCTCGGCTCACTGCAACCTCTGCCTCCCGGGTTCACGCCATTCTCCTGCCCCAGCCTCCCAAGTAGCTGGGACTACAGGCACCCGCCACTACGCTCGACTAATTTTTTGTATTTTTAGTAGAGATGAGGTTTCACCTGTTAGCCAGGATGGTCTCGATCTCCTGACCTCGTGATCTGCCCGCCTCAGCCTCCCAAAGTGCTGGGATTACAGGAGTGAGCCACCGTACCCGGCCGACATTATCTCTTGATACTAATCATATCAAGAATTAATACTATATTAATACCTGCAAAGCACTTAGTGTAGTATTTGGCACTGTATTAGAAGCTACTATATAAATACTTGTTCAATAAAGACATAGCGGGTGGATCATGAGGTCAGGAGAGCGAGACCATCCTGGCTAACATGGTGAAACCCCATCTCTACTAAAAATATACAAAAAAAATTAGCCCGGCGTGGTGGCACACACCTGTAATCCCAGCTACTAGAGAGGCTGAGGCAAGATAATTGCTTGAACCCGGAAGGCGCAGGTTGCAGTGAGCTGAGATTGTGCCACTGCACTCCAGCCTGGGCGACAGAGCGAGACTCCGTCTCACATTAAAAAAAAAAAAAGATAACTCGTGTTTATAAGAAAATTTAGAAGAAACTTATAAAGAAGGGGAAAATCACTCAATATTTCCATCTCTGCCTACCATGAATATTATAAAATATTTTTTTCCATTCATTTTCTTTACACTTAAAAGTTGCATAAGATGGCTCACGCCTGTAATCCCAGCACTTTGGGAAGCCGAGATGGGTGGATCACAACAAGAGATCAAAACTATCCTGGCAAACATGGTGAAACCCCGTCTCTACTAAAAATACAAAAATTAGCTGGGTGTGGTGGCACGTGCCAGTAATCCCAGCTACTCAGAAGGCTGAGGCAGGAGAATTGCTTGAACCTGGGACGTGGAGGTTGCAGTGAGCCAAGATCATGCCACTGAACTTCCAGCCTGGTGACACAGCGAGACTTCAACTCAAAAAAAAAAAAAAAGTTGCATAAGATCATAATATTGTAAATATTCAGATCATAGTATTGTAAAACTAATCCTTTTCCTAATTTTTTTCCTTTTTTTTTGAGATGGAGTTTTGCTCTTGTTGCCCAGGCTGGAGTGCAAGGGCACGATCTCAGCTCACTGCAACCTCCGCCTCCTAGGTTCAAGCGATTCTCCTGCCTCAGCCTCCGGAGTATCTGGGATTACAAGCGCCACCACCACGCCAGGCTAATTTTGAATTTTTAGTAGAAATGAGGTTTCTTCATGTTGGTCAGGCTGGTCTTGAACTCCCAACCTCATGTGATCCGCCCGCCTCAGCCTCCCAAAGTGCTAGGATTATAGGCGTGGGCCACCGTGCCTGGCCCTTTTTCCCAAACATTGCATAAACATTGTGCTATATCATTAAAATCTCTTTATATATGATTATTTAATGGCAATACATTATTCCATGGTGTCCATGCGTCATAATCTTCTCAGCAACAATAAGGTATTTACATAATTTTCAATTTTTCCCAAGTTAAATGATACAAGACTACCTTTGTGCATATATGGTTAGATAAAATTATGCCTCATAATTTTCTGAAAATTTCTAACATATTTACATTATGTCCAATTTTCCCCAGGTCTAGCTAAGACAAGAAATCTCTGTTCGGAAATACAGTTTGGTTGACTTGCTAAGGAGACTGGGCTGAGCACTGTGATAAGCCATCTTGCAGGGATACACTTAAGCACTTTGCAATCAATGGATGGAAGGAAGGAAACCTTTTCTTCTCTGGCAGATACTGAGACACCCATGGAACTAACAAGGAAACAAGGAAGTGAGACATGAAGTAGCTTGCATTGCTGACGATTCCTTAATGATGGAACAGGACTGACACCCAGAATGAAAGGATTTTAATAACAAATAATGTCACTGGTATGTGGAAAGTGCAAAAGTAACGACATAGACCTTCGTTAGAATCTTGACACTGTCGCTTAACAACAGTGACTTTAAGCGTGGGTTTTCTCATCTGAAAAATGGGAGAAGAGAGGTTTCTAATTCATGGTTTTTGTTTGTTTTTAATTTCTCCAAGAAAAAAACACGGGCTTGTTATGAGAATTAAATGGGATGGTGCTCGTACCAGCACAGTCCCCCCTCCCCGCCAGTCCCCCAGCATGTTACCTGCTGGGGTTCTTACTGAGGTACACTATTTAAACATGGACATATCTGAGCCCCACCTAGGAGATACTGAGTCATAACAGGGTGGGGTGGGGAGGATGGTGTTTAGGAAAATCTGTGCTTTTCACAGTAATGCAAGGAATACCCCGCCAAGTTTGGGACCCAGTGTCTCCCAAACTGTTAACAGTAGCAGCTAACAAGCTGGGAGCTTACTATGTGCCAGATTTTCTGCAAACCCCTGGTAGACGGGTTCTCAAACTTCATGTGCTTCAGAGTTGCCCAGGCAGCTACGAAGGACAGCGGATCCCCAGCCCCACCCCCGAGATTGAATGGGTGGGGCCCAGAAAGCTGTTTTAAAATACACGCTCTCGCTCCCAGGTGGCTGGTTGCACTCAGTCTCTGGACCACACTTTGGGAAACAATGCACCGGGAGAAACCAGGGACTTGAAAAACGGGGATGTCCTCCTCGGTTAAATAAAAACTGAACCCCAAACCCAAATAAAGCGACCACGGCCCCGTTTTCCATTCAGATCTCCACCCTTAATGAGGAAAAGGCTTTGCAATGAGCCGGCAGGACCTCGTGAGACCTGGTGATTCCCCCAATCTCCAGGCTCTAATTTTGAGCCACTGAGGCAGAAGTTTTCCCATCAGTGTTGCCCCGTTTACCCCAGATTCCTCCCTTTCTCCTGCCCGCCCCAAACTCCGCCTGATGGGGCGGGAATGCCCTTAGGGGGTGGCGATTGTCTGAACGGCGTGCCCTCCCCCACCGTTCCCTTCCAAGGGGTCTCGCAGGGCTGGAGAGCGCCCCCGGTCTTGCGCCAGGTCGGGTGCGCCCCCACCCCAAGCCCACTCCGGCGCCCCCTGCTCCGCGCGCCCGCCGCGGTCCCCGAGACGCGGCTCCTAGCCGTCACCCCGATTTCGGGGCCCCGGGCCTGCTGGCTGCGTCGCAGACGTGCTTGGGCCCGGGCCCCGGAGCGCGCACTGGGCCCCGGAGCGCGCACTGCGCCCGGAAAAGCACTTACTTTGCACCGAGCCCGCGAAGCTCTCGCCCTCGCTGCTCGCGTTCATGGCCGCAGACTGGGAAGGCCCCGGCCGGCCGGGATGCCAAAGTGGGGGACGCTGATCTACATGGTGCAAGGACTTTTCCTTTTATTTTTCCACACCCCCCACCCTGCCTTCTCCCAACTCTGCGAGGCGGGGAGGACGGATGTAAAGCAAGCTGCACTTCCGCTGCCTAGAGGGCGCTGGCCGGGCCCGGCGCCCCAACCTGGCTTTGCAGCAGCGGCTCCCCGGGGAAGCGGCGGACGAATCCCGAGGCCCAGGCCCGCGGAGCCCCCCAACGCCTCCGGGGAGCTGGATGGCCACGCGCGTCCCGGCGTGCTGGGCGACCGCGGGTGGCGAGGGATGCGCCCCTGCCCGCACTCTGCGTTCTCCGCGGACGCGATTGGCCTCCCCGGCTCGGGGCGCCTTTTGCACCTGCAGCCCCAGGCGTTGGGCCCCCAGCGCGGCCGTGCAGCAGCGCTGCTCCCGGGACGCCTGGGTGGTTTGCGGGGAGACCCACGTGCGGCTGCCGTTGCGGGGTGGGTGCGCGGGGCGCGGCGGGCTCCGGAGAAACCCAGGTTGGGCGTGAGCGCTGGGCAAATCAGCAAAGCGCTGGGCGGGTCCCCTGCCCCGCTAGGGAGACTGAGAGGACCGCGAAGAGGTGGGGTCGTAGCGCGAAGGGACCCCTGCGCCAGGAGCTGCCAACCTTATCGTGCATCGCAGTCGCCTGAAAGGCTTGTTAGAACACATGCTGCTGGGCCCACCCTAGCGTTTCTGCTTCAGTAGGTCTGGGGCGAGGCCTGAGAACGAGCATTTCTAAGTTCCCAGGTGATGCCCCTAGTGTTGGTCGGCGTCCACACTCTGAGGACAGTGACCTCTCTGCTCTGTCCCTGCTCTGTCCCTCATGTCTTACTACTACTGTCTCCCCCGGGCTCCTGCGTCAGCCCTATTGTCTCTCTGCCGACCCTCCCAAGCCTCAGACCTCTCCCAGCCTCGAGAGATTTGCACATAGAGTCTGCCCTGCTTCTGAAGGTCAGCATTCAAATTCACACTCAGGGAGGCCATGCTTGGCCTAATCTAATCATTCTAATATTGCAGCCCCCTCCTCCTCCCCCAACCACTCCCTGTCTCCTTCCTGTTTTTTTCTTTTTTTCTTTTCTTTTCTTTCTTTCTCTCTCTCTGCCTCTCTCTCTTTCTTTCTCCCTTTATTTTTTTAGAGAGGGGGTCTTGCTCTGTCTCTCAGGCTGGAACAGTGGTCGGATCCTAGCTCATTGCAGCCTCCAACTCCTGGGCTCAAGCGATCCTCCCTACAGGCGTGGGCCACCACCCTGGCTCACTTTTTAATTTTAATTTTTGTAGGGATGTTGCCCAGGCTGGTCTCGAATTCCTGGCCTCAAGCGATCCTCCTTCATCAGCCTCCCAAAGTGCTGGGGTTACAGGTGTAAGCCACCATGCCTGGCCTCCTTTGTCCTTAAAAGGTGTTACATGGAACATATTATGTATCTCGAGTATATCTGCTTAGATATAATTTAGTTGTATATTATCTGTGTTCTCCTCCCCCTTATTTTCAGTAAGTCCCTGTAAAAATGGGGATTAAAAAAGTCTCTTTGCTTCACTGATGTAGTCCAGTGACTTGGCTGGTGCCTGACACATAGTAGGCTTAGTAAATATGGCTTGTATAACGAATGGGATTTCCCCTGCTGCTGCCTCTAAGGCTTGGTTTCTGCCTGCAGCAGCTGTTTATTCTCAAGTGTTTGTGATGTGCCAGGCACTGGGCTAGCCGCTGGAGGTAGACCAGGGAGGCCGTCAACATGAAATAATCAAATCAGTACTGTAAATATATATATATTTAATATATATATAATATTTAATATATATAAATATATATATTATGTATATTTAATATATTAAAATATATATTTATATATTATATAATATATTTATATATATATTATATAATATATATAAATATATTATATATTTATATAAAAATATATATAAATATATAAAAATATTATATATTTATATATATAAAATATATATATATAAAACTTACTTTTTTTTTTTTAACCTTAAGTTCTGGGATACATGTGCAGAACGTGCAGGTTTGTTACATAAGTATACATGTGCCATGGTGGTTTGCTGCACCTATCAACCCATCACCTAGGTTTTAAGCCCCACGTGCATTAGGCATTTGTCCTAATGCTCTCCCTCCCGTTGCCCCCCACCCCCTGACAGGCCCCGGTGTGTGATGGTCCCCTCCTGTGTCCATGTGTTCTCAATATTTTGCTAGTGATAAGGGCTCCAAAGACCATAAAATGGGGCTGTAATAGTGGCTGTAGAACTGGTCATAGCAGGCCTTTCCGAGCAGGTAATATCTGAACAAGGAGCCGGGGAGGATGCAGCCATGTGAGGATGAGGGGGGAGCAATTCCAGCCTGAGGAACTGGTGGGAGCAAAAACCCTGGGGCAGGAATGAGCTAGATGTAACTGGCTGTGGCCTGCCAGTCCCACTGCAGATCACACCACTCTCACCCTGCATTGCCCAGGCAGCTCCACCAGGCTCCTTGCTGTTGTTCAAACAAGCCCAACCCAGGGACTCTGCATCTGCTCCTCCCTCTGCCTGGATTGCTTTCCTGGTCTTTGCAGGACTGGCTATTTTAGGTCATCCAGCATCAAATGAAATGTCGCCTTCCAAGAGAGACCTTTCCTATGTCTTACCTAAAGTATTCACTCTCCCTGCGACTCTGCGACATCACCTTCATGATACCTGTCTAGCTAACGTGACCCAGCAGAGCACCGCAGCTTACGGCAATATTTATTTTTTATTGCTTGATGAATGTTTACATATGTGCACACCTGGGAAGTTCCCTTCCAAGACACACATTTCCAGCCCTGGTCGGCTCCCTCATGCACCTTCCCAGCCAATAATACTATTCTGGCCGGGCAAGGTGGTTCATGTCTGTAATCCCAGCACTTTGGGAGGCCGAGGTGGGCGGATCACCTGAGGTCAGGAGTTCGAGACCAGCCTGGCCAATATAGTGAAACCCCATTTTCTTCAGTACAAAAATTAGCCAGGCTTGGTGGCGCATACCTGTAATCCCAGATACTCCAGAGGCTGAAGCAGGAAAATTGTTTGAACCCAGGAGGCGGAGGTTGCAATGAGCTGAGAGGGAGCCACTGCACTCCAGCCTGGGTGACGGAGCGAGACTGTCTCAAAAAAATATAAATAAATAAAATAATACTATTCCTACTATCCAATCTTGCAGAGGTCACCATTCTAACTTTTATTGTCACGACTCCTTTTGTTGAGAGCAATATATCTCACATTTGCCTGAAGAGAAGCATCATCTGGAAGGCTTACTAAAGAATGAGTTCTTGGGTTCCAAGCCATGCTTACTGCATCAGAATTTTCTGGGGTAAGACCTGGTAATCTGCAAATATCTCAAAAGTGCCCTGGGTAATTCTTATCATGATGTAAGTCTGGGCCTTACTGGTTTGGTGGTTAAGTGTGTAGGCCGTAGAGTTAGGCTATTCCACTGCCATGCAAATCCTGGAGTTGCTGAACTAGAATTAGTTGCTTAACCTTGAATAGGAAATTCAACTGCTCTGTGTCCCGGTTTTCTGTAGCTTGGAGATAATAGTAGCATCTAGTTCATTCAGTTATTTTGTAGGAGGAACCAATCAATATCTGTAAAGTGCTTAGAATAGTGCCTGACTCATATAACTCGGCATAAATCCTAGCTATTATTATCTTTTAATTATTTTTGGTTATTATCTGTCTCCCTACCATGTAAGCTCCAGGAGGGCATAGACCTGGCCTATTTTATTTACCTTGTATCCTCTGGGGCCTAGAACAGAGCCTGGCACACAGGCATCCTCAGTTCATTTTTTATTGTGAAATGATTTCTTGCATGTTTCCATGAGCTCCATTTTAACCTTTTGCTACTATGTCCAGCCAACCTTCTCTATTACACATCTTGACCACTGCAACAGTCTTTTTCTGGTCTGAAAATGTCCTATTTTCATTTCTTATTTTTCTTTCTATACTTTTAAAAAATGTTATTTTTCAACATAAGCTCCATCAAGATCAACACACTCTTATTTATTTATTTATTTATTTATTTATTTATTTATTTATTTAGAGACAGAGTCTCGCTCTGTCACCCAGGCTGGAGTGCAGTGGTGCGATCTTGGCTCACTGCAACCTCCACTTCCCAGGTTCAAGCGATCCTCCCACCTCAGCCTCCTGAGTAGCTGGGATTATAGGTGTGTGCCACCACGCCCAGCTAATTTCTTTGTATTTTTGGTAGAGACGGGGTTTCATCATGTTGGCCAGGCTGGTCTCAAACTCCTGGCCTCAAGGGATCTGCCTACCTTGGCCTCCCAAAGTGCTGGAATTACAGGTGTGAACCACTGCACTTGCCCTATGCTTGTTTTTCTTATTGCAAAAGTATTAGAAATTGTTGGTTAGAATTTGAAAAAAAAAATACAGGAAAACATAAGAAAATAAAACCCACTTATAATTCACTATGCAGAAATAACATTTTGATTGATGAATTTTTGTGTGTGTGTTGTATGTGTGCATACACACACATATAAATCATATTCATATATTTTATAAAAATGTAATTACAGCTTACATGTTTTTCACCTCCACATGAAATATACATGGCTATCTGAGATCTCACCAACCAGAGATATATACTTATATCTTTATGTACTGCATGTCTATATCTTTATAGGCTTTTTTCTGTAGAAATGTAATAGAATGAACCATATGAATTGCTGATATATTTATTTTTTACTTAAAAATGGTAATTTTATATGGTTCAAACCAATATGTACTCATAACATTAATATTATACTTCTTTCTTTTTTTTCTTGAGATGGAGTCTCACTCTGTCACCCAGGCTGTGTGTAGCTAGGATTACAGGTGCCTGCCACCAGCCTGGCTAATTTTTTGTTTTTAGTAGCGATGGGGTTTCACCATGTTTGCCTAGGCTGGTCTTGAACTCCTGACCTCAAGTGATCCGCCTGCCTCAGCCTCCCAAAGTGCTGAGATTACAGGTGTGAGCCACCACGCTCGGCCAAGTTTTGTATTTCTATTAGAGACAGGGTTTGTTATGTTGGCCAGGCTGGTCTCGAGCACCTGACCTCGTGATCTGCCCGCCTCGGCCTCCTAAAGTGCTGGGATTACAGGCGTGAGCCACCATGCCTGGCCTCAAATTTTTTTAATAATACAATTTCTAATTTATAGCTCAGCACATGGCCTCCTGAAAAGAGACTTTTCCCAGCTTCCTTTGTAGCTACGCATGGCTATATGACTAAATTCTGACAACGTAAATGAAATGTGATGCAGCTTCTGGGAAATAGCCTAAAATAGCAGTTGGCATATGCTGTTTGTCCCTTCTTCTTTAGCTCTTCCTCTTTTCCTTGCTTGGGATGAGGATATGATGGCTGGAGTTCCAGCTGCCATTTTGGACTATGAGAATGAGGCGATACTCTAGGTATGGCAGAATGGAGAGCTGGAAGGAGCCCAGGCCCCTAACTTCTTTGTGGAACTTCCAACTGGATTGCCTATTTCCAGACATCATATATGAGAAATGCACTTTTTTCAGCTATTGTTATTTGGGGTGGGGGAATGTTTCCTTCACATGCACCTGAATCAAATCTTATTCTAACACAATGCTATGCAAACTATTCCACAATTGGCTTTTGATCTTGATTTGGTGGGTTGCATTAGAATCACCTGAGAAATTATTAAATATCCTAACCCCTCTCCTTCAGAAGGATTGGGATGAGGCCTGGGTATCTGTATGCTTGACAGTCTTTTTGGGTTGTTCAATCAGCACTTGGTGCTTGCAAACCTCTGCTCCCTACCATTAGTTTTAATGGTCACATAATATTTCATTATAGGGTTGCATCATAATTTATTTGCTATGTTACTGGATGTTTGTTAATGATTTTTTTTTTTTTTTGAGACGGAGTCTTACTCTGTCACCCAGGCTAGAGTGCAGCGGCGTGATCTTAGCTCACTGAAACCTCCGCCTCCCAGGTTCAAACAATTCTCCTGCCTCAGCCTCCCAAGTAGCTGGGACTACAGGCATGTGCCACCACGCTCCGCTAATTTTTTATATTTTTAGCAAAGATGGGGTTTCACCATGTTGGCCAGGCTGGTCTCGAACTCCTGACCTTGTGATCTGCCCGCCTCGGCCTCCCAAAGTACTGAGATTACAGGCGTCAGCCACAGCCCTGCTGTTAATGATTTTTTAGATATCATAAGTAATACATCATAGTAGCTTTTTTAATTGGCCCGTGCGAACACATTATTTCTCTATGCCAGCCATCCTGAAGAGCTGCCAGAATAACTTGTTTCAACACCATGTGGAAGGGCTTTTTCTTCCTTTTTTCAGATTATTTATTTCAATGTGGATTCTATCCAGATCTATTTCTCAGTAAGAATCACAGTTCTTGAAAAGTTAACAGCCTTTGTTTGACTAGAAAGCTCACGATTTCTTCTGTTCTCAAGTTTTTGACCACTTCTCATTTAATAGATAAAATATAATATAGAAATGGCAAATGTCTTGCAGGGTGCAGACATACTGGTAATCCTACTCCATGTTCTAAATCTGGCAACTAAAATAAATTTGAATTTGTTACCAGTGCTTAAAAGTTGATGTATTTCTCATAAGAGTTGGGATTTATAGCTTTTTGCAAAAATGGAAGGATCTGGCAAATCTGGGCCTGGACTGTCAAACGGTAACCCTTGGCTGGGCCGGAGAAGCTCCTGTGGATGAAGCCCAGCCTCTCTGATTTACCCCAGTCCCCACTCCTCCCTGTTATTCTTGATAACAAGGCTGAGAATCAGTTTCCATCATTAGTTGCCTCTGTGAGCCATGTTGAATTTAACCAAAATTTGTAACATGTTTCTGATAGAAAAAAAGAACTTCTCCATCTCCATGGTTTCAATGTTTCTGTTAACTAAAAGACTTCACTAAGTTACTTACATTACCTCCACTATGTCCAAATAAATAAAATAAAAAAATAAAAAAGCCTATTTTATAACAAAGTGTTGGATACCTATTTTATAACAAAGTGTTGGATGCCTGATGTAATTTATTATTCTTGACTGTCAGAACAACAGTCAAGAGGTAGACACTATTATCACTATTTCATAGATGCAGAAACTGAGTCTCATAAAGCCTAAATAAATTTTCTTCAGGCAAAAGACCAATAAAAGTACGTTAGTTAAGAATCTTTGGTCAGGCATGGTGGTTCATGCCTGTAATCCTAGCACTTTGAGAAGCAGGCCAGGAATTCAAGACGAGCCTGTGCAACATGGCAAGACCCTGTCTCTACAAAAAATATCAAAATTAGCTGGGCGTGGTGGCATGCACCTGTAGTCCCTGCTACACAAGAGGCTGAGATGGGAGGATTCCTTTAGCCCAGAAGGTTGAGGCTGCCGTGAGCTGTGATGGCACCGCTGCACTCCAGCCTGGATGACAGAGCAAGACCCTGTCTCTAAATTTAAATAAATAAATAAGAATCACTGATGGCAAGTAACAGAAACTGTAGAACAGATTTTCACAGTATTTTAAAATCAATCTATTAGAATTATTCACTTGCTTAAATTATTTCTGGCAAGAGATATTCAGATACTTTCTTAAAGTATTAAGAGAACACGCAGGTTTTTTTGGGGGGGTCTGGTAATGTTGATAACAAGAATAATGAGGACATATTAACTGAATTAATTACTGTAAGTTTTCGAGCAAATATATCCTTCTCCTAACAATATACAGATGCTGTTCAGCATATGTATGATTTGCTACATCCTGATAAACTCATTGTAAGCTGGAAATGTTGTAAGTTAAAAATTCACTTAATAGACCTAACCTACCAAATACCCTACCTTAGTCTAGCCTAAATTAAACATGCCCAGAACACTTACATTTGCCTATGGTTGGGCAAAATCATCTAAAAAAGCCTATTTTGGCCAAGCGTGGTGGCTCATGCCTATAATCTCAGTATTTTGGGAGGCTGAAGCAGGTGGATTACCTGAGGTCAGGAGTTTGAGACCATCCTGGCCAGCATGGTGAAACCCCGTCTCTACTAAAAATATGAAAGATTAGCTGAGCGTGGTGGCACACACCTGTAGTCCTAGCTACTCAGGAGGCTGAGGCACAAGAATCACTTGAACCCGGAAGGCAGAGGTTGCAGTGAGCCGAGATCGTGCCACTGCACTCCAGCCTGAGCGACAGAGTGAGACTCCACCTCGAAAATAAATACATACATACATCCATACATACATAAAATAAAAAAGCCTATTTTATAACAAAGTGTTGGATGCCTCAGGTAATTTATTTGATACTGTACTGAAAGTGAAAAACAGAATGGTTCACTGGTGCTGCCCAGCAGCATGAGAGAGTATCACACTGAATATCGCTATCCCAGGAAAATATAAAAAATCAAAATGGACAGTATGGGTTTCTACTGAATGGGTATCACTTTCACACCCATTGTAAAGTTGAACAATCATCAACTGTACTATTTTACATTAGGAATCGTCTGTAGTTTTTAATTTCAAGTGACCAAAATTTTTTCAACAGTAAGTATTTTAACATACATAGTTTCCTATAGTAATCATTCATAGTTAGTAAAATGTCAATTCTCAAGGCAGGAAATTTTATTTTCTTCTTTGTATACCAGCACCTATAACAATGCATGGTATTTAGAAAAGGTTGGACGGATATGTTGATGAATGAATGAATGTGCCTTTTGTCAAGATGGCTTCAGAATATAACTATTAAAGCAAACATTTAACTATTACAGGAAAACATTTTTTTCCTTTTTAGTAAACACACGGAGAAAAATGTGACCTAATAACAGAATACAGCAAATTATAGATTCCATTTAGACTTTATGGATAACTGGTATTTTTAAACCTCCTTTATTTTTCTAGACAAGGGCTAACAACAATGGGTATCCTGGGGCTTGGCATTTTCAAAAGTACTTATGTCGACAACCTCTCCACTTAGAAAGTACTACAGAAAATTGTAGCTAAGGTTTCAATGATAAATTTATCAAAGGCTGGTGGGCTGGTCCAGAGGCTATTGCTCTGTGATTCTTCCTTGATTCCGCTATTTGTCAGGGACGCTGACCCTTGTTTCTTGTATCCAGGGTTCTGGGGGCTTCTAGCTTCCTATAGGGTTTGGCTGAGGGGTGGAAGGGAGAAGGCAGAGTATTTCTCCTCTTCCCCTTCTATCTTGGTGGCAGTGGCTGTGTCTCCTCCATGGCCCTAGATCCTATAGGATGGGCCCACTGTGGCCTCACCTTCTGCCAGGTGACTGTGGTCCCTGAAAACACCACCTCCTCCCTTTGTCTCTCTCCCTGCCACCTTCCCTGGAGAGAAAAGGCAGTGGCTTCCAGGTGTTGCTAATCTCTGGGTTGCCTAACCATTCCCATTTGGTTTCTCAGCTCTTGCATCACTTGGATATCAAATTCCCTGTGTTACATTTACTGAAATTGTTAGATTTGCTTCTCTTTCTCTGGTTGGTCCCTGACTGACATAGCTGTATTAAAGTTTGCAAGGATTATACTTTTATTCTTGCTTTTCTGGACACTCCACGGGTGATTCTTACCTGGAGTGTGCCTCAGACTTTTAAGGGAACTTGTTGAGGACACATATGCTTGGGCACCATCTAGGGGCCTGGGACAGAATCTTGGGGCCTCTGGTCCAGACATGCACAGCACGGAGAGATGCCTCAGGTGACTCCAGCGAGCTCCTCCTGATGTCACTGTCACTGAATCCTGATCCCAAATATTGGAAGGGGACTAAGGGAAATTTCTCTTCCAAAAATTGATTCACTAACAATATTTAGCAACTGCCTGCAATCCTTTATGTAAACATAAATGACAATGAAGAAACCCTTGAAATTTAACTTAAGTGCTAAACTCTCTGTAATGAGATATGATCCAGACTAAACCTGCTGGGCATTAAGTGGTAGTTACACAATCAATCATTTTGATGAGAGCTGGCTTTGAGTCTTGCCTGGCACGTAACTGAGTGTGCACACCTGTGTTTTAATCATATACTTGCTCGGATAATTTCACACAAGCAAGCATGCACAGGCCTGATTTTTTTGTTGTTCTTTCATACAGTTAATGCATCAACACAGAAATTCTCAAACAGCAGGAAAGGGTACATAGTGAAAAGTGGATGTCTCTTCAACCTTCCCCAGCCCCCTAATTTCTTTCTTTTTCTTTTCTTTTTTTTTTCTGAGACGGAGTCTCGCTCTGTCGCCCAGGCTGGAGTGCAGTTGCGTGATCTCAGCTCACTGCAAGCTCTGCCTCCCAGGTTCACACCATTCTCCTGCTTCAGCCTCCCAAGTAGCTGGGGCTACAGGCGCTTGCCACCACGCCCGGCTAATTTTTTTTTTTTGTATTTTTAATAGAGACGGAGTTTCACCGTGTTAGCCAGGATGGTCTTGATCTCCTGACCTCGTGATCTGCCCGCCTCCTCCTCCCAAAGTGCTGGGATTACAGGCGTGAGCCACCGCGCCCGGCCCCTAATTTCTTTCAGAAAGCAACATTGTTACCAGTTTCTTGGTTGTTCTTCAGAACTTTCTGACATATATACAAAAAGACATACACATATTCATCGCCCCCACTTTTTAAAAAAAATCAACAAATTATACTCTAATGCAAATAGCATTCTATACCCTGCTTTTTTGCACAACAATGTATCTTGAAAAATATTGCTTATCAGTGCATCTAGATTTGCCTCATTGCTTTAGGAAAAATTCAGTTTTTCACTGTACATGTGAAAATATACGTATATACATATACATATATATGTATATTATACATGTAAAATATACATATATGTATATATAGTACATGTACACATATTCTAAAATTTAAGCAACTCATTAATAGACACTTTGTTTCTAGTTTTTTGTTACTATAAACACAGCTGTAATGAATATCTATATTTGTATCTGTACATGAAAGAGTCTATCTGTAGACTAACTTGCTAAAATAGAATTGCTAGGTCAAAGGTGCATTTAACATTTTGACACTTTCAGTGGGGTTGTACTGCGTAGAACTCCTACCAAGAACTTATGAGAGCACCTGTTTCCTACAGCCTCATTCACACAAAGTGCTATCAAGCCTCTGATTATCAATCTGATGGGTAAAATATGGTTTTCCATAGGGTTAATTTGCATATCTGAATTTAAATAAACAAAATCACATACTTAACACCCACCTCCAACAAATTACTAACAATTTGTAATTATTGACTCAGAAGAGGTGCAAATACCATGCAGAGATGGCAAAGGGGACACTTTGTTACAAAGTTTGAATGCCAAAGAGCACATCTGAAAGTTCAAGTGAACTTGTTGGGAGCCCCCATGTGTTAGAAGTTAGAATGTAACACTTGTGGGTATGAGTTTACAATTGTATTGATACAATTGTGTTTGATTTTCATTAAAATGTCCTAAGAAGGATTTTAGTAAGGGTCACACTGGCTACCAAAAAATCAATAGTCCCCTAAATAGAAAGGCTCAAAGTCATAGAAACGTATTTCTCATTCTCAACAGTCTGAGCTAGGTGTTACCGTCAGTAGGAGGTTCTCCTTCAAAGGCCCGGACCTTTCAAATGGTTTTAATTACAGGTTAAAGACGAAATTCAAATCAGACCTTTGCTGAACCGTTGAAACACCTTCTGATACCGTGGTTTGAAAACCACTAATCTAATTCTCATTTTACAGAGGGGAAACAGAGGCCCTTTCCTTCTTACAGGAGTCCAAAGCTATTGATAGAAATTTTTAAAATTTTGTTTAAAAATGTTTGAGTACTTTTAAAAAATATCTTTTCATTTTGAAATAGTTTTAAGACTCACAAGAAGTTGCAAATATAGTTTAGTTTTCTCATATACCCTTCACCCAGCACGCTCCAATGAAAACATTGGATTCTTTTAGGATTTAGGGTTGGAAAAAATCTTGAAATGAGGATTAGTTTTAAATGCTCATTATTCATGCAAACGCTTAGCCTATTCAGAAAGTATCTGATACTTTCTTTTTTTGAGATGGAGTTTTTTGCTCTTGTTGCCCAGGCTGGAGTGCAATGGTGCGATCTCGGCTCGCTGCAACCTCCGCCTCATGGGTTCAAGCCATTCTCCTGCCTCAGCCTCCCGAGTAGCTGGGATTATAGGTGCCCGCCACCATGCCCGGTTAATTTTTGTATTTTTAGTAGAGATGGGGTTTCACCATGTTGGCCAGGCTGGTCTTGATCTCCTGACCTCCTGATCCGCCCACCTCCGCCTTCCAAAGCGTTGGAATTACAGGCATGAGCCACTGCCCCTGGCCGTATCTGATACTTTCTGATACAACGTATCTGATACAAATAGTATCACATATCAAATACTTTCAGATAAGTATTTGATACAATTGTGTTTGATTTTCATTAAGATGTCCTAAGAAGGATTTTAGTAAGGGCCACACTGGCTACTAAAAATCAATAGTCCCCGAAGTAGAAAGGCTCAAAGTCATAGAAACGTATTTCTCATTCTCAACAGTCTGAGAGAGATGTTACCGTCAGTAGGAGGTTCTCCATCAAAGGCCCGGACCCCTTCTGTCTTATGGCTCTGTCATCCCTTGGGGCTTGGCTTGGAGAAGGCCACTCACTTCCTACAGGCTTTGTCTGCCACACATCTATTTCCTGCTTAAGTGCCATTGGCAGAATCCAGTCACATGGTCCATCATGGAAGCAAGTGGGCAGGGCTGGGAAATGTAGCCTCTGGATGGGAAGCAGCTTCTCAGCTACAAAACTACGCTAAAGGTGTGGCAAATTTTGCTAGATAATTGTTTCTGCCACAGAAAGGGTTTTCTACTTTTGCACATATAGAGATCGGTGGAGCTAGGTTTTAATTCAGAGAATTGTTATTTAGCTAACTCTAGTGGACTTTTTTTTCTTTTCTTTCTTTCTTACTTTCTTTCTTTTTTCTTTTTTTTTTTTTTTTTGAGACAGAGTCTTGCTCTGTTGCCCAGGCTGGAGTGCAGTGTTGTGATTTTGGCTCACTGCAACCTCTGCCTCCTGAGTTCAAGTGATTCTCATGCTTCAGCCTCCCAGGTAGCTGGAATTACAGGCGTCCGCTACCATGCCTGGCTAATTTTTGTATTTTTAGTACAGACTGGGTTTTACCATGTTGGCCAGGCTGGTCTTGAACTCCTGAGCTCAAGTGATCCATCTGCCTTGGCCTCCCAAAGTGCTGGGGTTACAGGTGTGAGCCACCACATCCAGCCTCTAGTGGACTTTTTTTTTTGTTTTTTTTTATTCGGTCAGTCTGGCATCCCCTTCCTACTTCTGATAACAGGATTTTTGTTCTATGATTTCCTTTGGGGGAAATAGTTTCCCACTATTTCACATAATATTAATCACAATCTCCCATCACAGGGGTCACAAATGTGGTCATGTCACCCAGACATAGCCATTATCTCCTATTGTACTGAATTATTTTGAAGCTCCTCCCAGCTTCTGTACCATGTAGTTTGTTCTATTTCTCATCTGAAATTCTGTTTCCCATTTGATTTCCTGGGATCATGTCTACTGCTTCCATTTGAGCTGAAGAACTGCCTTATATGGAACCTCTTTGCGGATCGCCTAGACTGATTTGGGATCCCCTCCCTAGATCCCTAAGTGTGGCTACACTCCAGCACTCACCACAGTGTATCGTATTGGTTGATTTGTTGGTCTGTTTCAGTTAAGACACCTTTGGCAGCAAGCATTTATATGAAGCTTTTCTTGGGTATGCCTCAAGATGCATATGCCATCAGTCCTTCCAGTAGCTGGAGAGGACTGGGTTTATTGGAGCCCTTAGACTGGTTACATTGGTCAGGACTAGCTTTTGGCTGGGGCTGTGCCCAGCCTCAGTGTAAACTATACATGACAATCTCATTTCCTTTGGCCAGTGATTGGGCTCCTAGTGGGCCAAGTTCTGCTCAATAAGACATAGAGGAAATCTCCTGATGGCTTTTGAGAATGATTTTCCTTCCTGGAAAGAAAGAGGCATGTGAGAAGAAAGCCCTTGCCTGCCCTCCTCCCCACCTCCATCCTTTCTGGTCTGGTCATTGCCATGGTAGACCTGGTTTCCAAGGCGGCAGCAGCCATGTGGTAGACATCCTCCGCAGGACTTGGGAGGAAGCTGGGATGCTGAGGTTGGTGGAGTAGAAAGATGAAAAGAAACTGGGTTCTTGCTGACAGTGCTGAGCCACTGAATTCACTCTAGGACCACCTACCTTCTGATTTTTCATTAAATATTGTAATAAATGGCCTTAGAATTTAAGACAGTTCTCCCCAAACTTTTCCCACTGGGAAACATAATTAAAATGGTAACAATTGTATGGCACACTGGGGTAAATGGCAGAAAATTTGGGACCTTGATATGGACATTGTTCACAGAAATTAATCTTACTTCTGTATGTTGTTTTCTTAAAATATAAAAAATACAAAAAATAAAATAGGAAGTTTTAGAAAGAAGTAATGCATTTTTACAAAAACATTGTTTTTTTTTTTTTATTTTACATGAGAAACTTGAATTTGCTTTCATGGATAGAACTTTCCTGTGTCAGATTTTATGCTTAAAGTAACTACATGCAATTTCTGTTCAGGCCTTTTTAATGATGACCTGGCCACGTATTTGATAGGCACTATCTACGAAAAGCTTTATTAGTACAAAGAAGCTACATAAAAATATAAAACTTTTTATTTATTTATTTTTGAGACAGGTTCTTTTTTTTTTTTTTTTTTTGAGATGGAGTTTCACTCTTGTTGCTCAGGCTGGAGTACAGTGGTGCAATCTTGGCTCACTGCAACCTCCACTTCCTGGGTTCAAGCAATTCTCCTGCCTCAGCCTCCCGAGTAGCTGGGATTACAGGCACCCACCACCACATCTGGCTAATTTTTTGTATTTTTAGTAGAGATGGGGTTTCATCATGTTGGCCAGGCTGGTCTCGAACTCCTGACCTCAGATGATCCACCTGTCTCAGCCTCCCAAAGTGTAAGGATTACAGGTGTGAGCCACCATGCCCGGCCGAGACAGGTTCTTGATGTGTTACCCAGGCTAGAGTACAGTAGTGCCACCATTGCTTACTGTAGCTTTGAATCCTTGGGCTCAAGCAATCCTCCCACCTTGGCCTTCTAAGTAGCTGGGATTACAGATGTATGCCACCATGCCTGGCTAATTTTTAATTTTTTTTTTAAATAGAGGTAGTATCTTGCCCAGGCTGGACTCAAACTTCTGGACTGAAGTGATCCTCTCATCTTGGCCTCTCAAAGTGCTGGGATTACAGGCATGAGTCTTTGCACCTTGCCAAAACTAATTTTTGAAACATCTTTTCAGAAACTCCCAACGCTAACATTTTATTTAAAGGCTTTACAAGCAAGCATCTTCTTTTCTTTCATTGACAAATGTTGGTATTTGGGATTTCTTGTGATAATGCAGATGGCTTGCAAGTCCAGTGAAATTTTTATAGATGGAATACTATCTATTTCACAATAGTGTAAAGTGCCCACTGGCAGAACACACAAGCCTGGTTAGATCAATTCCCTGCTGCTAGCTTGGATTCACTAAAAGGGCACAGATGAGAAAGTACAGAAGTAACTAGGTTATATAAAGACAGAAATCAGAACAACTACCTGGTAATGAACTCAGCAGGAGTTCTGGCCAGACCTCCAACCAATGCCGTATTAGCTTGGACGTCATGTTCCTTGGCATTTGGAACACAAATCCCCCCAGCAGTTCCATTGCCCCTTAGGCACTGTACACAGCAGCAAGCCTTGCAACTGGCCACTAAGGCAGATGTCTGGCTGGTGGAACACCTTTTGACTACACTGCATGCATCAAGCACTGTCAGCACTGTTCAGTGGAGGACCTAATTGAAGACCGGTACTGCTTTTTGGCATGGAAGGTCCATACCTATTGTATTTGTCAGGATGCATCTGGTTGCTAATGGAAAAAACCCAAATTTGAACTGGCTTTAAACAAAGGAGGGAACATGACTTTAGCTTCAGAGATGGCTTCTGGGAATACATCATCAGGGATGGCTCTCTCTTTTTCTTAGCCATGATTTAGAAAAAAAAAATTGTTTTTGCTTCATCATGTGAAATTAAAACTTTTTTCTTTCTGAGATAGTCTTGCTCTGTTACCCAGGCTGGAGTCCAGTGGCGCGATCTTGGTTCACTGCAACCTCTGTCTCCCGGGTTCAAGCCATTCTCCTGTCTTAGCCTCCCGAGTAGCTGGGATTACAAGCGCCCACCACCACAGCTGACTAATTTTTGTATTTTTAATAGGGACGGGGTTTCACCATGTTGGCCAGGCTGGTCTCGAACTCCTGACCTCGAGTGATCCACCCACCTCGGCCTCCCAAAGTGCTGGGATTACAGGTGTGAGCCACTGCGCCCGGCCTAGTTTCAACTTTTATCTACATTATAAAGGCACATAGTTTAAAGAGTTAAATACTCTACCAGGCTTGTTATGAAAAAGATCTTCTCATCCCTATTTCCCAGGCCTCAAAGGAATTATGGTGTAATTATGTTTAGACAAATATTCAATGCTTACATTATGTAAATAGTAGTCACAGCTGAGCCATAGTACATTCTGATTACTTTTCCTTTTCTGCACAACTTTTTGTTTTCATTAGAGTTAAAAAAAATTCTTTTCTGTTTGTTTGGTTACTTTTCTATGCACTAAATCATCTGAATTATTCACCACTGGTTGTGTAAATTTCCCCTAAATGTACTCAAACACATTACAATCTCTATCAATTTGGTCTTTCTGAAGAGGATTCTTCAATCTGGATTGGGGCAGCTGAGCAGTGGTTGTCTTAGGATATTTTCTTCATGGTTATCCTGGAATTTCTTACATTTCTTCCTAATGAGAGATCCTCTGGTTTTATAGACTTTATGTGTTCACTTTTTCAGTTTTTTACCTTTTTTTTGGTGTATTAGACTTCTGTGACAATGTACAAGTGAGGTACATTTTAAGATTTAACATGTATATTTTCATACTTTAACATGTATATTTTCATACTTTATTGATAATTTGCTTTTAAAATTCTATGCTAGTTAGAATATTACTCAGCGGTGAAAAGGAGCAAACTATTGATACATGTAAAAACTTGGATGAATCTCGGAGACATTACATTGATAAGAAGAGCCAGTTTCAAAAGGTTACATACTGTGTGATTCCATTTATATGAGGTTCTCTAAAAGACAAAACAGTGGTGATGGAGAAGAGATCAGTAGTTGTCAGGGTTTAAGGGTGAAGGGAGGGTATCACTACAAATGGACCACAGGAGTTTTTTGGGGTGATGGAAATGTTCTGTATTCTGATCTTGGTGGTGGTTATGATATGGCTCTGACGAGTGCAGAACACCAGGGCTCTTGTCTCACGCGAATTGGATAAAACGACACAGACACACGTGAAGTGGTTTTAAGGAACGGAGAGTTTAACAGGCAAGAAAGAAGGGAGAAGAAGGAGGAAGCTCCCCTGTACAGAGACAGAGGGAGGCGGGCTCCAAAGCCAAAAGAGGAGATCCCAGGTGTGGCAGATACCAGCCATTTATATGAGGAGGCTGGAGGAGATGGAGTCTGATTTGCATAGGGCTCAGGGGATTGGTTTGACCAGGCATGTCATTATGTGGCCCACGAAAAAACTGGCCCTCCCACCCTAGTCTTTTAATATGCAAATGAAGGTCGTCATGATGTTCTATACATGTTGGGATATGTGGGGGTGGCCAAGTTGCCAGGCACATGTAGGGCAAGGGCAAGAGGACAACTGTGGGAATTGCCATGTTTGGGCGGACCCGGTTTCTAATGGCCTGCATTTGCATATCAAAGGTTGCCAACCAGGCTCTAAGAGATGGGGCTTTCCTGCTATCAGAAACGTTTTTGGAGCTGCTTTAAAAGAAACGAAAACTTCCCAAAGACCCCTTTTCCTCTCTATCTGCCTAAAATAATTTCTTAATAACTCCTATAACAGTTAAACAAATCTATATATGTTAAAAATTGTAGAACTGTACACTGAAGTCATTATGTATAAGTTTAAAAATAAAACAAAGAATTATGCATTATAAAGGTACAGTTGATTCTTACATTCTATAAAGTCATCATGAACACTGAATTTGTGAATACTGAACCATTGCTCCTAGGGGAAGTATAAGGTTAGGTTCTTGTGAACCCCAGGTACAACATCTGCATCAGCCAATCAATACATAACTTTATTTTATGTGTGTTTCTAAAGACACCTTATTTAATGTATAGTGTGATCCATTATCATTAAACTCACAGCCAACAGCACTGTAATGCATGCCTGAAGGAAGCTCATCTAACCCACTGATATTCTCTGAGGCACACTGCAGCCTTCTTGCACTTAGGAACACTAGACCCCACTTCCTAAGCTTGGGGGGTGTTTCAAACAGTGAACTCACCAACAAAAGGCACGAAAATGCAAAAGAAGATGCAGCACAGCATTAAATAGACTGTAAAGAGGACCCTTGCTTGCAGTAGGGGATGTGGTCCAAGAATGCAGAGTGCTGCCTCCTTCAACCTCAGCCGGGACTGTGCGCATTGGGCAAGTCAAATTTTTTGTTGCTCTGTGCATGTCCATGAAAGCACCGGGAGCATTGATTTTGAGATTGCAAACTAATTTTAGTGGGTAATGCAAGGCACTTGTATTGGTTCGAACCCCGAGCGCACGCCAACAGACAACACAAGGCGGTGTGGAGCAACACGCTGTTTTAATAAACGCCTGGGCGCCGGCGGGCTGAGGCCTAAAATGGCGTCAGCCCGAAACGAGGACGGGGCAGGGGTTTTATAGTCTCCTGTTAACAGGACGTATCTGGCGTAACTGCTACGCTTACCCAGACGGCCTCTCTCTTGGTCTTCAGCGGGTACGTGTCTTCCGGCCAGCTTTCTTCCGCTTCTGCTGTCTTGATGACGCACAGTGCTGGCGCAAGTCGTCTTGCGCCGGGGGCCTGGGTCTGAGGAGGCAGGAGTTATTCATTCCCTTAAGCTTTCAGGCCGGGGGGAGAATCTTTCAGGTAAGTAAATTTGCATATATTGAACTCACAAGTAATGAGAACTGACTGTAATTGACCCTTAGAAATTTGAAGGTAGGGCCAGGCACGGTGGCTCGTACCTGTAATCCCAGCAGTTTGGGAGGCCGAGGTGGGAGGATCTCTTGAGCCCAGGAATTCAAGACCAGCTTGGGCAACATAGTGAAACCCGTTTCTACAAATAAATTAAAAAATTAGCCGGTGTGGTGGGGCACACCTTTAATCCCAGCTACTCAGGAGGCTGAGGGGAGTGGATCGCTTGAGCCTGGGAGGAGGAGGTGGCAGTGAGCCGAGACTGCACCGTTACACTCCAGCCTGGGCGACTGAGTGAAACTTGGTCTCCAAAAAAAAAAAAAAAAAAAAAAAAAAAGAAATTCGAAGGTATTACCCTGTTGTCCTTGAGTTTCTCATGTTGCTGGTGATATAACTCTGATGCTATTCTGATTGTTACATCTCTCAATGGAAACTTCATTTTTTTCACCAGCTTTTAGCTACTTTCCTTGCTCCTTACTAATCTAAAACTTGATGATAGTATTTATTGGTTGGATCTATTTCCACATATTGCATGTGATACTCACGCCTACCATCTAATAAATCCTGTTCTCTGCGGGTTCTGGGACAATTTATTAACATTTTTTCTGCTCTTCTGGTTTTTTTTGTTCTCTGTCTGGAACTCCTGGTGTTTGGAATAGGAACTCTTTCACTAGTACTGTCATTTTTAAATTTATCTTTTCTCCCCGTTTTGCATGTCTTGGTCTTTCTGTTGAACTTTGTGGAATCTTTCCTTAACTTTATTTTTCAAGCTTTCTATTAAATTTTTCATTTCTGCTGTCATATTTTTAATTTCTCAGAACCTTTTCTATTATTTGAATGAAAACAAATTGGCATCTTATTCTTATTTCGTGAGTGTGGTATTTTCTCTTACCCCTCTGAGGATGTTAATGTTTTGAGGGAGGAACCGTTTTCCTCCTCCCAGTTTTGGTTTCACCCATGTGGCCTGTCTTTTTTCTGTTTGGTTGTTTTGGCCTTTGGCTCTCAGGTTTGCTCAAAGGTCTTGTGCTCCTTGGCTGTCTGATCTTATTTATTTATTTATTATTTTTTGAGATGTAGTCTCGCTGTTGCCCAGGCTGGAGTGCAGTGGTGCCATCTCAGCTCACTGCAACGTCTGCCTCCTGGGTTTCAGGGAGGTTCCTGCCTCAGCCTCCTGAGTAGATGGGATTACAGGCACCCACCATGCCTGACTAATGTTTGCATTTTTAGTAGAGACGGGTTTCACCGTGTTGGCCAGGCTGGTCTCGAACTCCTGACCTCAGGTGGTCTGCCCACCTCGGCCTCCCAAAGTGCTAGGAGTCTGATCTTATTTTAGAAGGAGGTGCTGAAGAGCTGATTGATAATTCTGAGAACACAGGGTAGGGGTGGGTGGCTTGTCAAGCTTAAGTATCAGTGCAGGGTGACCTGGCTGGGGTGTGTCCTACCTGCTCCAAAATATCAGTGTATTTCGTTTTCCTTTTTCTGCACTGGGTGCATTTCTCAGAGCAGACTGGATCACTCTCCTGCCTGGAGGATACAATCCCTCCTGCCAGTGCTTTTGGGACATGCTAGGGAAGGAAGGTTGCAGAGGTCTCAGCAATCCGTATATAAGCTTCCCCCTGTACCCCCTGCTTAGTCCCTGTTCCTGAAGCTTCCTGTCCAGAGACTCTCTCTTTTATCCTCTCAAAAGAATAAAGTGCAGTCATCTGAACAGGACAGAGGCTGTCAGATGCCTGTGGCATGGGAGAGGAAACCTGGGATCTAACTCTTTCTTTGATTTTCAAACACTCTTTCTATTTTTTGCCCAACTTATGCCTCCAACCTGCAGAGATATCTGGTGCTACTAATTCCTGAATGTTTCAAGGCCCTGCAGGACACTTGGGTTCTTTCTTTCTCTTTTTCTTCTTTTTTTTCTGGTTTTTGTTTTGCCTTTTTCCCACTGACAGCTTGGGATTCAGTTTTCCTGAGTCTGCTAATCCAGTTATCACTTGTTCATCTACTTTCCAGTGTTAAAAGCTAGTTTTTTTAAAAAAAGGTAAAATTGTAACTCTCAGGAAAAAAAATGAACACACATGAAAGATTTTATTGAACTCATGAATGAGGAAGCTGGTGAGGTGTTAGAACCAGCTCAAAGGAGAACGCAAAGAGCAGATCAGAAATTTGAAATTCACTGATCAGAAATTTGAAATGAATTTGCGAATAGAGGAGTATCAGTTTCCTACTGCTGCTGTTACAAATTGCTTCAAATTTAGTGGCTTAAAATACTAAGTGGCTGTGAATCCCAAATATCTGAGACAAGTCTCAATCAATTTAGAAAGTTTATTTTTTGAAGGTTAAGGACACACCTGTGACACAGCGTCAGGAGGTCCTGACGTCATGCACCCAAGGGGGTTGGGGTACAGCTTGCTTTTGTACATTTTAGCGAGACATGAAACATCAATCAATATGTGAAAGATTACATTGGTTCTGTCCGGTAAGGTGGGTCAACTAGAGGTGGGGGCTTCCAGGTCATAAGTAGGAAAGAGACAAAAGGTTGCATTCTTTTGAGTCCTTGATCAGCCTTCCACTAAATACACAATTTAGTCTGGCTCATTAAATCTGCATTTTTACACAGACATAAGGCAGAAGAAGCAATCATATATGCATTTGTCTCTGGTGAGCCTGAGAGGGATGACTGAGTTCTGTCTGTCCTTTGTCCACAAGGAATTTCCTTGTGGGCAAATTGTGAGGGAGGTATATAGCTTTTTATCTTTGTAACTATCCTATTTAGGAATAAAATGGGAGGCAGATTTGCCTGACATAATTCCCAGCTTGACTTTTCCCTTGTCTTAGTGATTTTGGAGTCCCAAGATTTATTTTCCATTGCTTCTCAGCCTTTTGGCTAAGATCAAGATTTATTTTCCTTTCATATGGCTTATTAGCTTACAGTTCTGGTGGTAAAAAAAAATCCTAAAACCAAAGACTGCCTTCCTTCTGGAGGCTCTAGAGAAGAATCCATTTCCTTGCCTTTTCCAGCTTCTGGAGGCCGCCTGCATTCCCTGGCTTGTGGCCCCTTCCATCTTCAAAGCCAACAGCATAGCGTCTGCAAATCTCTCTGACCACTGCTTCCATTGTCACATCAACTCTGACTCTGACACACCGGCTTCTCCCTTCTAGAGACTCCTCTGACTACAGTGGACCTACCCAGATAACCCAGGATGATTTCTCCATCTCAAGATCATTAACTTCTTCACATTTGCAAAGTCCTTTTTGCCATGTTAGGTAGCATACTCACGGTTTCTGTGGATATGATGTGCAGCGGGTGGGAGCATTATTCTATCTACCATAGAAGGCAAACTGATTTTTCCATGAATGGGTGTGGGAGCAGGAGATAGGCGGAGAATTGCCCCTTCACTGGACAGAATCCATTTGCAAGTCTACAGACAAGAATTATTTTGCATTGCTAGTAGATCTACAGCTTACAGAGTTGTAAAAGCTCCCATAAAATCAGAATGGGATTGTGTGGAGGGTGTCTTACGGTCAGTGGGTAGTTTTCCTTTGAAACATACATTTCTTGCCGTGCCAGATTTCACCATTTCATTGCTTTTGCTTCTTCTCCCATTTCCTTTAACCTAGGGAATTTATACCTTGAGAAAGACTGTTTCTGATGTTTAGTGGTATTGGGGAAAAAGAAACAGATCATCAATGCATTCAGCGTCTAGCTTTCTCCCAGCTCTGCTTTCCTTTCTGTGGGCTTTGTTCTAGGCAGATTTTCTCCGCATGAACTTTACACCTAAAGATCATGTTATCTGTATTCTAAATTAAAAAATAAAATAAAAAACATTTAAAGATACTACAATTTTAAAAGACTTTTTTTTTTTTTTTTTTTTTTTAATGAGACTGAGTCTCACTCTGTTGCCCAGGCTGGAGTGCAGTGGCATGATCTTAGCTCACTGCAACCTCCACCTCCAGGGTTCAAATGATTCCCCTGCCTCAGCCTCCTGAGTAGCTGGGATTACAGGCATGCATCACCATGCCCGGTTAACTTTTGTATTTTTCGTAGAGATGGGGTTTCACCATGTTGGCTAGGCTGGTCTTGAACTCCTGACCTCAGGTGATCCGCCTCAGCCCCCCAAAGTGTTGGGATTACAGGTATGAGCCACTGCGCCTGGCCTTAAAAGGCTTTAAACTTGGAAAAGTGTATAATTGAACCCCTCCCCCCGCCGCCCCATAGCTGAGCTCTATGGAGGAGGTGAGATCCGCAGGTCAGGGAAGGAAGGAAATATGTTAGTGGAGATATATACACACCTTCCTCTCTGGCACTGTGGTTGAGGTGACTTGGTTTCCTATTTCCCATCTCCCTTCGTTGGAATAATCCCCTCTGGCCAAGAGGTCCACCTCCTAATTCTGGGAACCTGTGAATATGTTACCTTACAGGGCAAAAGGAACTTTGCAGATGTGATAAAAAGGAGGTTCTTGAAATGGGGAGAGTATCCTGGACCATCTAGATGGGTCCAATGTAATCACAAAGGCCCTTATAAGTAAAAAAGGGAGGCAGGAGTGTCCTAATTGAAGAAGGAGATACGAGGACAAGGCAGAAGCAGAGGGGCTGGGGAGAGAGAAACTTGAGGATGCCGCACTGCTGAGGAAGGGGGCCATGAACCAAGGAATGCAGGCAGCCCCTAGAACCTGGAAAAGCCAATGAAACCGATTCCCCCAGAGCCTCCAGAACGATTCCCCCCAGAGCCTCCAGAACGATTCCCCCCAGAGCCTCCAGAAGGAACGCCGCCCAGTGAACACCTTGGTTTTAGGACTTCTGACCTCTGGAACTGTAAGGTAACGAGCTACTTAGTGCTTTAAGCTATTAAATTTGTGATAATTTGTTACAGCAACAGTTAGAAATACACACACACACACACACACACACACACACTTATTTGCACATTCGTTTTGCTATTCCTGATCTGTGGAGGTGTCTGTTCCTGGATTCTCCTCTGAACTGGTTCTAACACCTTTAGAATGAACCAGCCCTGCTAACACCAGCCCAGTGAGACTGATTTTGGACCTCTGACCTCCAGGGCTGTAAGATCATAAATTTGTGTTGTGTCGATCCACTAAATTTTTTTCCACCATGTGATAGTGTTTTTTTTTTTTTTTTTTTTTCCGAGACGGAATCTTGCTCTGTCACCCAGGCTGGAGTGCAGTGGTGCAATCTCAGCTGGCTGCAACCTCTGCCTCCTGGGTTCAAGCCATTCTCCTGCCTCGGCCTCCCAAGTAGCTGGGACTATGGGCACCCACAACCACAGCTGGCTAATTTTTGTATTTTTAGTAAAGACAGGGTTTCACCATGTTGGTCAGGCTGGTCTTGAACTCCTGACCTCAAGTGATCCACCCACCTTGGCCTCCCAAAGTGCTGGGATTACAGGCATGAGCCACTGCTCCCAGCCTTAACTTCAATTGCATATACAAACTCTACTTTATGCCCCCCTCAATTTATATTCTCAATTTCACAAATAAATCTTTTTATAATTTGTATCCATTAGCATAGTTTTATAGTTATAGTTTTTTAATGGTTTTATCTTCTAAATTCTATACCACAATTAAAACTGACTCACATACCACCATTACAGGATTACATGATTCTGTAATTGTCTATATATTTACCTTTACCAGTGAGTTTTATATTTTCATGTGCTTTTGTGTTGCTGTCTAGCCATTCTTTCATTTCAGTTTGAAAAATTCCCTTTAGCAATTCTTATAAGGTAGGTTACTGGTGATGAACTCTGTCAGCTTTTATTTATCTGGGAATATCTTAATTTCTCCCTCACCTTTGAATAACAGTTTACCTGGATACAGTATTCTTTTTTTTTGAGATGGAGTCTGGCTCTCTTGCTCAGGCTAGAGTGCATTTGCACGATCTTGGCTCACGGCAGCCTCCGCCTTGCATGATCAAGTGATTCTCCTACCTCAGCTTCCTGAGTAGCTGGGATTACAGGCGTGTGCCACCACACTGGGCTAATTTTTGTATTTTTGGTAGAGATGGGGTTTCACCATCAGGCTGATCTCAAACTCCTGACCTCAAGTGATCTGCCCAACTCAGCCTCCCAAAGTGCTGGGATTACAGGCATGAACCACCGCTCCTGGCCCTGGATATAGTATTCTTGATTGACAGTTTTTTTCCTTTCAGCACTTTGGAAATACTACCCTACTCTGTCTTGGCCTACAGTGTTTCTGCTGAGAAATCCATTGATAGAAGCTCCTTTGTACATGACTAATTATTTTTCTCTTGCTTCTTTCGAGGGTCTCTTCTTGTCTCTAACTTTTGATGTCTTCATCATGATACATCTCAGAGTAGGCCTTTTGGGTTCATCCTAGTTGGAATCTTCTGAGCTTCTGGAATTTGGATACCCATTTCCTTCCTCAGATTTGGAAGGTTTTAGCCATTATTTTTTCAGATAAGCTCTGTGAATGCCCCTTTCTGTTTCTATTCTCCTTCTGAGACTCCTGCAATACCTATATTGGTCCACCTAATGGTGTCTCATAAGTTACTTAGGCTTTCTTCACTTTTCTTCATTCTTTTTTGTTTTGTTCTTCTGACTTGATAATTTAAAATGAGCTTCTTGAGTTTGCTGGTTCTTTCTCCTGCTTGGTCAAATCTGCTGTTGACCCCTCTAGTGAATTTTCAGATTCAGTTATTATATTATGCTGCTCCAGAATTGTTTGGTTCTTTTTAAAAATGCTTTTTCTGTCCTTGTGGATATTCTTATGTTGTTGAGGTGTCATTTTCTTGATTTCATTTAATTGTCTAGTTCTCGTGTTGTGCACTGAGTCTTTTTAAGACAATTATTTTGAATTAATTATCAAGTCATTCACAGATGAATGTTTTTTTTTTTTAGAGTTGGTTTCTGGATATTTCTTTTGTTTCAGTGATTAGACCACATTACCTTGTTTCTTCATGTGCCTTGTTATTTTTCTTTGTGATTTGTGCACTTGAAAAAAAGCCGCCACTCCCACTCTTTATGAATTGGCCACATGTAGTGAAAGACCTTGACCGATCAACCCAGCTGCCTCACTGACTTTTTCTGGGATATGTCTTTTCTAGGCATGTGAATGCAGTTTACCAGTTAGAGAGGTCTGTGGGTTTCTGTTTCAATACTTTGTCTTGCTCAGTCTGGTGTCTGCCTGTGATACTGCAGGTTCTCTATTGCTACAAAAAGCCATTGAGCCCTCCTTTGTTTTCAGTGGCACTCAGAGAACCCAAGTATGCTGATTCCCCATCAGGACTCTGAATCAGGTGAGACAGAAACCAGTCCCTGTGGCATCCCCTCCAAAAGCCAGAATGTTGGATTATGTTCCACTCTTTTTTTCTTCTCAAGGGAGAAGTCAGAATTGGGCTTTTCCTCCCAGTTGTATGGAGCTGTGCCAGCTTGGGGAAAGGGTAACCACAGGTGACCTGAAGTGGCCGTTCTTACTTGTTTCAGTGTGGCTATTCTTGGCTTTGAGCTTGTCTGGGGTACTGTGACATCTGGATTGGTTTCTAGATTTCTCATAAAGGTATTGTTGACTGTATATTGTTGTTGAGTCAGTACCTTGTAGGGAATAAAGTTTAGGGCTTCCTAATCTGCCATCTTGCTGATATCATTAAAAAACGACTGTGAATTTAAATGTGGTTATTTTTGCTCTTCATGAATATTAAAGACAAATTTCTGGGTTATAAGTATACTTTAAAGTTGACTGTGCTAAAACGACCCACAGAATTGTTTCACCTAGCTGTGGTAAATGTTTACACAAATGGAAGCTGATAATTATTAGAGTTTTATCCTGAGGTTTTATGAAGTGTCAGACTCTGAAATAATTTCTTTGAATATGGAACTGACAAGTTGGACTTCAAAGTTCAGAGTGTGTTCAATACCTCTTCTTCATGACCTGTCTCTGACTTGCTGCAGAACTTTAGGCAAGTTGCCCAACTTCTCCAAACCACTGTAAAATGGGGAAAATGATGCTACCTCTCTTCCCAGTTTAAAGTGGCAATTAAAAAGATAACGTAATGGAAGTGTTTATCTGAGAGCCTGGCTCAAGGTGAAGACACAGTGAGTTTTAGGTATTGTTATATGCACTTTAGAGAGTCTGAATAACTTTGAATGAAAATTCAAGCCCAGGGGCTGTGCCTCCAGCCCTCTCTCATAATGGCAACTCTATCCTTCTCTACAATGTCAGACTTGATGCAGGAGTGCATCCTTAGCTCTGAGGCCAAAACATACAAAGCGTGGGAGGGCGGCCCAGTTGATCTCATTTTAAAACGAAAAGTTCCATGTCCAGGAAACCTCTTGAGTCCTGGGCAAACCAGGACATACAGGAAACCCTACTAGTTTCTACAACTCTGTGTATGTGCATACTCTTTTAATGGGAATAGAATGAGAATGTTATCTATGTTGGATGACAGTGATGATGGAGATTAACAGTGATGATAACAACAGCGATGACGATGATGATGATGATATGCAACAGTGAAGTAATTGCACCACTGTTTTTATTTATTTTTTTGAGGTGGAGTCTCAGTCTGTCACCCAGGCTGGAGTGCAATGGCACGATCTCAGCTCACTGCAACCTCTGCCTCCTGGCTTCGAGTGATTCTCTTGCCTCAGCCTCCCAAGTAGCTGGGATTACAGGTGCCTGCCACCATGCCCAGCTAATTTTTGTATTTTTAGTAGAGACGGGGTATTGCCATGTTGGCCATGCTGGTCTTTAACTCCTGACTTCAGGTGATCTGCCTGCCTCGGCCTCCCAAAGTGCTGGGATTATAGGCATGAGCCACTGCACCTGGCCCGCACCACTGTTATAAGTGTTTTGTATACATTGACTCATTTAATCATCACAGCAAAAACAAATAGCCCAACCCAGTGGCGATAGGAAAGACCTTTCCCCAGACTGTGAACTAGAAAGGCACAGTGTGCTTTTGAGTCTCTCCAGAGCAGCCCACAAGCCACCTGCATCAGGGCTCCTGGCCAGCTCCTCTTACTTTTGATTATCGTTTTTTTTTTCTTTTTGTTGGTTTTTGACACGGAGTCTCGCTCTGTCACCCAGGCTGGAGTGCAATGGCACGATCTTGGCTCACTGCAACCTCTATCTCCTGGGTTCAAGCAATTCTCCTGCCTCAGTCAAGCGATTCTCCTGCCTCAGAGCTCCTCTTGAAGTTTGATTGAGAAGGTCAGAGTGGGCCAAGGATTCTGCCTTTTAAATACACACCCAAAGTGATCCTGACCAGGCACAATGAAACAGTTCTGGGATAGCGTGTGGGAGATGATTTGGGGAGAATGAGGGTGACAGTTTAGGCCAGACGATTTTTGTGTGCAGCCAAAGGTTTTTGCTTTGGAAACTACATTCTTCTCCAGGTCTCAGGGAGGCTTACTTAGATCTGATTCTATCATTTGGGTGTTGTATTAGTCCATTTTCACACTGTTATAAAACTACTACCTGAGACTAGGTAATTTATAAAGGAAAGAGGTTTAATTGACTCACAGTTCCCCATGGCTAGGGAGGCCTCAGGAAACTTACAATCACGGCAGAAGGAGAAGCAAGTACCTTCTTCATAAAGTGGCAGGAAAGAGTGTGAGCTAAGCAAGAACTTGCCAAACACTTATAAAACCATCAGGTCTTGTGAAAACTCACTCACTGTCACGAGAACAGCATGGGGGAAACTGCTCCAATGATCCAATCACCTCCCACCGCCTTCCTCCCTTGACATATGGGGATGATGGGGATTACAATTCAAGATGAGATTTGGGTGGGGACACAGCCAACTCATGTCGTTTTGCCCTGGCTCCTCCCAAATCTCATGTCCTCACATTTCAAAACATAATCATGCCTTCCCAACAGTCCCCCAAAGTCTCATCCAAAGTCCCCCACGTCCAAAGTCTCATCTGAGACAAGGCAAGTCCCTTTCACCTTGGAGCCTGCAAAATCAAAAGGAAGTTTAGTTACTTGCAGGAACAATGGGAGTACAGGCATTGGATAAATGCTCCCATTCCAAAGGGGAGAAATTGGCCAAAACAAAGGGGCTACAGGCCACATGCAAGTCCGAAATCTGGCAGGAAAGTCATTAAATCTTAAAGCTCCCATGGTCTTGGGCAGCTCCGCCTCTGTGGCTTTGCAGAGTACAGTCCCCCTCCCAGCTGCTTTCAGGGCTGACATTGAGTTTCTGTGACTTTTCCAGGTGCATGATGCAAGCTGTCAGTGGATCTGCCATTCTAGGGTCTGTAGGACAGTGACCCTCTTCTCGCAGCTCCACTAGGCAGTACCCCAGTGGGGACTCTGTGTGGGGGCTCCAACCCCACATTTCCCTTCCTCACTGCCCTAGCAGAGGTTCTCCATGAGGGCTCCACCCCTGCAGCAAACTTCTGCCTGGACATCCAGGCATTTCCATACATCCTCTGAAATCTAAGAGGTTCCCAAACCTTAATTCTTGACTTCTGTGCACCCACAGGCCCAACACGATGTGGAGGCCACCAAGGCTTGGGGTTTGCACCCTCTGAAGCAATGGCCTGAGCTGTATATTGGCCCTTTTAGCCATAGCTGGGATGCAGGGCACCAAGTCCTGAGACTGCTCAAAGCAGCAAGGCCCTGGGCCCGGCCCACGAAACCATTTTTTCCTCCTAGACGTTAGGCCTGTGATGGGAGGGTCTGCCATGAAGACCTCTGACATGCCTTGAAGACATTTTCTCCATTGTATTGGCGAGTAACATTTGGCTCCTTGTTATTTTTGCAAATTTCTGCAGCCAGCTTGAATTTCTCCCCAGAAAATGGGTTTTTCTTTTCTATTGCATCATCAGGCAAATTTTCCAAACTTTTATGCTCTGCTTCCATTTTAAACATAAGTTCCAATCTCAGATCATTTCTCTCAAGTTCAAAGTTCCGCAGATCTCTAGGGCAGGGGCAAAATGCCACCAGTCTCTTTGCTAAAGCATAGCAAGAGTGACCTTTACTCCAGTTCCTAACAACTTCCTCATCTCCATCTGAGACCACCTCAGCCTGGACTTCATTGTCCATATCACTAACAGCATTTTGGTCAAAACCACTCAACAAGCCTCTAGGAAATCCCAAACTTTCCCACATCTTTCTATCTTCTTCTGAGCCCTCCAAACTGTTGTACCCTCTGCCTGTTACCCAGTTCCAAAGTCACTTCCACATTTTTGGGTATCTGTATGGCAGTGCCCCACTCCCAGTACCAATTTACTATATTAGTCTGTTCTCACATTGCTATAAAAATACTACCTGAAGTCCGGGTGCAGTGGCTCATGCCTGTAATCCCAGCACTTTGGGAGGCTGAGGTGGGCAGATCACCTGAGGTCAGAAGTTCGAGACCAGCCTGGCCAACATGGCAAAGACCCGTCTCTATTAAAAATACAAAAAAATTAGCTGGATGTGGTGGCATGTGCCTGTAATCCCAGCTACTTGGGACGCTGAGGCAGGAGAATCGCTTGAGCCCTGGAGGTGGAGGTTGCAGTGAAACACCACTGTACTCCAGCCTGGGTGACAGAGCAAGACTCCATCTCAAAAAAAAAAACAAAAAAAAAAACAAACTACCGGAGACTGGGTGGTTTGTAAAGGAAAGAGGTTTAATTGACTCACAGTTCCACATGGCTGCAGAGGCCTCAGGAAACTTACAATCACGGCTGAAGGAGAAGCAAGTACCTCATTCACAAGGCAGCAGGAAAGAGTGTGAGCAAAGGAAGAACTTGCCAAACACTTGTAAAACCATCAGCTCTCATGAGAACTTACTCACTGTCATGAGAACAGCATGGGAGAATCCTCATACACCCCCCACCCCTTGCCCACTTCCTCTCTGGAATGCTGATTTAAAAGTAGACTTTTGACTTATAGATATTAATAAACATGCCCTGATTCAATAAACCCAGCAGATGTTACCATACATAGTCTCCTTGGGTGATTTTGGGGTGAGCAAATCTACCAAGGTGATAAATGATTTTGCTTATGATTGAAGTAGCGACATTAGGCATATGGATTTTATATTACATGTCCACATTAATATTAAATATAAACATCCATAATAATAAATATTAATATTAATATATAAATATAGAATATTTAAGAGCTGTCACTGCAGAAACCGTTTTCATGCACTGGGATTCATATATTCAACAAAATAATGTTTTCGGGGTTGTTCTAAGGGCTTTCTATATTTCCCTTATTTAATTCTCAAACCTATGATGTAGTTACTTCTATTATTTCCATGTTACAGATGAAAAATTGAGGCACAAAAAGGTTGAGTAACTTGTTGTAGTTATATAATTAGTAAATAGCGGAGTTTAAAGGACACTAAAATGTAGTAGTTAAAAAGCAAGTCTGCAAATTCTTCGACATTCTTCCCGTAGATTTTTTTTCAGTCAATCTAAAAATCTGGCCAGTTCAAAGAGATGTTGAGAAAGTGCTGGAGACCAGTGCTTTCCAAACTGTACTGAATATATAAATCATTTGGGGATCATGTTCAAGTGTAGATTCTGATTTAGTAGCTGTGGGGTCCTGCATTTCTAACAAGCTCCCAACAGATGCTGATGCTGTGGGTCATGGAGTGCATAGAGAAGCAAGGCTGTCACTTTATTTATAAAAAAACAAGGCCAAGGAAAGTAACTTCTCCAAGGCCAATAGCTGGTTTAGGGACAGAGCCCGAGTAAGTAATTCTAATTATAGGTGAAATTCAAAGATACACATGATGAAAGATTTGAGTCCGATGCCAATGAAACCACTAAATTCTGAGGTCATTTTTTTTTTTTTTTTTTTTTTTTTTTGGAGACAGGATCTCACTCTGCTGCCCAGGCTGGAGTGCAGTGGTGCAGTCACAGCTCACTACAGTCTTGATCTCCCAGGCTTAATTGATCCTCCCACCTTAGCCTCCTGAGCAGCTGGGACTACAGGCACATGTCACCATGCCTGGCTAATTTTTGTATTTTTTGCAGATACAGGGTATCACCATGTTGTCCGAGCTGGCCTCAAACTCCTGGGCTCGCCTCAAACTCCTGGGCTCAAGCAATCCATCCACCTCAGCCTCCCCAAATGCTGGGATTACAGACATGAACCACTGCACTAGGCACAGATAATTTTTAAGGCAATCTTGGATCCACAGGTATTGATAAATGATTATGGAAATAATTATTACTTACAAATTACTTGCTTATTACTTTCACATTTCTTTTCTATACCCATGTTTTGGGTTGAGTTCCTTAGAAGCAAAGCCTAAGACAAAGATTGTGTGTGAGAGTGATTTAGGAGGACATAATCCCAGGTAAGCCAGTGGGGAGTGGGGATTTGTGACAGGGAAAGAAGCCGAAGAAGGATGGAGTATCCAGCAAAGTCCCATGGAGGGTAACTTTTGTTGAATCCCCCTGGGAGCTCTGTGGACGATGTAGGGCATACTCAGCTGATGTCTTAGTTAGTTCAGGCTGCTGTAAAAAAAAAAACAAAAAACAGAAAAAATCCCACTGACTGGGGGGCTTAAATAGCAGAAATTTATTTGTCACAATTCTGGAGGCTGGAATACCCAGGATCATTGCGCTGGGACATTTGGTTATTGGTGAAGACCATTTTCCTTTATTCTCACATGGTGGAGAGAGAGATCATCTTTATCATGCCTCTTCTTATAGGGGCACTAATCCCATTCATGAGGGTTTATCATGACCCAGTTTCCTCCCAATCTCCCCACCCATCAAATACCATCACAAGGGGATTAAGGCTTCAACGTATGAATTTAGGGGGGGCTCACTCAGTCCATAGCAGCTGTCTAGAACTGTGCTGTTCGAGATAGCAACCCCTAGCCACATGTGGCCATTGAGCCCTTGAAATGTAGCCAGTCCAAAGTCAGTATGTTTTAAGTATGAAGTATGCACTTGATTTTGAAGACTTAGTACAAAAAAGTAAACTATCTCACTAGCAATTTTTAAATATTGGTTACATGTTGAAATGATAATATTTGGACTCTCATGGTTTAATAACATATATAATCAAATTTATTTTACCTGTTTATTTTTGCTTTTTTGTAAAAAAAATCTAGCCTCTAGAAAATTTACAATTACACTGGTAGGTGGCACTATCTTTCTTTCTTTCTTTTCTTTTCTTTTCTTTTTTTTTTTTTTGTGAGGGAGTTTCGCTCTTGTTGCCCAGGCTGGAATGCAGTGGCGTGATCTCGGCTCACTGCAACCTCTGACTCCCGGGTTCAAGCAATTCTCCTGGGATGGCACTATATTTCTATCGGATGGTGCTGGTTTATATTCTTGCACACATAAATCACTAGATAAGGACATTGGTTAAGGCATTTCTAGCTCTCCCTGATCCCAGGCAAAACGGGCTTCAGCAGCTTAAGTTGGGCAGTAAGCCACAGGTGCTTGGCTGCTGGGCAGAGAAGCATACTGGGAGTCTACATGCAGGAAAACGGGAAAGAGATGCAAAGGGATATGGCGGTATACTGACAGTGCCTGTTATGATCTGTGTAATGCTGTACAAAGACTTAGTGATGTTTTATTTATATGAATTTGTTTTTGAAACAAAGTTCATCATAAGCAATAATATTAGTGGCACCTCAGGCTTCATATGCTAGAAATATTTATTTCTAAGAGACATTAAAATAAACACATAACTATTAAAATAGAATGGTATTTATCTCCCTTCTCAGCAGTGATGTACATTACAGAACTTTCTGGCAAAAACCAATGTTCATTAATCTTCAGCAAAGGAATTCTGTTAAAAGAATAGTTAATCATTCTCTGATATGTGTAATTATGACTCTCCTTCCCTTCGATTTTATGAAGCCATTTGAATTCCTTCAGTGTGTTACTTTGACACTTAATGCAATGTTTATGCAACAATCACCAAAATTAATTGTGTTCCTTTTGGAAACTATTTAAAATCCCCATCTTTGGCCAGCCTTATTGACATGTGCACATTAAAGTATGACTATGCGACAATAATACTTTTACAGCAATGAATAAATGTCAAATTAATTATGTCAGAATTGTAATTTGTCTGCTTCCTTTCTAATATGTATAATTATTAATTTGGGGAAAGTGTGCAGAAAATATTAAGCATATTGTCAGAGCTGAAGCTCAACATCTAAAGTGAGGTTACTTTTCCTCTGAAATGTATTCTTTGGGGGTTTCCTTTTTGGCAGAATTTGTTACTTGTTGGCCAATGACTTTTAGGGAAATTCTCTATCTCATATGACAAGCCAATGGCTAGAAAATATCAATGGAAATATCATCAGAATTTTTTGTTTATAAAAACGTTGTGGGTTCTTTTGAGTAGGTTTTCTTTTTGTTGTGAATAGGACTGCACCATCTTCTAATTTGGTTTGCCAGGCTATATATCTAGCTAAAAATAGAAAGTGCACCTGCTTCTTTTCATTCTTTAAATATTATATATGCATCCTCAGAGAATCCTTCTCCATTTTGGCTGAACATTTTTGATGGTGTCCTTCTGCCATCATCTCAGATGGCAGGAGGAGATGAGCTGACTGCCTCTTTCTAGTTTTTTCTTTTAATTGTGCTTTGTTTATAACTTTTACATACATAAATTTTCATGTGTAGTATTTCTATAGCATTCTTTAATTGGAGGTGGATTCAGTGACAAGCACTGTGGACATAAGTGGGTTTGGGTGGGGGCTCTGGCAGGCTCTTCTCTGTTGTAGTATAGTAAGAAATTACAGGGTACAACTTTCAGTGTGATTTTAGCAAAGTTCGAGGAGGCACAAGACTATTAGAGCTGTTAAATGTGGCTGTTTGCCAAACCCGTAGACCCAGGCATGTTCTCAGGATCCCTCCCTAATCCTGTTAGCACACAGCCTGCCTATATTTGCAGGGGCCAGCTAACCTCCAGTTTCCAGGAATGTTCTGGGCAATCCACTTCCCTCTCTTCCAGGCTGCCTCTGAGTGCTGATCTCTCTCTTCCACCTTCTCTCTCCTTCCTCTTTCTCTTCCACCCTCATTTCTCTTTTCTAGAATGTGGGATTTGGGACTAGTGTGAGTGCTTAAGGTGAACTGTGTAGGTGTAGCAGCAGGTTCTCATTTATTATAATTTTGGCTGCTGTGCATATCTTTCTTTCTTTCTTTTTTTTTTTGAGATGGAATCTCGCTCTGTCGCCCAGGCTGGAGTGCAGTGGTGCGATCTCGGCTCACTACAACCTCTGTCTCCTGGGTTTAAGTGATTCTCCTGCCTCAGCCTCCTGAGTAGCTGGGATTTCAGGTGCGTGCCACCATGCCTGGCTAATTTTTTTGTATTTTTAGTAGAGACGGGGTTTCACCATATTGGCCAGGCTGGTCTCGAGCTCCCAACCTTGTGATCCGCCCGCCTTGGCCTCCCAAAGTTCTGGGATTACAGGCATGAGCCAGCGCGCCCATCCAGCTGCTGTGCATTTCATGGCCAGAACATAGCACAAGGATGTGGCCGGCCCCTTACTGATTGGCATTTTCCTGTCTCCAGTGCTTTCCTGTTATAGATTGTGCACGAGCAGTCATTCTGGAATGTCTACATTTACACTCAGGTACGAGGGCGTCTGTTGGGCTGATGCATAGAAGGGGAATTACTCAAACAAGGGAAATATTTTAATGTTACAGAATACCACACTTTCATCACAAAAGTTTTCATCTGTATAGAAAGATTTAATTGGAAATGAATGAAGACCTCTGATATGGTTTGGCTGTGTCCCCACCCAAATCTCATCTTGAATTGTAACTCCCAAATTCCCACATGTCATGGGAGGAACTCGGTGGGAGGTGATTGAATTATGGGGGCAGGTCTTTGCTGTGCTGTTCTCGTGATAGTGAATGAGATCCGATGGTTTTAAAAAGAGGAGTTCCCCTGCACAAAATCTTTTTGCCTGCTGCCATCCACATAAGTCGTGACTTGCTCCTCCTTGCCTTCCACCACAATTATGAGGCTCCCCAGCCACGTGGAAATGTAAGTTCAGTGAAACCTCTTTCTTTTGTAAATTGCCCAGTCAGAGATATGTCTTCATTAGCAGTGTGAAAACGGATTAATACAACCTCTTTTGAGGTTTCTTTGAAATGACAGTTTTTCTGGTTTCAAAGACTATGCAGACTAGTCCTAACCCTGCCTTTGCTCCCTCTAAGAGGGGCATCTTCCTCATGCACAGAGCTTAGTCTTTCAATGTGGTAAGGAAAGATCAATTTCACCTTTCCTCATTATTGCTTTTTTTTTTTTTCTTTTTAGACAGAGTCTTGCTCTGTCACCAGGCTGGAGTGCAGTGGTACAATCTCGACTCACTGTAAGCTCCAACTCTTTGGTTCAAGTGATTCTCCTGTCTCAGCCTCCCAAGTAGCTGGGATTACAGGCACGTGCCACCATGCCCGGCTAATTTTTGTAGTTTTAGTAGAGACAGGGTTTCACCATGTTGGCCAGGATGGTCTTGATCTCCTGACCTCATGATCCGCCCGCCTCGGCCTCCCAAAGTGCTGGGATTACAGGTGTGAGCCACTGTGCCTGGCATGCTTTTTTTAAAAAAATAAATTTTATTGTACATATTTAAGGTATACATTATGATGTTATGAGTGGGATCCACATAGATAGTAAAGTGGTTACGATAGTGAGTAAATTACCATATTCATTATCTTATATAGTTACACATATTCTTTTTGTGTGTGGCAAGAGCAGCTGAAATCTATTTAATTAGCAAAAATCCTGAATATAACACAATATAATGTTGTGTTATATTGTACAACTATAGTTAATAATTAACTATAGCCCTTATGTCTCAATAAAACAAACCCGGTCCATATATTTATATTTATTATATTTATATTACATAAGCCAAGGGTCCCAGTCCATGGCCCGTTAAAAACCCAGGCCACACAGCAGGAGGTGAGCAGTGGGCAAGCGAGCAATTCGCCTGAGCTCCACCTCCTCTCAGGTCAGCGACAGCATTAGATCTCATAGTTCTCGCAGGAGCACGAACCCTATTGTGAGCTATGCATGGAAAGGATCTAGGTTGTGCACCCCTTGTGAGAATCTAATACCTGATGATCTGAGGTGGAAGTTTCATCCTGAAAGCCTCTCCACCACCCCTCCCACCCTCACTGCCCTGTCCATGGAAAAATTGCCTTCCATAAAACCGGTCCCTGGTACCAAAAAGGTTATGGACTGCTGCTATAAGTAATACAAAAATTAGCCCAACATGGTGCACACCTGTGGTCCCAGTTACTTGGGAGGCTGAGATGGGAGGATCGCTTGAGTCCAGGAGGTCGAGGTTACAGCGAGTCTCCATTGGGTTCCACTCCAGCCTGGGCAACAGAGTAAGACCTTGTCTTAAAAAAAAAGTAATGTAGTGAATAAATGAATATATTCTTGTTATAAGAATGCAAACAATGCTCAAATATATCTATGAGTACTTATTTTTGCCTGACATCTTAACATACTAAATGCTGAATACTTTTTCATTCAACAGTATGTCATGGGTATCACATTGCATGTCTATATCAAAATATCTCATGTACTCCATAAATATATACACCTAATATGTACCCACAAAGATTAAAAACAATTTTTTTTCTTAAAAAATATGTTGTGGATAAACTTCCACATCAGTATATGCAGGTCTATGATTTTTTCTTTCTTTTTTTAGAGACAGAGTCTTGCTTTGTTGCCCAGGCTGGAGTGCAGTGGTGTGATCATTGTTCACTGAAACTTCAAACTCCTGGGCTTAAGCAATCCTCCCACCTCAGCCTCTTGAGTAGCTAGGACCGTAGGAGTGTGCTACCATACCTGGCTAATATTCTTTATTTTTTGTACAGATAGAGTCTCACTGTGTTGGCCAGGCTGGTCTCAAACTCCTGGCCTCAAGTAATCGTCTTTCCTTGGCCTCCCAAACTGCTGAGATTACAGGTGTGAGCCATGGAGCCTGGCCCTTACCAATTTTTCAAAAATGGCTGCAAAGTATTCTATATCCTGGTTTTATGATTCTGATTCAAATTTATTAGCCATTCCCTAATGATGGACAGTTGTCTGCAGTTTGTTAATATAATATGATACATTCAACATCTTTGCACCTATTTTTTTGCTTATTTGTATGTGGATATATATCACAATGTGGAATTGTTGGGCTGATTTATTTAAAAATGCTGGTGTAGTCCATAAACTAAGATAGATAAAGTTAAGATTTGAGACAATAAACTTGCAATCCCTCTTTTTCCCCAGTAGTTGTCTGAGGTATTGTAGCATAGATAACAAATGTGTGTAATTAAAAACCAAAATTAGCTGAACAAAAATACTATCCCTGCCCAAATTTCAGTTTTAAATTCTTATTTACAAACACTGTTTCTTGTTTTTCCTGCCTTTGATGTGAACTTTAATTTTTAAGTGTAACCTAAACCACCTTTAAAACAAATCATTTATTCGTAAGGTTTGCTATGTCATAATTGCCTGGTTATTTGGATGATAGATGTGTCATATCTGAAAACTAACTAGTTATCTTTTGAAATTTATTTCAACATGCATTATCTGAAGCACCAAAGGTGAGAACACTGCGTGGATAAATATGATAAAAAATACGATGGATTTACAAGCACAGCACTCAGGTTTAGCATTTAGTCATTTTTATTATGTTGTTGGGTGGAAAGTGTCAAAGAAGACCAGCACAGGAACTGTTAAGGCTCCTTGGAGTTTTTGCCTGCCCTCTTGCCTGGGGATGGAGGTAGTTCTAGCCTAGAAACTCTTGAATGCTTTACAAATAATAGAAGCCAAGTGGGAAAAGCATGTTCTATATTTTAATGCTGACATCCTCATAGAAAAAAAAAAAAGTAAAGATTCAGAATACTTGGCTGTGATTCAGTACCTAAACACTTCCTGGTGTTTCTCAGAATCCCCCGGAGACTCATAAATGCTGCTGTGTTGGAGGTACCCATTGCTGCTGCACACTTAGGCCAGTTTGTCAAATTAATGAGCTCAAGAGCGATGCTATTTCTAGGTTCAACCCCATGGGGGAAGAACAGAGAGAAAACAAAACCAAAATTCAGACAGAAGAGTAATCCTAAAGGCCAGTTGACAAAAAATTTATTAACACATATACACCAAATCTCACCCAGAGTAGTATCCTTTGTGGAGATTTTACCCTACAAATCTTTTGCTAGCTCCTTGAGTCCAAGCATTACAGATAAGATGGTGTGGTTTTTACACTGGGTGATGTTTATTGATCTGGACTTAAAAAACAGCACTGTCTGGCTTTTTTTCACTAACACAATATTTGCAAATAACTATGGAACGGAGAGGACGTGTTTTCCTCTTGTTAGGGCCTATTGTGTTTTAAGAAAATTAACAAAAGGGAGAAAGAAGCTTTAACACTCATTGAGAGGGACTTTTTATTCTGGGATTTGATAACTAAGATTCAGGGAAGATAGTGAGTTTTGGTGTAATTTGTGTCATCAAAACAACCCCTGTATTAGAGCAGGAGATACAGTATCAATAGATAATGAGAAAAGACAATGGAAATTGTACAAATGTATATTTCTTAAAAGCTTTTGCTACCTATTATTTTCTAGCCTATAGGCAGAATTTAGAGACATATAATGGATATGCTTATATTGATAGTAACATATCATGTAATTTAAAAGGCTAAGTCCACCTTACAGGTTTGCCTCATGCCACGATGAATCATTTTGAAATGTGATTGGTCTTCTGAGGGATTGTTCAAAGATTGTCAGTCAATCATTGACAAAATAACTCCATGAGGTGACTTACTACAGTTTGGTTTTGATGTTTACAACATAACCAAATGTGAACTTTGGAGCTTGTAAAGTTGTTCTTTCAGCATTATAAATTTGGCAGCTTCCTCTTCCTGCCTCCCTTCTCCTCCTCCTTCTCTTTTTCTTCTTCTCCTTATCTTCCCTTCCTGCTTCAACAAATTGACAAAATAGGAGGCCTGCTGTATTTTATTGTTTGCTTACTTTCAAATCTTTTCTTTCAGGCATATTTCAACATATAATTCATATGAAGTGTGACAATTTTTAATTTATCTTTTTAAATTTTATGATAGAAAATGTAAACCAACATATATAAATAATCTACTAATATTTCTTAACCTTTATATATGTGCTCAAGAGAAGACTTTTTTCTTCCCCCTGGAATGAATTTTTTTTTTAAAGAAAGTCAAGTATTATGTATACACAGCTTTTGAGTTCTTGGATACATTTTTGAAACTTTAAAACATTATTATTTATATTAATCTTTGAAGTATTTCCTCTTGAGGAACTACCTATACTTCTTGCATAGTGACCTAGTTTCAATAGTAACATTTTATAGAAGCTGATGGTAAAATTTATGTCTTCGGACCATAATTAATTATGTTTTGAACTTAAACAGGAACGTCTCCTTTCTTAACTAAATGGCCGTGTCTTACATTTACATGATTTGCTATTTGTACCTTAAAGAGGTGTAATAGTTTTATTATGTTCTTATGTCATCAGTAATTTCATATGTGAGTCATGAATCCCATAGATTTAGTGATGCTCAAATACACTTATTGATTGATTGATTTGCTATACAATTGGCTCTCTGTATTTATGAGTTCTGTATCTAGGGATTCAACCAACTTTGGTTTGAAAATATTAGGGGAAAAAAGAAAATATGCAACCATAAAAATACATATTTAAAAAATTCAGTGTACCAACTATTTACTTAGTATTTACATTATATTAGGTATTACAAGTGATCTAGAGATGATTTAGAATTACAGGAGGATGTGCATAGGTTATATACAAATACTATGCCATTTCATTTAAGTGACCTGAGCATTTGTGGATTTTTTGGGGCATTTCTTGAACCAATCTCCCATGAATACCCAGGGATGGCTGTATATGGTTGATACTTTGGGAAGATTTTAGATTTAGTATAAATGGAAACTTAAAGCGTAGGCTTGCAGTTAAATATATTTAACTGCCATCATTCTAGAAACCAAGAGTTGAAAAAGCCCTTTAGGGACTTAATGCTCTTCTTTCCGTAAATGTGTAGAGCACAGCTGCCCTAACCCGGCTCGTCATCAGAGCTTCCTGGGGACCTCTTAACAACGTGGATTCCAGGGTCAGCCCCCAGGAGAACATGGCTCCATAGGTTTGGGGTACAGCCAGTAAGCTTCATTCAACAAAACCAAACCCAATCCCAAAAATATTCCAAACACTTTTGATAATCAGCGGTGTTTGGGAATCATTGATGTTTAGCAGGGCGTGTGAAAGGAGAAGGTACAATTATGAATCAAGAAAATGGAGATGTCTTTTATAAAGTCACTCTGCAAATTTTGGGGGTGTTTAAAAATTTTTTTAAATTGACACCATGAACGGCTAATTTTTTTTTGTATTTTTAGTAGAGACGGGGCTTCACCATGTTAGCCAGGATGGTCGCGATCTCCTGACCTCGTCATCTGTCTGCCTCGGCCTCCCAAAGTGCTGGGATTACAGGCGTGAGCCACCGTGCCTGGCCAGAAATTTTTTATTCATTGACCTATAGCTCCCTAATCCTCTTACTCACTAGCCTCTGGTACCCACCATTCTCCTTTCTGCTTCTCAGTTCAACGTTTTTAGATTCTACATAGAAGTGTGATCATGCCATGTTTCTCTTTTTGTGCTTTGCTTATTTCATTTAACACAGCGTTCTTTAGGTTCATCCATGTTGTTGGAAATGACAGGATTTCCTTTTAATTCAAGGCTGAATAGTATTCCTTTGTGTATATGTGCCACACTTTCTTTATCCACTTGTTGGTTGGTGGGTACTTAGGTTGGTTCCATGTCTTTACAATTGCGAATTGATGTACCACATCTTCTTTATTCATTCATCTGGTGATGGACACGTAGGTTGATTTCACATCTTAGCTATTATGAACAGTGCTGCAATGAACATGGGAGTGCAGATGTGTCTTTGACAGACTGATTTCCTTTCCTTTGGATTATACCGAGAAGTGGGATTGCTGAATCACTAAGCTAATTTTGACATCATTAAACTATCATTCTTCCAAGTGCATATTCCTGATATTAAACTTCTTGGGAAATTAGCAAACATGTATATGTGCTCACCAGGGCATCTCTGGGGTGTGTGGGTTGTGGATAAACACTTTTGTTGAAGGGCTTTTGTCCATATAAACAATTTGATTAAAAAAATTATATATTTTTTGATATAGAGTCTCCCTCTGTCACTCAGGCTGGAGTGCAATGGTGTGCAGTCTCTGCTCACTGCAACCTTCGCCTCCTGGGTTCAAGTGATTCTCCTGCCTCAGCCTCCTGAGTAGCTGGGATCATAGGCACCCACCACCATGCCTGGCTAATTTTAGTATTTTTAGTAGAGATGGGGTTTCTCTATGTTGGCCAGGCTGGTCTTGAACTCCTGACCTCAAGTGATCTGCCCACCTTGTCCTCCCAAAGTGATGGGGTTACCAGCATGAGCCACCATGCCCGGACTAAAAAAATATATCATAAAACTCATGGGCTTGTATGAGGTATGCTAGTCATCAAAAGAGAAGAGGTAGTCACACATTTGTTTATTGTCCAACTGGCACATGGGAAGATTCTAGTGTCCAGGCTCCATTGTGTCCTGTTAAGGTCCAGTAGCCATTGCTTCCATTCTTCATTATCTAATGTGCTGATTCAGGCTAATTTCATGTCTTCCACCAGGAGAATGAGGGAGCCACACTGTTTTTATTCATAATGCCATGCTCTTTGGAACCTGTTTGCATTGAGACAATGTAGGCCTTCTTGCCTTTGCAATCCCCAGTGCCATTTACATCATCAATTCTGATGGCTGCCTCATTCATTGGACAGCCATGAACCCTGGCTTCTGATGACTCTCTCAAAGGTCATGACTGTGTGTCCATGATGGTGACCACAAATGGAAGTCCCACTCAGCATCTGCAGGGAGATGTGAATGGTAGTTTGTTTTCTGGTCTTGTTAAATTTACTGTTTGGAACTTTAGAGTGTAAACGTAGAAAAGCCTATCTTCTGAGTATATCTTCTTTTGGAATCTTTAGGTGGTAGCTGCAAGAACTCTTAGTATGTTGACCTCACCTCTGCCTTCCACATACCACTACCAGTGAGGAATTAGGAATGCATGAGAAGAGTGTCTGAGAAGAGTGTCCTCATTCATGCAAGGCTTAAGAGAGAATGCAGGTCAACATCACCATGTCAATCAGAGGTAGGTGAGCTCACCAATTGGAAAGGCCCATTGGTGTGGGGATGAATGGTCTTGAAAAAGCCCTTCAGGAGATAGGTGTGGGCACCCAAGAGGATTGCCTAATGTGTGGTATGAAGCTATTAGAGGTTGTGGGGTGACTGCATTAGGAGACACAATGTATAGAATGTCAGCTGCCACCCCCACTATCCTAAGATGCTGTAGACCAGAGGTAGCATGGTGAGGGGCACATGGGTGGGTGAGAGCCTGGCATGGGCCCACAGTGTTTAGTTTAATAGTAGTCCAGAAATCTGATGTTGTCTTGTGCTGCGCTTGAGTGAGAATCATCAAAATTGGTGTGTTAGCCCCATTCAACTTGTTAATCTTGTGCAATCACATGAAAGAAATACTGTGCCAGCTGGCAGGGAGCTATCTGCTGGTCTCCTGGAATTGGGATCCCCCCAGATGACCTGTGCGTGAGATTCAGGGCTCCTCTGGGCAGCTAGCGGACACATGTGGGATAGTGGGCTGGAGAACAACCTGGAGGGGAAACCCTGGGGGCAAGGGGGGGGTCCATGAGGTAGGCCTTGAGCATCCCACCAGTCACTACTGCAGACCCTGCCCTCCCTGGGAGGGGACTTAGGCTACTTACACCTGGGGCCTAGAGCAGGACTCCCACTTCCCGCATCCAAGGGGGTACTGGTACTTTCTATGTGCCTTGCAGTGTTCTGAATCCTTCACGTAAATTAGCTCATTTAATCCTCATGGTGCCCCGGGAGGTATGAACTGCTATTATCATCATCCTTGCTATTTCACAGGTGTGAAAACTGAGACTGAGAGAGGCTAAGTGTGTGCTAAGGAAACTCAGCTAGTAAGTAGCTGACTGGTATTTCAACCCAGGCAGCTGGATTGCAGATTGCTACCTTAATACCCTTGCTATGCTGTTTCTCACTGTTTGAACTCTGCTAAAGACAAGATAAGGCACACTGCATAAAGTTGCTTTTTATGAACATATTACCACTACTTTATGTTTGCATGACCTTTAATAGTGTAGTCAACATTTGTCTCCCCCACTGCATGCTGCATTCCAATCCCACTATCCCAATTCTAACAGTATCCTGATTTCTTATTCAGAAATTATCTTTTTCTCATGGGCATGGTCAGAGTGTTCTGTGTTTCCACTATAAGGCCAAAGGAGTCCCTTCCAGAACCTTCTTCTTAATATTACAGTGCATTTCAAAGTGAGCAAGTGAGAGTCTGATTGAGCAAGTCAGCTTTCACCCAGGACTTCCAATCATGAGTCTAGTGACTCAGAGATGGAAAAATGGCCCAAGAGCAGTGGACCCTGATATGTTGTGCATGTTTGTCCCCTCCAAATTTCATGTTGAAATATGATTCCCATTGTTGGAGGTGGGGCCTGGTGGGAGGTATTGGATCATGAGGGTGGATTTCTCATGAATGGTTTAGCGCCATCCTGCTGGTGATCACGGAGTCCTTGCTCAGTTAGCTCACGTGAGATCTGGTTGTTTAAAACTCTGGGACTTCCGCCATCTCTGTCTCTGTCTCTTGCTCTTGCCGCATGATGTGCCTGCTCCCACTTTGCCTTCTGCCATGATTTTACAGTGCCTGACGCCCTCACCAGAAGCAGATGCCAGAGCCATGCTGGCACAACCTGCAGAACCATGAGCCAATTCAACCTCTTTTCTTTATAAATTAACCAGCCTCAGGTGTTTCTTTATAACCATGCAAAAAATAACCGGACACAGACCCTGACGAATATTCTCTGTCAGTTCCTTGATTCCTGATCCTTGTTCCTACTTGACTTTACAGCCTTCCCATAAATTGTGGAAGCCTCCAAATACCCTTCTAGTGAATCCCTTTTTTTCCTTTTGCTGGCTAAACCAATTTCTGTTGCTTGCCATCAAAGAACTGTAACTGATACAGCATATGGTCTCATATGTGATTCTCACTAGCCAGATTGGAGTGGGAAGGCGGTATCACCATCCCTGTTTTATAGATAGAAAACTGTTCAGAGAGGCTGAAGAAGTTGCTCAAAAGTACACAGTGAGTAAGGGACAGAGTCAGGATTTGTTCCCACAGTATCGACCTCTGCTTCAGAGGGCAAAGATAATCTTGATTTTCTTTCATTTCTTTATTTTCTTTCATTACTTTTCCATTTCCATTAGTGGCAGAGCATGGCTTAAATACCATTGCATCTTAGTCAATGGCGGAAGCTCTCTGAGCTTTATTCCCTCATTAATGAATGGGGATAATGATAGTAACTACCTAAAAAAAAAAAAACCTGTTGTGAGGATCATGTAAGAGAATGACCTTGGAACATCCTTGGCACAGTGCTTGGCATGCAATATGTACTCGATACATGTAATTCCCACGTCAGGAGTGACAAGATAGAATTCAAGATTCCTGGACATTGTTTAGGCATTATAATACACTTAAAGTTCCAGCTGGGCGCGGTGGCTCACCTGTAATATCAGCTCTTTGGGAGGCCGAGGCGGGCGGATCACAGGGTCAGGACATCGAGACCATCCTGGCTAACATGGTGAAACCCCGTCTCTACTAAAAAATACAAAAAATTAGCCAGGCATGGTGGCGGGCACCTATAGTCCCAGCTACTCAGGAGGCTGAGGCAGAAGAATGGCGTGAACCCAGGAGGCGGAGCTTGCAGTGAGCCGAGATCGCGCCACTGCACTCCAGCCTGGGCGACAGAGCAAGACTCTGTCTCAAAAAAAAAAAAAATAAATAAATAAAAAGTAAATAAATAAATAAAAAATAAAAAAATAAAAAAAAATAAAAAAAATTAACACTAGAAAATTTGTTGAAGAGCCCTCAGAACAACAGCTCTAGTTGGGTTTGATGAGGATGCTGACCATCCACCCCTTGGGTTCCCCAGTGAAGATTTTTGCAGTGGTCCACCAAAACTTCGGTGGGTCATGCCTTTGAGCAAGGAGATGTATTGCACTGTGGAGCAGTAAGGAGGCGATGGGATGGGATGGGGAGAGCTGAGGTCTCATAGGAGGAGACCTGGTTTGAATCCTGACTCCACTCCTTCTGGGCTTCATGACTGAACAAATAGTTTAAGTTCTTGGCAACACTATTCTCACTTAGAAAACGGGCATAACGTTGTCATCCGGAGGCTTCCTTGTTCCAGGGGATCTGGAGAAACTCTGACCTCAGTTCCCCTAGTTCTAGGGTTGTGGCCATCCAGCCCTTGGGTGTCACACTACTTTTGTGAATTCCTGGGAGACTTCAATGCAGGCACCCTCTGTTGGAAGAGGAGTGAAGAGAAACCTAAAAAAAGTTTCCTCAAAAGATTCTTTGAAATGGGTACAGACTGTCTTAAAACCAGAAGAGACTGAAATGCCTTAATGGGCAAGTTTGTTTTTACTTCCTCTGGGCTCCAGACCTGCGCTGTCCAGTTGAACTTTCTGTGAGGATGATCATGGTCTATATCTGCCCTGTTCAATGTGGTAGCCACTAGCCACATGGGTCAGTTTTACTGAACACTTGAAATAGGGCTCATGCAATGAGACACTGAATTTATAATTTTCTTTAATTTTAATTGATTACAGTGTAAATGGAAATAGTCACACATGGTTCATGGTTACCATACAGGGGAGGAGGCTCTAGAGGGAGAAGATGCCAGTTATGGAAAACAAAGAAGCTCTACTTGTTACTTGAGTGGTAGAGTTTAAATTCATAATCCTGCTGTATGTAGGGTGTGGCCTCTATTTCTGAGATTGTAGGTGATGGGCATACAGAGGGCCAGGACCATGAGCCTGGGGCAGAAATGGGGAGCAGAGAGGAGCAGGGGCAACCCCAGTAACAAGAAAGGAAGGACCACAGGAAGTGATCACCAGGGTCCCTTCACAGGTTATTGATTTTTTTAAAAAACAGGATAGGGTATCACTATGTTTCCCAGGCTGGTCTTGAACTCCTGGGCTCGAGGGATCTTTCTGCCTCAGCCTGCTGAGGAGCTGGGATTATAGGCATGCACCACCGTGCCTGGCAATTTTTGAAAGAACCAAACTTCTTTACAGAGAGGAAAGTAATCTCAGAAAGCAGGTTGGGGAGAAACTTAGTCAAAAGAGATAAAAAGTTACTTGAAAGGTTCTATTTTAAGCCAAAAGATACTGTATGTAAACAAGAAGAGACTGAGATGCCTTAATTGGCAAATTTAAATTTCTATTTCTACCTATCCCATCTGCCCACCCCATTGTCCCAGGGGTCAAAGAGCAAGATTAAGATCAGTTATAGAAAATAAAGGTACATTTTCCTGCATAAGTGAACATAGCATGCTAAAGATTTTTTTATTTGATTATAATAATTGCATATTTATTTATGTAATTACTCAGTTAATGTCTATTGCCTTCTTGGTTGTAAACTCCCCGAGGCAGGGGTTGTGTTTGCTGTTCTTATGGTTGGATAAAAGACCAGGCGGAATGTTTGGCACAAGGGTTGTGTGCTTGGGACATATTTTCTGAAAAAACAAGCTTAGTCTAGTGATGGGCACCCAGCAGTTATTCAGTGATTTAATTTTTCCAGCCTCATATAGCAAGGGCCCCTTAAACAGAGTAATTGAAATGTATTTTTGTTATGTGCCACCTGGTAAAGACCACTGGATTCATTTGTCTGTAATCTTGACAAATAGTAATTTTTTTTTAAGTGATAAGATCTTGCTACACCTTGCTGTAGCCTGCTACAGCTCAGGCTAGACTTGAACTCCTAGCCTTAAGCGACCTTTCTGCCTCAGCCTTCTGAGTAGCTGGAATTACAGACACACAGCACCATGCTGGCTGACAGATGGTAATTTTTGTCTTCAATAGGTTAAGAGGAATGGGCACTTAAGGACATAATCAGTTGGATATCTGCTTATCAGATTAAATAATCAAATTTAATTTATGTAACAAGTTAGAAAGGATTTTAGTATTATCTGTAGTCAAATTTCTCCAAGTTTTCAGAGTCAAAGATTTTTTTGCTATCGATATATAAATGCGTACTATTATTTTCTTTGTTTTTCATTAAATTAACTAAAAAAACAAGCTTAATTCCAATCTTGGCATCTTGTTTCACAAGAATGTCTACAAAATCAAAGATTTTTTGTGCTAAATTTTTTCCTAATATACGCTAAAACAAACACATCACTAGCAGAGAGTGGAACCATTGTGTCTGCTACCTGAATGCTGAGTACTGCACTTTGGGTGAATCCCAAATGCTTAGCTATTGAAGTGATGTTTTATGGATTGAGCCTATTTGTTAAATATGGGAGGTCCAGGGTCTCTGAACTGGAAACTGGGGTCCTCTACCCCGAGGGAAAAGAAGTAGCTGGTTATGGTGATTGGCACTGTTCCTAGTTTCCTCAGGACTTTCCTGGTATTGGCACTGAAAGTCCCACTCCCTGGGAACCCATAGTCCTGGGCAAACCAGAATGGTTGGTCACCCTATAGTTGGCATAATCATAATTTTAAGCCACCATCTTTTTAGAGATGGCTTGGTTAGTCCAAACACCTTGGCAAAGAGAGAAAAAAATAATCCTAGACTTGGAGGTGGAAAAACTGGGTTTAAGAACTGACTCTTGGCCAGCTCACACCTGCAATCCCAGCACTTTGGGAGGCCCAGGTGGGAGGATTGCTTGAGGACAGGAGTTTGAGACCAGCTGGGGTAACATAGTGAGACCTCATCTCTACTAAAAATAAAATCAGCCAGGGGTGTCGTGATGTGCACCTGTAGTCTCAGCGACTGGAGAGGCTGAGGTAGGAGGATAGCTTGAATCCAGGAGTTTGAGGCTGCAGTGAGCTATAATGGTCACTTCACTCCAGCCTAGGCAACAGAGCTAGGTCTTATCTCTGGAAAAAAAAAAAAAAGAACTGTACTGCTAATTTGCTACTTGTTTTAATTTGGGATTCCTCAGAGGTAGAGGAGACACAAATTTGAGTACAACTAGTTTATTGGGTGGTAATCCCAGGAAACACCCATAAAGGAGTAGGGATGTTAGACTAGTAGTGAGCCAAGAAAAGGTGCACTATTAAGCAAGTTACCACTGTGGGTAACTGGAGTTTAATCCCAAGTGAATGTGGAAAGCATGCCCCTCCCACCTCTCCCACCAAGGGGGAGAGGGAGCTGGGGTATTTACACCCCAGTCCTGTTAGTCATTGGTTGAGAGCTGTTCCTGGGGGTGTTAATTCTCCCAGACTTTTGGCTTGCCCTGAGTGCATGAGCAGAGTGGGTTCCTGCCACCAGGGAAACTCCTTCAGCAAAGATAGGGGACGCTGGCAGAGGGAACTACCCTAGTGAATACTATTAGGTTGGTGCAAAAGTAATTGCGGTTTTTACCATTACTTTTGCACCTGCCTAGTAAAATGGAAAGTCCTTTTAGGGGCTGTGAGCCAGGCACCATGTCTGTTATAGGGACTGTGGGCACGCACTTTCCCTTCTTGAGTTATATTTTTTCCATGAATCATATGAGAAGTGGGAGTTTGATTAATGCTTCCTAAAGTGTGAGACAGAGACCTGCCAATATGGGAGATGATTTTGGTGCCACATGGACACTCGCTTTAAATAGCAGGGAATCACAGGGAGGAAGTGTTCTCATCTCTCATTCAGCCCTCCATATATATTGACAAGAAAGTCTCCATCGGGTGCTCTTTTGACCCAGACTCCTCTCTTCTCTTTTAATCTTCCTCTTTTAACAGAAGAAAGCAGTCTTCAATCCAAACTATAGTATCTGGCATGTAATAATACTGTTTTAAAATATTTTATTTATTTTTATTGCTAGTGTCTATATATGAAATATGATCTTAGCCCTCCTTTATTTAAAGTCAAGCTGGTTAAAGACAAACATTAAGTCAGTAAACGGACACATGGGATGTTAATATGATGAAAATTATGATGGTGAGATATTGGGTAACTCTAAATGCTCTCCTCGTTCAAAAAGTTCAATGTTTCTGTGTTTGTTTGAGAACCTTGTTTTGTGATACTTCCTGTTGCTGACTTTTCTGATCATATGTTGAACCTTCTCCACATGCTAAGTTTAGAAATCTTTTCCATGTCAGACGCAGTGGCTCATGCCTGTAATCCCAGCACTTTGGGAGGCTGAGGCGAGCGGATCATTTGAGGTCGGGAGTTTGAGACCAGCCTGGTCAACATGGTGAAACCCTGTCTCTACTAAAAATACAAAAATTAGCCAGGCATGGTGGCATACACCTGTAATCCCAGCTGCTCTGGAGGCTGAGGCTTGAAACTGGGAGATGGAGATTGCAGTGAGCCGAGATCGTGCCACTGCACTCCAGCCTGGGTGACAGAGTGAGACTTCATTTCAAAAAATATAAAATAAAATAAAAAATAAAAATCTTTTCCCGGACTTCACTCATGTGGTATAAACAGAGACCAACTATGATGAATGGTTATGTAAAGATCGCCAGTCCTGGGTGCTTTTTTGAGATTATGCTGGAGCAGGCTTTCTCAGAATCTCTCCATTCTGCCTAGAGAGGGATTTTAATTTGGTTGTTATTGTCATCTGCATCAGGCCACAAGATGACATCAGCAGATTTTTGCCGAAGCCCAAAAAAGATAAATATTTAAGAAGTTATTTAAGAGGGGGTAGATGTGTTCCCATCTTACAATCATTTGGGGTCATGCTTGCATTCAAGGATTTCTAAACAAAGGGTGGTATTTTAATAAGAAAAGTGATTGTGGTTCCAGTTTTGATGTGATTTGAGATGAAAACAATATTTTAAAGACTGACCAAAATTGCATTTAATAGCTGAAAAGAATAAACACTTAAAAAAAAGACCTTAACAAAGAATGTTGTGATTTAAAGCAATACATTCTAAGCATAGTCTGTTTTATCCATACCAAATGTGAGATGCAATATTTTCTGGAAATAGGTCAAATTCTGAGTATTTTGTATAAACAATATATTCCACTAGAGGGCGCTATTTAGTTGTGTATTTAACATTCTTTTTCTTTTTATAAAAATAAAAAAGGCTGTAAGACGATGAATTCTGATACGATTCTTGTTGAGCATGTTATGAAATTTCCTCCCAGACATTGTTTTATTTTCAGCTTATATGTGTGAAATTTCACTTTAAGAAGTATACATGACCCTGAATCTTTCAATATGTATACAGTCCCAGTGGTATTATGGTACAATAGAAGCAAAAGACATAAGTTTAAATTATTGTAATCCCAGAGGTCTTTTGACTATTGTTTCTATTTATATGTTACTGCATGAAGAAAATTTATTGTAAATATTAATATTGTCTGTTTAGATCTTATGTGAAAAGACAAAGAGAGGGAGTGTGGCTCTGGGTGGGTGATCCTGTCACTTTTTCCAGGGTGGCTTTTGTTATCTAAAACAATTTACAGGAGAGTCTTTCAGTTTGTTTTTCAGGATTTCGGTCTCTTAAGCTCATATTGTCTCCACGATAGTCATGGCCTACATTTCTTTGATTCTTGTTTTTCTAGACTCATTACCTTTCTCTTTTCCCTCTGGTTTCTCAGACTATGTTGTATGAGATGATAGTATTTATTTATTGATTTATTTATTTTTGAGATGGAGTTTCACTCTTGTTGCCCTGGCTGGAGTGCAGTGGCATGATCTCGGCTCACTGCAACCTCCAAGGGTTCAAGCGATTCTCCTGCCTCAGCCTCCTGAGTAACTGGGATTACAGGCACCTGCCACCACGCCTGGCTAATTTTTGTATTTTTTAGTACAGATGGAGTTTCACCATGTTGGACCAGGCTGATCTTGAACTCTTGACCTCCGGTGATCTGCCTGCCTTGGCCTCCCAAAGTGCTGGGATTACAGTTGTGAGCCACCGTGCCTGGCAGATGTTGGTATTCTTAAAACCACACTGGTCTACACTACCTTTAAAAACAAATTGCGACTTTCCCTCTAATTTTTAGAAAAAATAACAGGATTTTCTCAATTTATGTTATTACACTGCATTACATTTTTCTTAAACAGTTTTAGGTTAAGGCTTTAATTATGATATTGATATAATGCAGACATGTCAAAGTTATTTAAACTTAATACATGTCTGCATTTTATCAATATACATTTATTTCATGTTCTTGTACAAAAGACTTCATTAACATATTTGGGAATTCTCTAACTTTGTCCTGAAATTCCCATTCTTTTTTAATTTTTATAATTACACCTATATTATAGAAACATGTTTTTATAAAAATTCAAACCATAAGCATTTCATAATATAATTCTTAACATAGAGTCAAAAATGATAGTTCCTCTTCATTCTTTCCTGCAAATCCTCTTCCTTCCCCAGAATAGTCACTGTTCAGATTTAAATGTGTATCTTAAGACATTTCCTGTGCACATGTGTAGTTGAAAAGGAAACCTCTAGTTTTTATTATTTTTTTCTGATGAAATCATAGTCTATGTATTGATATATTGCTTTCCTTAGTGAACAATTGTGTGTTGGCCGTCTGTTCATTTCACTACCTGTAGGTCTAGCTCATTCTTTGTAACTATTGAAGAATATTCTATAGTCTGTATGGATGTTCTTTCATTTATTTAACCAGGGATTGAGGGATTGAAGGTGGAGCCACTTGTTCTGTCTCTCTCTCTCTTTCTTTCTCTCTCTCTCTCTCTATATATATATATATACACACACACATACATATACATATACACACACATATATATACACACACACACATACACACACACACACACACACACACACACACACACACACACACACACACACACACACACATACATATATATATTTACTTTTTGAGACAGAGTCTTACTCTCTTGCCCAGGCTGGAGTGCAGTGCCATGATCTCAGGTCACTGCAACCTCCACCTCTAGGAAGCAAATGATTCTCTTGCCTCAGTCTCCTGTGTAGCTGGGACTAGGTGTGTGCCACCATGCCTATCTAATTTTTATATTTTTTGTAGAGATAGGGATTCGCCATGTTGGCCAGGTTGGTCTTGAACTCCTGAGCTCAAGCGATCCACCTGCCTTGGCCTACCAAAGTGCTGGGATTACAGGTGTGAGCCACTGTGCCAGGCCCACTTGTTGGATGTTTTTAACAGCTCTGCAAGAGACATCCATGTTTATACACCTGTGGGTGTGTCTGTAGAATCTCTAGTGGAGTCTCTTGATCACAGGGCAGGTTTACATTTTTGGTCAGCATTTCTATCCTCAGAACCATATTTTCTCCTTTCTTTCTTTCCTTTTTTTCTTTTTTTTTGGGATGGAGCTTTGCTGTTGTTGCCCAGACTAGAGTGCCATGGCACGATCTCGGCTCACTGCAACCTCTGCCTCCTGGGTTCAAGCGATTCTCCTGTCTCAGCCTCCCCAGTAGCTGGGATTACAGGCACACGCCACCACACCCAGCTAATTTCGTATTTTTAGTAGAGATGGGGTTTCTCCATGTTGGTCAGCTGGTCTCGAAGTCCCAACCTCAGATGATCCGCCCACCTCAGCTTCCCAAAGTGCTGGGATTACAGGTGTGAGCCACCGCGCCCAGCTTTCTCATTTCTTAAAACCAGGAATAACTTACTAAAGTTATGACCTGGGAGACAGTTACGGAAGTTTTCATGAGGACCCACCTGATGCCTGTGAGGAGGTGGGTCAACTTCCGTGGTGCCACGTGTGGATTTCATGGAAAACCTCAAGCCCTAGTTTCAAGGATATTGCTAGGTTCAAGCAGATTCAATTTCTTAGAAGTGGCATTGGAGACCATTAATCTGATAAGGTAAACCTTCCTTGGTTAAAGACAACATGAGAATTCAAATCTGTGAACATTTGTTGAGTACCTAACCTGTGTAAGCTGCTATGTTACTCATGGCTTGAAATTAAAAATGAGTTAAATAGAGTCTGTGCCCACAAAGAGGGCAGCAGCACCAGCAGAGATGAGATGAATACACAATTAAATCTAATCCCAGGCCATGCAAGCCAGAGACAGTGGAGCTGGCCAGAGGTCTTTTGAGTTGCTAAGCTGGGTAGGAAAAATGAGGATGGATGGGAGAGAGACAAAGTAAATGAGAGAGGAGAGGAAGACATATTGATTTGAAAATGAATAGGAAAGAGAAGAGAATGAGAGAGAGAACAAATAAATGGGGAGGAAGGAAAGAGAGAGAGCAGATGGGTCTTGAAAGCTGGGCAGATCCTCCACTAGTGAAGATGAAGGGAGAGAGGGGGCAGTGGTATAGTAGAAGATTAAAGAAATGAAAACAATGTAAAAATCTTATTAATTTAACCTCACCAAGACAACCACTACTCTTCTTGTGGTGTATTTCTTTTCCAATGCATATTTTATAATATTACAAATATTATAATATTTGGATTTTTCCAATGCATATTTTATAATATTAAAAAAAGTTATAAAAATAAAATTTTTATAATACACAGGGTCCACACATCCCAGCTTTGGAAATACCTCCTGGGGGTCCCATCCTGCTGACAAGAATGGGTACAGAAGCCCTCCCCAACACCATCCAGAGCTCTCTGGAAAGGGCCTGATTGCCCATTCAAATGGAGCTCTGATTGCTAATGTTATAAAAGTAGATCCTCCTTCTTCAAGGGCAGAGATAGTTTGGTCTTTGAGACACATAGATGCCCAATCACCATTTCTGGGAGACACCATCCAGTGCGGCAAAGAGAAAGTCAAGCAAATTGAATGCCTATATCAAAACATGTTTATATCTGTCTACACTTGTCAAGTTATCAATCAACACCATTAGGTGATTTTTCATCACAGGCCTCCACCGCTGCAGTGCAGAAAAAAATGGAAAGGAATGGCTGGAAGAATTCTGGATTAAGGAAGAAGTTCCTGTTCATTCATTAAGCACTTTTTTTTAAAGTTACAAAAAAACTAATTTTGTTGTTAATGTTATGTTTCAATTGGTTGTGGCAGCATCAGGTAGACACCCCAAGTGAAAGGGAAGCAGAGAGTCCTTGGCATGATTTCAGGTTTCAGACTCCCTCATGGTCTTTAGAAACATCCTTCTGGGGCTTCCTTACCATGCTGTTAGGTGTACATGTTTTCCGGTTTACTATTAAGGACATTACAAAGGATATCAATGAACACCAGATGAAGAGATGGATAGGGCAAGGAATGTGGGAAGGGGCACTCAGCTTCCATGCCCTTTCCAGGTACCCAAACCTCTTGGAACCTTCACGGCTTCGCTTACAGGAAGCTCCAAACTTTTTTTTTTTTTTTTTTTCCTTTTTAGTATTGTAGGTACCACGAGGACAGGGACCATGTCTGTTTGAGAATGTTTGTCTTCCATGCTGGGGAAAGTCATCCTCCACATAAGAATGAGTCAAATGTCTCCTTCGAAATGTAGCAAGAAGCAGAAAACAAGTTGATTTTTTTTCTCATGGGATACAGTTTGAAGCTTCAGATTCTATAATATATTTTAAGTTTAATTTTTAATGGAGTGTAGTTTGGACCAACATTTTGACAGTCAGAAGAGAGACCATTTTAGAGAGAGGAATCAGCATTTATAAAAGGGAGATAATTGATGTATTAGGGGTAGATGAGGAGGAACTCCAGATTTCCTGACTTGGATAGAACAGATGGAAGCTTCTGAACATCTAAAGGTGTCATAGACATGGATCTGGTCCTTAAGAATTGTACATTTGCTATTTCTTTTGGTTGTTCAAACCTCTGTTTTGTGTGTGTGTGTGTGTGCATTTTTCCTAGGCTTGGAAAATGTCCCAGATGTCTTTGTCAGTGTAGCAGGCAGAGGCTCACCTTCCCAGCCTCTCTTGCAGCTAGGGCGCAGCTACAGCCAGACACCCCACCCCAGACCCTGAGCTTCTTGCTGGTGAGCCGAAGCAGGCACCATGTGGGACCCATGCTGGGGAGTGCTGTGGGAGCTCCAGCCAGGTTCTGGAGCCAGCAGCTCCAGGGGCTTTCGTGGTGGTGTTCAGAGCCACACGGTGATGCAGGTGGTGCAAGCCCCCGGGTCTGAGTCTAGAGGGGCTCCTTGGTGTTTCATGAGGTAGTTCTTCAGGAGCTTTTGGATTTGTTTCCTGGCTGAGCTGGTTCTCTGTTTCTCATGGTGATTGTCTGATCACAAAATATCCTTTATTAAATTCCATTTCCACTCAAAGTAGCCAGAGGTGGTTTCTGTTGCTTACAACTCTGATTCTTGACTTTAGGATGGGTGCATGAGCAGAGTGGTGAGAGAAGAGGCTGGGAGAGGCACTTTTGATGTAAGTTGACACTGAACAAATGCCTCTATGGGCATTGGCTAGGGTAACAAAATTTAATATCCTCAGGCAATTCATAGAAAAATAAATTAAGTATATGAAAAATTATGCAGACTCAGTAAAAATGAAATTGCAAACAAAATCAGGTATTAATTTTATTTTAGAGATGTGGAAAACATGAAAAAGAAAATTCTCAGTGCTGGTAAGGATGTGGGAAAGCGGATACTCGAGGTTCCACCAATGCAAACTTTCTGCAATAAGTGCCACAGATACTTCTTGTCCATGTGCTTCGATCCAGCAATTTCACTTGTAGGAATTAACCTAGGGAAATAATTGGATAAGTACATTAAGATGTATGTGCCAAGATTCTCATTGCACTGTTGTTTATTTCAGCGAAAAACTGAAAGCACTCAACTGCCTATCAATAGGGGATTGACCAAATAAATTCTTATACCATGAAGGATGTATGTATTAATGCACAATGTAGTTAGGTATTGATATGTTTTGGCTGTCCCCACCCAAATCCCATCTTGAATTGTAGCTCCCATAATTCCCATGAGTTGTGGAAGGGACCTGGTGGGAGATAATTGAATCATGGAGGTGGTTCCCCCATACTGTTCCTGTGGTAGTGGGTAAGTCTCACAAGATCTGATGGTTTTATAAGAAGTTTCCCGTTTCACATGGCTCTCATTCTCTCTTGTCTGCCACCATGGAAGATGTGCCTTTTGCCTTCTGCCATGATTGTAAGGGCTCCCCAGCCACGTGTAACTGTGAGTCTATTAAACCTCTTTTTCTTTATAAATTGCCCAGTCTTGGGTATGTCTTTATCAGTAGCATGAAGGCAGACTAATACATATATTTAGCCCGGCCAACACGTAAGCTAATCTTTATCACTGTGGAAATGTGTCCACAAAATATTGTCATATGAAAGTCTGTTAATAATGGACGTGTGTACATTGGGGCTTGAGTGGGGCCTAATAAAGTAATATTCTTCTTTCTTGTTTAAGTTTTGAATCAATTGAGAGAGAACCGCAAAAGTCAGAGAGATGGTGATAAAAACATAATCTTCATTACAGATAAAAGTTTTACTGGAGGACATAGCTTAGGAGTGTATCCACATGGGCTCATTATAGCCCACCCAGGCAAAAGTTACGCTTGTAGAAGATTGTTGCCTCAAAGATTGCTTGGTTCTGGGGCAGAGAAGAAAGGGAGCAAATTGCGAATAGCCTTTTAGTGTGTTAGCTTACCTAGTTGAGATATGTGGACAAATGGCTATCACCCATTGATATGGTTTGACTCTATGTCCCCACCCAAATCTCATGTCAAATTGTAATCCCCACGTGTCAGGGGAGGGGCCTGGTGGGAGGTGATTGGATCATGGGGGCTGATTTCCCCTTTGCTGGTCTCATGATAGTAACTGTGTTCTCATGAAATCTGATGGTTTAAAAATGTGTGGCACTTCCCCCTTCAGTCTCTGTCTCCTGCTCCAAAATGCTAAGATGTGCTTGCTTCCCCTTCGCCTTCTGCCATGATTGTAAGTTTCCTGAGGCTTCCTTGCCATGCTTCCTGTTAAGGATGTAGAACTGGGAGTCAAACCTCTTTTCTTCATTAATTACCCACTTTCAGTTAGTTCTTTATAGCAGTGTAAAAATGGACTAATACACCTATCAATCAATTAACTGACTCTTTTGTGGGGTGAGGACAGGAGTCTTACCATGATCGTGGTCCCTCCATAGGGAAACATGAGGACCAGAGAATAAGTGTTCCTGCCCTTAGCATTATCATGTGATTCCATTTTTGTTTGAAGACATGTATGGATGTTTGCATAAAAAGATATAAAAATAAGCCTGAGATGGATGTGTGAGAAGTAGGCTTCCCCCATGGGCTGGGACTATGAGAGGGATTTTCAATATCTCTTTAAAAGTCAAATGACTTTTAAAAATAAAGGATAATATCTCTCATGAGAAAAAAACCCAGAAATATGTTTCCATTAGAAAACTAAGTTTCTGTTCATGTTGCATGCAATTCATACTCTATGTAAATGACATTTCATTATGCAGCTGGTATTTTTTACAACCAGCTGAACACTGAAAATCAATAGATACAGGTTCCATGATGAAAATAATTACTGGGATTCTTTTTCATGCTTTCTTTGATGTCCTTTCAATGTATTTCAACTGGATATAAACCAAGTTCCTCCTATGCCTTCACTCAGATTCCCTTTACAAATTCTCTTTATTTTAATTTAATTTAATTTTATTATTATTATTATTTTTTTGAGATGGAGTCTTGCTCTGTCGCCCAGGCTGGAGTGCAGTGGCGCCATCTCGGCTCACTGCAAGCTCCGCCTTCCAGGTTCATGCCATTCTCCTGCCTCAGCCTCTCCAGTAGCTGGGACTATAGGCACCCGCCACCGCGCCCAGCTAATTTTTTGTATTTTTAGTAGAGACAGGGTTTCACCATGTTAGCCAGGATGGTCTCGATCTCCTGACCTTGTGATCTGCCCGCCTCGGCCTCCCAAAGTGCCGGGATTACAGGCGTGAGCCACCACGCCTGGCGGTGCAAATTCTCTTTATTAAAACGACTTCTCATGTTTTCATTGTTCCTCGAGTGAGAAATCATACTCAGTACGTTCATTTGCTGTGTAAACATGTGAGTTACAGGTAGGTATCACAATTGAAAAACAAAGGCATTTACAAATAATTGTTTTTTGGGGGTACCTGAAGACAGTAAATTTGGGTAAACCTGCCTCCCAGATTTTGCTATGATAGGGGACTGTTTCAGATGCAGTTCAGCTACATTCAAAAGAAAATTAAACACACACACACACATACACACACACACACGCACACACGAAAAGAAAAGGAAGAAAAAGAAAAAGGCAAATGATTGGCAGAAGAGGATTACTGGTCTTTTTCACTTACCTTTTCATTTTCCCCCTGCTCAGTCAGCTTGCATTTAAGACTAAAAATAAACCGATTTAAACCCACACCTGAAAAATCAGTGAGCTTTTGGAGGTAATAACCAGGAGGACTGTATCTTTTGTTTTCAGACTTTCAGTATCGAAATCTGCTACTTCTACTTCCACTGCCCTTTATTGAAGTCCTACCTTGTCCCAGGCACATTGTAGACAATGGTTGCTGTTCATCCAATATCTCTCTTCTTTCTTACTAGTGGAACTCCAACTTTTTTCAAGCATGCAGTGTGTCCAGATAACAAGCTTGCTCCCCCATCTGTCTTGCAGCCTGGGGGGGCCATCTGGTGCAGTTCTAGTCAGTAAGGCTGAAGCTGGGCTTTCTATGAAAACTTCTGCTTTCCTGATACATATGCAGTCCCTTCCTTCTCTCCCCACCTCCACTGTCCCTTGGCCTTTCTCATCCTTCATATCTGGAATCTAGATGTGAGGCCTGGAGGAGACGCAGCCATCTTGTGACCAGGGGGATCAATGCCTCATGCTGAGCGGGGTGGAGCCGAAAGAAGAAAGGTCAGGGTCCTAGGTGGCCTCATTGACCAGCCCTGGCCTGTCAACTTCCAGACTTCCTGTTGCATAAGACAAATACATTCTCTACTTTTTAAGCCCCTGGCTTAGAGTTTTCTGTTATTTGCAATGAAAAGCATTCTTTTTAAAATATGGAGGTGAAATTCACAGATTATAAAATTAACCATCTTAAAAAGAACAACTGAGTGACATTTAGTATGTTCATAACATTGTGCAGCCACTACCTCTATCTAGTTGCAAAACCTTTTAACCCCAACATCAAAAGAGTTCTTAACTGACACGAGTGTTAGGCCAATATTGTCTTATGGAACCTTCCAACAGTTCTAATAAAGCAGGTATTGGTGGTGGACATTTTTTCTGCCCAGTGTGCATCCTCCCTTGTCCAGGTAACAGACATCATTTCCCTCTGGGGAACTCTCTCTTCCTTGCAATCCATCCCTGTGGTTTGAGAAGCCCTGACGTCATCCATGGCTCCAGCGTGCATGGACAATCAGAGCACCACTGAATGGGTAGAGTTTAGGGATGGGGACATGATACAATTTGGGCCTAAGTTTGAATGGCTGGGGAGAGGAGTTCTATTTCTCATTAGAAAGCAGGGAAGCCAAGAGCAGCTGGCCACGGTAGGGAGCTGGTCAGCCTGAGGGTGAAGCTGATGTGGTGAGGGCTGCGCTAAGAGATCTCAGGTAGTGGGGAGAGTTCGGAGCTCCCAAATCGGGCTGTGCTAGCAGCCAGCTCTGTCTTCAATACTTTCAAATATTTGAGTCAATTAATCTCCTTTTTCTTTTCAAAATCAGTTTGAATTGGATTTTCTGTCAATTACAATCAAATGAGTATTGCGATTCATTAGCAGTACTACTGTTAAATAGTAGTAGTAGTAGTTGAGGTAGTAGTAGTTGTAGTATTTCCCTGTTTTACAGACATGGGATTTGATCTCCAGGGGTATGTAATTTGCCCAGGATCACCCAGCTTTGAACTCAGGCCGGCATCATTCCAGGGCTCGTCTGTATGACTGCTGAGAAATCACATTCCCACTTCTGTTCCATGCTGGCTGTTTCCAAAGACAGGGAGTCAAACTCTACCATCTTGTTAGTGAATGTGAATCTGTACTTCTCCTGGATCCCGTGCTGTAAACACTTGTTGGACTTAGGCAGGAAGAAAAGAAACATTTTCTTGAACAGATTAACTTTTGGACTCTGTACTTATAATTAGCTAGTTTTGAGTTAGTTACAGTAACCTCTGTTGGTTATGTATTTGATCACACATGACTCTGATGCAAAACAGCTTTGCTTTGGTCTCCTAGTGATCTGCGTGAACTGCATCATTAGGCAGCTGGTAAGAGGTCTGACTAATTACAGCAAAATAAAAAGGAAAGTCTAAACACTCCTCCTCTTCCCCAAACATTCTTTGCAAAACATGCCTTGCTGGGCCCTGGACTACTTCATGAAAATGTGTCACTAACAAAATATGGAAGAGGCAGAAGAGCCTAATGGAAACAGTTTTATTGAGTGCCTCTGTGACAAAAATATCTTCAAAGGGAGTTCTATCAATTTTATTAAGCTACATTGTGCACTTTTACATGACAAGCATATCAAGCACAATAGCATTTGAATTAGCAATCAAGTTTTAATCGTATTTGACACTTCCCCACCTTGTACTGGCAGAAGCTGTCTCTCTGAGGAGCGACGCTGTGCAAGGAGTCGTCAGCCTCCAACGGAGAAATGGGTGGCGTCCAAAAGTTCATTTGTGAATTTGCTGGTTGATTCTCAGAATACGTGTTTTTCCCCCACACTTAGAATGGTATTTAGAATCCTGTGCTCACACATAAAAGCCAGTTTAACCAATTTTTGTTAATTAAGGGGCTTTGGTTGCAAATGGCAGAAATTAACTCTGGTTAAGTTAAGCCAAAGAGAAAGTCCTGGAAGGATATTGGGAATTTTGAATCAGGAGAAGGCTGAGGGGTCAGACTTTCTGAGAGGCAGCCCCAGAGTCCTGCAAAGAAACAGCACAGGAATGGCCACATCTTGATTTCTGTTGTCACTGTGACTACCAGAAACCCACTCCTCCCTGTGGTTCTCCACCTCAGCCCTTCCTGAGGCCCACTGTTGGTCTCATCATGGCCCTGATGAGGACATTTTTGAGGCTTCATGATCTCTGTAGGATGCTGTCCATGCCCATGCACACAACAAGTGCATCTGTGAGGCCCACCTCACATCTCAGCTCCTGCTGTGCCGTGATGCAGATCCCCAGGGAGCTCGGTTCCACACAGTCACTCAGGGATCCAGCAGCCCCTTCCTCCTGTGGCTCTGCCCTCCTCTGTGTTGGTGTCCTTTCCATTCAGTACACAGATGGGGAGGAAAGTGATGAGGCTGCTACGGGCACCCAGCAGGCTGCATGCACCAGTATGCACCCAGTTCCTCAGGACAATGTGTTGGAATCATCATTGAATCTTCTGTTTCCCTCACACTCCTCATCCATTCCTTCTGTAAATTTGGTCAGCTCCACCTTCTAAATATACCCAGAATCTGGATATAACCCCCACAATTATAACCCTGGTTCTAGACAGCATCATTTATTGGCTAAAACATCACAATTGCCTCCTCACTGGTTTTCCTTCCTCCTCCTTCCCCTAGACAGTCTCCACTCCACTCAGCAGCCAGAGGGATTGTGTCAAAGCCTGTGCCAGATGCTGCTGCTTCCTTCAAGGGTTTATCATCCTTGAGTAAATGACTTAATCTGGCTCCTGTCACGTCTCCATCTTTCTCATCAACTGTCTTTCCCTGCCATCCTTCTGCCCCAGCCACAGTGACTTCCTTCTTGATGGTCCTCAAGTACGCTCAGCATGCTATTGCTGCCTCAGGGCCTTTGCACTTGCTCTTCCGTCTGTCTAGAACATTCTTTCCAGAGCTGCTTTGCTCAAATATAGTTTCCTTAGAGAGGCTTCTCTGACCAGCCTCTGAGACAGAAGCCCCACTTCCTCATTCCTGTTGAAATCTGTTCGTTTTACCCTACTTAATTTTTTCATAACCCTCATCACCAGCTGATGTTATATAAGACTCTGATGTGTTTATTGTTTGACACCCTTGCCTAGGATAAAAATTCCTTGAATTTCTTTGTTTTTTCAATTTCGTGTCCTCACACTGGCATATATTAAATGCTCGATAAATATATTTTTGGAATGAGTGAATAAATGAATGAATTCATGCGTGGATGAATATAGGAATAGACTCCTGAAAGGAATGAACTCCAATAACTTTTTACTTTAATATCCAAATTTGAAGGAGGGGTTTCTGATTGGTGTAGGATGGCTAACAGGCCCACATCTTGCCTAAGGGAGAATAAATACCACTGCCATGAGCTTGTGCCCAAAGGAAAGAAACAGTCCCCAAAAGCAAAATCTGCTCTATGTTCAGCAGATGGTAAGAGATTCTTGGTTCAAAGGTGAGGGAGCTATACCCACCAAAACTTGAACTAGTGCATAGAAATTTAATAACTTTGTCTTAGTTAGGGATACTCTATGCTTCAAGTAACAAAACCCATGTAATAGCAGCTTAGGCATACCAGGGCTTATCTTTCATGTGTACCAGTCCATGGAAAGGCAGTTACTAGAACGGGTTCAGTGGCTCATCAGTATCAGAATCTGGGCTGGAATCTCTGCGATCCTCTTTGCCTTTGCCTCATGGTCACAGTGTGGCAGCCATGTACCCGAGCTTCCTGCCTTCACACGTTTTTCAAAGGAAGAAAGGGGTTGGGGACAAGTTGCAGGATGTGTTCTTCTAGTGCATTTCTTTCTAATCGCTGAAAGAAATACCTTTCCTAGCAACCATCTGAGACTTCCCGTTATTGCTCCTTGCCAAAACTGGAGGGCTGGACAATGCCCATTTGGCCTTTCCAGTCTCTGTGGTGAGAGTCAGGCAGGGGAGAAGTGTGTGGAGAAGTCTGCTGGGTCATCGATCAGTGGTGTCTGCCCAAGATCAAGCAGCTAGAAGGTAGCCAGGGGAATTAATATTTGCTCTGCATTTTGTCTGATGGGAAAGTCCAACTCTTAGACACTATGTTTCATTGCTTCTTGGGAGGAAAACTTTGCTTTCCCTTTTGTTTTGGTTTGTTTTTTTTTTAAAGATGTTTTCTCGGTATCTAGACACAAATGGTGACCTATTGCATGGTTCCATTTATGTGGAATGTCTAGAATAGGCAGATCTATAGACACAAAGTGGACTAGTGGTTGCCAGGTGGCAGGAGGCAGCAGGGAATAGGGAGTGACTGCAATTGGATGTGGGGTTGCTTTTGGAGTTGATAAAAATGTTGTGAAATTAGATAATGGTGATGGTTGCACAACTCTGTGAGTATACTAAAAATCATTGTATTGTGTATTCTGAAATGTTGAATTTTATGGTATGCACATTATAATGCAGATATTATTTAAAAATAAATGCTAGGCTGGACGTGGTGGCTCATGCCTGTAATCTCAGCACTTTGGGAGGCCGAGGTGGGTGGATCATTTGAGGTCAGGAGTTCGAGACCAGACTGGCCAACATGGTGAAACCCTGTCTCTACCTAAAATACAAAAATTTGTTGGGCATGGTGGCGGGTGCCTGTAATCCAGGCTACTCGGGAGGCAGAGGCATCAGAATCGCTTGAGTTGGAGGTTGCGGTAAGCCGAGATTGCACCACTGCACTCCAGCCTGGGCAATAGAGTGAGACACCGTCTCAAAAAAAAAAAAAATGCTAAGGATATACTATAATTTTTGTAACCCATTACATTTAAAAATATACCAGGAACTTAAAAAAAAGACTCAAAGTGTCTGAGTCCCCTCTGGCCTCTAAGAGGACTTAGGCACATTCACCCCAAAGTGCTTCCCAGATTCCAATCTGTCCATTAATTTTCCTCACCCTTCTTTTGCAGATCAGAACTTATTTTCTTTTATTCCTTTTAGGTCTCCTTTTTAGGTAATTTTCCATGTGTACTCACGTATAAAAAGTATCTTATTTTCCTCACACTCTCAGGACCTCATTAAATTGCAAACTCTACAAGACGGCACTTGACATAAGAGCAAATATTGTTTCTGTGTGGTAGTTCCTCATGTTGCTGCTAGGTGGAGGGCCCAGTTAGAAAATATTTGAGAAGGATTTGAGGGCACGCTACAGCAGTGTTGGGCTCGCTGCTTTAGGACGGTGGGGGAGTCTCAGCTCTGGATGCACTTTAGCATCCCTGGCCACGTCCACGATGCCGGAGCCTAGGATTCATGCACAGAGATCATGACGCCATTGGTCTGGGATGGGGTCTGGGCATTTGAGCTCCCCAGGTAAGTCTAATATGTAGCAAGGACTAAAATAGTGGTTTTAAACCTAAGGCAGTTCTTCCCCAAGGAAACATGCGGCAATGTCTGGAGACATTTTTGATTGTCACAATGGATGCCTGTGCTACTGTGTCTGTGGGTAGAGGCCGGGGCTGCTGCTAAACATCCTCTAAGCACAGGGAAGTTCCCATGATGCAAAGTTACTTGGCTCAAACTGTCAGTAATGTGGAGATAAAGGAACCCTGGGTTAGAGGAAGCAAAGAGAAGGCCAGCTAACTGCATCCTCAGACTATGACTCTAGGGCAGGTGGTGGCAGGCTGGAAGTGGAAACACACGAATGTTATACACAGGTGGCTAAATGGCTGATCACTGGAATTCACTGCTGTGGTTAAAAATGGCATTGGTAATGATCAGGGAAATGCAAATCAAAACCCCATTGAGGCCGGGCATGGTCGCCTACAACTATAATCTCAGCACTTTGGGAGTCAGAGGTGGGATGATTGCTCGAGCCCAGGAGTTTGAGACCAGCTGAGCAACATAGCAAGACCTCTACAAAAAATAAAAACACTTAGCTGGGTGTGGTGGCATGCACTTGTAGTCCCAGCTACTTGGGAGACTGAGGTGAGAGGATCACTTGAGCCAGGGAGATGGAGGCTGCAGTGAGCCGTGATTGTGCCACTGTACTCCAGCCTGGGCAACAGAGCCTCTGTTTTGAGACTCTGTCTCAAAAACAAAAAGCAAACAAAAATAAATAAATACATAAAATAAATAGTATAAACAATGACATATTACTTCAGACTTTTTAGGATGACGGTTACAACAAAACAAAACATAATGACTGTTGGCAAAGTTTTGGAGAAACTGGAACCCTTTGTGCTGTTTGTGGGGATGTAAAATGGTGCAGCCATTATGAAAAACAGCATAGAGGTTCTTCAAAAAATTAAAAATAGAACCACCATATGATCCAGCAATCCCACCCTTTTTGGGTATTCATACAAAAAATTTGAAATCAGAATCTTGAAGAAATATTTGCATGCCTATATTCATTCAGCATTATTCACAATAGCCAAGATGTGGCAACAACCTAAATGTCATTGACAGATGAATGAATAAAGAAAATGTGGTCTCTACCTACGATGGAATATAAATGAGCCTTAAAGAAGATGGAAATGCTTTCATATATGACATGAATAAAACCTGGGTGAAATAAGTCAGTGATATGGACTTATTATGGATCTGTGTCCCCATCCAAATCTCATGTTGCATTGTAATCCCCAGCGTTGGAGGTGGGGTCTGGTGGGAGGTGATTGGATCATGGGTGTGGATTTCTCATGAATGGTTTTGCACTATCCCCTTGCTGTGATAGTGAGTGAGTTCTTGTAAGATCTGGTTGTTTAAGAGTGTGTAGCACTGGCCGGGCACGGTGGCTTACGCCTGTAATCCCAGCACTTGGGGAGGCTGAGGCGGACAGATCATCTGAGGTTGGGAGTTCGAGACCAGCCTGACCAACATGGAGAATTAAAAATACAAAAAATTAGCCGGGCGTGGTGGCGCATGCCTGTAATCCCAGCTACTTGGGAGGCTGAGGTAGGAGAATCGCTTGAACCAGCTACTTGGGAGGCAGAGGTTACAGTGAGCCCAGATCGCGTCATTGCACTTTAGCCTGGGCAACAAGAGTGAAACTCCATCTCAAAAAAAAAAAAAAAAAAGTGTGTAGCACCTCCCCTCTCATTCTCTCTCTTCCTCCTGCTCTTGCCATGTAAGACACCTGCTTCCCTTTTGTCTTCTGCCATGATTGGAAGCTTCCTGACGCCTCCCCAGAAGATGAGCAGATGCCAACACCATGCTTCCCATACAGCCTGTGGAACTGTGAGCCAATTAAACCTCTTTTCTGGATAAATTACCCAGGCTCAAGTATTTCTTTATAGCAATGTGAGAATAGACTAATAGAGTCAGACACAGAAAGACAAATACTGCATGATTCCACTTATATGAGGTATCGAAAATAATAAAACTCATAGAAGCAGAGAGTCAATAGCAGTTGCTAGAGGCTAGGGGGTGGGTGGGTGTGGAATGGGTGTGGGGAATGGGGAGCTGCTGTTCAATGGGAATAAAGGTTCAGTTAAGCAAGGTGGAAAAGTTCTAGAGATCTGTTGCAAAACATTGTGCTTATAGCTGACAATACTGTAATGTACACTTAAAAGTTTGTTAAACGGGTAGATTTCATGTCATGTGTACTTCTTTATCACAGTAAGAAAAAAATTGCATTTGATACCCTTGTAAGTTCCATGGATCCAGGTCTCCATTGTTGATAAGCTCATCCAAAAGCAAGGCAGAAGATAGGTTGTTAAAATTCTTGTTATTTTTACAGACATTCTACAGCTAAAAGCCATCAACTGTCAATCATGATGAGCAAATGCCTATTCACATTCAAGATGAAGAACTTTTGACAATTACCATGCATCTTTATTCCTTCAGCAAGCTTTCAGAATTATTGCTTTCATTAGAGGGAAACTTGGGCCACAGCATCACACTCCAGGAAACAGCACACCATTATTTGTGATAAGGAGAGAACAGTAGATAAGAACAAACATGCACAGACTCAGGAGAAAAGTCTCTGTGGGCTGGAGTGAACACCCGAATTGGATGCAGATCATGTGCAAGCCACCAAAGCAACAAGCACCCTCTACACCTTGCGACAAATGTTGACTTGGTGGATTTTTGTTTGTTTGTTTAAAACCAATCACTTGATATGTTCTCATAAGCCATGCAAGAGATTGCTATCATGAATAATGAAAACAAAATGACAGGCAGATAAATTTAGTTGCTGTTGAAGAAATCTTGTGAGGTATTCTCAATAGTATAAAGATAAGGAAATCACATAATTGAAAAGAGCTGAAAACAGCATTAGCACTAGACATATAAGGAAGAGAGCAAAGGAATCAATTGGGGGATGCAGGAAAAAAAGTTCAGATAAGGCCAAGTTCTCTTTGATGGGTAAAATTGTCTACTGTGGAAGCCAGAGGGTCTAGTCCTCTGGTTCTCAACCTTGACTGCATAATAGAATGCCCAGGGGGGCGTTAACTGCCTCTGATGCCCACAGTGTATGTTTTCCAGACCAATACAATCTGCACTTCTGGGGTAGGACCAGGTAGTAATGTGTTTTAAAGCTTCCCAGGTATGATGGTTTATATTGAGTGTCAACTTGATTGGATTGAAGGATGCAAAGTATTGTTCCTGGGTGTGTCTGTGAGGGTGTTGCCAAAGGAGATTAACATTTGAGTCAGTGGACTACTAGGAAATGTAGACCCACTCTCAATCTGGGTGGGCACAACCTAATCAGCTGCCAGTGCAGCCAGAATAAAAGCAGGCAGAAGAATGTGGAAAGACTAGACTGGCTTTGCCTCCCAGCCTACATCTTTCTCCCATGCTGGATGCTTCCTGCCCTTGAACATCAGACTCCAAGTTCTTGAGCTTTGGGACTCGGACTGGCTTCCTTCCTCTTCAGCTTGCAGATGGCCTACTGTGGGACCTCACCTTGTGATTGTGTGAGTCAATTTCCTTAATAAACTCCGCTTTATATATACATCTATCCTATTAGCTCTCTCTAGAGAACCCTGACTCATACACCAGGGGACCCCAGTGGGCAGCCAAGTTTGAGACCCCATGGTAAGGACTGCCTCTCTCTACCCACTGTAGTGCAGGCATGGCAACTTGTCTTGGCTCCCATCATGATCTGCCCTTGCACCTTGAGCGACATAGAGGTACTTTATTTAGAAAGTGTTTGTGGCAAAGGCACTGGGGACAGTATTGTAAGCCCAATGGCAGTGAAGTCCAGTAGCAGCAGCGGCCCTGGTACTTGGAAGCTATCCTAATGAGAATGTCCTTGAAGTGGTTCCTGTGACACGGCTCCCCTACATTGCTGTTCATTTTCCCAGCCCTGTTCTGTAAACTTCCTCTTAATTTGGGGGACTTCCTGATTTCCTGCTAATACATTGCATTTCTGCTAAGTTCACCAGAGTTAGTTTCTGTTGCTGCAGTCAAGAACCCTTGACTGATGTTTTGTTGTTGTTGAATATTTTTCTTGAAATGGACAGATTAAAAAATACCTGTTTGAGCTTCGTCCTAAGCAACGATATCCACAGTATTCCTTTAGATGTGTTAGTAAAATTTTTCTGAATATGCATTAAAATACCTACATAATTATTAGAATAAAAAAATCTCCGTATTACCTAAAACTGTCTTGCATCCCATGGGCTCACGTGCTACCCTTTGAGAAAGGCTGAGTTATGATTCTTTTAGTGCAGAGAATAGAAAGCAGAGCTGAGTAGCTTCAGCCAAATAAGGTACCGATTGAGATTTCTTGTAAAACGAAGGAAGCAGCCTTGAGCAGTGCAGTCACAAGGGAGCTAGGGACTTAGCGAGGGTTGTATCCCTTTCCTCTCAAAGAGTTCTCAACAGTGTAACTTAATTCCAGTATGTCCCTTTGAAACTTGCAAACACTGGGCAGGAAGAGATTCAGCTGTGGCCAGGAGGGGTTGATCATGGAGTGTAGACAGCTGCTGAGGGCCCCAGTCCATGATGGTGGTGGAGGGGGCAGTTCAAGGGAAGGGTCATTGCTTTAAGCAAGGTAACCACCAGAAGAGGTGCCTTCCACGTTATAAGAATATACACATAAACTGGGATAGGCTGTAAATCAGGCAGGATATGTTCAATTGCTAGTGACAAAAAACCCAAACTTTTCTGACTTAAGCAAAAAAAAAAGTTCCTTTATTGACTCAGAAAGTTGGACTGTCTAGGAATGAGAACCAGCCTGAGTCATTGCTGAATCCAGGGCTCCAATGATGATGCGAGGCCTGGTCTTGGTCTTGCTTCTCTTCTTCTTTCTCTCTGTTCTCTGCATTTGTTGCGTCCTCTGCTGGGTTTTATCCCCCTGACAGCCCCAGCAGTTCTGGGATTATCTGCCATCCTTAGAGATAGCCATTTCAGGGCAAGGAGTGTTTCTCTTCAGTAGTTTTAGCAACAGTCCTGGGAGAGACTCCCATTGGTTGGGCAGAAATAATATGCTCATTAATATGCTCATCCATGAACCAACCATTGTGGCCTTGGGAGGCTTGAACTGCACTGATTGGCCAGGCGTGAGCTAAGTGCCTACCCTGGATGGACTGGAGGTGGAGTCATTCTCCATCAAACCACATAGGCTAGGGTCATGAATGAGCTAGTAAATCTTGAACAACTGACTCTGAGTATGGAGGTAGGAAACATTTTAGCATTTGCCAATTTCCCTCTGTAAATTCTCCCACAATGGCTGATTTCAAACTCTCCACATAATATCAAATGACTTAGGAAGTTCCTGGTTTCTAAGTCATTTGAAATTATGTGAAGAGTTTGAAATCAGCTCATGTTTCCACAATGAGCTGTGTGAGTTGGCTCCAGCATTGCACTGGCTGAGACCAAGGGAGAGGTAGTTCCTTCAAGAAAATCATCATTCTAGTACCAGCACTGGAATATTCGGTAATTGATGTGGGGCAGATAAAACCAACAGATACCTGCTACAGAATGTAGTGAAGCTTCCATTTATTTTGTGAAAGACCTCTTGAGTGTTTATTCTCATAAAAGTGCTAAGAATTATGTTCTAGAAGACAGAATTCATTGACCCTTCACCAAACATTTATTATCTACCAAGGACAGATGCCACCTCAATTTTGGAACACATAACTGAACTCATTCTCTAGTATGGGAAGCCAATATGTACCAAGAGCTTGTAGGACATATGGTAGGTGCCATCATAGAGGACACATGGTATAAAGGAGGGAGTAGGCAACATATATGGAAAAGGGGTGACTTCTAGGGAATGTTTCACAAAGCAGGACTTATTTGTGCTGGATCTAGAAGGATGAGTGGGAATTTGTCAGACTGTTCACAATAGGTGGTGTATTGGTCTGTTTTCATGCTGCTAATAAAGACATACCCAAGACTGGGTAATTTATACTGGAAAGAGGTTTAATGGCCTCACAGTTCTACATGTCTGGGTGGCCTCACAATCATGGCAGAAGGCAAGGAAGAGCAAGTCATGTCTTACGTGGATGGCAGCAGGCAAAGGGAGAACTTGGGCAGGGAAACTTCCCCTTATAAAACCATCAGATCTCATGAGACTTATTCACTATCATGAGAACTGCATGGAAAAGACCTGCCCCCATGACTCAGTTACCTCCCACTGGGACCCTCCCACAACATGGGAATTGTGGGAGCTACAATTCAAGATGAGATTTGGGTGGCGACACAGCTACACCATACAGGTGGGAAAGGGTGGAGGATGCCAGGCTGAGCGTTTTCAGAGTCATGGGGGAGTGAAATAGCTCTAAGTGGCTTCAGATGAATGTAGGTGGGAGGTAGTCCGGGGCTGAATCTTGCATAAAGTTTTAAGGATGTTGGATTTTATCCTTCTGGCTTGGAGTGAACAATTAAAGCGTTTCAAGCAGGGAAAAGGATCACTATCACACTGGTATTTTAGAATAATCTCTCCAGCAGTTGTGTAGGGAATTGATTCTAGAGAAGGGACACCAAAAACAAGGAAATTAGTCAGAATTCAGGTAAGAGAAGGTGGGAAGAGCAAGGAGGTAGAAAGGAATCAACGCGGTGGCCAATTGGGTATGAGGGAAAGAGGTGAATTCAGGAGAGCTCTTGCTGCTCGGATCCGAGAGTGGCTTTAACCCGTTGGGAAGGACAGGCTTATACATAGGAGAGAAACTTAAAATCTACATTGCAGAGAAGTGAGACCTTAGATTAATATCATACATGAAAATAACTGGTGGTCAGAAAGGAGGGATATTAACTCAAGAAAATTCATGAAAGAGGCAGAATGGGAGATGCACTTTCACTACCAGAGGTTGCAATTGACAGTGAACCAGAGACTTCAGTGCAGATATTGTGCCCACACTTTAACTTCTGTGTCCAGGGCTCAAACGATAATACCAGGATTCAATCTTTCTAAACTCTTACCCCCTCTCTCTCTTTTTCCCTGTGGTGCTTTCACTCCCAGCCAGACATGGACTCTCTCTAGAGAAAAAGAAAAAAATAAAAAAGCTTCCCTTTTTCTGGAGAAAGGGGATCAGAGTGTCAGTTTTTGAGATGTTGCCAATTTGGAAGTATATTTATTCTATATTTCACAACTGAGCAATAATTTTAACTAGCTATGAAATTCTTGGTTGGAAAGAAATACTTTTGCATTAGTATTTTGAAGAAATGTATTTATTGTCTTCAATTTCCAGCATAACTGTTATGATGTGTGATTATGCTACTATAAACCTTTTAAAAACATTTAACCCTCTGGAAAGTTTTTAAAATTTGAAATTTCACGATGATAGAAATAAATATGGGACTTTCCTTACTTACTGAGCTGGGTAATTGTTGGATTCTTGAAGCTAGTTTTCTTAGGTTTGGGAACATTTTCTTGGAAAATTTCTATGTTACTTTCCTTTTTTATTTTTAATTTTTGTTACTGTTATTTTCTAAAATTATTATTTGGGTGTTGTATCTTTACTTTTTCTTTTAATATTTTAGTCTTCCATTATTCATCTCTTTTTCCTCTGTTCTACTTTCTGGAAAAGTTCTCATCATCATCTTCCAAACTGTCTTTTGAACTTTCAAAAAGTGATTTGTTGTCCTTTGAATGTTCCTTCTTAGACATTTTATTCATGAATGTTCTATCTCTCTGAAGATGTTTAGCATTTTTTATTTTTTTTGTAATGTCTTTGTTTCTTCCAAGTTGCTTTTTCCCACTGTTTTTCATCTCTGAATTTAATGTTAAGAGGTTTTGGTAAAAAACATGGTGATGTTGGCTGGGCATGGTTGCTCATGCCTGTAATCCCAGCACTTTGGAAGGCTGAGGTGGGCAGATTACTTGAGCTCAGGAGTTCAAGACCAGCCTGGGCAACAGGACGAAACCCCGTCTCTACAAAAAAAAAAAAAAAAAAAAAAATTAGGTGGGTGTGATGGTGCTCACCTGTAGTCCCAGCTACTTGGGAGGCTGAGGTAGGAGGATCACTTGAATCCAGTGGGCAGAGGTTACGGTGAACTGTGATTGTGCCACTGCACTCCAGCCTGGGTGACAGAGTGAGACCCTGTCTGAAATACATATGTATATGTATTAAAATCTATAGATACATGTATATGGTGTTGCTTGGATGCCCATTTGAATTTTGAAGTGAGGCACTGAAAAGCAGACTCAGTGATTTATGTCTGGGTTGATCGTGTTGACTGGTTGACCTCTTTGTGGGAGCCCTAGGTGGTGACTTGCGTGCTTCACGGAGGGAGTCCAATACATCAGTGTCTGTAGATTTTATTTTTCTTTTGGGTAGGCCAGGTTTTTTTTTTTTTTTTTTTTTTTTTTTTTTTTTTTTTTAGGAAACAGTGGATTTCCCACTTAAGAGGGAGGTGAGTATGAACCAGGTAACCAGGACTCCCAGAAACCAGAGAAAGGAGGGTTTGAGTGTCTTTGTCAGTTGCACTTTTCGTTTTCTAGTGTCCTCCAGTCCAGCCTTTCAACTCAGGTCTATTGTCTCCTCTCTGTAGGAGGAAGGTGGGGGAGAAGCTCTTTAGAATCTCTCTGATTTCACTCCTGTTCTTCATCCCTGACTTCAGAAATAACTGGAGCCTCCGGTTCTTGTAGCTCTCTAGGGTCCTGGGGCTTAAACTGGCTTCATGTTCACTTCCCACCACCCAGTCCTCAGCAGATGGGAAAACATTGAAACCTCAATCACTTAACACTCATACATCCACTTTCCGTCTTTCAAAATTTGGCTGACATTTCTCTCCTGTCATTATTCTCCCACTCTCTTTGTCCTTGTGAATTTATACCTCTTTAGTTCCTTTACTGTCATTTCAGTGGGGTTTGGAGAAGGAGAGAAGATGAACGGGTGAATTCAAGCCACCATTTTTAACCGGAAGTCCTTTAATATCCTTCCTATTCATTTTTAATGTGTCCATCCGTTCCCCCTCTCTCTTCACTGCTGTATCATACTGCTCGGACATCTTGATTGAGCTGTTCTTGATGACTTTCTTTGAGTCTTTTCCTGTTGAGTATTTCACAAGGTCAGAATTCACGAGTGCTAAGGTGAACCCCCAAATGTGCAATAACACTGGCTTTAGGAGAGCATCTTTTCCTGGTTAACTGCTACCTGTCATCCTCACTCCATTTCTTTCCTTTCTTGTGGGAGCTGACAGAAGTGGAAAATGGGGCAAGATAGGAGGAACTGTATTCTAGATAAAAAAAACTGCAAATGGAAGCCACATTATAGCTTTGTATTTTGTGGTTTTATTATATTTTGCAAGGCTTTCAATTTTTTTACATAAAGCCTTTTGAAAAATCTCATAGTAAAATTTCCAACTGTGCAGAGGATCAACATAATCCTCCCCAGTCTCTCTCTCCTTTAATCTCGTGCTTTTTCTCCTATGAATTTGGTGTGCATCTTTCCATATCTTTTAAATTATGCTTGCACTAGTGTACAATCATTTATTTATTCAACAAATGGCTTTTGAGTCCCTTTAATGTGCTAGGCATTGATGTAGGGACTGGCAATATGTTGGTGAACAAGACAGGCTAAATCCCTTCCCTCATGGGGATTTACATTCTAGTGGATATATAAAACTTTAAACATTCAACACATGCACACTGCCTACCCGCCAGCATCACTGGCCATATCATACACAGTGATCTCTAAGATACTTTTTCTCCCACTTACCACCTAGTGTATCTTTTCATGTTAGTACTACGGATCTTTATTTTTAATGGTTGTGCCATTTCACCATATGAATGCATCATTTATCTGCTCTTCTAGTAATGATCATTTAGATTGTTTCCAGTGTTCTGCTATTACAAACAATGGATCAAGCATGATTTGTTCAAATATTCTCCCATTGATAGACCTTGAAGTGTTTTCAGTTTTTTTTATACAAACAACTTTGTAAAATCAATTTTGAACATTTAGTTTTGTACTCATATGCAAGAACATCTATAGTGTATATATTCCCATAAATAGAATATTGGAGTCAAATGGGCTGATGTTATGCAGTATGAAAGCTATTGTCAAATCGCCCTCCAAAAAGTGTGAATTCATTTGTACTCCCACCAGATAGGAAGAAAAGTGCCTGGTTCTGAAAAAGGTGTTTTAGACATGTGCTGTGAACTTTTTCATTTTACCGTGTTGCATTTTCCACCATTTCCCTAGTTAATTTAAATTTGTCTGTTGCAAAACTGTGTGCTTCTAGACACTGCCTGATTTACGCCACCTGAGACTTGTTATCAGACTCCAATGGAAGTAACTAGTCTCTCAAAGAAATGTGAACATTAAAAGCTAATCATTTTTCCCTTTCCAGATCTTGAGTAAACAAGCAAAAAAATAAAAAAATAAAAAAAAAAAAAGAAAATCTTGGTTACAGGCCTGTCTTTGTGGCAGTCATTTAACAAAACAAAAATATCTAAGAAAATCCCCAAACTAGGTGTGGTGGCTCACTCTGTAGTCCCAGCACTTTGGAAGGTTGAGGTGAGAGGGTCGCTTGAGGCCAGGAGTTTGAGACCAGCCTGGGCAACATAGTGAGAGACCCCATTTCTAAAAAATAAAAGTAAAAACCCAGCCAGGCATGGTGGTGTGTGCCTGTAGTTCTAGCCACTCAGAAGGCTGAGGCAGGAGGATCCTTGAGCCCAGGAGTTTGAGTCTGCAGCAAGCTATGATTGTGCCAGCCTGGGTGAAAGAGCAAAGCCCTGTTCTCCAAAAAGAAAATTCCCTAACAAAATGTCTATAATCTATATATTGCCTAAATCACTTTTAATCTGTAACAAAATATTATCCTTCAGTCTCTGTTTAGAAAAGCTCAGCAAATTCTATAAATAAGATAGTCTCTGTTCAATATGTCAATAAGCCTTTTCTTTCTTTCTTTCTTTCCTTCCTTCCTTCCTTCCTTCCTTCCTTCTTTCCTTCCTTATTTCTTTCTTTCTTTTTTTTTTTTTTTTGAGACAGAGTCTCACTCTGTTGCCCAGGCTGGAGAGCAGTGGCACGATCTCGGCTCACTGCAACCTTCACCTCCTGGGTTCAAGCACTTCTCTGTGTCAGCCTTCCGAGCAGGTGGGATTACAGGCACCCACCACCATGCCTGGCTAATTTTTGTATTTTTAGTAGAGACAGGGTTTCACCATCTTGGCCAGGGTAGTCTTGAACTCCTGACCTCGTGATCTACCCACCTCGGCTTCCTAAAGTGCTGGGATTACAGGCGTGAGCTGCTGCGCCTGGCCCAGTAAGCCTTTTCAAAGAATTCTGTGCAGGTTACAGCATAATTTAATTACAAATGAATATGCATTATTAGATATAAAAATGAGAGATGTCTGAGTATGATAACTAAGATAGACAGTGTTAGAACATCATGATTTGAAGGATCGTCACTCACTGTTACTTCCAGAAGTTATCTCCAATCAGCTACCTTCGTTTTGGATAAGATAGTTCCTGTAGAATTACTCACATTGGATCTTTCTTCCTTTAATCTGTTTCTCTGTAAGCACATGCAAATTATGCTTGACTTAACCAAGCAGCTCTACTTCAATTTGTTGCCATGATGTGATGAGTAACCAGAATGGATTTTTAGGCTCATCAAATGTCTATGCTATGTGGTTCAAAAGCAGAGTGACCTTTACAGCTTGCATTGTGCATTGCAAATCTAAAATTTGAGGCTAAGATAGGAAATTCTCACATCATTTTCCTTTCATTAGAGGAGAAAACAGAATTCAGCTGGACACATGCACTAAAATTAGATTCTTAAATAAACAGCACAGGTCTTAATAATTCATGCAAAGATGCAGGAAAAAAATGAGGAAAATAATTGAGCAATGGCAGGCAAATATCATGTCGTTTTGTACTGCCTCAAACTAACCCTCAGTACTGTATATCTCTGATGTACACGTTTATTAATGAAACAAAAAGGCATCTACTATGGATAAATAATACATCATATGGATTTCACACATTCTATATATAATAGAGATCAGTGACACCTATCAATTCATTTTAAATCAGGCCATGCGTATTTCGCTCAGTCTGCAGTTTGTCAGTCTCTGCTTTCTACTTAATAGATGTCAAAGTTTGTTATGCTTAAAAAATGCAACGTAGTGAGGAACCAGGTGAAATATAAAAGTAATTACAAAAAATCAGCAAGACTAACTGCCCCCACAAAAACAGCCTAAACAGTGATATATTTGTGCATTTATCATTAGTAACATGGCCTCATCTTAGAGATTTAGTGGAAGAATTCATCAGTGTCATTAAGAAATGAAGACATTTTGAAAACTTCTTTTTTAAAAAAAATTCTACAAATCTATTAAAATATTTATGACTATAGATGAAAAGTAATTATTGTCATCTACACGAAGGCGTTGTCATGGCAGGGACACAAAGCCAGGGGTTAAGAGGTGGGGGCAGGAGAGAAAGGTGCAATCCAAACTGCAAAACTGGATTAAACAGAGGTTTAAAAAAAACAAAAACAAAATAATCAGTGGTATAACATAAATAGATGTCATTAGCTGTAGTAATGTCTATGACAAATAAATAAGAGTTGAAAACAATAAAACTCCCGGTAATGTACTCTGTTGTAATATCGATGGCAGCATGTGGGGAACATCTGACAGCTGTTAAACAGATGTGGCAATTAGCAAACCTTATGGTCATGCTGGTAAAATTATCATGCAACACGCTCTCCAGCAAAATTAGATGACTTCCTTCTTTGTGTGGCTTTATCCACGTGGAGAGTTAGACTAATCCTCCATTTAAGCAATATTGTTAGCTGATATAGTCTAAGCCACATATGGGTGTGTTTGTGTGCGCGCATATATAGACATATATTTTTTGATGTCTTCTGAAAGATTTAGAGAAATTCAGAATTTAAACAAGAACAATATCAATTCAGCTGTGTAGCAGATACTTCAATTATAATCGCTAATGGACAAATTGAGAGATAAAAAGACTTTTCTATCATGTTGAAATTCAATGAACAGTTTTCAATTAGGCTTCGGATATAAAAGGAAAAAAAGAAAGCGACTTTTCCTTGATGTTAACATTGCTGAGAGAGATGAGAGGAACTTTGCTTTTTCATTATACTGAAGAGATGCATATAAGGCCGCATATTTGAATTATAAATCAGGTCGCTCTCTGCCAACGGAAAGCAATATCAATTAGAACTTAGGTGGATTAAGCTTTAAAATGCCTTATATTTAATGACAAAAGTATGACTGTTAATCTCCGCAGCCATCAAAGGGATAATTTAAGGCAGCAAGAAATCAGAGAATGATGTCACAAAAATAGGCCCTTGCAGCTTTTTGGATAGTATTATCGTAATTAATGTACTTCAAATGACTTTTTTTGTGGGTTATGAGCTTTCACAAAAGCATTTATTGCGGGCATAAAATATAAAACTCTAAAGAGTGGGTTTGACTAAGGTTGACTGGAGGGGCCTTAGCCTTTCTGCTACAGTAATTCCTGTAAAATAATAGTTTCATTTACAGGCATAATTTATAATGTTGAATTTATGCCAGTTCATCTGGTATAAATCATGGTAATAGCATGATCTATTGTATGTCACTTGAGCGAATGCAAATTAAATATTGTTAAATTAAAGAAAAACTGTTAAAATAACATTGGGTTGTAACCAGAACTGCTGGAATGAAGGAAATGTGGGATTAAGGATGAAATTTCACTGCTGTAGGTCTTGAGCTGATACTGGAGGGTGTTGCCAAAAGCAAATATACATCTAAATAAGTAAATAAGTAAATAAACTGTACTGTGTTGTTGGGGACAAAGTCATACATTACCCCAGAGTGTTCTTTCATTGTAATTTCTAACAGCAACTCTAAAAATTAAATAGCTGTTTTTTGGTTTGGTTTTGCTTCCTGCAATTCTTTAATGTTTTATTTGGCAATTGGAAATGGAGTTTCTTTCTTAATTACTCGGTGATTTTTTTTTTCTTTTGACTCATATGCTTTTTTTTCCACCAGGATCATTCTCAACAAAACTATTATTTATTTACTTTTTCAGACCTCAGCATCTCCCTGCTAACAGGCCCAAAGAGCACACTGAGGTTAGTTGGTTAGACAGCAATTGCTGATTCTTTTCACTGCTTATGTAGTGAAATGCTGCGAGACTGAATCAGCGGAGCTGATAACAGCTTCAATTCTTGAATGTGGTTCTAGAAAGCTTGGGTCATTAATAAACAAGAGTCATTAAAATGCATCTTTCACACAAATCCACTTCTTCCCACAAACAAAATTCTTTTTATTCCATTTCAGAAGTTGATGACAACTCATCCTCAAAGCCAACCAGAGCCATTGTGCTAAGGTAAATATGGGCCTAGGACAAGAGGAAGCGAGGGATACAGGCAATATTATTTCCCTTTTACATTACAAAAATCCATTACAAATCATATCATTAATGGAAAGGAATAAGTTGAGATTCTAGGGTATGGTGTGTGCGCGTGTGTGTTCTGTTACACATGTAACCTAGCACATTGTCAGAACTCAATAAAAGAGGCTAACAGAAAACAGGGCATACCGGCAATATTATTTCCCTTTTACATTAAAAAAATCCATTACAAATTATATCATCAATGGATCACACTTGGTAAGGAATAAGTTGAGATTTTGGGGTGTGTGTGCGTGTGTGTGTGTGTGTGCTCTGTTTCACATGTAACCTAGCACGTTGTCAGAACTCAATAAATGTTGATGGATGGCAGGGTGACATACCCATTATAACATCAATTAATTTGCTGTCAAGAAAAAGTGGGCCCTTCAAATTATCCAGCCATAATTGCCTTGGCTTTGCTAACTTTTCCCCCTACATAATAGGTTATGTGAGTAGTTATCAACACATATGCCTCAAAAATATTCAATAAAAGACTGCATTTTTCCCCACATGCCATGATAGAAAAAAAAGACAATTTAATATGGTGACTGTTAAGATGTGAATATGTGGTTATTCTGATGGACCCAGGGAGCAGGGCAGGAGTTGTGAAGGAATACTTAGAGCAGTGCCGGACAATCTGGGTTTGAAGAGGAGCAGCAGAGCTGTCTATCGTTTATTAAGCACTTGGTCGCTGTGCCATGCATGAGCCATCTAGGGCCAGGACTTGGGCAGGGCCAGTGGAGTGCTTGTTTCAGGTACAAAATTTAGGGGAAGGGTAACAACAAAAACCTGAAAAATCAAGATAAATCATGTTTTCATGCAATATTTAAAAAACTAAAATGAACACAAAAATTCATCATGAACAAAATACCAAAATTTTAAGTAGACAGGAGCCTTCTCAGAACTGGGGACAAATTATATCCTAAGCAAATTAATGCAAGAACAGAAAACCAAATACCACATGTTCTCACTTACAGGTGGGAGCTAAGCATTGAGTACTCATGGACATAAAGACGGGAACAGTAGACATTGTTCTGTTACTGTGGGGGAGGAGAGGAGAGGAAGGGCTGAAAAACTACCTACTGGGGGATGGGTGCTGGGCTCATGCCTGTAATCTCAGCACTTTGGGAGGCTGAGGAGGGCTGATTGCTTTGAGACCGGTCTGGGCAACATAGTGAAACCATGTCTCTACTTAAAAAAAAAGGCAGCTGGGTATGGTAGTGCACACCTGTCATCTCAGTGACAAGAGAGGCTGAGGTGGGAGGATGGCTTGAGTCTGGGAGGTCAAGGGTACAGTGAGCTGGGATCGCAGCACTACACTTTACCCTGGACAACAGAACAAGATCCTGTCTCAAAAAAAAAAAAAAAAAATCAACTACCAAAAAACCCCTAAAACCTACCTATTGGGGGCTGGGTGTGATGGCTCATGCCTGTAATCCCAGCACTTTGGGAGGCCGAGGCGGGCGGATCACAACGTCAGGAGATCGAGACCATCCTGGCTAACACGGTGAAACCCCGTCGCTACTAAAAAAAAAAAAAAATTAGCCAGGTGTGGTGGCGGGCGCCTATAGTCCCAGCTACTCGGGAGGCTGAGGCAGGAGAATGGTGTGAACCTGGGAGGTGGAGCTTGCAGTGAGCAGAGATGGTGCCACTGCACTCCAGCCTGGGCGACAGAGCGAGACTCCATTTAAAAAAAACAAACCCTCTCTATTGGGTACTATGCTCACTACCTGAGAGTGGTGGGATTGTTCGCACCCGAAACCTCAGCATCATGCAATATACCCAAGTAATAAACCTGTATACCTACCCCCGGAATCTAAAATAAAAGTTGAAATTTTATTTAAAAAACAAAGAATTGGAGGCAAAAGACAAAATGTTTATCCTTCTCTGTGTATGCTTGTGTATATTTTTTTATTGGTCAGTTTTTCCCCAGAACATTAAAGAAATTGAAAACAATACTGAAAAACTAAAAAGTAGGTATATTAAAACTCACATTAAGTTAATATTTTTTTACTTCAAATAGAATCTATTATAATGTCACTCTTTTTGGCTTTAAGGGGAGCAAAATCATCCATGATATTTTCATTTCTTTATCTATTTATTTTTACTGTATATAATTAAGGTGTACAACATAATGGTCTGAAAAGCCTGACTCTGAAAAATGACTGCGAAGGGCATCATAAACTTATATCCTTGTAGGGATGCACCATTCCTCCTTTGCTTCAGGTGCTAAGATGATCTCCGCTCACGGCAACCTCTACCTCCAAGGTTAAAGCGTTTCTCCTGTCTCGGCCTCCCCAGTAGCTGGGATTATCGGTGTCCGCCACCACACCTGGCTGATTTTTGTATTTTGGGTAGAGACGGGGTTTCACTGTGTTAGCCAGGCTGGTCTTGAACTCCTGATCTCAAGTGATCCGCCTGCCTCGGCCTCCCAAAGTGCTGGGATTACAGGCATGAGCCACCATACCCAGCCCTCATTTTGATTTTAAAAAATATCACAGGCCTGCACAGTGGCTCATGCCTGTAATCCCAGCACTTTGGGAGCCTGAGGTGGGTGGATCGCCTGAGGTCAGGAGTTAGAGACCAGCCTGGTCAACATTGTGAACCCAGTCTCTACTAAAAATACAAAAATTGGCGGGGCATGGTGGCGGGAGCCTGTAATCCCAGCTACTCAGGAGGCTGAGACATGAGAATTGCTTGAACCTGAGAGGTGGAGTTTGCAGTGAGCCGAGATCGTGCCATTGCACCCCAGCCTGGGCAACAAGAGTGAAACTGTGTCTCAGAAAAACAAACAAACAAAAATAAATAAAAAAAATCACATGAAAATATGATTTATGTTGATTACTAAGTTTTTTTTGCATCTTGTGAAATTCTGTGCTCAGGGCGAGTGGCTTGCCCTCCTCACCTGATCTCAGCTCTAAAGCACTTTACAGGTTCTTTCCTCCTATCTTTCCATGTACACAGAGGTAGCCATTATTTTTTATCTATTTTTTTTTTTTTTTTTTGAGACAGGGTCTTGCTCTGTCTCTCAGGCTGGAGTGCAGTGGTGTGATCACAGCTCACTGCAGCCGCCATCTCCTGGGCTCAAGGGATCCTACTGCCTCAGCCTCCCAAGTAGCTAAAACTACAGGCACATGCCACCGCATCTGGCTAACTTCTTTTTTGTAGAGATGGAGTCCTGCTATGTTGCCCAGGCTGGTCTCGAACTCCTGGCCTCAAGCGTTCCTCTTGCTTCGGTCTCCCAAAGTGATAGGATGACAGGCGTGAGCCACTGTGCCCAACTGGTAGCTGTTGTGATTATGCCTATTTTTGTAGGTGAAGAAACAGTGCTGGCCTTCAGTTCCCCACTCCATGCCTAAGCTTCACAGCTTCCTGATACACCAAAGACTTTGCATTGTAGGTCCCCTGGGACTCTGCTCCATGGAATGCTGTGTTCACAGACGGGTGACGGACAAGCTTGGGGTGTGTTAATGCTCCAGGAGGAGCCCTCAACCAGTGATAGACCAGAGTCAGATGATCAGTACCCCAGCTTTCTTGCTAGGCAGGGTGATACTGGCACATGGCCCATGCAGTCTTTCAGGGGACCCTAACAAGTCTCCGCTTGCCTCCAGTAGGAACCTGATCATTAACATGACTGGTCATGGCCTCCCTGCCTCCTTTGTCGTACTCTCTACCAGAGCTTCTTGACATCACCTTCCAAATCAATTACTTGCCCTCAAAACCTATCTCAGGGTCCGTTTCTAGGGAAGCCAACCTGAGAAGCTGAAGCACAGAGACACTGGCTAAGCAACTCACCAAGTTTATAAATTTATGATGTGGGAGAGCAGGAATTCAACCCCAGGGAGTCAGCTGCTAGGGTCCATGGTCTTATCCGCACTCCACCAGAACCTTTGCAAACTACGGCCAGAGGGCAAAGTTTGGTTTGCTGCCTGTTTCTGTCTGCCTGTGAGTTAGAAATAGTTTGTATAGTTTCAAATGGTCAAAAAAATCAAAAGAAGAATGATATTCATGTGAAAATATACGAAATTAAAATGTCAGCATCCGTAAATAAAGTTTAGTGGGAAGATAGCCATGTCCATGTGTTTACATACTTCAATGGCTGTCTTTGTGCTGCAGCTGCAGAATTGAGTAGCTGAGACAGAGATCAAATGGCCTGCAAAGCCAAAATATTTCCTATCTGGCCTTTCGCAGAAACAGTTTGCTTAGCCCTGCTCCACTGCTTTTCTCTTCCAGCTTTGTAACTGATTGGTGGTCCCTTTACTAACCTCTCTGAGTCTCAGATTTTGCAGATGTAAAATGGGGATAAATCACTGCTCCTGTATAGTTCTTGTGAAGATTGAATATACGAGGTAATATTTGCAAAGTTCCTAGCACAGAGTTCACCTCTTGCAAATATAATAGCCATTTCTACTAAAATAAATTTTATGAAAATATTGTTATCTCAGTTGTTCCCGAGCCTATAAAATCCCTTATTTAGTAACCAGCAGATTTTTCTGGGGGGTTGGCCTGGGAGAGTGTTTGCATTCTATAGGTAATGGGTGGGCCTAATTGCCTGTTAGTTGCAGATTTCTTTAAAGTTGGGCAAGACATGGAAAAGCAGAGAAAACAAATGAATAAAAACAAAGCAGCATGAAAAATGTCAGGGGTAGTATGTGAGAAACTGGAATCAATATTCAAAATGCATGCATGTCTCAATTTTTCTTTGTTACTGTGTCACTGTTTTGAAAAGTCTAAATTATGCTTGCAAAAACTTAATGTATGCATGCATATGTATGAATGTATACGACTTAGCAGGGTTGAGACAGACAAGCACAATAGTAGGTTTTGCTCAGAATAAGAGGCAGAAGTATGTGGTAAAAGTCGTTTCTGTACACAGTTGAGTGGTGGGTCATTCCAGCAGACCCTTCTCAGGGACGTGCAAACAGACCAGTAAGAAACTTCAAGGCTGTTTCTCCATTTTTCTCAAATCCATCTCCTTTCCTCCATTTCTGCAGTTAAGTCTGCCTTTATCTCTCTCAGGTTTACGGCTCCCCAACCTGGCTTTCTTTCCTCCAGTGCTTCTCAGTGGGAGCCAGTTTTGTTCCCCAGAATATATTGTTTTGTACCATAATCAAGAGTATGCAAAGGGCATCCATCCATGGGTACAGGTTAGGAATGCTGATGAAACCCTACAATGTACTGGACCATCCTCCCGCTCAGGGAGGAATTATCCTGCCCAAAATATCAATAGTGTTGTGGTTGAGAGTCCATGCCAGTCTTTTCCTCTGATGGGTTCTCAATTCAGCAGCCAGTATGATTTCTATTTTCTAAAATGTAAATATTTTATTTTCTAAAGTACACTCCTTTGCATAAGACCCTGTATTGCATTCTTTTTTGCCTGCAGGGTAAAATCTGAACCTGAATCCTTATAACATGTTAAAAAAACCTGTGTTGCCTGTTTCTTGCCTGTTTTCCCCCTCATCTCTCTCCTCTTTCCACTCATACTTCATAAATGCATCGAGGTGTTGCTCACCTGTAGGACTCGGCATAAACTATTTTCAGACTCTGAGTCCATAACCCTTTTCACCCTTTTCTGGTCAACTTTTATGTACGAGTGACATGAAATATCAGCTCACAGGTTACCTTCCCCTTGATGGCAGCTACCATTTAACATGATAATCTTGTCTTGTAATTGCTTGCTCAATTATTTGTATTCCTGTTTACAGGCTTACCTCTCAGAGGGCAGGGATTGTATCTTTCTTTTTCACTACCACATGTGCAGTAAAAGGCACACAGTAGGTTCTCAGTTAATATTTGTTGATGACTGGAGTGCTTATGCTAGTTTGTTTATATGGAGCAACTTATTTAGAATGTTGTTAAGACATTTATAAATGTAAATATTTTTATTATTATTATTTTTTTGAGATGGAGTCTCGCTTTGTTGCCGAGGCTGGAGTGCGGTGGCGCAATCTTAGCTCGCTGCAACCTCCGCCTCCCAGGTTCAAGCGATTCTCCTGCCTCACCCTCCTGAGTAGCTGGGATTACAGGCATCCACCACCACACCCGGCTAATTTTTGTATTTTTAGTAGAGATGGGGTTTTACAATGTTAGCCAGGCTGGTTTTGAACTCCTGACCTCAAGTGATCCACCCACTTCGGCCTCCCAAAGTGCTGGGATTACAGGCATGAGCCACCATGCCTGGCCTGCAAATGTAAATAGATGTGGCAATTCATATTTCTGGGTTATGATAATATTGATTTGCTGTGTAATTATACCAGCTGAAAAATGAGGAAAAAAAGTAGAAATCCAAAATGGTGGAATTTGAACAATATAAATTAATAGGTTGTTTTAGATTTTTTGGAGAGGAAGAAGAAGTATTAGTTAATTTAATAATAATAAGATTTAAAAAATAAATTAATTTAAAAGATCACTAGACAATGGACAATGCTGTTGTCAAGAAGTGTGGAGGGTCTGAGATTTTTACCTTGCTTGCAAGCTAACAATTACCCCACTACATTTTTTTTTTTTTTTTTTTGAGATGGAGTCTCGCTCTGTCTCTCAGGCTGGAGTGTAGTGGCGTGATCTTGGCTCACTGCAACCTCCACCTCACGGGTTCAAGCGATTCTCCTGTCTCAGTGCCCCCTCCCCACCTGCCCAAGCAGCTGGGACTACAAGGGCCCACTACCATGTCCGGCTAACTTTTTTTTGTATTTTTAGTTGAGATAAGGTTTTGTCATATTGGCCAGGCTGGTCTCAAACTCCTGGCCTCAAGGTGAGGAGGTGGCCTAAGGTGATCTGCTCACCTTAGCTTCCCAAAGTGCTGGGATTATAGGCATAAACCACCACGCCCAGCTCCTTCCCACTACAATTTTGTAGATGCTGGCAGCAGACATGAGACTTGTGGGTCAGAAACAAAAGACTTTATTACTCACTGTACAACATGCAGCATCTCTCCGTTGCCGACATGAGACTTGAGGGCACGAGGGGAATAGAAATAAAAATGAAGCTCATACTGCATGTTGTGTTGTGAGCAATAAAGTCTTTGTATACTCATTTGCAGGCAAAATAGATGGGATGAAGAAAAAATGTAGAAACATGCTTTGGTTTCTCTGCCTTATATTATTCTTACAGATGCATCGAATGGTGCTGGCAAACATTTGAAAATGCATTTCTCTGGAAATGGCAACAGCCATCTAACCATCTAGCCCTGTTGATTTCTTCCTTCAAATATTTCTGGATTTCATCCGCTGGTCTTTACCTCCATTGATACCTTGCCCCCATCTTATTTCAAGCTGCCATCCTCTCTTAAAGGGATTTGTAACAATGGATTCCTACATGGTTCCCTTCTTATCCTCCAGTCATTGCTTAGCTAGTTTCTTGAAGCCCAGTTTCCTTATCTATGAAATAGAAATAGCAACATTCCTAGCCCATAGGATTTTTGTGGAAATTACACAGAATGATGTAAATCAGCCTGACAAGTGCTGAGATACAATTAATGTTAGCTCTTATGATTGATTACTTATATATGCACAAGCCCTGAATTTGTATCTTCTATGTTTGATTTTTTACAACCAATAGATACTTTGAGGCAAAATCTTCAAAGTGAAATTACCCCTTATGAATGGAATCAAGTTAATCCAAAGCCTTTCTAGTGGAAAACTGCTGTGTAAGAAGGGGAGTTTAAATTTGGGAAAAAGGATAAATTAGATCAGTTGGTACTTACCCTTTAGGAAATGTTATCTGAATTATTCTTCTATTGCCAGCCAACCCCATTTCATGGGGCGTGTATATTTGCTAAGCAAATCAGAATTTTTCTTTTTTAAAGATCTGAAAGCTCTTCTCTATTCTATTGTTAATTGAATATGTTTGGACCAATACAGGAAGAATAAAATTACTACATCACTATATGTATGTGAGATAAAATATGTGATTAAAGATATTTATTATACTGATGTGGAAAACAATAATATGTTAAACAGATAAGGATGTAATAATGCATATTTTCCCCATAAAATTTAATTTATCTCTTGGGCTGGGCATAAACTTTCCTCTTGAACAACTTGCTTTCCAACTATAGATTGCTGAGCTAAACTGCTTAGTTTTATAGCAAATTGATCACTACTATAATATTTCAGGAGCAAAGTGATCCTTACCAGTCACTTTGATTTCAAAGGCCAAAATTTATAGTTTTGCTCCTGATTTAGTGATAAAATTTTTTAACATATTGAGCATTTTATCACCTTCTGTCAGGACATGGAGTTGAACTCACAAATGAAAAAAAAAACCCAACAAAAAAGGGACCATAAATAATATGCTACAGAATGACAGAAGAGTTTAATATTCCCTTTGGACCAGTGGGAAATTACTCAGATTTCTTTCCTTGTAAACATATGTCCTGGTCTCTATGGAAGATGTGTTATGCAATCTCTATGCTCCTGGAAAGGGAGTCACAGATAATGCTGGAGCTGGAAACCACAAGGATTTTGTAAAAGCACAGAGGAAACTTTATTATATGTGTGTTCCCCCGTGTCTCAACTCGACTTTATTCAAGGCAGATAAAATGTAGTTATTGGACACTTCTGATATGTTCAAAATAGGTGCAGACAGTTAATGATGGGAAAGTTCATGACTCAGTAAAGATTACTCCCTAGCTGGTAGCTTAGGACAGAAAACTATAAAATCAAATTATGATAATCATAGGAGTCAGGAGAAAAAAGTAGGCCCATGGAGCTCTATTTACTGAAGTTTTGAATTCATTATATACCACCTACTGTGGAAGTATAGGAAACAGATTTTTGATCATCTCAGTAGATTTGCAAAGTAGAACTATTTTGTGATTACCAAAGTGAATTTTTAAAAAACTTAAAATTGTAAGAGAGAGAACCGGGGCTAGAAGGAACATGCAATAATAGAGAATAAAAATAATCGACATTCCCCACAATACACTTGCACACATCCAGACTTTACCTTTTGAGGAACAGTTGGTTGGACATTAAATCAGTGAAAACAGATGTGGCTGTCTCAGTTTTTACCACTAAAAATAATTTCTTTCCAAACAACATTTCCATCACATAGCAGTGTCTACCTGTCCTGACATAAGAGTTAAACCATTGATCTGGGGCTTAAATAGGACTTTGAGCTGCAGTGGTCTATTTTATCACATGTAACTTAGTTGTTGAGTCAGCAAGGCCAAATACGCTTCTACTAGATATCAAATCTAGACAGCTAGGGTGTGCAAGATTTTTATTTTTTAACCTTCACTCAGATCTGTGTTTTAGGGAGAAAGTCGGCCTTTTCTACCTGATATTAAGAATATCTATCTGGACAGTGCCCTTGAGTGACAAATCTCATTGATAATTTTCTATGGAATGTCAGCCCTTGCCATGTTAAATTACATAGCTGCTAGTGTTTTATATGATACCTTCTTTTTTGTATGCTTGTTAGCATTTATAGGATTCTTATGATGTGCTTAGTTTTTTTTGTTTATATTTAAAAACTTTAATACAGTTCTGTAACATTTAGCTATTGCTGCATAAAATAACAGCTACAAAAGCTCAGTGACATGCAACATAGGCATTTCTTGATTTTGCTCAGGGGTGGTCATCTAAGCGGCCCTGCTGAGCTTGTCTGGGTTGCTCACATATCTGGGGGTCAGCAGGCTGTCAGCAGGGGCCACTGGGTGATGGGGTGACTCGACTCAGCTCCACCTGGCTCGTGTCCTTTGGCAGGTCAGTCTGGGCATGGTCTCAGGACAGTGGTAGTAGGCCAAGCAGGACCATACAAGGCTTCTTGGAAGCCTAGGCTCAGAACTGTCACACAATCACTTTCATTACATTCTTTTGGCCAATAAGAGACAAGGTGATATAAGAAGCTCTTTTTTTCTTCCCTCTCTTTTTTTTTTTTTTTTTTTTGAGACAGGGTCTTGCTCTGTTACCCATGCTAGAATGCAGTGGCACCATCATAGCTCACTGCAGCCTCGAACTCCTGGGCTCAAGCAATCCTCCCGCCTCAGCTTTCCAAATAGCTGAGACTACAGATGCATGCCACCACACCCGGCTAATTTTTTAATTTTTGTGGAAACTGCTACGTTGCCCAGGCTGGTCTCAAACTTCTGGCCTTAAGCGATATTTCCAACTTGGCTTCTGGGCCAAGTGCTGGGATTACGGGCCAAGTGCTGGGATTACGGGCAGGAGCCATTGTGGCCGGCTGAGGTTCTGCCTCTTCAGTGAGTGAAACTGCAAAGAGACATGCCAAAGAGTGCAGATACAGTGATGGAGAAGAATTAGAGCCCTTAATTCAATCTGCCGTAGAGCTTATTCATCCTCAGAATAATGTGATGAGGTAGCTACTATCATTATTCCCCCCCCCCCCCGCCTTTTTTTTGTGCAGGGAATTATTGCAGAGGGTGCTAAATAGCAAGAAGTTACCCAACTAGTAAGTGGTGGAACCAGGAACCGAGAGAGTCTGGGTTCTTTACCCCTCTGCTGAGCAGTTTGATTATAACAAACACAAAAACAAAAGTGAGTACAAATTTTAGTCTGTAAACTAAGATGTGCAATCAGATTTTATTTTCTATATCTCTATCTAATCGCTGACTTGGAGCTCCCATCGTTCTGGGCTGGCAGAATTCAGCTCAGTTCTTTCTGGAGATTCCTTCATGAGGTGGACATTTGTTAGTGCATCTGAATTGCTTCCCATGTCTGAGGAAACCTTGTCTTTGTAAGGCTGAGCTCATCTCACATCTGAAGAGGAAAACCCCAGTTATGTTCTTTCCTGATCTCCCTGGAAGTCCCAAATGGCCATTAAAAGCTTGAGATAGGAGAATACAGGGATTGCACGGAGTGCATTCTGGTGACTGGTAGTAGCAATGGTGGTGGCAGGGGCAGAAGTTGTTTGGGCATCAGTGTCTAGTGTCCAGCACTGTTGGCATCACTACATATGGTCCAGACTCCTGCATCTGTGCCCAGCTCTGTTCATGGGGGCATTGTCATGGCACCAGTATTATACCTCAATTTTGTGCAGTATTCTGACTGCAAAACCTCCAAACCTGGCTCTTTGGAGTTCCTGGGGGCTTTGTGAGTGACAAAGAATCATTTGATAAATGCTCTTCCTGCTGGAATTAATCAGAATTAGCTTCAGTTGTTGGCAACTATAAGCCCCAGCCTTTCCTGGGTTGTTTCATGTGTTTGGGGCATTGCATTATGCCCAGGCAAAAGAGGTGGCTCCCTTGATCTGCTGGCTTTGGCCACATAGATTTCCTGCAGGAATGTTCATTGCCCCATTTTACCTACAAGCACAGCAGCTTTCTGCTACCTCCCTGCCATGTTTGGGATGAAGGGATTTGGGGGAAGTTGTTTATGGCCCCACCTTCCTCGACTTGCCCTATGGTCATTCCTTTTCTGGTGCTTGTTGCCTTTCTAGAGCCCACAGAGAATCGAAGTCTGGGTCTCCTACCTCTCCTACCTCTCTGTGCCCATAGATCTCTTCCTTCAATCTTTTGCTTAAAGCCTTCTCCTCCAGCCTGCGAGGATTCTCCTTGTATTCTAGTGTGATATGGTTTGACTCTGTGTCCCCACCTAAATCTCATCTTCAATTGTAATCCCCATGTGTCAAGGGAGGAACCTGGTGGGAGGTGACTAGATTATGAGGATGTTTTCCCCATGCTGTTCTCATGATAGTTAGTGAGTCTCATGATATCTGATGGTTTTAAAGGTGGCAGTTTTCCTGTGCTTGCACTTCACTTCTTGCCTGTCGCAATGTGAGACGTGCCTGCTTCCCCTTCCGCCATGATTGTAAGTTTCCTGTGGCCTCCCCAGACATGAGGAACTGTGAGTCAATTAAACCTCTTTCGTTTATAAATTACCTAGTCTTGGGTATTTCTTTATAGCCGTGTGAAAATGGACTAATACATAGGGAAACCCCTTTTACTACATATTTTCTCCAATATACTTTGGTTTTGTTTGCAAACTGCCTCTCTCTCACTTTTTTTTAAAAGCACATTTATAAATCACAGGATTTTGTAAAAAATTAGCCAAAAAAGACTGGGGGACAGTTTGTGTTCTGTCCTGAGTTACCATATGCAGATCTTTCCACTTAATTAAAAGTGAGGAGGAGGTGGGGAAAATGCCAGGACAAAACGCCCATTTCCCATAGAGTAGGCTATGCATCCTAAGGTACTTTCCTGGCGGAGTGGATTCCAAACTGCTTGGAATAGCTTCAGTCTATTATTTTGACCTCACCTCTTGCCATATATACCTCTTCCTCCCCATACAGCCTAGCTTCCAGCTGAATCAAACCCGCCAACGGGTCCTGAATATCTCCTTGTTTCCACATCTCTCAGCACATACAGTTATTTTTCTCTGCCTAAAATATCTCGTTTTTCCCTCTATTTTCTATAGACAAAATCCTAAAGAAGAGATAGAGGAAATTCCCAATGGTGGGTCTGGATACAATTTGGGTAAACATTTTAACAAACGGTTTGGCCATTTGGGGGTATTTATATATACAAGGTCCCTATTTTCTGGAGGTTTATGTTTTGGTAGACTAATCAGCTCAAAACTTGAGCTTCTGAGACTCTGGGGGTAGGCAAATTCATTTGTTCACTGATTTAATACATAGGAATGGGTACCAGAGAGGAATTTTCAAGTCTCTAGGAATAAACAGAACGATAATTTTCACGTCATTTTAAATGTAACTGTGCTAGAAATTACCTATGGGATTTTGTCCTCTTGTTCTCACTCTTTTATCTTCAAATGGTAATTTTCCAGCATTTTTTCATTCTTTCAGGGACATTTACTGAGAATTTAACATATGTTAGGCATTATGTTAAGTAGCAGTTTTCTGTATATAGAATAGAACATTAAACAAGTAGAAATAATGGAGTGTAAACATAAAGCAATTTCATTTTGTCTTCCACTATCACTTAAAACTTTATTAAACTGGGAAGGCTTTTTTCCTGCCCCTGCATGACTTTTTTGATCACTCATTTTAATAGAAATTTCTGCAGTCACTTTAAGCTACTAAACACAGTCTTAGTTCAGAAATTAGAATGTTTTGCACCATATAATAAGCCAACCTCTGAACTTGACTTAAAATTAAATCTTCTCCTTCCCATAGATGTGCTCTCCAGGGAAGCCTACATCCAGTAAATAGTCACCTTCTTTCTTTCCTCACTCTGAGTCTACAAGCTTGCTAAAAGGGGTTTCTGACCTTTCAGTGTTCAGAGAAAGGGGATAGAGGAGAGGCTGGGAAGCCAGAAAGTCTACACTTTACTGCTACCTTTGTGGAATGGCTGCACAGTCTCTGGACCTGGGGGATGTTTAGGCTGACTTTTCTCTCCTCTGGGCATTGTCATGGGTCCTTTGGAGATTCCCCTCTTGTTGTTGGAAACCTCACTTAAGGAAACTTTCTATTTTTCTTCTATTATGTCTTGCTCAAAGGCCAAAGATTTCTCTTGACATCTCTTTTCCGACTTGAGACATCCAAGTGCCCCATGCTGTGTTCAGAGAGTTTACAGACATCTAGGATTGTTGGATTGCAATATGTACACAGGAACGTACTGGTACAACATTTCTTTCCTTCTGCTCTGTGGTTCTGCACACAAAAGGCCATTGGTAGTTAATTCTCTCTGGCAGTTTCAGGATTCTAGGTTCTCCACTTCCTCCTCAGTCTGAGTTACTTGTCTGTCACCTCCTCCCACTTTCCTGGAGTCTAAGTCTGACTCTTATTATTTGGGAGCCAAAAACTCTGCCTATAATCCTGCATCCAAATCTTTTTGTCTCATAGTTAGTCCTGTGGCTTCTTTGAGACTTTGGTTCGGTTTGGGAGAAAACGTTCCTTGGAATGCCAGTAAGAGAACTGCAGGTGAGTAAACTGAACTGAAGTAATGCAGAATAATAGTTCAAGATCGATTCCTGCCACAGACCTTGAGTAAAGGGCTATGGAAGGTTTTTCTAAGAGGGGTTATTTTACCTGGTACTGAAGCATTAGTCTGTCTCTGAAGCAAAGTAAAGAAAAGGGATGTTCTTCATGGAAGAAATAGGGCACCTAAAAGAAAGTGTCTGCAGGTACCCAGTGGCTGCAGCTTTAGCAGGCATGGTTGGGAGGGTCTGTAATGGAGAAGGGCTTGGCCTTTGTCCAGCATCCAAGGGGAGCCTTTGGAAGGTTTTAGACGGAGAAGTGGTATGTTCTAGAAAGGTGTAGCATGGTGGCGTATGCCTGTAATCCCAGCTACTTGGGAAGCTGAGGCACGAGAATCACTTGAACCCAGGAGGCGGAGGTTGCAGTGAGCGAGATTGTGCCACTCCACTCCAGCCTGGACGACAGAGCGAGACCCTGTCTCAAAAACCAAAAACAACCTTCTCAAAAACAAAAACAAACCTACACCTGGGGGAAAAACTAACAAAAGATGTGTAAGATATCCACAGAGAAAAATTACAAAGCATTAGTGAAGGAAATAAAATAAGCTCTTTAAAAATATAGAGCTCTGCCTAATTCCAACACTTGTGTTATAAGTTGGTCTGATTTTCCTGTCTACTTTTTCTCGCAATTACTTTTCTGCTAGATATGGGAAGAAGAAGAAAGAGTTAAATAACACGCGTTTAAATGTCCTCATCCCCCTCCCCTCCAAGCCAGTCACTGGAGAAGTTGAATAAAGAAAAACAAAACCAAACCATTTGGGCTAAAGAAATAATTGGGAGAAAAGAAAGTTGCCAAAAAGCATTGTATATATGCACACTTATTTGTAATAAGTGAATGGACGAATGATTTAATAGTACATATGGTGGTCTTAGTATATGCATGGAAAAATTGGAGGAATATACAGCAAATTGTTAATATTGGTGTTTGGTATGTTTTCAAGTATTATATCTGCAATATTTACTATTTTTTAAAAACAGTGAGCGTGTATTACTTTGGAATCAGAAAAATCCCAATAAATATATACACCTGTAAAGATGTCACACTTAACATAACATCCAAAGTCCTTATCAGGGCTTCCAGGGCCCTGCACCACGACCCAGCCCCTCTCTCTGCCTGACCTTGTTTCCTTCACGCTCCCTCTTGTTCATGGTGGTCTCTTTGTTCCTCCTTGATCACACCAAGCATGTTTCCAGTTCACAAGGTGTGCATTTGACGTTCTCTCTGCCAGGTGTACTCTTCCCAGGTATCTGCATGGGTCCCTTCTCCACATCAATTAGGTTTTGCTCAAATGTCATAATTTCAGAAAGAACTTCTGAAAATTCCCATCTCCTGAACTTGCTTTATGTTTCTCTATAGCACTTACCCACTACATTATATCATGTCTACTTATTGTCTGCCTATCTATCGATCTATCGATCGATCTATCTATCTATCTATCTGTCTATCATCTGTCTATCCATTGATGTCACCCCTTGAAGACTTTGCCTAGAATAGTCTCTGACATACAATGGAAACTCAGTAAATATGTGTTGAATATATATTATTTGCTTTTAAACAGCGAATACCTGTTTTTACTTTTATTTAGTGAAGATTGAGTTGTAGAAAATGTTTGAATACCTGCAGCCCCAACTTATAGCAGCTTAAAGGCTTTCAGTTACTTTTTAAAAAACACCTTTCCTCATCTAGGACAGAGTTTTTCCACCTCAGAACTACGGACACTTTGGGATGGAGAATTCTTTGGTTTGAAAGCTGTTCTGGGCATGGTAGGGTGTTTAACAACCAATTCAATGCTGGTAACATCCTCTCCCACCCACCTCATTAGTTATGACAATCAAAAATATCTTCAGACATTGCCTAATGTCCACTGGGAGCCCAAATCCCCTTCTCTTCCCCATTGAGAACCACTGCTATAGGAGCGTTCTAGAGTCAAATACCTCTCCATTTTTCTAAAAATATGTACAGCATCATATTGACGGAGACAGGCTAAGGTTTGATCTACTGCTATGCTATTAGGAGGGAATGAGCTGAAAATTGTCATGGGTTCTTATACTTTAATGAGAGTTTCTCAGGTCTCAGCACCTCTCTACATTTTGGTTTTCTTGTTTAGTATAAATGCAATCCAATTTAATCTGCATATAAACACATCTATTGCATATTAAAATCAACATATTATAAACATCAGGCTGAATGCTTTCCTGAAGAAGCAGGCTAAAAAAATTCATGCATATTAATATTACAAATAAGCCAATTATTATATGGAATAATAAATAAAAAACAGTATGATTAAAACTGGGAGCTTCATAAAGCAAAATATATGATATGAAGATTAGACTGCCTTAGAAACAATATTACGAATCCTTGCATTTTACATGTAATTTGTTTAAAATTAATTTCCCAGTGTGGTATCTTATTTTTGTTTCACCTAGACCTACACTAATAAGTTTTAGAAAACATTGATATTACTTAAAATCACAACACAGAGAAGAAACCATTTCTCTGCTCTTAATTGAGGCAAACCACACTGCTTAGCTTCACAGTTTCCAAGGCCCTGAGGACTTCCAGATATGCTGGAATTCTTGATTATATGCTGGCATGGAGCAGTGACGCACTGACCTGGTTTATTAAACCATCACCATTCTTTACTACCGAATAATAATAGCCTTTATGAGAAAACAATACAGTTCTTGAGCACTTACTATGTGCCAAGCTCTCAGCATAATGATTATTTAATTCAATCTTTACAACTATCTGGAAGTTTGATATTATTATTAACCCCATTTTACAAAAAGGAAATCTGAGAGGTTCATCTGCCCGAGATTGCATACCATTAGTAGGTGGGCTGTGCTGGGCTTTGAACTCCATCCTGTTAGACTCCAAGAACTCATGTTCTTAACCATTATAACGCTAACTATAGAGATAATTAGCAGCACATTGTTATCTTCATGTTAAATAGATTTTTACATTGACAACTTGTCACTTTGCCCTCGTTCATAATATGACTATTCAAGTGGACTCTAGCAGGGAACAATGTGCCATAGGTAAATTAAAATACATACAGGAAGCTTAGGGAAAAAGGCAAGATGGTAGAAAGGATGGCATTCCAGTGAGAAGGCTGTTGAAATAGCCTAGTCAAGAAAAAATGGCAGCCTGGACCAAGGTGGTGGCAGAAGGCAAGAAGAGAAGAGATGGATTTCAGAGAGTTTATTATTATTTTTTAAATGAGATGGGGTCTCACTATGTTGTCCAGGCTGGTCTTGAGCTCCAGGGCTCAAGTGATCCTCTCCCATCAGCCTCTCAAGTAGCTGGGATTACAAGCATGCGCCACTGAGCTCAGTTTGATATTTCAGAGACCTTTAAGAAGTGGGATTGGCAGGGCCTGTTGACTAGAATCTTGGGGATGGAGAAAGGGGAGAAGAGAAGAATAATACCCAATTATCTGAGTCATGGTCCTAGGAAAATGGCACCCTTCATTGAACTGGGAAGAGCAGGTGTGGTGGAAGATGATGGGTTCATATTTCTGCAAGTTGGGGTTGCAGGGCCTGAGGTGTTCATCAGGCAGTGGGATAACAGGGTGTCTTAGCTAGGCCACTTTTCACTTTCCCCCTTGAATCATAAATGCATACAAATATTTTATTCTTCTTTACCACAATATAAACTACTTTAGGGCAGTGTCCAAGGTTTGTCCATCCCTATCTCCCTTAGAATGCACCATCATTGCTGGCACTTCAAGAAACATGAAGAAACATGATCCAGATCTATTTGTCTTTTGTCCTTGTTCTTCCTGGGATGTGTTCTGTATTTTCCCATTTATAATCTTTCATTTTTCCCACTCTCTCCAACGAGAGACCCTTGCATTCCAAGCTACATCTCTGTGTATTTTATTCCTTCTCAGCTTCAACATTCAAGGTCAATTTCAACTTCCACTTCCTGGATGAAAATATCTAAGCTTCCTCTGAGCACTTGACATAATAGTTTCCTCTTTCCAACTTTTGAAGCATCTTTTTTGTAGCCTTTTTGTAACCCAGTGAAAGTTTCTCTTTATATCGATTTATATTTTCTGAGCCTGTTCTAATGCCTGGAATATACTAGGCAGGTAATGCATGCTAGCTATTTTCATCACATGCTTGTGTCATACACACTTTATATCAAGCCGAAAATATTTCAGTGCCTACACGGTCCTACCACATGCTAGCAATGGATCATGAACATGTCACTTAACCTCTTTGAGCCTCAGTTTTCTTATCTGTGACACTGGATCATAATAATACCAACCACATAAAGTGGTTGTATGGCTAAAATGAATTTAAGTATATAACATGCTTAGAAAATTGCCTGACACATAGTGATGGTTGCATAAATATTAGCTGTTATTTTTATAGGGACCTATTAGATAAGTGAATCAAGTAAGCTGAAATTGAGAAAATGTTTTCTTAAAACACACGGATTGCTTGGTTTGTCTTTCATTTTTCCACTTTTAATAGATATATGGGTACAGAGAATATTATGTAGGTTTCTTAAATCTACTCTAAAGAAGACAATAGTGTAAGCAGAATGATAGATGGTAAGTGAGACTTAGGTCTATGCAAGAGAACAATAGGAAGTGGTGGGGACTGGGGAGAACCAGAGTGAGCTTGCCCTGTCTTAGGGGGCGGCCACTACTTAGGCCAATTGTTGTCATGTGAGAATGAAGATCTGATGTTGTCATGGGTTTTTAAGAAGCTAGAAACCTGAACTTTTTAATGAAATCTCCTAATTTGTAGATGTTGGCAACTAAATAAAAAGTAAAATTCAATACACTCTAGAATGCTGCAATGTGAGTGTCTGTGCTACAATATAAAATATACAATATAAAATAAAACATGCCTGTAGGCCAACTTGGCCCCCAGGTCACCAGTTTGTAATCTCTGCTTTATCTCATAACTTCCTCTAGGGTGTGAACTATGGCCTGTCCACAGTAGACAGGCAAAAATAGATGTTGAACTAAGTTAGATTTTGGTGTAAGAACTTTGGAGTACTTTCCATACATCAAACTGGGCTGAAAAAAATAATCCAAAGGATATTTTCCATTGTCGCTATTTTTTTTGTCTCTGTGTGCACAGTAGCATAACATGCCCTGAATGCAGAGAAACCATAAACTAGGTCATTTCCTTGGACAGTAAAATTCTCTGAAACAAAAGCAGCCAAAAAATTGATCATTTTCCTGCTAAAGAAGCACATGCTCTTTCCGTGTGAACACACACACAGTTTAATACAATAAAACCAAGCCTGACAAAAATGTAAAATGTATGCATTTTAAAAGAGGAATTTTTAATTATATTAATTTAAACAGAAACCCTAAATTAGTTTTCCTGTAAGAACGTGATCAACTGCTTAGTTTCCCTAAAGACAACGTGTGACCTCTACGAGGAATGCAGTTATTTGTATTCAATTTTTCCCCCTTTCCCTTCTAGATATTTTTTCCCCCCTTCATTTTATAGAATTTAATAATAGGCGAAATAACAAATGAGAAGATAAAAATATTCCTGAACACTCTAGGGCATACATGGGGATATAAACAGATATTGTAGCCATTTCCTTAAGTTACATCATTTGCTGGACTATTTGACTTTCTAATTTGAACTCCCTGTGTATTACTAAATTTAACTTGTGTATGCGAGTGTGTGTCTGTCACTGAATTCCCCCAAATGGTAGGCTCTGAGAATAAAATGCCAAATTATCTATTTCATCTGTGTTTCCGTCCATTTATGTATCTGTCTGCTTATTGATCTATTTAAACACGATCTATCAAGGAAAGCATTTCGACGTCTTTGTTTCTTATTCTTTCTTGTTTACGGAGACCACATTCCCCCCCACCCTCAATTTCAAATTGCCCTCTCTTCTCGTCTGCAAATGCTCATGGTATAGATATTTCCTTTATTATTCCCTCTAAACTTTCTTTGTTCCCGTCCCTGTCTTTTATTATTTCTCCTGTGTCATCAGAAACTGACTGCTGGATCCTGCCAATTAGCCTTTGTCTGTCAGCACCAGCCTCAGCCTCCCGAAGAGCGAGTGTGCACGGCGAGGCGGACAGGCCCTATTTCGTATGCAGCACAGTGTCCCCACACGGAGATATGCCATTACTGACAAAAGAGCAGTAGATGGGCTCAGATTAGCTGCTGACAAACTTCCTGTGTGTGTGTACGTGTGTGCGTGTGTGTGTGTGTGTGTGTGCGCGCACCCGGTAGGAGGAGATAGAGGGGGCTGGGCAGGACAGGGCAGGACAGGGCAGGAAAGAGAACCATACCCTGGAACACCAAACAGCAAATCTAACTTGCAAAGTAACTTATCAATTCTATTCCAAAATACCAATAATTCTGAAATGGTTTCCATTATAAATGTGGTCCATCTGTACTGGTGGGCACAAATGGGCAGGTCGCAGCCACAGGAATAATCCACAGATTTCTGCCTCTTGGTCGCATCTGCTCGGCCCTCCACTGTGAAGTGCTCCTCTCCTTCCCCAGGTTAATATTTCTGGGCAGCTTCCAGGGTGAGGCAAGGGAGGCACTCACCTTGGGTACAAATGGGGCGCCAAAAAACTCAGTAGTCAAAACAATTATAATATCTATGATTTAATTAAAAAATAAAAATGAATGCCAAAAATACATGATGAAGAAAATATTAAAATTTCAGATAAAGAAAGGATCAGTGTTGGTGATGTTTCCGTATGCATCGGGCTCTAATATGGCTTGGCACAGTGCTGTGACTGATCCTGTCTTTATATACAGCATCATATATGTATGTGTATATATATATATATAATATATATATATATATATGCATTGAGCGAGTATATGTGTGTGTATATATGTGTGTCTGTATGTATGACATTTTGTTTGACATGTTTTTTGGTCATTTCAATTTTTTAACAATACGGCATTAAAATATGACTTATCTTGATTACTGTGTTCCTTGGTGGCCTCTTAACTTCTGCTCCAAAGTGAGTTCTCCATTGACCTCACCCTGGTCTGGGCCCTGAGGCTCTCCCACATGGGCTTACATGAAATTCTGCTCCTGTCAGGGGCCTCCCTCTGGCTAATACCATTGACCTGCAAAGCATTCGGAGGGCACCATGGGACCCAATGGGCAGACACAGGGCACAGCCCTTCCCACTGGGCGAATCCATCTTTTGTAAGGGAATACTGAGAACTTGCAGCCTCAAGATGCCAAGGCAATTGTATTCTGTGGATGTGTAAGGGGCTGTCATGATAATACCCTCTGATAGAGAGGCCCCCAGGCAGTCTGTTGGTACCCCATATCTTAAAAGAGTCCATGGGGCTATGGTATCTTCAGTTTTTACTTGCATTTTCCCAGTTGTCCATTAGACTTGGGGGCAAGAGTCCAGTGGGGTGTTAGCCAGAAGGCACATCCAGGAGCCCCACCCCATGTTATATTCAGAATCTCCCTTTCTCTTAGGCAGCTAAGGTCATTCTCAGTGTGTTTGTTTGTTTTTATTTGCTTTTTTTTTTTTTTTTTTTTTTTTGAGGCAGAGTACTTGCTCTTTTGCCCAGGCTGGAGTGCAATGGTGTGACTTCTGCTCACTGCAACCTCCACCTCCCAGGTTCAAGTCATTCTTGTGCCTCAGCCTCCCGAGTAGCTGGGATTATTACAGATACGTGCCACCACACCCAGCTAATTTTTTTATTTTTAGTAAAGACGGGGTTTTGTCATGTTGGCCAGATTGGTCTCGAACTCCTGGCTTCAAGCAGTCCACCCACCTTGGCCTCTCAAAGTGCTGGGATTACAGGCATGAGCCACCACGCCTGGCCATTCTAAGTGTGTTTGGATGCCCCTTCCCTTAGGTTGTGTTATCTCCCAGGGTTCTCTTCAGACCTACAGGCTAACAGGCTCCCTGCAGGCTTTGCCATGCACAGATCAGACACACTGGTGCCATCATCACCTTCGTCACTATCCATCCACATTTATTGAATGCAAGTATGCCATTTCTCTTCTAATCCTCACAATAACCCTGTCAGATGGGAACAGTGAGTTTTGCCTTTTGCCAGTGAGAAAGGCGAGAACGCAAGGAGTGCATTTCTTGGCATACACTGGCTAGTAAACAATGGGCTTAGATTTAAACCCTCATCTATCTGATGCTAGATACAGCACTCTTAACTTCTACTCAGCCTTGCATTTGCACTGTAGCATCCCAGGAGTCTCAAGAACCAGGAGGCTTTTGCAGAGCTGTTTTGCTCTATTTTATGTGATGAAACATTGCCTTTTATTCTACAAATACAAAGTTGTATTATGAAACTTTGAAATAAACTTGAAATGTTTGTTTCAAACTATACTCTGTTTTCTCTCTCCCTTAACACATGTGCATATTCACACACACACGTACACACACGCATGCACAGACACATTCTCAAAAGTTCTAGTACTCTGACCTTGGTTAAAATCCAGTCCTTGGTCATACAGGTGATTAAGGCAGAGACACTGCCCTATGAGGTACTAGAGTCTAGTAACAGAAGGGGACATCTTATCAGTGAAGGTTGTTGGGTGTAAGCAACAGAAATGAACTCTGGTAATTTAGACAAAAGGATGATTTATTACAAGAGTACTGGCTTGCTCAAAGAATATCAGGAGAGCCAGAGACTCAAGCTCATTGGCAACATACCAGTCTGGTTCCAAAAGCCATAGCCCTGCCCACGTAATTATTTTGCCTCTCTGTAGATGTATATTTATTGAATAAATGCCTTAAGTGAGGACTTTGCAGGAGGAAATGCAATTCCTTGTGGAGTCTCCTGTGTGTATGTAAACTACAGAATCACTATTCATCCAGCTTCTTTTTGTGGAAACTATTCCCATGGGAGAGTTTGGAAAAGAGGATATGGGGTGAGAAATAAACTTTATTTTCTCCTTCTAATCTCCTTGCATCACCCCATCCTCCCTCTCTGACCTCCCCTGCCCTATCAGGAAGCTGAACAAAACTAGGTCCTTGTGAGTTTCTTCCCCCTCAATACTTGGATAGATTCTTTGTTATTTAGGGTTCTCCCCAGAAGCAGAACTTGAGATAAAGATTTGAGTACAAGTTGTTTATTTGGGAGGTTGTACCAGGAAATACCCAGAAGGAGGTGGGGAAGTGAGCCAGGGAAGGAAAGTTGAGTCATCAAGACAGCTAACGCCATGGAAGACTGGAGCTTAATGTCTCCTGGAAAACTCTGGAAGCCAGTGGAGAAAAATGCCTCAGAGTTGTTCTTTCTGGGGAGGGAGGGAGTTGGGGTATTTATACACCAACATTGTCAGTTGTTGGTTGAGGGTAGCTCCTAGAGGACCATTAATTCTTGGTACTTCTGGACTACCGTGCCTATGGCAAACTGGTCTCCAGAGACCACAGAAATCCCTTAGGCAAAAAGATGCAGATGCTGCTGATGTTGCAGTCCAGCATCAAGCACTCAGGTGATCAGGGCATGGCCCTGACAGTGACATGTGGATGTCCCTGGGCTACCGACTTTTCTTCCTTAGCAGAGGGAGCTTTGAGTGTTTCCATCCAGCAAAAGCCTTAAGAACCTCCAAATCATCCATCTTTGAGTTTCAATGTCAAGAAAATATTGGAAGAAAATATTAATGCAAATCTATGCTTTGTCAAGAGTAGTGTTTTGTTATTTTTCTTGAACTATTCCAGATACACTATTTCAAATTAGGAAAAGGACAGATTTTTTTTTTTCTTGAGCAATATCAACTAAAGAGAGGAGGAGGGAAAAGAAAAATTCACTTATCATGGTTTGTTTCCATGTGATGATAAAAAGATTAAGTCACACAGCTTTTATTTTTCCCCAATGTTTTTCTCTTGCCTTCTGCTATTAGTTGTGTTTCTATTTATTTTAATTAGAATTTAGCCTTTTATTGAACCTGTTTTCTTTCTGTGGTATTTTTATAAGCCGTGTTCAGCAATTCACAGTTTCTAAAACACTAGAGATACTTTTTTTTTTTTTTCAGACAAGATGATGCACATCACCTGGGCTTGGATCTGGTGGGCTAGTATTCATGTCAAAGGTTGTGTTCATTGTAGCAAATGGTTCTAAATTTTATTCTTTAGAATTATTCCAGTTCCAGTACCTGAACACTTAACTTTAAAATTTTTTTACTATTATATTCATTGGGTATTTGTAGTGTATTCTATATACTAGCTGGTAATATCACCAACACCAACAGTATCTAGTGTTAGATGTTGTTGTACTGTTTCCAAGTGTTAGAGTCCTAGCTCTGCCTCTTCTAGCTATGCTGTTTGGGTGCTTTGCTTTACCTCTCATCAGTTTCTTTACATGTCAGCCTATAAGTTTTTATTTTAAACAGACTTTGTATATATAGAATACTTAGCCCAAAGCCTATAACATAGTAAAACATTTGACTCAGGTAAGCTTTTATTACAAAACACTGGCATACACACACTCATTTTATTTAAATAGAAATGATACTGTTGGCTTATGTGCACCTAATCTTGAATTATCAAGTGACTAATGCATGGTTTGTGTGTGTCTATATATAACACACAGAATCAATAAACAAGTGTATATGAAATATCTGTGAGTCATGTTCTCATCTCTATGCCCGTGGTCTTAATTTTGAAATGTCAATTATATCACAGCTTAATGGGTGCACATAGCAGTGTGTCTGAACGTCGTTTGGCTTTCTCGATCAATATTGACCTAATTTTATCCTGGGTGGCTCTATTTCCCTTCCGTGGTATGTGCACATCTGCAAATCGTCTCAAGGAAATGAAGTCATGGTAACATCTAGAGAATGCAGTATGATGATGATTCCTCAGAACTCAATCTCTTTCACCCTGTGCCTCCCTCACCTGCATTAGCCCCATGGCTCACCTCTGTGGGAATGGGGAATGACCCTCTTCTTTAGCTCTCTGGTGGTAAAAAGGGAAATGATAACAGGAGTAGCTAACAGTTACTGAGAACTCACCATGGGCAAGCACTTCTGTGTGAATTCCCTTACTCTCCTGTGTAGCCAGAGCCTTTATTATTGCCATCCGCAGGTGATGGATGAAGAGGTTGACATGAGTGAACACCCAGTGACGTTGAATAAATACATGGCAGGGCCGAGACTGCAGCCCCAATGGTCAGCTCTAGGGCTTGCCATTTATACAAAATGAACTTTCAGTTTGGGAATAATTTTAGATTTGCAGAAAAGTTGCACATATATTATAGTACAAGCTTACTGTTTTAGCCATTGCTTTTTGCTGTTCTTTAAGCCTCTAAGATTTTACCAAATCATGTCAACATCACCACCAGCTCATCTAGCTTCTGAAGCATAGATCAATCTAACCTCAATTAGAGGCTCCAATTATCCACATTTAAGGCGCCATCAGAGAACACAATGCAAAATTTCTTCTTTCATTCAACACATAATGATTGACTGCTCTCTATGTCAGTTAGGTACCAAGTGGTGAGCAACTCAGTCCAGCTGTTTGTCCTTATGGGAGGTAGACATTATACACACACACACACACACACACACACACACACACACACACATAGTCAGCTGAGTATAAATTTACAAGAAACAGACATTAGAGAGCATGCAATAGTGGAGGCTGACCTGGTCTGGGGGACACAGGGCAGGAAAAGATGGTCAGGAAGTTTCCCAAGGAGGTGATGTTTGAGCTGATACTTACTTCGAGGGTGAGTGTGAAGGAAAGGATGGAAGTGTGGGAGGGGAAGACTGTTACAGGCAGACAGAACATCTCCTACACAGACTCTGGCGTCTGCCATCAGCTTGCCTTTAATGAGTTTCTGGCTCAGATATGTAAAAAAAAGTCTTTATTTCTTAGAATGCCTTCTAATTCTACCCCCCTTGCAGGCTTCATCTCCTCTGTGATTTTCTCCTAGGCCCACTCTCTCCTCCCCAGAATTAACCACCCTATACTATATCAGACCGCTGTATGTACTTCTATTATTCCATGTAAATACTATTTTAATTGCTTTCCTAGAAATACCTGTCTTCTCTACTACATTGATTGCTCCTTGAGAAATATATTTTATTCCTATTTTATATCTCCAAATAATGAATCAATAGTATTTATTGAGCAATTCCTATGCATTAGGCACTTTGCTAAATTTTTTCTTGTAATTTATTTATTTCTTAGGTCAAACTTGTAAAGTTGTATTATTCATTCCCTATCACCCATTTAGCCAGCATTTATTGGGCACCAACCATTGTGTCGGGCACTGTTCTAAATCAGCCAGTGAGGTCCTGCTGGTCAAATCTGGCTCTCCATCTGCTTAGGTAAATAAAATTTTATTGGAACCCAGCCATGCTCATTTGTTTACATATTGTCTATGGTTGGCTTCGTGCTACTACAGCAGGGCTGAGTAGTTGCAACAGAGAATGTGTGGCCCACTAAGCCTAAATATTTACTATCTGGGTTTTTTTTTTTTGAGACGGAGTCTCGCTGTCACCCAGGCTGGAGTGCAGTGGCGTGATCTCAGCTCACTGCAAGCTCCGCCTCCCAGGTTCGCGCCATTCTCCTGCCTCAGCCTCCTGAGTAGCTGGGACTACAGGTGCCCGCCACCACGCCTGGCTAAATTTTTTTTGTATTTTTAGTAGAGACGGGGTTTCACCGTGTTAGCCAGGATGGTCTCGATCTCCTGACCTCGTGATCCACCCGCCTCAGCCTCCCAAAGTGCTGGGATTACAGGCCTGAGCCACCGCGCCTGGCCACTATCTGGGTTTTTACAGGAAAAAGTTTGCTGATCTCTGTTCTAGATACTGGGGGCACAGCGTGGAAAAAAAAAAAAAAGACAAAAATCTTTGCCCTGGAGGGCTTGCACAATGCTTGTGTCAGAGATGGATAACTTCAACCTGTGCAATAGCTGTTCTGGGTTTCCTAGCCTCTCTTCCAGTTAGGTGTGGCCATAGGATGGTTCTAACCAATAGAACATGAGTAGGAGTAATGAGGACCATTTCCCTGCCTGGCCCATACAAATCTCCTGTATGTGTTCTTTCATAGCTCTTCCTCTTGCAGGGACATGACCATAGTAAGCTGGAAGCCACTTCTTGAAGATGGCAGCACTTATCCTGCTGGCCCTGAGTAGCAGTATGGAGCCAAGATTCTTTCTCCCCTTACCACAGGCATACCAATCTGGAACCACTTAGTGTTGTTGTATCAGCAAGAAATACATGGCAATTGTGTTTGAGCCATTTTTATATTTTTAGGTCAATTTGTGCCATCAGCTAGATTTTCTCTAATGAATGCAGTTTTATTATTATGCTTGCTCTATAGCTATTAGCCCCAATTTTAACATGTCTTAATCCAAGTATATCGTCTTTCATCTGAAGACCAGAGTGATAGGTGGTCAGGGTTGTTGCGTGATATCAACTATGACCTGGATTTCTTCTCTCTTGCGGTTCTGCCGTCTCCTAGGGCGTTGCCCTTGACCCAGTGGAGCTGGCTTCATAACCAGCACCTTGTATTCCAGCATGAGAAAGGGGTGCACAGCTTGTTTTTAAGTTCTACTCTTTATTTCTGTTCATATTCTCTTGGCTAGACACATGAGTCACATGGCCACATTTAGCTAAAAGGGGGGCTGAGAAATGTACTCTTCAGCTCTGTGGCCATGTGCCCAGCTACAATCCACAGACTTCTACCATTAAAAGGAAGAAATTGTCGGGTGCGGTGGCTCACGCCTGTAATCCCAGCACTTTGGGAGGTGAGGTGGGTGGATCACGAGGTCAGGAGTTCAAGACCAGCCTGGACAAGATGGTGAAACCCCGTCTCTACTAAAAATACAAAAATCAGCTGGACGTGGTGGCAGGTGCCTGTAATCCTAGCTACTCGGGAGGCTGAGGCAGAGAATTGCTTGAACCTGGGAGGCGGAGGTTGCAGTGAGCCGAGATTGCGCCACTACACTCTAGCCTGGGTGACAGAATGAGACTGTCTCAAAAAATAAAAATAAAAAAAATTTAGAAAAGAAAGAAATTGGGAATGGGTGGTGGGCACAGTTAGTTGCCTTTCATACACATGATGATGACTCAGAACTTACAGTCCAGAGTAAGTTAAGTCACTTATAGCAAAAATAAGCACTTTTTTCCCTTTATTTTTAAAAATAAAGACATTGTATTTAGTTTGGCAGTGTAATGAAAATAGTTGACAGTTATAGCAGCACACTATGCGTAGGAGTCTGGGTTTTGTGTTGTATATGTATTAGCTCATTTAAGTCTCCTCACACCACTACAAGTAAAGTGTTATTTTAATTCACATTTTATGGATGAGGAACCTGAGACTGATAGAGGTAAAGTGAGTTGCCCAGGGCCTAAAAGTTAGGAAGTGTCAGGCCTGGATCCAAAGCCAGAGAGCTGGACCCCAGAATCTGCTTGCTTGAATCCATCTGCTAGATTGCTTCGTCTGTGAAATGGGGATAAAATATGTACTTTAGAGCTGGGCATGGTAGCAAGCACCTGTAGTCCCAGCTACTCTGGAGGCTGAGGCAGGAGGATCCCTTGAGCCCAGTAGTTTGAGGCTGCAGAGCACAATGATTGCACCTGTGAATAGCCACTGCACTTCAGCCTGGGCAACATAGTGAGACCCTGTCTCTAAAATAAATAAATACATACACACACTTTATCAGGATAAAGCATGAGAGAGGACGCAAAGTAGTTTCTTTATTTTTGTAATTTTTAAACACAGGAACGGAAAACCAAACACTGCATGTTCTCACTCATAGGTAGTAGTTGAACAATGAGAACACATGGACACAGGGAGGGGAACATCACACACCAGGGGCTGTCAGGGGGTGGGGGGCAAGGGGAGGGAAAGCATTAGGACAAATACCTAATGTATGTGGGGCTTAAAACCTAGATGACGAGTTGATGGGTGCAGCAAACCACCATGGCACATGTGTACCTGTATAACAAACCTGCACATTCTGCACATGTATCCCAGAACTTAAAGTAAAATAAAAAAAAAAAGCCATCAGTTATATTCCAATATTTAAATAAATTCCAGTGATAGGCTATAATTAATTAAATGTAAACTTAAATAATGTGAAGCAATCATAATCTGAAATAAATAATTTTCAAATAAAAAACTTTAGTCAATTTTAATATATGGTAGTCTTTTAATTAATTTTTAAAAATATAGAATAAACAGTAGAATTTCCTTTTCATTGCTTTGTTGACTCCCTGCTAGCACCTTCACTGCCCAAATAATACTCATTTCGCTAGAGGAGGGGTCTGGCAAATATGGGCCACAGACCAAATCTCTTCCCCCAACATCCACACCTGTTTTTGTAAATAAATTTTATTGGGACCCAGCCACGATCATGCACTTAGTTTTGCTTTTGGGCTATAAGGGCAGAGTTGAATGGTTATGCCAGAGACTGGCCCACAAAATTGAAAAAATTAACTATCTGTCCTTTTATGTAAAAAGTTTGCCAACCCTTGCTTCAGAGCTAATCAATGTTCAAATTTTATGTCTTTAATTTCATACCTTTTCTCATGTTTTTGCATATGTCTGGGTATGCACATATATATGTAATTACAAAAATACATACCTATACACACATATGTATGCATATGCACACATGCACACATAATATTTTTAGTTAAATGAAGTCATGCTATATAAATGATGTACATAATGTACCTTGGAGATTTTTCCATATCTGTTCCTATAATGCTACTTTGTTATTTTCTGTAGCGTAGATGTACCATCATTTATTTAATCATTCCCCTACTCTACAGATGAACATAAAGCTTGTTTCCAATTTCTGTCAGCCATCTTGAATGAGTAGTCAAAATGTCTTTGAAAACCCAATTGTAGCCACCATTCATTTAATTTGTAAAATTTTGAGTCTTTTGCAGGAGGGAGGCTAACTTCATTCCATGTTAGAGTTTCTTACACACAGTAAACAGGACCAAAAATATATTCTGCACTTCGGGTCTTAATTATGCATTATACACTTAATTAAAATTCACATTGTCAGTAAAAGGTAAGGACTATATTAGATTGTGGTTGTTGGCATCATGATTAATATACATTTAAGCTTTAAAATCTGTTGTTACATTATGGTAGATTTTCCAGAAAGAAACATGAAGCTTTAAAATGCATTTTTAAAAAGACAGAAGGAGATATGAACTCAGTGGAAGAAATCCAGCTCATTCTAGAGCAGATGATAGCTATATATAATAAAAAATGGAGCCAAAGTCTCACCTTAATTTGCGTGTTGTTTAAGGCAGGCAGGTTCTTCTCTCTCTTTCTGAGAATTAGAACTGTATAAAACCAGAGGATGGATGAATGTGCAAGGCATCAAACTCCAGGATAAAACCTGATTTTCTATTTTGCTAAACCAAACACTCAAGTTTTACCAGTCTTTGTGTCCGCTTTAGGTGGGAGCACTGTCGTTAGTTTCTTCCCAAAGCTTACCTTTCCCTTTGGTCACATTTTTCTAGTTGTTTTTATTTTTTGACCCTAAAGAGTTTCCCTTTGTTCAGAGACTTGTCTGTGGGCTTGATGCGAATTTTCCACTTTGTTTGGTGTATTTCCATTTATAAGCCGTTTTTTTCTCACCTTCTCTGCTTCACACTCAGTTTATTTCCATTAAAGATCAAGAAAGTGACTGAAGAGTCTGTTCACATTTTGAGGTGGCCTCAATTTTACTCTACTGTTGGCTGGAATCCACCTCTCTCACTCCCCAGCTATTGACTCTTTATTTTCTCTTTTCTGTTTCAACGTTTGGCCATGGAGAATCGTAAAACCTTTACTTTTAAATTGTAAGTGTTACCTTTGTTCTTTTAATTTTGTCATCTGCCCTTGTTCTTTTGTTCTTTGTTTTCAGTATTCTGACTTATTGCATCTCTATGATTATCTTTATGTCAGAGGCATTTAAACCAGAGCATCTTCATTTTGAATCGGGGCTGGGTAAAATAATACTGAGCCCTACTGGGCTGCATTCCCTGAAGGTTAGACATTCTTAGTCACAGGATAAGATAGGAGGCTGGCACAAGATACAGGTCATAAAGACCTTGCTGACAAAACAGTTTGCAGCAAAGAAGTCGGCCAAAACCCACCAAAACCAAGATGGCGAGGAGAATGACCTCTGGTCCTCGTCACTGCTACACTCCCACCAGCGCCACGATAGTTTACAAATGCCATGCCAACATCAGGAAGTTACCCTGTATGGTCTAAAAAGGGGAGGCATGAATAATCCACCCCTTGTTTAGCATATCATCAAGAAATAACCATAAAACTGGGCAACAAGCAGCCCTGGCTGCTTTGCCAATGGCATAGCCATTCTTTATTCCTTTACTTTCTTAATAAACTTGCTTTCACTTTACTGTATGGATTCACCTTGAATTCCTTCTTGCACGAGATCCAAGAACCCTCTCTTGGGGTCTGGATAGGGACCCCCTTCCAGTAACATTTATGCCTTGAACAATTTTGAGGTGCATATGAAATATCTGGATAGAAAGTGCAAGTTTTCTGCTAATATAACCCTTCTTTCTTAGTAATTGGACCCACAAAGGTTATCCAGGCACATGAGAATAACATGACAAACCCCAGCATTTTTTGTGTGTCTGGGTGTGACTATGTGGCTAATTTCTGGCCAGAGTGGTTTAAGTGGAAGTGTTCTTTGCAACCGTTTGGGGGCCTCTTTGTGTAGAGAGGCCACTTGCTACTCCCTGGCTGGAATGTGGTTGGGTGGTTGGCTGTAGAACGCCTCACTGGGACCTGATGTGGAGGCCACATGTTGGCCTTGGTAGACTTGATAACTAGAGACACAGTGAGTAACACGGGCTTCTCAGAACATGCTGGGAGATAAACACCAACAGCACCCAAGACCAGAAAATGCCGCCAGATGCTACTAGAGAGCAAAGTATAGTGACAGGCCAGACTCTGCTTTCTAACATGATTATTTTCCAAAATGTCTTGGTCCTTGGACGCTTACCAAAAAAGAAGGAAGGAGTTTGTGACTGTGTGTACGTGTGTGTGTGCAGAATCCTAAAGTGGTTGTGTGTTTAACTCAGAATGATGGCACTACCTGGAAGTGACTAAATTTTCTGCCATTAGGTAGATGGAGGGCTTGACATAAAAACAGTTTAAGTGGAGTTACAGAAGAATTTTAAAAGATTTTATTTCTTGCACACTCAAGTTTGTCTTCTGTGACAATCATAGCCACGATGGGAGTCTGGGCTTAAGAAGGCAGCTGGGAATTGGGGCTGAGGTTTAAGTATGGCAGGAACACTGTCAGATTTGTGCTTCCTTCCGAAGTCTGTTTTTCGGGGAGGTTGTGGCCACGTGATGGTCATGGTTGCTTTCATCCTCTCCTGGAGACTCTCAGCTGTCCTACATATGTCACTGCATTTTTGCAGAGTCAGATGGTCTTTTCTGAATTATTTTCTATTGTCATCATTTGTGATCTCCGCTATAGCCCTGTCTTTATATATTTGCTTCAAAATAGGCTCCCAGTCCATTTTTGGAGAGAGTACTTAGATTTGTTCGGTCAAATTTCAGAACTGCAAGTGGCTCAGTCACTCCAATGACAAAGAACACCCCCCCTGCCACCCACCGCCAAAATGGAACATGAGTTTTGCTTCAGAAATGAATACATAAAATATGTTACCTTTTCATCCATCTTCTCTCAATTTTATTTGTTGCTAAAGTGATATTATACAGATATTGAAAGACTTTTTAAAATAAGAAAAAAAACCCATAACAATGATCTCATTTAAAATTTTTGGTTGAAAGTGACAAAAACTGAATTGGAACAAGCTCAGATGGAGAAAAAACATACGGGCTTGAGTCACAGAAAAATCCAGGAACAGAATTACTTTTAGATATCACTTCATCTGAGACTCAAACAATGCTCAAGTAGAATAATCATTTCTTCATTTCTTAGATCTGTTTCCCAATGTGTGGGCATCATTGTTGAGCAGGACCAATGCCTGGGGGTGCAAAATGCCCATGAGAAACTTTTAGCCTCCTATGCTTTGATTTCAGTAAACTCAGCAGCCTGAGGTTCTCTCTCTCTTAATATTAAAATCAAAGCAAAACAAGGAAGTGAGTTTCATATTGGTCTGCTTGTGCTCATGCTCCTGTCTGAACAGATTACCATGGCCAAGACAGTGGAATGACCAGGGTGGTGGGGGCAGGGGGTGGTCAGGTCTCGGGTATGTGCCCTACTTTGGATCTAAGGGTGGGTTAATTTCTTGGACTCAATGAGTTAAAGATGATGGACAAGTAGTTCTCTACTCCCTCCTATCCAATCGGGGTGGCATTCCCAGAAGAATAAATCAATAGACAAAAATAGCAGAGAGCCACCCAACTGATAATCCCAATCCCCAAAGAGATGAGAGCTTCCATTCTTCTGTTCCCATTCATCCATGTTCATAAAGATCACACCCTTATATGGTTATAATTATAATATAGAATAGATCAGAGAACAGCAAACTACAGCCCAGGAGCCAAATTTGGCCCATCACTTACTGCTGTAAATAAAGTTTTATTGGAACGTGGCTGTGTCGATTCACTCACATGCCGTCTATAGAAAACATCATGCTACAACAGCAGTTCACTAGTTCCAACAGACACTGTTTGGTTCATGACATCTAAAAGTATTTACTGTTTTGCCCTTCACAGAGAAAATTTACCATCCCTGGGTATATATTAGAATTAGTATTGTGGTTTTTAAAAATTAACAGTTTATTTGTACAACCTCACATGTTTTCAGAGGCTTAATAATTATGATCTGTTTTGTCTACAGAATACTTCTGTTGGGTTGAATGACTCTCTGCCCCCAGGTAAGGAGAAATACTAGAGGTTTCTTACAGGAACCCCCTCCTTTCATGCATGTAAGCAAAATGTAGAGGCTCCTTTTAAGCACTTGCTCTGTGGCCCCCTAAGCTTAACTCTGCTGAAGCCCTTATCAAACTGTAATTGTATTTTCCTTACATAAAATATCCCTAGGGCAAGGACAATGATTCATTAAGAACACATCCGTAATATCTAACGCAATGTTAGGCATTCTGTTGTGCACATATCTACTGCCTGTAAATTCACAACTTCTGCTGCTGGTGGTGCAAACTGAATCATCCACTACCCTAGTTAAAACTTTCCATGGAAGAAGGATAAGACTGAAAATCCTTAACGTGGTATACCAGGTCCCGTGTGATGTGGCCTTGACTTTCTCCTGTAGCCTTCTGCTTTGGCTTTCTTGCTCCAGCCATTCTGGTCTATTTTCCTTTCCTCCAATGCTCCATGCTCCTTCCTGCCTCAGGGCCTTTGCACAAGCTAGCCTCTCTTTCTGGCCCTCTCTCATGCATACTTTAAGGGAATAGGGTGAGGGACCAATACCAAGGCAGTCCATGTGTAATTCTCCTTGTTACATTTATATCACATTATTCCTCTCCATTATTTCATCCCCAAACTTTGATACAAAGGAATACACTCAATGACCATTTATGTGTTACCATGTGCTGGGAACTGTTTTAGAATCAGGAATAGTGCAACAGCGAACCAGACAGGTATAGCCCTGACCACATGGAGCTTATAATCTTGCAGAGCTATCAGGCAAGTAATCACCAGATATAATGCAGAGTGACCAGTGGAGTTGGAGGAAAAGGGAAGCAGTACAAGAGTGTAGATGAGGGAAACTTCCCAGGTTCGAAGCTCAGGGAAGACTCTCAAAGCCCATGCTGTTAAAGACAACACTGAAGGCCAGGAAGTGGGGGATGGAAGAGCTTACCAAGAGCCTAGTGAGGGACAGATCCCACTGGAGGCCAGGTGAGGCCCCTGGTGCTGTGTCTCAGATGGGGGGTGAGGCAAGTCAGCTGCAGGCTGACTCAGTGTGTTCCTGTGTTCTGAGGAAATTCTATGCTCCAAGCCATACCTCTTTCTTACCTTCACTTCTCAGAGGCTGTGGTTTCCTTTTGTTCTTCTTACTATTTCAAGCTTTCATTACAACCCTGTGGCTTGGTTACAAGCTAGGGTTGGGGTTTGAATTCATGTTCTTTTTTTTTTTTTTTTTGGTACGGAGTCTCACTCTGTCACCCAGGCTGGAGTTCAGTGGTGCAATCTCGGCTCACTGCAACCTCCGCTTCAAGCAATTCTCCTGCCTCTGCCTCCAGAATAGCTGGGATTATAGGTACCTGCCACCACACCAGACTAAGTTTTATATATATATATATTTTTTTTTGGTAGAGATGGGGTTTCACCATGTTGGCCAGGCTGGTGTCAAACTCCTGACCTCAAGTAATCTGCCCACCTTGGTCTCCCAGAGTGGTGGGATTATAGGCGTGAGCCACTGTGCCTGGCCTGAATTCATGTCTTATGCTTCTTTTTGCAAACAATGACTTAGGTCAGGGGTTGGCTCACTCTTTCTGTAAGAGCCAGAGAGTTAATATGTTAAGCTTTGTAAGCCCTGCAAGTCTCTGTCATGACTACTTAACTCTGCCACATGAAGGAAGCCAAGGGCAGCAGGTAAATGAATGGATGTGGCTATGTTCTAATAAAACTTTATTTAGAAAAGTAGGTGGTGGGGCGAATTTGGCCAGAGGGCTGTGGTTTGCTGACTCCTGACTTAGATGATCAGCAATGTCTTTAAATATGTCTTGACTTACTATTAGGAAATAAAAAAAAATCTTTTATATTAGGATTTTTCAAATTGTGTACTGTAGTCCCTTGGGTTTTTGGTGGAGTTGCATAAAAGCCTTCAGAGCTATTGGAAGGATGAGGGCCAAAGAGAAGGAGGCCTCACCCAAGGGCACTGGGCACGTTTGTGAACCTGGTATTTCCAGACACTGAGTTCTAGAATCAGACTTTCTTGACATGTGGATGCATAGAAATGCCCATGTGTGGTGGTACAGAAATGGTGATTTTTTTCCCACAAGAAAATTTTTTATGAATAATCATTTTTATTTCTAAAGAATAAAGTCCTCAAACAGTTGTCTTCTAGTCCAGAGAAGTAGAAAGATCAGAATTTAGTTTGGTTTAGCCTTGACTTGTTTGCTTCTAGAGAAAATGATGGCTCCTATGATGACTCAACTTACTTTTCAGTCGAACCAACCTAGTGATAAGGTTTGGAGTAGGGCCAATTTTTATTTTCTTTTTCCATACAAGATGTTATTTGAATGACCTTCTTTTTGGGGCCTTTATCATGTCCTATCCCACAGCACTTCTTCCCCATTTTTGCAAAGATTAGTGGTAAAGATTAGTAGAAAAGATTCTCTTTTTCCTCCTGGCTGTCTCCCACTCATCCTTCCAGTCCCTGACTCACAAGCCCTTCCCCGACTTCACATTCTAAACTGGTGGCAGTCTTTCATTATTCTCCCTCTGCCTCTCCCTTCTCCTCCCCCACCCTTCTGCTTCTTCTGCTTCTGCTTCTTCTCCTTCTCCTTCCCCTTCCCCTTCTTCTTTCTTCTTTTTTCTTCTTCGCTCAGTCTCATTCGGTCACCCAGGCTGGAGTGCAGTGGCACAATCTCTGCTCATTGCAAACTCTTCCTCCTGGGTTCTAGTGATTCTCATTCCTCAGCCTCCCAAGTAGCTGGGATACAGGTGTGCGCCACAACGCCTGGCTAATTTTTGTATTTTTAGTAAAGATGGGGTTTTGCCATATTGGGCAGGATGGTCTCGAACTCTTGAAATCAGGTGATCACCCACCTCTGCCTCTCAAAGTGCTGGGATTACAGGCATGAGCCACAGCGCCTGGCCTCATTATTCTTTTGCTTTGCCTTGTGTTATCACTTGATGTGTGAGAGTGTTTGTTTTGTATCCATCTTCCCCATTAGAGGGTAAACCATACACAGGCAAGGACCACATTCATTGGGTTCAGCACTGCATTGCTGATGTTGGATGCATAGCCGATGCTAAATGAATGAGCATTTGTGTTGTTTCATGGCATGGAGTTGTAGATAAATGTGAGGGGTATGAATGACGTAGAGGAACAATTCCACAGTAATGCCAGTTAGGAACAATTTCTGCTACAAATAACAGACTATTGACAGATAGTTACTTTGAAAGAAGCTGTTGGAGTCTTGCCTAATTTCAATACCCTCTGATCACCAAGGCCCCACACACAGTGTTCTCCTGCAGGTCACCGGCTTATTACTCAAAGCACCTGGGGTTCTCTGCTTCATGGATTTCGTTCGCTGTTTGAGCATGCTTGTTGGGTTGGGTGGGAAATTCTAGGTAGTTAGCACTCTCAGTAGCAGTCCTCAACAAATAACAGATGTACGTTGGTAGGTACATATCCCAGTCCTCTTGCCCCTCAGTGGGGCAATACTGAAGCATATCCCCAGCAGTTCAGGGCCTTGGTTGCCCACAGGGGTTACTTCCTCATTAACATACTCTGTATGGGTTTCCTTCTTGTTCCTGGGTGCTGCCTGGGATCACCTCCCTTATAAATGAATTGCACCAAATGCCCGTCTCAGGCTCTGCTTCTGAAGAACCTCAATGTAAAATATTTACTTAATAAGAAGCTTGGAGGTAGGTAGTACTAGAGATGGTTAACTCAGCAGCTCAGCAAGGGTGTCAAGCACCCAGACTTTTCTATCCTTCCAGTTTTTCTGCTTCAGCAGTGGACATTTAGGTTTTATTCAGGTCTTTTCATGGTTCAAGATGGCTGCTGCCGCTTTGGATAATGCACCTTCACCTGTGCATGAAAAGTTGGAAGAGCTGGGTGGGCCTAAGAGTGGAGGAGCAGCAAGTAAAAAGGGTCTTTCCTCACATTCATCTTTCCCTGAAACAAGGAGAAAACTCTCAGAAGTGACTCCTTTATGTCTCGTTGACTAGAACTGGGCCCTATGGGCCAGCACTTGCTGCAGAGGAGGTTGGGAAGGGAATAACTGGTCTTTTCAGGCTTTGGAGTGGGAGGTGGGTTAGGGTATTGGGAGCAGATATGCATAGCCACAACATTCACTAGAGCAGAGTGCATTTGTCTCTTTTTAAACACATTGATAGCATAGGGTGGAAAGACCACTAATCTATTTGTCCGTTAAAAGAGGGAATACACAACCAAAAGTGCCTCCAGAAAGGAATTTTAATCTGTTCATGGCTGGAAAGTTTAAATTTTACAGCAAAAGTTTGAAATCTCTGTAAACGACAGAGATGAAAAGGTCGGCATTTAAATCTGTTTCCTTAACAGATGGCTCCCAGAGTGAGCTGAGATCGGAATTCACTTTCTGGGCTCAGCCTTTCTCCATAAAGCTGGTCGTGCAGTTTATGACATCAGCAGAGCCCCAGAGTGAATTACGGCTCATCCTTGTGTTCATTCTGGTGCCATCTATTATGCTACTGTGTGTGATGTTGATTAGGAAGGTGTCTTTGATAGCTCAGTGGAGGAAAAAGTGCTCTTGTTAGAGGGTCGAATTACAATAATGGTTAAAGACAAAGGTACATCAAGGGGGGCTGGGACACTAACAGCCTTTTACATTTTTGTCTGTCTGTGTGTGAGAAGAAAGAATAAGATTATATCAAGTCACTAAAAAATACACTCCATATTTAGGGACAAAGACATTCCTATTTTCTCACTGTCCTAGTTGAGCTCTATACATCTCCTTAATAAAGTCCTGCCATTTACCTAATGCCAGGTGTTATAAATACATTTAATCAATACTTTTGAGTCTTGATAAAAGAGCCATCTATCACTGTTGACCTCTCAAAGTCTAAGTAATAGGTCAAAGTTTATTACAATAAAACCAAAGGGGTGATCAAAATGTATTTTCTCCATTGGAATTTTATTGGGTTAGGTATTGGTTGAAATAAGCCATTAGTTGTGGCTGGAACATTTTTTGGGTAGCGAAATTCTCATAAGGGTGATTTTTGTATTGCTATTATTTGACTTGGAAGTGTTAAAAAGATTTGAATAATTGATGCCAAGAAGCTTCTTCCATAGAACATACTCATATTTGAGCAATTGAGATTCCTCCTCAATCTTTGAGGTATATCAGGGGCCTGGACCTTTTGCAAATTTTTTATATTAGAGTTTTAAAGGGTGGGAACAGGGATACCTAAATTTTTGAAATTCTGATGCATGTCAAAGTGCCATATTACTGCCATGGAGCTTCTTTTAAAAAGAACATAATATCCTCTGTGCATTTACCAGTTGCTGGGCTAGGCCTTAGGGTGAGACCTGTCCAATATGGTAGCCACCAGCCATATGAGGCTATTTAACTTTTAATTTCCATTAATTAAAATGAAATAAAATAAAATAAATTGTTCCTCCTTTGCATTAGGTACATTTCAAGTGTTCAATAGCTACAGATGGCTAGTAGCTAACATATTGGACTGCAAAGATACAGAACATTTCCATCATCACAGAAAATTCTACTGGACAGCTCTGGATTAGACAATAAACAAGACAGACATGATTTCTGCCCTAATGGAGAAAATAGACCAGCCCTCTGCCTCCCCCCATCCACTCCCAACTGCCAATAAATGGACAAATCAACAATTAAGAATTTTGTTTTATGAGGAAAGCCAAGGTCTGTGATCAGGGCTGGCTATGTGGGGCCCAGTGAAAAATGAGAATGCATGAACCCTCGTTCAAAAAAAACTTAAGAATTTTAAATGGCTATAGCCAAACATTAAAGAAGTCCGGGGTCCTTCTGAGCACAAGTTGCACACTCAATCTGGCTGAAACAGACTAAAGCCAAGGGGCCTGGAGACCTTTTATAGTTAAGGATGTCACAAATGCTTCTGCTAGAAAGTGACAAATAATACAAGGTGAAAAAGATGAGAGAAAATGCAAAGTGTGTAGGAGAAGATTTTAGGCAAAGAGAACAGCACAAAGGACCCAGGAGGGAAAGAGGATGGCATATTCAAGAACCTAAAAACATTCCAGAGTGGTAGAGGGAGGAAAGAATAGCGGGGGTCAAGGCTGAGATGATGGTCAGGGCCAGGGCCAGGGCCAGTGGTTGGGTCCTCGTAGCTGATGGTTGTGTAGGGTTGTGTGGTCATCCCCACACCCCATTACAAACTCACTGGTGAGGCCCCGCATATGGCTTTATCTTCAGGTTTCATTTGTGAGGTTGAGAGCATCTCTAACTCGTAAGGAATTCATGCATGTCAGAATGAAATTCTGCTTTTTATTTTTTAAGACAAGGAGGGAGAGGCACAGGAGATGATTTGCTTTGATTCACGGTCTGGTGCAGGAGCAGGTTAAGGAAGTCGGGGAGAATGAGCAGGGTTCTGTGCACTCACGTGGCGTTTCTAAGCCCCTGCAGATGCAGGGCTGGGCGGGAAGATTCCTGTCTCTCTCATGTGTCATAGGGAAGCATTGGCTTGCACGTGTTACTTCCCAAAAAGGTGTTTTCATCCATAGAAATGCTGATTCTCTGGCTTCCCAATGCTATATTTAGAAATGACATTTACATTTCCACAGATCAACAGCTCCTGTTTGGATACAGTTCCAGGAGCTTTGCTGTGACAGTGAATGTGCTGGCTTTTATTCTCCCCTGTTTCCCTTTCTTAGCTGTGGGCAATTAGCAAAGTTAGGAGGCATTTGTCATTTGGTAGATGAAAATAATTAAATATGATAAATTCATGTATTTTGAAAGAGGTCAAAATGAACCAGTATCTGTATCTTGACTTTCAAAAAGGCTTGGGGGAAAATTTATTCTATACTACATTTTCTGTCTCATTCATTTAAAGAATATCTGTATAGATTTTAGCTAAAGCATCCCTTAAACCCCCAAATCCTCCCACCCTCCCATGTTATTTTATTTATTTATTTTTGTTAATTTTGAATCTGAAAGTTTCTGATACCTCAGTAGCTTATTTATTGATAGTTCATATCCAGAGAGAAATGTCTTTTATTCTGCAGTAAAACATTATTTCATTGAGGGTTTATACCTGTCGTATGTGTGTGCATATTATTTTGTGCCTGATGGAGTTCAAATATTCTAAGTATTACTCTGACATATTTCCATCTTAGCAAAATTATTCTCACAGCTATTGATAACAAAGGAAAGGACCAAATATCTTATTTCCTTGTCAAGAGGGTGGAAAAAATGGAAATAGTAAAAATAATCATTGGGTGCCATCAATCTACAGGATTATGGTCTACCTTTGGTAATAACCTTCTACTTAGATCCTCCTGAAACCTGATCAAGGGACCCCATAAAATTGTGAGCACATGTCACCATTAGAGGGCAGTGTGCACTCTCTCCAAGAGCCCATAAAAAATTATGTTTCCTGCCATAGCTAAAAGGATTTGTCTGGCAAAGGGCAAACCCATTAGGCATAAACATTCAGCATTTTTTGCTGTTGCCTGTCATAATGAAAACAATGATTTGAAAGTTCTGATTAAACCTGCAAGATTTTCTATCTAGTGTATGTCTTCAAGCATATACTTTTCAAACTTACTTCTTTTGATTTTCAGCTGTGCTAGAAACGTGAGTTAGACCTGGCACAACCTTTTCAGGACTTTGGTAGGGAAAGCTCACTTTAATCTCAGTGATGAAGCTCTCCTTGGAATATAGATGGCCATTAAGTAACAGGAAAGTCTTTATCAAAACAACAGCAACCAAAGTTAGTTAAATTTTTTGTTGTTGTTGTTGTTTTTAGATAGGATCTCATACTGTTGCCAGGCTGGAGTGTAGCAGTACAATCATAGCTCACTGCAACCTCCTGGGCTCAAGGGATCCTCCTGCCTCAGCCTCCTGAGTAGCTAGGACTACAAACATGGGCCACCACGCCTGGCTAATTTTTACATTTTTTGTAGAGATGAGGTTTCACTATGTTGCCCAGGCTGGTCTTGAACTCCTGAGCTCAAGGGATCTTTCTGCCTTGGCCTCCCAAAGTGCTGGAAATACAGGCATGAGCCACCATGCCCCACCCCCAGAAGATTAAAAAAAAGTCACTCTAAACTCCAGAATGTGTCCAAAAGTCCTCACCCACCAAAACCTAATACAAACATGAAGAATTAGTGAATATTTTTTCAGTCCTGTTTTTTCTGAGGAGCAAGAAAAAGAAATCTTTGTTTATATCACCGTTGGTAGGCCAGTAAACAAAGGCTAGAGAAGACATTTGTATAAACTTGAGAATTTGCATTTAAAACATGATCTACAGTTACTTTGTAGAATATCAGAATTTGATTCATCAGTGGGCATAAAATCATCGCGTTGGCGGTAGACCTGGAATTGGCAAAATTATGATTGCGTCAACGTGCCAGCCCACATCGGCTTCTTGTTCAGGTGTGAGATTGTAAAGGAAGGGTCTGCTAGACTCGTCTTTCAAAAAATTCAGCAAATAAATTGTTTGCTTTACAACTGCCAGCCGCAGTTGCCTCTGGCAGTGTTGTTTTTCTGCTGACTGCGACAGATTGAGCTCTTCTGCCAGAATTTCTCTAGAGGGCAGTAAGGATTCGAGGCTCTTTCCCTATTTTTCTGAAATGATGGATCATCGTTGTGCAGCTGCAAAGGTTAGGTAGTGCAGCACACGCTCTGGTGCTGGGGAGAGTGGCCGAACTCTCCAGAAAGAAGCCGCCTTCGCTTCCTGGTACGTCCTGCAAGCCGATATTTTGTGATAACCTGCAGAAAATCATTTCCTCTCTTCCAAAAGGAAATGGAAGGATTTATTAATAGAGTACAGCTATAGATACAACATATATGTATTAATGGTTGACCAAGGATTTAAAAATGAAATGGCTCCTGGGATCCTGCGTTGGAGGCTGGGTGAAGTCAACAATGGAATATCTGGGAAAACCAAACAGAATAGTTGGGAAAGAGAAATCTGTGTAATCCTGTGGTCCTCAACCAGGGACAGTTTTGCTCCCAGGGGACCTTTAAAGACATTTTTGATTGTTACAACTGCGGGTGGGGGTGGAGGTGGTGGGGGGGCTGTAGCATCAATTGAGTAAAAACGAGGCACGCTACTAAACATCCCATAATAAAAAATACAGCCCCACAACAAAGAATTATTCGGCCTCAAATATCAATAGTGCCCAGGCTGAGAAATCCCGATGCAAGCCATCAGGTAGCCAGGAAGAAAACGTGAAAATAGATTTTAGAAAGCTACAGAAAATTTAGTTTTTATTTTCAGTTTCTTGGACTCTGAAGATGAAAAGCCAGAATGTCTGTGATATTCAGGATCGTTTTTCGTGTGCTTCCTGCATCAAAGCATGAAAATTGTGGGACCCAGGTGAATTTGAACCCACTGGGCAAGAGGAGCTGTTGAGGTGAAATGGCAGAGTGGCCCCTCACAGGTTCCAGCAGGTGGGGAGGACCCTCCTGTGCTGCTGGGAATTTGGGGCTGGGCATTGCTGGACTCTGTGCCATTCCCTAGTTGCAGGGCCACTAGATGCCTGACTTTCTCTTTTTCTCTTTCTTTCTTTCTTTCTTTCTTTCTTTCTTTCTTTCTTTCTTTCTTTCCTTCCTTCCTTCCTTCCTTCCTTCTTTCTTTTTTCTTTTTCTCTCTTTCTTTTTCTTTTTCTCTTTCTCTCTTTCTTTTTATATATATTTTATTATACTTTAAGTTCTAGGGTACATGTGCACAACGTGCAGGTTTGTTACATATGTATACATGTACCATGTTCGTGTGCTGTACCCATTAACTCGTCATTTACCAAACACCGCATGTTCTCACTCATAGGTGGGAATTGAACAATGAGAACTCCCTTTCTTTCTTTCTTTCTTTTTCTTTCTTTCTTTCTTTCTTTCTTTCTTTCTTTCTTTCTTTCTTTCTTTCTTTCTTTCTCTTTCTTTCTTTCTTTCTGCTGCAGGTTCAGCATGGAAATGCTGATATGCTAATGTAAAATCATTCTCTCGGGAAACAGAGAGATAGGGATCAAAATGGGGTCTTTTGCAAATAGCAGACTTTGGTTGGATATTTTGAAGCTCTATGGCTCTGGTTCTCAACCAGGGGTGATTTTGTCCCCAGGGGGACATTTGATGATGTGTGGAGACATTTTTGGTTGTCACGACTGAGTGGGAGTGCTACTGGCATCTAGTGGGTAGAAGCCAGGGATTCTGCTATAGATCCTGCAATGCACAGGACAGCCTGCCCCCGTGCCCTGGTACAGAACTATGGGGCCAGCAATCTCAATAGTGTCAAGGTTAAGAAAGCTTACTCTATGGTTTTTGGCTTTGCATAATACATTCTTATTCCCTACCAACTCTAGGATCAAAAGTGTCCACAGTTATGAAAATTTCCTGTTCTCCAGTATTCCACAGATGACTTGCTGGTAGGAGAAAAGAGTGAGAATTGCATCCACTGTGTTTGTAAGGCAGAGTCGTGTATTTATTCGCATTGAAAGGAACATCTCTGTGCCCAGAAGCAGACATGTAGGCAGTGAAAGCAGGTTGAGGACATGCAATTGCTTCATGTGGATATGAATTTTTTTTTCCTCCGTGAACCGAAGTGAGCAGGTGTAAAATGATCTTGGAAACTCAATTAATTTTTCGAAGGCCCAGGCACAGGGCCAGTCTTTGCAAGAACTGGAAGGTGGTATGGTTTCATAGAAATATCTAGAAAAGGGTGGATGTGATAAACTATCAGGATCAGACAGGTAAAATAAAGGCAGCGTGGGTGAGGATTGCAAATCTTCGAGTCTGAAGTTGAAATGAAGGGGGTTTGAGTCTCAGCTCCATTATTTACTAGCTCCAGGATTTGGGGCAAGCCACTTCACTTCTCTCAACTGTAGCTTTTGCATCTGTGAAATGGGGATAATTGTACTCTTTAATTTCAATTAAATTAGGACAACAAATGTAATAATGTATTAAATAGCTCTTCAGAGTTCTTGGTATATAGTAAGTGCTCAATAAATACTAGATACTTTATTATTATTATCATAATCACCACTGTTGCCATTATTATTTTCAATGTTTCAGAATCTCCAGTGGTGCAGAATCAAGGGTTTATGTGTCCAAAGGCTTACCTCATTCCTCGCCCCCTTTTTTTTTTAAATCTGAGAAAGTAGAATTTTAATTGTATGAGTTTTTCCCTAGTGTCTCATGTAGCTTTTCTCATATTCTGAAGTTTAGTCTACATAATGGAAACATTTTAAAACATTAGGCAAAATATAATTGTTTTGATTATTTGCCTATGTGAATATAAAAAGATACTTTCTCTTTGCTGTTTAGGTTAAAGTGATCAGGAATTTAATAATGTAGGAACGAGAAAACATTTTTCTGACAGGTGGCACTAGGAATTTTTAAAGGCATGAAAATTGTCTTTATTTGGGGAAATACAAAGTTTTAGATGTACTTGGGGCAGAATGTGAGACCCCAGAAATCTTAAAGTTGTTGAGAAAAGAGGGTTACAGGAAAGAGCAAAAGTTTTCTGCATGAGACAAAGAGAAGAGTTTGCTTATTTGATTTGGGAAGGGAGGGTGGGCAGATGAGAGGGAAAAGGTGGAGGGAGAAGGTGGGCAGGGCTAAGGATAGACATGTGACACAGGCCTGGCCAATCAGAGGAGAGCATACCCCCAGCTTCAAAGAAGGACTGTGGGATGAATGTGGAGACCCAAGTAGTGAGAATTCTGGGCCGTTTACTGGAGCCAGTGGGAGCATAATGTTCTCTCTGCTGGACAGGAGCTGTAAGGATGTTTATCTGGAGCTTCTGGCAGCCATTTTGTCACCATGAGGCATGAACCTGAATGAGAATGGAGCTAACTCAGGAGGAAGCAGAACTCACAGCTGAGGAAAGACTAAGTCCTGATGACATTGGTTGAACTCCTAGATGACATTGGTTGAACCCAGAGCCCATCTACCTAAGGCCTTGCGTTTACATAGGCCAATTATCTTTTGTGGATAAGCCTGTTTGAGTTGGTATTTCTGTCACTGGCAACCAAAGGAGTACCTGTGATATAGAGAGGACCCCGGCTAATAAACACACAGGTAAGAACAACTGAGGTCTGACTCTGAAGTCTAGTCTACCTGACTTCAAGGCAGTTATTCTATGACATTAGGAGATAAGAGAGCTTAGATTCACTTTTCTCATCTGTAAAATGGGAAGGTTGGGAGTAAATCGGTCATTCCCAGCCTGAAGTATTCAGACTTTCAGGTTTCTTGCAATTAAAAATGTGAACCCTAAGACAATTTTAATTTTCCAAACTCCTGAATTGAAACTCTAGATTTCTGTAGTATGGCTACTCCAAATTAATTGGAATATTACGTTTCTTCACTTGTTTTTCTTGGGACTTACAACTCATTGAGGAAATAGTACTCAGTTACTGCTAATCAGAAGATCCAGTGTGCAGAGCTGCTATTATAATTAATTTTAAAAGTGAGATAATAAATAATTATTTTAGAAATATATTTTAGTAGATACAAACTTCTGAGAATATTGGGGTCACTTAAAAATGGGTCATTGGGGTAAAAAGATTGGGAAACCGAGGTGTAAATGTAAATGATATAACATTTTCAGTAATCCAATCTGACCATTAGGATTTAAAATGCGTGTTCTTTTATTTATTTGTCCCAGACTGTAATTGGTGGGCATGCGTTGTCTTTATTTTTATGCAAAAAGAATTCATCAAAATACTCTTCCATCTTAAAATTTTTTTTATATTAATCACTTACTGATTCTTTGAACAAATCACTATGTGACTACATTCATTCATTCAGCCCCAATTTATTACATGGCTACTGTGTATCAGCCATTGTTCTAGGTACTGGGAATTAAAAAACAGAAAACCAAAAGAGAACTAGTTCTAACTCAGGGATAGGCAACAATAAAATGAAAAATCAAATAGGTAGTATGTGAGATGGCAGTGCATGCTGTGAAGAAAATAGAGCAGGAAAGGGGAGAGAGAGTTCTGGGCAGGATACCATTTCAAACTGGGTGGCCAAGGATGCCTTAGTGATCAGGGGACTTCTAAAAAGAGATTTAAAGAAGGTGACAGAAGGGCCATGCAGATACCTGGGGAAAGGGGCTTCCAGGCACAGGAAGTGGCAGGTGCAAAGTTCCTGAAGCAGCATGCGCCTGCCATATTCAAGAATTAGCTGGGAAACCAGTGTGGCTAGAGTGGGGTGAGAGAGAAGATCAGCCAAAGGCAATGAGGTCAGACAAACTGTGGGTGAGAAGGGGAACATCCCTGGGGCCCCGTGGGGCAGGGTTTCCCAACCTTGACACTGTTGACTTTTGGGGCCAGACCATTCTTTGTTGGAGGGGCTTTGTCGTGCATTGAAAGATGTTTAACATCATTACGGCTATACCTGCTAGATGTGAGTAGCACCGCTCCTCCTGCCCCCAAGTGATGACAACCAAAATGTCTCCAGACAGTGCCAAATGTCCCCTGGGGAGTACAGTCACAGCCAGTTGAGAACTATGGCTGTAGGAGCCTCATGAGGACTTGGTTTTTAGCCTGAGTGCAGTGAGAGACCTGAGAGAGTTTTGAGTTCAAGAGCCACACTCCAGCATGGGTTGGTCTGCGTGGGGTCAGTAAGGGATCTAAGTGCAGAAGCCAAGGGCCAGCAAGGAGGTGTCTGTGGAATCCTGGCAGGAGGAAACACTGAAGCCTCTGTTTTTGAGGAGCCAGGGGAAGGGAAAAGGACTGAACAGCGAGGGCTTGTTCAGGGTGATGTTAAAAAAATACTTAGGGGTCATGTGGCAGGGGCCCTGTGCAGTCAGAAAGGCTGCTGGCAGGATAAAGGACAGAGGCGTGTCCCTGGCATTGCTGTAGGAACATCATCGGGGCAGCTGTACTGAGTCAGTCGTGACTGCTCGTATTCTGAGCTACTTTACTTTTTTTTTTTTTTTTTTTTTTTTATGCCACAGTCCAAGCCTGATGTAGCAAAGGAAGCAGCCTCTTGTTTGTATCAGGTGATAGAGAGCCAACTTTAATACGGATAGGACGAAGTTCCTAGGCCAATGCAGGTAGCAGGCATATAGGACAAAAACTGCACCCTAGGAAACATCTATGTGGAGAGGCAGAGCAACTTTCTCATGGGCACACAGGCAGAGTATTTCTGACCTCAGAAAACCCACACTATGTGTCCCAGCTCATGATGTTTGGTGGATAAAGGCAGGGGCTAGCTTCCCATTCATTCAGTCAGCCATTCAACAAACCTTCACTGAGGGCCTCTCAGGAAGAAGGGTCTGCCTAGGCTTGGAGGTTAATCACACAGGAACTTTGTCTTTAAGAAGACTGTGGATGTATGGGCTGACCCAGGAGTGTCCACGTGTCAAGCACATCTTCCTGCTATTTATTATCAGTACTCCCTTTAAGCCATGTGTCTGGTCATGCCACATCTGCACAAAACCCTCTTGGCTCCTCTTCTCACTTCGAGCAAATACCCAGGTCCACACTATACTTTATAAGGCCCAACCCAGAGGGTGGCAGCTTTTTCCTGTAAAGGGCCGGAGAGTAACTACGTTCTGCTTTGGAGGCCATGAAGTCTGTCTCGCAACTACTCATCTCTGCCGTTATAATTTGAAAGCGGCCGTGGATAATATATAAATAGATAAACATGGTCGTGGTCCAATTAAACTTTATTTATGGATGGTGAAATTTCACTTTCACATATTTTTGTGTAATAAAATACTACTCTTTTTGGAAGATTGAAAAAAAAATTAAAAAATGTAAACGTCACGCTTAGCTCCCGGGCCACACAAAAACAGGCAGCAGGCTGCATTTGCCCTCTCTGCTCTCATATAGGACATGACAAAAGTGGGGGCCAGGTGCAGTGGCTCACGCCTGTAATCCCAGCACTTTGGGAGGCCAAGGCAGGTGGATCACTTGAGTTTAGGAGTTCGAGACCAGCCTACCAACATGGTGAAACCCTGTCTCTACTAAAAATACAAAAATTAGCTGGGCATTTTGGTGCATGCCTGTAATCCCAGCTACTAAGGAGGCTGAGGCAGGAGAATCACTTGAACCCAGAAGGTGGAGGTTGTAGTGAGATGGGATCATACCACTGCACTGCAGCCTGGGCGACAGAGCAAGACTCTGTCAAAAAAAAAAACAAAAACAAAACCATCATCTCCAAAAATCCCCATAAACTCCCACTTTTCTGTCTTTAAGATGAAGGACACCATGCTAGGCATTTAGGACTTGGTTTGGTTGGCACTATGGGAATTAATCTGCCAATCTCTGAACTTCTTGACCACACCATCTCTGTTGCTACACCTCAGCCCTGCTGTTTGAAAGCAGCCATGAACAAGGCATAAACGAATGGGTGTGGCTCTGTTCCAATAAAACTTTACTTATAAAACCAGGCAGATGTGGCCCACTGGTCCTAGTTTGCTGACTACTGCCATATAAGATCAAAATATGCTCATTCCCCCTTCTAGTGTCATCTTCCACCTTGTATTAGTCCATTCTTGCATTGCTATAAAGAAATACTGAAGGCCGGGTGTGGTGGCTCATGCCTGTAATCCCAGCACTTTGGAAGGCCAAGGCGGGTGGGTCACCTGAGGTCAGGAGTTTGAGACCAGCCTGGCCAACATGGTGAAACTCGGTCTCTACTAAAAATACACAGAACAATTAGCTGTGCATGGTGGTGTGCACCTGTAATCCCAGCTACTCAGGAGGCTGAGGCAGCAGAGTTGCTTGAACCTGGGAGGTTGCAATGAGCTAAGATTGCACCACTGCACTCCATCCTGGGTGACAGAATGAGACTCCATCTCAAAAAAAAAATTAACAAAATATTATATATTTTATGTACTAAGCCTTTCAAATCTGATGTATATTCTGTACTTGCAGTGTTTCTAGATTTTTGGACTAGTCACCTGTCAGATCCTCACTGGCCATGGTGGCTACCATATTGGACAGCGCAGGACTATAGAGTTTGAGCTCTTGAAGGACAAGGACAGGTTGATGTCCTGGTGACTGACTCATAAGCATTTCTTCAGTGGTGGCTAAATACCTATCTTTGGCCAACCTTCCTTGTGTTTCAGTCTGCCAAAGTTTTGGGATAAACCATCACTGTCAAAATTTTTTGGTATTCAAGGGAAAATCAAGCTTTTTGTGGCATCACACAACATCATAAATTAAAACATATGCTTTAAAAAATTATGATGTTACATCATGCTTTGAGGTAATGTAATGTGACAGATTGTAATTTTTATTTTTGTAAGATTTCCTCAGTGTAAAGCAGGAAGTGGATTTGAGAAGGTTTGCAGTACCCAGGACCTCTGAATCAGGACCACATTTCCAGGCTGCCACAGTGTTGGTGCTTGGTACATCAGGCAGCAGTCTCTGCTGGGTCCTTAGTCTTCTTTTCTATGACCCTCCTGTGGTTCATTTGGATTCTTTGTTTATTCTGAGAATCTCCCAGGGATCAAGAGGATTCTTTGCAACCTAATTCACTCTACTGGGCTATATGATTTTGGAACTAGAGTTTCCATTGGTTTATGTAGAATGACTGGCAAATTTTATCTCAAATGCAAATGAGATTGGTTTTTAATGGTTGTCTGGGGTCTTATGCTAAGAAAACTTCTGAGGATGCCTCTGCATTCATGTAAGAGATGACGTTAGCCAACCAGCAGTGTTTGCCATGGGCTTGCAAAGGGGTAGAGGCCGTTTATACAATATGTATTTGACCATCCTGACCTAAGTGTCTGTTTCTTGCTTCTTGGATGGGCACGTAATGGGAGTTTCTTTTCTTGGGCTAGGAACAGTGTCAAAAGAAGGGCAGGGATCCTATACATGGGTTGAACTTAGTGGCCAGTTTACCCAAGGCAGTTTGGGTGAGTGAAAGGCCCCAACCGTGGTCAGTGCCTAGCAGAGCTTGTTGTATGGGAAGCAATGCCTAGTGCTAGGTTCAAATGTTGAGGCCAGGATAAACGTTAAGTCTGGAAGCCAGCAGGAATAAGGGAAGACTAGAACAAGTTATATAAAATAATAGGAGTAAGCAATTCTGACTGGAGGAAAGCTGGCAAAGCAATGGGTTTCATCTCATGGTAATCCAAATTGCTTAGTAGTGTCTGCCAAGAGCTCTGTGTTGGAGGGCTTCTGGATTGTGCCAGGGACTGGGGAGGCAGGAAGTCATGATTGATTGGTAATGTCTGCCATGAGTGTGGGAGCTACGCAGGACAGTACACATGCTACATATTTGCAATTCCTGATTTAGAGGCATGGTTGTGCTGGAGTTCACACAGAGAGAGAGAGAGAGGCATGGTTGGTTGGTAATGTCTGCCATGGATTTTGGAGTTATGCAGGATGGCACACATGCTACACATTTGCAATCCCTGATTTAGAATCATGGTTACAGTGATGGCTTAAGAAAATTCCCTGGTTGTCTTTGACATACGCATATTTTGTTTTCTCACCTAATATTTATTTTTTCACTTAATAATTGACCATTAGTTGTCTCGATCTGTGTTGGGGTTTAGTCATATTCATTGAACTATAATAAAATGGGTCTCCAAAGAACACAAGTTAGACAGTGGTAAGTGCCATTGAGTAAGTGGAGGAACTGGGGGTTAGGAATGGGTTCATGAAGGATGTGGCATTTGAATGGGGTATTGGAGACTGGAAGGATTTTGAACATGTGGGGACGAGGGACGTAACATCAGTGTGGAGGGAACAGCACAGGCTAAGGAGTGGTAGCTGGAAAGCATGAGTGGTTTGGAGGCATAGCAAGGAGGTGGATTTTGCAGGAGCAAAATGTACTAGAAAGCCTAGGGAGAGAGAAGACTGAGATTGAATGATACCCACTGGGGTATCCTCCCATGGGCTGCAACTGACAAAATAAAGAACTTGGACTTAACCACCTGACCATATGGAGCTTAGTTGCTTCTATAGTGCAGCTTGAAAAGGCACCAGATAGGCGCCTCGACCACCTGACATCCCATCATAGCTGAAGTCCTCAGAGCCTAAAAAAAATCGTGATTTCCTAGAGCTCCCAAATGGGTGACAAGGTAGAAATATGAATGATAGAATGCTTCTCATCCTTCCCACATTTCTTGCCTGCTAGAAAGACTCTGGCTTGGCCTGTGGCTATCTCTTCCCTTTTTCTGCCATTCAAAGAGGATCGGTGTCCCTCAGATCTTTGCAGTGGTAAATAAAGAGAAGAAAAGAGGAGGCAGGTAAGAAGAGGTGTTTGGGTAGATTGAGCATTTCAGGGCGCTTTGAGGTAAGACACTGACCTATGTGAGGCAGTGGTGGAGAGAGGAAAAAAAACAGGTCCAAATAAAGAATTGGAGAAATTCTGAAATCACTTATTTGCTTGTGTGAAACAGTCCCTCCCACTCTGTTTTTTGTTTTTGTATATGATACAGGTTCTCACTCTGTCGCCTAGGCTGAAGTGCAGTGGCACAATCACAGCTTCCTGCAGCCTTGACCTCTGGGCTCAGGTGAGCCTCGCACCTCAGCATACCAAGTAGCTGGGGACTACAGGCTCATGCCACCATGCCTACCTAAGTTTTTTTTTTTGTAGAAACGGGATTTTGCCATGTTGCCCAGACTGATCTCAAACTCCTGGGCTCAAGTTATCTACCCACCTCAGCCTCCCAAACTGCTAGGATTATAGGCTTGAGCCACCGTGCCTGGCCCAACATGTTCCTTTAATTGTGATACAGACAGGGACTTTACAGGACTGGTCCTGGGTCACAGCTTTGTAAACATTCCTCGTGGAAGTTGCCTTGGGTCATGCTTTAGTTTCTCATCAACCCATAGGAAGACTCGTTCTATACAGGAGTTGGGTTCTAAAGTCATCACTGAGGGGAACATTCTCATGGAATCAAACAACGCCCTCACCAAGTCCCCAAACCATAACATAAAAATGCAACAGCTCTTAGTAAGTCCACGTGAAGCAGGTTTTCCTCCAGTGTTAGTGTGGTTCACAGCTTCTTTGGTGGAACTCCAGATGAAAGAGTTGGCTTGCATTTAGGGGCTGTGCTGTATGAAAAATTTGCATCTTTTAACACAAAATCTATGCTCTGCAAGGTGAGATGCTCACCCTGTGGGAGGGATGTGAGGACGGAGGAGTACGGAGGGAGGCACAGATTTATGCCTCACCCTTCGCACCTGTTCTGGGGCACGTGCTTCACAGAGGAGAACTGGGAGCAAAATTACCAGCATGCCGTGTTTTTTTCCCTTTCTGCCACTCTCTCAGCCTATCATTGATTTATGCATGTCACTCCATGGTGTGGCAGTATCATGAACACACAGGTATGGCTTCATGGGACTGTGACTTGGGATGGGGTCAGGAAGTCCTCACTGCAGGCTGCCCACAGCCTATCTGGTTAGCAAAGAGAAGAGCACATGGATTGATTTTGGTGGTTAGGGGAGAGAACTTACCTGGAGTTTGCATATATTCTGTACTCCTGGTACTGGTTCCTAGATTCTCAATAAATACAGCCGTGGGATGCAGACAGCACGACAGATGCTGAGGCACTACACGTGTACCCTCTCTCTGGAAGCCAGCTAATAATTTCTCATTAGCAAGAACAAGTAAACAAGATTGCTGTTCTACCAGAAGCCTATCGAATATGATAAAGGACACTCTCCTACCTCCTCCCCCACGCTCAGGTTGAAGTTGGAGACCAAATCATGTACCTCGCTCTCCTGGCACAGGTATGTGACATTCAGGAAACTGCAAAACCTCTGCATGACCACGGAGAAAGAGGGACTGATCTGGCTCTCAGAACCTAGGGATGAATGGGTGAAATGTGCTCTTCATTGGCAAAGCCATTGGGATGACCCATTGTTTTCCTGCCAAATTTGATGTGACTGGTTGGGAGGTAACTGGGAAGTTTTTCCTGCATTCTACCTCTTTCTGTCTATTCTCTCATGTTACTCCAGCCTTTTTTTTTTACCTTTTGAGTTCCCTTCTCTCTTACTTTTTCCTCTTGAGCTGCCTTTGTGTGGCTGCCAAGAGGGAGACTTGAGTTTTCCATGCAAGAGGAGGGCGACCTGCTGCCTTAAATGGGGGTGTCTGTGCTGAGTTTCTTGACAGAGGAGCCCCTTAGAGGCATATGACAGGTATCTCCCCTCCCACCATCACATCAGGCTATGCCACGAGGCCCACATGATCGGCAGGAGGTACCCATAGAAGCTGTTTTTTCTGGGGAGTAGGGAGGGCAGGTGGGAGAACTGGAAAAAATGAGCCCACTTGACCACATCTTGATGGCATGGAGAGACAGGAGAAAACTTTTTGTTCTTGGAAATCTTGACTCCCTTAGGTTTCAAAAGTTTGCATCCTGGTTAGGCTGAAACATCTAGACTTTTCCTGAAAACTCTGTTAATGTACTTTTTTTTTTTGTATCCTTGGATTTAGGAAATTGTGTCCAATGAGGGATATTAAAACTGTTAAACCACAAGCACCAGCCAGTCAGGAGAGAAACCCAGGCTGTCAGAACACATGCTGGAAATGAACCACTGGCATCGCCTTGCCAGAGTGTAGCAGTTGAATATGGCCTTAAATGCACTTATGCTGCTAGTGCATTTGGTGTGCTTTTAATCACATAGTTGTCTTAGATAGGGACTAGTCGAGTCGAGTCCATCATATATACTTTTAATGTCTATCAATTAAGCATATATAAAGCAAAGGAGAACAAGAGAAACAATTTAATAAAGCTAGTGAATACACTCCCCAGTCTATTTAACTCTGTGCTCCAGAGGGAATGTGGGATGGGAAATGAGAATTTGCTGTTTCTTCAGTTGGTCTTTGTTCCTGCATTTCACTCAAAGACTGAGCAGTTCCCCCTATCTGCTGCGGTTCTAACACTGAAAGAGGTATATTGGTCTTCTAACATGGTCCTTAAATGTAAGTAAGCTATAATGTGAACTTGAAAAGCAACCATCTGTTTCAATTTTGTAGGAAAAATGGTCTGTGATGGGTTTACTGGGAGATGGGTTGTGAGTAGTTGACATGACACTCTAAAAAGATAATTTTGGCCATTTGTAAATTGCACTTCATGTGCCGCCTTTAGAGCTCAACTCCTGTGTAAGTTGCCACTTCACTATGTTTGCATCTTGTACCTGGCCAACCAGTGCACCTTCAATTTAGAAAGTATCATGAAGCCGCCTTCTAGGAAGATGAAAGTCAATGTAAAACCATGCAAAAGGATCCCCTTCTTAAAGTCACCATTGATTTCTAGAGATTTCTAGGCCCAATAAGCCCCACATTTTATCATTTCATCTCTTTACACTATAGTAAGCCCAGATAATCTTATATTTCAAAGGGTTTCTAGCATTGTGTCCATAGAGTAGAAATAATATAGATGTGTGTTTGACATCTGAATCATCCATTTCACATCTTCCAAATACACCTCTTAGTCCCTTAACATCTGGGTTTTCCACTTGCCAAAAAAAAAAAAAAATCCAAAATTATGTAGGAGTTTGAATTAGAGTCTCATCCAGATAAATTGTCTTACAGGCCTGGAAGGAGAAGAATGATTTTGTTAAAGTTGCAGAAGAAGGGCTATAGGTAAATAAGCATTAATCTTTTATTTGATTTTAAAACTAGTATCCCATCTAAATTTTAGATCCTAAAGTAGACTCCAAACAGAATGTATTAAAAAACAAAGTCATATGTGTGCTCTGTTTGCTGACCAATATTGTGCCTTTCAGAGTTAAAAATTATTTATTATTTACCTACATGATAAGAAATTGGATAAAATTCCTTCGTCTCCCAAATGTATTTCATGGCAAAAATATAGTAGTAATTGCAAAGAGACAAGAATAAATTTAGTTTCTCAATACTAAGTGGTGCACTATAACCAGTATTCAATAAGGCATGTTGATTTGATTTAAATTAAAAAGAGAAATGAATAATTGGCATTTCTTGTATTGGTGACATATGTAAAGACCAAAATAAAATTTTTCCATGAAGTTGGATAAAAGTAAAACTTTCAAAGACAGTTGTACGTATGTATTTTAAAGTAATGGGACCAGCAATGTTGCAAATATGATACATGGACTACACATCTATAATACATAAATTGTTACCTAATCCCTTTAATAATAACTAACACTTAAACATTACGTGCTGCACATGTAGCGACAGTTTTTAGCACAGGCCTACCTCATTTTATGGTACTTGGCTTTATTGCACTTTGTAGATATCACATTTTTTACAAATGAAGGTTTGTGGCAATGCTGCATCATGCAGGTCTATTGGCATTTTTTCTAATAACACTTGTTCATATCTCTGTGTCATATTTTGGCAATTCTTGGAATAATTCAAGCTTTTTCTTTATTATATTTGTTACTGTGATCTGTGATCAGTGATCTTTGATGCTACAACTGTAATTGTTTTGGTGCATCACAAGCTGTACCCATATAAGATGGCAAATGTAATGGATAAGTGTTGTGTGTGTTCTGACTGTTCCACTCGCCAGCCTTTCTCCCACCTCTTTCCCTTTCCTTGGGCCTCCCTATTCCCATAGACACAACGGTATTGAAATTAGGCCAGTTAATAACCCTACAATGGCCTCTTAAATGTTCAAGTGAAAGAAAGAGTCACAGGTTTCTCACTAAATCAAAAGCTAGACATGATGACGCTTAGTGAGGGAGGCATGTCGATAGCCGAGACAGGCGGAAAGCCATGCCTCTTGTGCCAAACAGTTAGCCAAGTTGTGAATGCAAAGGAAAACTTCTTGAAGAAAATCAAAAGTATGACTCCAGTGAACACACAAATGATAAGAAGCTAGAGAGCCTCACCGCTGATATAGAGAAAGTTTTAGTGGTCTAGATAGAAGATCAAACCAACCACAACATTCCCTTACGTAAAGCCTAATCTGCCTAATCCAGAGCAAGGCTCAACTCTCTTCAATTCCATGAAAGCTGAGAGAAGTGAGGAAAGGGCAGAAGAAAATTTGGAAGCTAGTAGAGGTTGGTTCATGAAGTTTAAAGAAAGAAGCCATCTCCATAACATAAAAATGCAAGGTGAAGCAGCAGGTGCTGATGAAGCTGCAGCAACTTACCAGATCTAGCTAAAATCGTTGATGAAGGAGGCTACACTAAATAATGGATATTTAATGTAGACAAAACAGTGTTAAGGTGGAAGAAGATGCCATTTAGGACTTTTGTAGCTAGAGAGAAGTCAATGCCTTGCTTCAAAGCTTCTGAAGGCAGGCTGACTCTCTTGTTAGCAGCTAATGCAGTTGGTTACTTAAATTTGAAGCCAGTCCTCCTTTACCATTGTGAAAATCGTAAGGCCCTTAAGAATGATGCTAAGCCTACTCTGCCTGTGCTCTAGAAATGTAGCGGTAAAGCCTGGATGACAGCACCTCTGTTTACTGGATGGTTTACTGATTATTTTAAGCCCACTGTTGGGAACTACTGCTCAGAAAAAAAAAGATTCCTTTCAAAATGTTACTGCTTATTGACAATGCGACTGGTCATCCAAGACTTCTGATGGAGATGTACAAGGAGATGAATGCTGTTTTCATGCCAGTGGACCGAACAGCCGTTCTGTAGCCCCTGGGTAAAGCAGTAATTTTGACATTTAAGTCTTATTATTTCAGAAATACATTTTATAAGGCTATAGCTCTATAGATAGTCATTCCTTTGATGGATTGAGGCAAAGTACATAGAAAACCTTCTGGAAAGCATTCACCATTCTAGATGCCATGAAGAACATTCATGATTTATGGGAGGAGGTCAAAATATCAACAGTAACAGGAGTTAGGAAGACGTTGATTCCAACCCTTAGGGATGACTTAGAGGAGCGTAAGACTTCAGTGGAGGAAATTACGTCAGACATGGTGGAAATGGCAAACCAAACAGAATTAGTGGAGCCTGAAGATGTGACTGAATTGCTGCAATCTCATGTGAAAACTTGAACAGATAGGACTTGCTCCTTATGGCGGAGCAAAGAAAGTGGTTTCTTGAGATGGAATCTATTCCTGGTGAAGATGCCATGAACATTGATGAAATGACAAAAAAGGTTTTAAATATTACATAAACTTAGTGAGAAAGCAGCAGGAGGGTTTGAGAGGATTGATTCCAATTATGAAAGAAATTCTACTGTGGGTAAAATACTGTCAGATAGCATTGCATGCTATAGAGAAATCTTTCATGAAAGGAAGAGTCAGTTGATGAGGCATACTTCATTGTTGTCTTATTTTAAGAATAGTAAAGTAAAAATGCCGCAGCCACCCCAGCCTTCAGCAACCACCACCCTAATCAGTCAACAGCCATCAATATCAAGGCAAGACCCTCCATCAGCAAACAGATTATGACTCACTAAAGGCTCAGATGATCATTAGCGTTTTTTAGGATTGAAGTATTTTAAAATTAAAGCATGTACATTCCTTTTTCAGACCTAATGCTATTGCACACTCAGACTACAGTATAGCGTAAACATAAATTTTATATATGCACTGGAAAACCAAACAATTAATATGATTTGCATTATGGCAATATGCACCTTATTGCAATGGTCTGAAATGAAACCTGCTATATATTTGAGGTATGCCTGTATTTAATAATGTTTGTTCAAAAGAGGACAGCAAGCAACAGCCTTGATTTATTCTCTGAAAAATCAGTCCTTCCTTTTTTCCTTTGTTTGTTCATTCAGTGTTTTTTTCCTTCCTTTTCTTCCTCTATTTCTGGAAAATGGAAGCCTTGATAGTATTTGTCTAGCATGGAATGGATGCAGTGGCTAACTGGAGTTTTCTGCCCTGGTTCTACCCGAAGTTCTCACAGACTCTTAAATCTCCTTGCCTTTGCCCATGCCATTTCCTTTCTTTGGTATATGTTTCTGTACTCTCTCTCTTTCTGAAAAATCCTACTTGAACTTCAAAATACAGGTTAAGCAACTAGCATTGGGTGACCTTGTCTCTTTTAGGCACCCACCTTGGCATTCTCATTGCCCTCTTAAAATATCTTTGTGGTTATGCATTAGTAATTTTTACTCTACCAGTGTCTCTCCCTACCTAATCTGTGTTCTTCTTAAGGTTGGGCAATTTGTCTTTCATCTTGTTACTCCCAGCACTGAGCAGGATCTAGAACAAGGTGAATCTCAGCTAGATGTTGTAGTCAATGTAATAAATTTTCAAACACTTCTGTTTTTCAGTGAGGGGAAGGTGTCCAAGGTGGGCACATCAGCACATGTGGGGAGATTGGGCTGGGCATGTTTGCCAACAGTGCGGTGCTTTATTCCATTGCTTTGGTTTATTTTCCACAATGATACTTTATTTCTTCTTGAAGATCAAATAACATTTTTTAGGGCATAGGATTTTTTTTTTTTGTCAAAGGGAAAGGTCCCATATTTTAAGAAAATATTTGGAAATATTCCTTTAATCATAATAACAGCAGACATTTGTTGACTACTTACAGCGACCTAGACAACCTCACCAGAACAGACTCCTGCTATGGAATGCCAGTAGTTCCCTATTTAAATATGGCCTGGATGATTTTGATTGGCTGAAGATGGGTCACATGCCTGCATCCTAGTTGCAAGGGTAACTTCTGATGTGAGCAGCTGGATTTTTGTCTCCATAGTTATAAATGGCCATGACCTCCCATCAAGACTCATAACCAGGAATTTACCTGAGCATATGAAAGAAGGTTCATATTTAGGGCAGGCAAGAAAGCATGGCAATGTCCATTAAGTCTTACGAGCTGCAGTAGGTGTTCCCAATGTCCTGCCTCTATCCTGAGCCATCACCAATTCGTTGCATGCTGGCCCAAATTCAACCTCCAAGGTTTGCATTGTTTTGCCAAATGACTTTCTCTTGCAGCCAGAGCCTGCTTTATCACCTGCAAAGCAAGCCAGAAATACTGGGAAATTAATATCCCTGGGATTAGCCATTAATCAATGACCAATGGGAGTCTTTGGCATATAAATAACCCTTCTCCTTGATCCCGTGGGTGGGATAACTCTGAGGCATGTTTTGCACTGAATGCCAGAGCTTCTGAGAAGAATTGATCTCCAAGTACCCAAAATGGAAACAGCATTAATAACAAACCTTATATTGGCTGCCTTCCATCCTGGGTCTCACTTCTCCATTCCCCTGCTTGTATTTTTGGGGATTATGTACAAAATGAACTACTTGCTATCTAATCCTTGTCTCAAAGTATACTTCAGGGGGATCCCAAACTAAGACCAATGTAGGAAGATGTTATTAAGCTTTATTTTTTGTGATTTGTATCAGGAAGCAAAACCAAACCAAATCTCACCTAAAGAGGTTTTCAAATATAAACCCATAATATTGAATGTGTTATTTCAAATCATTTCCTCTATGATTTAAACTTAGTATCCTAAGAGATTTGCCCCTCTAATGAGTATTACTGAAATGGTACATCGTTAGCCACCTGACACTCAAGAGATACTTGTTGGTTTACTTATACGCTAGGGTAGGAAGAATATTACCCTTATCCGTGCATGAGGTAAAACTCAGGAAAAAGGTTATGTCTGGAGCTGTTGATATGGTCTGGAAATATTTATTTGGAAGCCATCCATGTAGAGGTGAGAGTTGAAGCCTTGGGGGATGAAACGATTGCTTGGGGTAAAGCAATAGGAAAAGAAGAGGATAGACAAGAATTGACAATCAACTCTGTAGCAATGCTTGGGTAATGAGGAGAAAAGAGAAATCAGTTAGGTAATTAGATGGAAAAGGGATGGAAAAGACAGACAATATGGGTTGCATGGGGTCATTGAAGTCAGAGGAGGGAAAGGTTTTGAAGAAGTAGTGAATGGTAGCATCGAATGTTAGTGGCTCTACTGATTTGGGCTTAGGGAGGTTTAGAGTTAAAACAAAGTGAAGGAATTGGGAGTAAGAAACTCAGTGGTTGTGAGAGAGTAGGTGCAGTAGAGTGATAGGGATGAAAGACAACTGGAAATGGTAGATGAGTGGGTAAAGACATGATAGAGCAAATAGAGCCTGAAATCCCAAACTCGTAAACCCCCCAAATCTCTGAACTAATATGAAGCTATTTACATTTTTTAATCCACCCCCTTTTGTGCAGGTATTTACATGCTCTTGAAAGTACTAATGTGATTTGTTTTAGGGTGGTGTCTTGGGCATCGTGGGGTATTACATAATATGCAGTAGATGCTCACGTATAGATCCGGATAGGGTAGCTTATGTTGCAGTAACAAACAAGCCCCAAATAGCAGGGGCTTATGCAATGTTACATGCCCATTGTGGGTCAGTTGGGACTTTGCTTCCTGACATTTTTATTAAGGACCCAGGCTGGTGGAACCTCCATTACCTGGGATATTGCCAATATTGTGCCAGAGGGAAGTGAGAATGTGATGCAAACACATGCTGGCTCTCAGAGCTTCTTGGAAGTGGCACATGTCACTATTGCTAACCCTTCACATGGCAAGCCAAGTCACATGACCATTGGAGCTCAATAGAATGAAGACGTATATTCCTCCTGCAGGGAGGGCCAACCTAGGGAGGGCAGTGAATATTTTATATAACAGATGCAGTCTGCCATAACTTCAGATCTTTTTAAAACCTGAATTCAAAAGATACCTGGTTCTTAGAATTTCAGATAAGGAGCTATGGGCTTATTGTAATCTGTTCTTTCAAAAAACCTGGCTGTGTAAAGAAAGAGTAGCTTGACTAGAAGCTGAAATGAAGAAAGGATGTTCTCATAAGGAAGATTTGAATATTGAATAAGAATCACTTGGTTGAAAATGACATAAACCCAATTTAAACTACTTTAAGTAAAAATCAGATTTTAAGTTTTTGCTGATTGTACTGTTTTCCTATGATGCTGTAGCAAAATACCATAAACTTTGTGGTTTAAAGCCATGGAAATTTATTTGCTCACAGTTTTGGAGGTGGGATATCTGAAATTAGTATCACTGGGCCAAAATCAAGGTGTTGGCTGGGCTGCGCTCCCTCAGGAGGCTCTGGGGGAAATTTAATTCCTCGCCTCTTCCAGCTTCTGGTGGTTGGCAGCATTTCTTGGCTTGTGGCCACATCACTCCAATCTCTGCCTTCTCCTTTTTTATATGCATTGCTTTCTCCTTCTCTGTATGTGTCAAATTTCTCTCTGTCTCTCCATCTCAGCCAAGATACTTAATCATATCCACAAAGTTCCTTTTTACCATATAAGGTAATATTTACAGGTTTCAGTGATTGGGATGTGCATATCTTTTGGAGGGCCATTATTCAGACTATCACTCTCAGATAGGTTCTTCTCATGAGATGGTAAAGACTGTTACCAGAAACTCTAGACAAGGAATAAGAAAACTAGATTTTAAGGCCAAATGCAGGCTGCCTGTTCCTGAGAATAAAGTTTTACTGGAACACAGCCATGCCCATTTGCTACATATTGTCTATGGCTACTTTCATGAATGGAGTAGTTGCAATACAGAGCTTACAACCCAGAAAGACTCAAATATTTTCACTTGTGCCATTTACAGAAAAAGCTTGCTGATGTCTGCTCTAGACTGATGTTTTACCAGCTTAGCAACTCCAGTGGAAAATTCCAAAATTTACATATATTGGCTTAGCTTGGACCACATGCTCATCCTTGAACCAATCACGATGTCCATGGGAATGCAAAGCTCTGGTTGGACCAGCCAGAATCCTGTGCCCACCTCTGTAACCTGGACCTGGGTTAAACCTCACTTAAAACACATAGATCACAGAAGAGGGAGGCCTTCTTTTCCAAAAGAGATCTTGGGAGAAAATACCAAAATAAGGGAGAAGGGATGCTGAGCAATGAATGTTTTGAGAACAAAAAAAGAGTAGTTCACTAAGAGTATGCTGGTCAGCAGAGTGGAAGGCTTCATTGGGGGAAAGAAGATGCAGGAGCAAGAAGGAGAGTGCAGAGAATCAGGGACAGCATTGGTGTCAAGTTAGATCTCCACAGATTCCTCAAAACCAAGCCTGAGGGACATCTGAGGGACAGCTGGAAGATTCTAGAAAAAATGAGGTAAAAGAAATGACCAGAATGTTAGGAGGAGAAGTTGTAGAGGTTGGAGCCACAGAGGCCAGAGCAGGGAAGAGATAAGAGAGGAACTATCGACAGAGTTAAATGCCCCGAGAGGACCAGAGACGAATGAACAGGACAGAAATGCGCGGTGGGGAGCTGAACAGGACCCTGGCTTAACGCAGTGGGTTGCAGGTCTAGAGCAGAAGCAGTTGTGCTTCCTGAATCCAGCTCTTATACTTTTCTCACACTCTGAATAATCTGGTCCTAGGTGTAAGTTTTTGACAGTCACGGTTCTCTAAAACAGGAATTGCTAAGAATAATAGAACTCTTACATTAAGAGCTGTGAACTTACAGGAAATTATTGAAATGTGCTTAACTCTTGATCCTCACCTCCAGGAAATTTTAAAATGCTTAAACCATTTTATCATAACTTTGCTTTCTGCTCAACAAAGTATTTTGAGATGATTTTTTATGGGAGATGCCACATAAAAATCAACTGGTTTGAAATGGCAGAGGTTTTAAAAGATTATAATAGATTGATAAAGTGGGTCACCTCTTTACATCTTTGGCATGAAGCCCAGGGAAAGAAAGTAAAAAAGTAAGAAAGAGACAAAAGTTGGGATAGTGCAGAGGGCATTTGAGCTGAGAAAGGAGCCACACTAATATTCAATGAGAATAGCGACCTTTCAACTTTCCAAGAGTGATCTTTGTCCTCATGGCCAAAATATACTCCAGTGGAAAACACTGGGTTATGAGAACTAAAAGTAGTGTGTGTGCGCGTGTGTGCCTGTGTGTGAGCTGATGTAGAAATAAAAAACACATCATGAGCATATATGATTGTCTCCAATTAATATTCCAGGAAACACAGGAAAGGTGGTAAAAATAAGAACCTTTTTCCTTTGGGCAGTTAGTACCAGTCTAGGAAACTGCTGGTGTCAATATATTGATGCTTCCCTTTGCACATCTGGTGAAATCTTAGGATGCCAGTGAGTGTGTCTCTTCCCAGGATGAACTCTCTCTCTCTTTTTTTAAATAGTGACTTTAAAAATACAATATTAATTTGGGCTCAGTGCAGAGATCGGGACAATATGGGAGCAGCACAATGCACAAAACATTCCTGATCTATGAGAATCTATACCAGGTTTCCAAAGCATGCCTTGGCATCAGAGCCAGTTGTGCTATTTGCTGAAAATACAGTCTTGATCTCACCATAGACTGAGTGTGTCAGGGTCTGGGAATCCGTTTGTATTAGTCCATTTTCATGTTGCTGATAAAGACACACTTGAAACTGTGCAATTTACAAAAGAAAGAAGTTTAATGGACTTACAGTTCCACATGGCTGGAGTGGCCTCTCAATCATGGCAGAAGGCAAGGAGGAGTAAGTCACGTCTTACATGGATGGTGACAGGCAAAGAGAGAGAGAGCTTGTGCAGGGGAACTCCTTTTTTTTAAAACCATCAGATCTCATGAGACTTATTCACTATCAGGAGAACAGCATGGGAAAGACTTGCCCCCATGATTCAATTACCGCCCACTGGGTCCCTCCCACAACATGTGGGAATTCAAGATGAGATTTGGGTGGGGACACAGCCAAACCATATCACTGTTCTTTTTTTTTTTTCCTTCAAATTTCAAAGTTCTTTTACACATTTACATCTAAATTTTATTTATTTTTGAATAGATGACATGTTCATAAGTATAAACTGAAAAGATTTAAATGAATATATAGGGAAATATAAGACTTGGTCTCACATCTGATTTTTAGGATACTTGTTCTCCTCTCCGGGGGAACCCTGTTACCAGACCCTTCTGGAGACATTTATTGCTTGTGCAAGCATATGGTACTCTTTTATCTATGTGTGTGTGTGTATATATATATATCTAACTATAATTCATATACATGTATACACATATATATCTACATGTGTATATGTTTAAAACAGAAATAGTAGCAAACCATTTATATGGTTTTGCTTTTTAAAAACTTAATCTTGGAATAATTGCACATATTCACATTCAGAGCTATATTGTTCTTAGCTGTTGACTTGATAGTTCATCACTGATCAGACTCCTACTGATGGATATTTAGGTTGTCTTCAACATGTGCCTCTGACAGACAGTCTCATAATCAATATCCCTGTTATTTCGATATATAAGGAGACTGTAACACATTATATAAGTTGGCCCTTTCAGTTTCAAGCCATAGAAAAGGAACTCTGGCTTGTTTAAACAGAGAAGGAATTAATTAGAGGATCTACAATAGGGCCAGGGAATCAGAGAAACCAGGAAAAGGGTCAAAATTGGTCTGTAGAAGGAACTGGTGTCATGAAGACACTGCTGTCATCATTGCTGGGTCCTAATGCTGCTGCCTGGGCCAGGGATACTGGCCTCACTGGAAACAGGAACTCCAGCTACCATCACTGACACCACCATTTGTACAAACTGGATGTAGTTCTGGCACCACTGCCGGTACCTTTGCCACAGTAGGTTGTGCACAAGCTCTGCTTTTTTGTGTTGTAAACTCTCCAAGATTCACTTGATTGTTGGAGCCTATTGAAGTGGCTCCATTGTCTGGGGTATATACCCTGCGGTTCGTGGTCATGTGCCAGGAAAATTTAGGACATTGACACACACAAGGAGTTTAAGAGCAGAGTTTTAATATGTAGAAGAGAAGAGAAAGAGGAACAGCTTCCTCTATAGACAAAGGGATCTCCCAGCAGAAAGGACCGTCTGGTGGCAAATGTGCCAAATTTTATAGTCCAGTTTGGGGAGGTGGTGTCTGATTTACATAGAGCTCGTAGATTGGTTCCATCAGGTATGAGGTTTACATAGCACGTGGGGAAGGCTGGTCATTCCACCCTAATCTTATTATGCAAATGGGCTTTCCAGTTGATCCACACCATCTTGTCTGCTCCTTACAGTACATGTGGCTGGCAGAGAAGGGAAGATGGAGCCACCATCTTGAAAATGTCTAGTCCTTGGTTCCTGCTGGCATTCACCCATGCAAGCTCCCAGCTTTCTTGTCTGTGTCTGCAGCTCAACTTTATGGGCTGCTCTTTGTTAGAAATCATTATTTGTGGGGCCATGTGCAGTGGCTCATGCCTGTAATCCCAGCACTTTGGGAGGTCAAGGCGAGTGGATCATCTGAGGTCAGGAGTTTGAGACCAGCCTGACCGACATGGCGAAACCCTGTCTCTACTAAAAATACAAAAAAATTAGCCGGGCGGTGGTGGACGCCTGTAATCCCAGCTACTCAGCAGGCTGAGGTAGGAGAATCGCTTGAACCCAGGAGGCAGAGGCTGCAGTGAGCCAAGATCGTGTCATTGCACTCCAGCCTGGGTGACAAGAGCAAAACTCCATCTCAAAAAAAAAAAAAAAGAAAAAAAGAAAATGATTTAGGGCTGCTTTTCATTAAAAAAAGAAAAGCCTTATGGAGGACTCTCATACCCTTACTAACTGCTTAAGTAATTCTTTCTTAACTCCTATATCCTATGTTATGTGTTCTAACTACAAGGGAGTCCAGGAAAGTGAGAATAAAACCTCTACAGTGACAGTTTTTCTCTGACCCCACTGCATTACTTAAAGGGGTCAGGTCCTTAACAGGGGGCTGTGTTGGTTGGTTGGTTGGGTTTCTCCCAAAAGCAGATCATGTGTCAAGGCTTTGGGTATAGGGAGCGTGTTGGAAGATGATCCCAGAAAGCACTGAATGGAGGAGTGGGCAAAATGAGACACAAAAGGAAGGAAAGTCAATGAAAGATGCATTAGTGAGTGGCTTTCCGTTGTGGGCATCCGGGACTCCATCCCACTGAGGAGCCTCTGAAGCATCATGTAGGACTCACTTCAGAACTGACCCACTGGCTTTTTAGTGGGAAAGCTAGAATATGTATCCTCCAACTCTCATTCTTCATTGGTTGAGGTTTGTTCATAGAGGCCTTACATCCCCGGCCGAGCAAGCTCTCCTGGCACCAGAAGGAGCCCCTGGTTAGAGAAAGAGTCATGAAAGCTGGAGGTGGGAAGCGTCAGTGTGGGTGGAGAATGTCCACGTTGATTCCTGGAAAATGTGGAGGTGGGCCACGAGATTCAGTGGTGGGCATCACCAGTGTCTGCTACAAGGGGTTCATATACTGGGTAACCGAAAATGAGAAGCTGAGAGGATCTCAAAAGAAGACAGAAAATAAATAAGTGAATAAAAAAAAGAGTAAACACAAGTATGGCTTAGTGATTGCTGAACAAATGCCTTCTGGATATATCAGCTCTCTAATGAAGAATGCAAAAAAGTACTGATGGTAGGATCAATATTGTTAGAATCTCCTAATTTGTTTACTATTGATAGATACCAGCTAATATGATGGCACTAGACACAATATTTGTTTTATATTTATCAGCTAGTGGGAATATATTTCTATATGCCAATTTTTTTGAGTACTACTGATGAGTATACACGACATCATGACTGCACCATTAGGTTTGATGAATCCATATAATTGCTGCACAAATATTTTGAATTTAATTGCATGTAATATAGTTAACACTCAGTTATCAGTGCCAATAAGGGAAGCAGTGACATGGATAATTCGAAACAGTGGAAAACCCAAAATCATTTATGTAAAACTTCTTTGGCCCATTTTTGACTCAGGGCTACAGATTCACCTTTCTAATTATATTTTGTTTAGGCTAGTAATAAGAATTTTTTCATTTGGTAAAACATGGGCTGATGGAAGAAGAAAGTTGTTGAAATGTGTTCTGCTTGTTGGTAGAAGCTGGCATTAGAAGTTTTCAAGAGATAGCCACATTTAGGTAATTGAGAGTTTACTGGTTCAAATCTCATTAAAGTCAGATGATTTCTCCTCATTGTTCATGTATATTAAGTACCAGGCACTGTATTAAGTTCTTTACACAGATGATCTCATTCTTTCCTTACAGCCACCATAATTAGGGGATGTTTTGTAGTGGAAAAGAATGATACTTCTAGAATCAAGTTGTGTTTCTGCCAAGTTATTAGTTATGTGAAATTGGTCAAGTTACTAAATCAGATGAGTTTTTTCATCTGCCAATAATAGTAGTGGTAAGCCATAAAGTTGTTGACAGCCCATGGTGACTAAATAAGAGAATCTATCTAAAGCACAGTGACTGGCTTGTGATGTCCAGTTCCATTACAGACTGGGTTAGTCTCAAAGTTGGTGTTCTGCTTATCCTCAGCCTGTGCTCTCAGTGAGCCCTCTGGAACAGTGCTCCTTAAGCTTTTAAATGCATCCAGATCACCTGGGGACCTTGTTGAAAAGCAACTCTGATTTAGTAAGTCTGGAACAGGACCTGAGATTCTGCATTCCTAATAAGCTCTGGGAGGGTACTGGTACTCATGGTACTAATAAGCTCATGGTACTGACTTGTGGAGCACTCATGGAGTGGTGAGGCACTGGATAATTTTGGTCAAACATTTTAATTTCACTTTAGTTTTCTTTGTATCCACAGCAGGTTCAGAGAAGAAGCAAGGCTTTCTGTCTGCTTTTCTTTGCCATGCAAGGTCCAACTCAGGTGCCAGACTTCCAGGAAATCTTCCTCGTCTCTCAGATCCCTTGAATGTCCCTTTCCCACATTTCTAGTACAGAAGTTTTTCTAGTACTAGAAGTTTTCAGCAAATAGCCACATTTGGGTAGCTGAGAGTTTACTGGCTCAAATCTCATTAAAGTCCGTCAGGTACTTTCTCCTCGTTGTTCCTGTATATTCAGTACCAGGTACTATATTAAGTTCCTTACAAAGATGATCTCATTCGTTCCTCACAGCCACCATAATTAGATAGCTACCTGCCGGGAAGCATTACTGGGAAGTAGCTATGAATACAGACCCTGGGATTATGCAGACTTGGGTTTCAATTGAATCTCTGCTCCTTACTAATTCTATGACTTTGGACCTGTGGACCAATAACTTCTCTGAACTTCAGTTTCCTCATCTGTCAAATGGGCCTGATAATAAAAGCCACACAATGGGGTCATTGTGAGACTCAGACGGGTGCTTAGTGTAAAAAGTCTTAGCCCTATGGCTGGTACCCAGCAAGTGCTCACTGAGAGGTTCACAGGGTTGTAAGCAAAGTGAGGATGGGCACTTACATGTTTTGTCTGTCATTTTGCCAGTTCGTGTAATCCAAATATGGCCGCTTCTCTCTTCTTTCCCAGAAACTCACTTTCCCAGTCTCCCTTTCAGCTAGGGACAGCCGTGTGACCAGTTCTGGCCAGTGAGATGTGAGTCCCACTGTTCCAGGGACTTCTGGGAAAAAAATCTACGACCTGGGAAAGGAAAGAGCCAGTTGAGGAAAAGCCCTTTGTCCCTTCTTTGTTTATATCTCCAACTTCCCGATTTTTCCTGTGGCTGTGATGGCCAGGATGTGGCAGCCCTCTGGTTATAACAGTGTCACAAATCCTTCATTGAGGCTGCCTTGCAACCCAAGCTCTGCCTCTATCCAATCCTCTCTTTCCCTCCCTTCATAGGTGCAGATGCTGAGAGCACTTTCTAGTCAAGTCCTGCATGTTCATTTCTGTCTCAAGTCAGCTTCTCTGAGAATCCAATTTATAAAAATATATTTGTGAATGTATAAGTAAAGTGACTTGGATTTTGTCTACATACAAGGACTTCTATGCCTGCATAAAAGAGGTAATATTTATCTTTCGTTGTTGCTGTTTCTGGAAATTTTCCTGCCTCTTAATATAGAGTCGGATTCTTTTTTTTTTTTTTTTACTCCATCGCCTAGGCTGGAGTGCAGTGGCGCGATCTCGGCTCACTGCAAGCTCCGCCTCCCAGGTTCACGCCATTCTCCTGCCTCAGCTTCCCCTAGTAGCTGGGACTACAGGCCCCTGGCACCACACCCGGCTAATTTTTTGTATTTTTAGTAGAGACAGGGTTTCTACTGACCTCGTGATCTGCCCGCCTCGGCCTCCCAAAGTGCTGGGATTACAGGCGTGAGCCACCGCGCCCAGCCTAGAGTCCCATTCTTTAATTCAAGACCGAGTAGCCAGTGCTGGTTAAGAAGTAGTGGGAGAGGTTATGTTTTCGCGATGCTGCAGCTGCACTGAGGTCTTTGGGGGCAGCAGTGCCAACTGCAGCAGGGATCGTTTACAGGAGCAGCCTCTCTCCAGGGCCTGCAGGCTGCAGGGTTGGGGGTGCTGGCCGGACAAGCTGCAGCTTCCAGTGCTCTCCATGGGGGACACAGCACATCCCCACCAGACTAGGCTGTAATGTGCTTTTCCTGTGGTTAGGGATGAAAAGCCATGTTTTGTGCAGCTCTCTGTCCGTGCCTTGTCCTCTAGCCTTCCTAAATGATTCTGAGTGCAGTCAGTTTTTCTTATTTGCATCACAGAACCATGTCTGCGGCCTACTATGTAATACTATTTAATTTGTATCTGTGGACATTTAAAGTCTTGATATATTTTCTGTATCATTATTGATAACAATGGTAAGTATCATTTGAGGATTTATAGGTCACAGAATGCCTACGTATGCATTACTTGATTATTCCTCATATAACACTGTAGGTTAATATATTTGTTTTAACCCTTATTTTGTAAGTTAGCATCTGAGAGGTGGAATAACCTGCCTAAGCCGACTCAGTAAATGGCAGAACTGGACTGGAACCTACGCTTTCTTTCTTTCTTGGTTTTTTCTTTTTTTGAGATGGAGTCTTGCTGTGTCACCCAGGCCCGAGTGAGTGGTGTGATCTCAGCTCACTGCACCCTCCGCCTCCCGGGTTCAAGCAGTTCTGCCTCAGTCTCCTGGTAGCTGGGACTACAGGCGCCCGCCACCACGCCCGGCTAATTTTTTGTATTTTTAGTAGAGATGGGGTTTCACCATATTGGCCAGGCTGATCTCGAACTGCTAACCTCGTGATCCGCCCGCCTTGGCCTCCCAAAGTGCTGGGATTCCAGTTGTGAGCCTACACGCCCGGCCGGAACCTAAGCTTTCTATTTAATTTTTTAAACGTTGAAATCTTTTGGAAGCAAATAGTATGTTAACCAAAAATCTGAACATCTCACCTTATTGAATAATGGAGATGATTTAAGTAAAACTTTAAGTCACAAAATAAAAATATCTTTTTCTTAATTCAAACAATACAGAGTAATAGAAGATGGAAAAGTAGCCAGAAGAAACAAATGCTAACACTTTCTTTTGCATTTTTATAGAAATTTTTGAAATACACATATTTAAGCAGGTTGAAGTATAGTGTTTTTTAAATACAAATCAAGGGATATTATACATAATGTTCTTTAACTTGCTTTTTTATCTTGCATTCAGTGAAATATCTCAGACATCTTGTCAATATTGTTGTAAATAGCTTTGCTTAATTCTAACTGGCATTCATTATTTTGTGCTTATATTTTAATCTAAATGGTCAGTCTTCTACTGATGTATGTTGTCTTAAGTACTGGTTTCCTAGAACCATTGCCTGAGATGGGCATTTTTATAAACATGATTTATCAAGGGAGTGGATGAAGCAGGAGAGGACAGAGGAAGAATCCTGGCAATCCTCTTGTCCTCTTGAGATGATGCTGTGGCTTGAGCTCTTAGCAGCCAACCCTCACTGCTATTTAAGGGGAGGAATGCCAGTTCATTAAAGAGATCTTGGTGGGACACCATCAGCACCAGCTACATGTATTTAGATGGTTTCCAGTTTTCTATATTAATCATTTTGGGATGAACATTCTCATACTATTCATGTCTTTGTGTGCTGTGAAAAATTCTTAGATGTGATAATTCTAAACTGAAGGATGTGGTAGCAATGCCAGATACTCATACAATGTCCAGTGTTCCTTCCTCCTTACTGACACAACAACAATTTGTTGGCTGTGTCAACATGCCTAGTTTTAAAAATTACACTTCCCAGCCTTCTTTGATGTTAGAGACATAGTTTTGACCAATAAAAGTGAAGTAATTGGCTATAGCTTCCAGGAAGGCTCCACGGGGGTAGGAGGCAGTGGCAGTCACACTCATCTGGGACATATTCTTTATGCACTTGACCCTCAGCTTTTTCTTGCCCAGAACGGGGATGTGATACTGAAGGGGGCGCAGCCACCTTGTGATTGTGAGGTGACAGGTTCTCAGCTGTCTAAGCAAGAGACATTATGGAACATTCTATGAGCTGTTTAGCATGCTGGACTTCCTAATGACGGCTTCTATTTATGTGAGGGGGAAGATGCCTTATTAATTTCAGATTCTAATGGATATGGAGTATGTGCATTTAAATGTTGGTACACACAGTGGAGTAGGATTTCATGGGACATTAGGCTCCAAAGCAGGGTCTCTCAACCTCAGCATGGTTGATATTTGGGGCTGGAGAATTCTTGGTTTTGGTGGGCTTTCCTGTGCATTGTAGGGTGTTTAGAGAACTCCTGGTCTTTACCCACTAGATGCCATTATCACCACCCCTTCCCAGTTGTGACAAGCATGTCTCCAGACATGACTGAATGTCTCTTGGTTGAGAGCTACTGCTGCAAAATCAGCATGTAAGGCAACCATTACATGTAGTCAAAAATACACCAGAAGATCTATTAAAATCATTGATAAAATACAGGATTCATTCATTCCTTCAGAAATATTTCCTGAAGGGCAGCTATGTGTTATGTGCTGTTTTTGGTGCTAAAGTTGGAACAGTATGCAAGGCACACAGGAAATAAGATACCTGCTCCCCCTGGAGTTTATGTTCTACCAGGAGAAAACAAACTATATATATACACACACACACTATAAATGCACACACACACACACACACACACACAACTGATACAGAGTATGTTTTGTATTCCTGGGCATTTAAGATCTTCATGTATATTTTTATCATTACCAATAATAACAGTAAGTAATGATTTAGAGCAGGGATCTGTATGCTACATATAGCCCGTGGCGAAATCTGGCCCACCGCTTGATAAAGTTTTATTGGCACACAGCCATGTCCATTCATGAAGTATTGTCTATGGCTTCTTCCATGCTGCAGTGGTGACAGTGGCTGAATTTAGTTGTAAAAGAGACCCTACGACCCATAAAACCTAAAATATTTACTATCTGGCCCTTTGCAGAAGACATTTGCTGACCCCTGGCTTAGAGATTTATAGTTCATAGAATATGTATACTTGCATTATCTTGTTTGTTCCTCAAAGTAATCCTCTGATATAGTTGTTTTCCCTCTTGTTTTATGGGTCAGAGTCTGAGTGAGGGGATGACTTGCTCCGGTTCACTTAGTTAGCAGTTCCAGGTGGTTGCTGTGCTGCTGGGGAGACTGCAATTATAAATAGCATTGTCATGGAAGAACTCATCAGGAAGGTGACAGAGATGTGAAGGCAGAATGAAGAGACCCATGTGGATAGCTGAGGGACCAGAATTCTTGGTAGAAGGAAGGTGCCTTGTGTGTTTGAGGAACAGTTAGAGGTCAGCTGATGGAGCATGAGGGAGATTAGCTGGAGATGAAGTCAGGGAGGAGTGGATGGGGCAGGTGGTGTAGGACTTTACTTTTTACTGAGTGTGCTGTGGGGCCCATGGGAGGCTTTGAGAAGAGGAGTGGCATGATCTGACTTATGGCTGAACAGAAAACACCAGTTCCCTGTAAAGAATGGACCAAAAGGGTCAAGAGTAGCATCAGGGAGACCTGTTCGGGATGGAATGGGAGGTAGCAGCAGCTGTGTGAGAAGAGGTTAAATTACAAATCTACTTTGGAGGGAGATTGGATTGCAGATGGATTGGAGGGGTGAGGGTAGGTTGAGAGAGAACATGGGGTCAAGGAAGACACCAGGGATTTTTGCTTGAGAGCTGGAAAGATGAAGTAACTGGCTGAGACAGGATGGTGGGCTTGGGAACCAGAAGTTCAATGTTCCATTCAAGATCCCTGTTATGCTCACCATATTTTTTGGAACTGCCATGGACTAAAGAAAAAAGTAAAAGGAAAATGAGTAGTTATATATTTAGGCATTTTCAAATAAAACCACCCTATGTTAAGAGAACTATAGGTTTCCCAATGGTGAGTAGAGAGTGAGTGGAGAATTCTCAAGGGCTTCTGGCTTGCTTGAAAAGCTTCCAAGGCTCTGCAAACTTGTTCAGTAAAGGACTCAATGGTAAATATTGTAGGTTTTGTGGGCTATATTAATCAGCTAGGGCTGCCATAACAGAATACCACAGACTGGGTGGCTTAAGCAACAGAGATTCCTTTTCTCACAGTTTTGGAGTCTGGAAGTCTGAGATCAGGGGACCATTATGGTGGGGTTTTGGTGAGGGCTCTCTTCTGGGCTTGCAGACAGCAGCCTTCTTGCTATGTATTCTCCTGGCAGGGGTGGTGTTGAGGGGGTGGGCGGGTGGAGAGAGAGAGAGAGAGATCGATCATTTTCTTTTTTAAAAATATAAGGCCATGGTCCTATTGGATTAAGGCCTCACCCTTATGACCTCATTAAATCTTAATTCGCCTAAAGACCCTGTCTGCAGATATGGTCATATTTGGGGTGGGGGTTAGGGCTTCAACATACGAATTTTTGGTGAACAAAATTTAGTTCATAGCATGGGCCATACTGTCTCTGTTGCAACTCAACTCTGCTATTGTAGTGCAAATGCATCCATAGACAATGTGTAACATGTGGATGTGGCTGCATTACAATATAACTTATTTAAAACACAGGAAGCAGGCTAGATTTGGTTCCTGGGCGAAAGGGTTTTCCAACCCTTAGTTTATGCTGTTCTGCATAAGTATAATACGTGCCAATAGATTTGTTTGCTCTGAGGATTGCAAGGATAATAACGTATGCAAATGCAACTGAGCACAGAGCCTGGCATACAGTAGGTGCTCAACATGTATTTGCTTTAAGTTTGACACACTATCCTTTAAAATAGAATATGGCGACCTGTTTTTCTAAGTTGGCACTTATTGCTCAGCCCCATCATTTTTGTGTCCCTGGTATTGCTCTCATGATCCCTGATGCTACAGTGGGATTGCATCTGACAAATGCTTGAGTTCAAAGTCAGTGTGAAATGAGTGGTTAATACAATATCATTATGTCACTAAATCATCTCTAAGATGGTTGTATCCAGCTACATTCCCATCAATAGCGTAGACTGCAGAGAGAGTATCTAGGAGAGAGTATCTAGAAGTTCTATCATTTACTCGTATGTTTCCCCAATTTAAGACAGGGTAGGAGAGAAGTAGATCCACTTATCACTAGAACCTGGGGAAAAAGCTAAGGACTTCTCTGCAGTTCCAAAACTTTTCCTGGAACAGTAGATGAGGCGTTTTGTACAGGGCAACAGAAACTGGGGTGTTTGGACGGGTTGATAAGATAGTGATTTATTTTGATGTGACTGCTAGCACTGCTACTACTGTGAGTCTTGTTAATACAAAAATATTAATCCTGTTCTTGTTCCCTCTGTGCCCGTTGCTGTGTGCTGCCAATGGGGAAGATACAACATATAGGAAAAACCAGATTCTTCACTGCAAATACTGCTTTGCATGCTTTTCTTTCATTGCTTTGGGCTTCTGGGAGAAATCAGAAGAAAAGAAACAAGGCAGTGAATGGTGGAAATCATGGGGGAAAGTTGGCATATTTGGGATCTGCAGATGGATATTGAAAATGCAAACTAGTTTGCTGATTTGTAGTTGTATTAGGGTGGGTGTCCAAACTGGTGGTGTTAGTAATGGAATTTGGAACTTCTCAATGGATATGATCCTGTGTGCAGGCATGTGGTCACCTGAGTAGTACCACTCAAAACCCCCAAACCTAAAAAAAAAAAAAAAAAAAAAAAAAAAAAAATCCCATTATTTGCATCTCCTACTCTGTTCTAGAAAGCTTAAAGTTTATTGTAAAGGTCTTTGCTTTGTGGAAAGATGCTTTTTGGTAAAGAACATGCTGTTTGTTGGAGCACTGCATTAGTTGTCTGTTGTTGCGTAACAAATCATTTCAAACCTTCATGGCTTAAAACAACAATAAACATTTATTACCTCACAGTTTGTGTGAGTCTAGGATTCAGAAGTGGCTTAGCTGGTAGTTCAGGTTTGAGGTCTCTCATGAGATTGCTGTCCAAGTGTCAACTGGGGTCACTGTCATCTGAAGGGTCAATTATGGTGGATTGGGGGATCCAGTTCCAAGAAGGCTCACTCTTCCAAGAAGGGGGCCAGCATGCTGGTGTTGGCTCTTGGCAGGAGGCCTCAGTTCTTCTCCACATGGGCCTTTTCAGAAGTCTGCTTGAGTATCTTCATGGCATGATGGATGGCTTCCTCCAGAGTGAGCTAAGAGACCATGGCATAAGCTAAAAAGTGTTTTATGAACTGGTCTCAGAAATCACACCACTATCACCTCCACAGTTTTCTACACAGTTCAGTCCTATTTAGTGGGAGAGGGGTGTATACAAGAATATGATTACTGGGAGGCTAGAATCACCTGGGCCATCTTGGAGGCTGACTACCATAAGAACCAGCCATGCACCAGACCCTGCCTCTATGTGTTTACCTCATTTAATCTTTAGAGGAATGGTGGCAATACAAGGTAGGATCTACTGCTATAAGAAATCAAAGGTGAATTTCACTAATTTGTCTAAGGTCACACAGCTAGTGAGCGGTGGAGCTGGGATTGTAATGTATACACCTGAGTTCCAGCCTATGGATTAACGCTGGCTTCCATATCTTCCTCAGAGAGACCTGGGTCCAAGTTCGAGCACTGCCCATTGCTTGCCTTTGGTCTTAGTAATACAACTTAATAATTCCATTTGTGTAGCTCAAATGCAATTAACAGTTTGGAATGCACACATGCAGGAGTGGGCACATCAAGGCATTCAGTAGATCAAAAAAATCTTTTCCCTTAAAATTTTCAAAATCTGAGGTACATATACAACAAGTAGTAAGAGATAAGTTTCACACAGTACATGGATGAAGTGCTTTTTTATTTTCAGAGTTATATATTTATTTTAATGTATATTTAAAAAAATGGATGAATTCCACTTGAAAAGTTACTTAACTGAAACTCAATTTTGGTGTTTGTAAGATAAGCATAAAATGCTAACCGCTTAGAGTTGTATGGATTAAAAAAGGTAATGTATATCAAGGGCCTAGCAATTGAAAGTTCATAGCAAGCACTCAATAATATTTACTACTATTAACTCGTGATAAATGTAAAGTGTTCCAGAAAATATGGAAGTGGTGTTCAGGGTTAAGAACATAGAGCCATAATCAGAAGCACTTTTTTCTGTGCTTCTATATTTTAAGAGAGAATCTCTTAGTGATTTGGATTCCATTTAAAGTTATGACACAGTGGTAGAGGAAGTTAAGTAGGAAGTGAGATTTTCTTCTTAGTTATGAGAATGGCATCAGTGAGAATTAACTTTTACAGCCACAGTCTTGATAAGGTAAGATGGTTAAAAACAGATGCTTTTATATTTAAGAAAACTGATTGGCTACACTGGGTATATAAATGTGCTTTGGAAAAATTTTCACTTCCTACTCCGAGGTCGCCTAATTGCCACAGATACAGATGTTCTGCTTCTTGTTCCTTTGGGTATGAACTCACACCACTCTGGTTTACCTTAACTAGAGGGACTTACTCTCCCACAATTTAATTTCCAAGCTCTAATGCAAAGCAGGCTTATTTGCTTTGACAGGCAACTACAGGATAAACAGAAAGGGGCAAATTTATATAGTCAGCTAGCACTATGCCATTATGAGTAATATGGCTTAACAAGAAAGGAAATGAAGAAATAAAAAAAGATCCCAGACACCATGAGATTTCCCCTAAAGAACTTATTTCCAATGAACCCTAGAAAATAGAACCAGGACAGGCTCTCAGAAGAACAGGAGAAACAAATATTGATTGATTTATTCATAATTTGTGTCCCATCTTCTGCAAAAATCTGATGTGGTTTAGAAAAAAGAAATGTCATAGAATCTTTTTTTTTTTTTGCAAGATATTATTGCCAGAGGCATTCAAATAACTTTGGAATAGATGGTCAAATTCCAGGATGTCAAGCCAGTGGTATGATTTCCTCTGAACTTGAAAATTTTTGCTTGGAATACAATCTTACTGATGAAAACAATCAGTGCTGAAAGAGGATAATGTTATCTAAAGTGTACTATGTTTTTCCTTTTATATAATATTGGAATGAATGCATGTTTTTGAAAAATTAAAAAAAATTATAAGTAAAATGTAGAAATAAGAAGTCATCCTTTATTACTATTAACACTGTTAATAGTTTTTTGTTTGTTCATTTTTTAATTTTTTTGAGACAAGGTCTTGCTCTGTCACCCAGGCTGGAGTGCAGTAGTGCGATGATGGCTCACTGCAGACTTGACCTTCTGGGCTCAAACAATCCTCCTGCCTCAGCCTCTCAAGTAGCTGAGACTACGGGCGTGCAACACCATACCTGGCTAATTTTTATATTTTTTGTAGAGATGAGTTTCACCATGTTACCCAGGCTGGTCTTGAACTCCTGGGCTCTAGTGATCCATCTGCCTTGGCCTCCCAAAGTGCTGGGATTACAGGCATGAGCCACCACGTTATTAATAGCTTTGAATATAGAGTAAGATTCATAATTTCTGGATAACTCTGTGCCCATTTCCCCTTTCTAAAAATGCCACAGTTTCCTTTTGGGGAAGTGTTCTTCCCCTAATTTAACCTTTATATTAGTAGCTGAGGTCATCCCGAAACTCCTCAGACTGTGCATCACAGGTGAAGTTGGAATGGACATTGGAGATGTCTCCATGTTGTGCAAGACACCCTGGGATGAGTTTACATATTACTATTAACATCATAGAGCAAATGCTTTTACCTGATGTATTTCCTTGATATGAGGCTGTAGGCCAGAGTCAGCATGAGAGACCCTGAACGCATGGTGTGAAGTTGTGCAGAGAAACAAAGGAAAGGAATGTTGAGAGGCTGTGGAGGGCAGACTGCCAGCCATTGTTAGCCTGACAACCAGTCCTGTGTGGAGGAATGAGCTTGAACTCCTGTTGGGTTAAACTGGCTCTTACTCCAGAGAGGAAATCTGTTGTTGCTGCCTGGCCAGCATCTGTTTTCCCTTCTTCTGATATCAGCAGCTCGGCTTTCCTCTGGGAACCCCTTTTTTCCCACTTTCTGTCTGTGTCTAAATGATGGGGCTGACCTCCTGTGCCTGACTCCAGGGATGGGTGCATAATCCAGGTCTAGCCAATTAGTCAGTTCTACCCTCTTGGCCACAGGGGTTACTTCAGAAACAGACACATGACGTCCCTCAACCCAGTAACACTCAATTCTATTACGGATTTTGGAATTACCCAGCCAAAAGTGCTCTTTTTAATTGTGCTGGGTTCGTTTGATAGCTTTGAAAATATAAATGCTCACGTTCAGTGCTAACTTAGAGAATGCAGCCAAGACCAGGGATCACCAGCAGAGCTGCTTGACGGTGTTGTTTGAGCACCAGCAGCGCCTGAAAGTTGTAACCCTTAAACTTGATAACATGAGTCAGGACATTTCCTTTTTTGTTGTTTTTATTTTCTGCTAAGACATTTTGAATTGTGTTTCTATTATATTCAACCAGAAGAGCCTGGCTAATAGACTCCATTCCCTGTAATTGCAGAACCCAGCTCCCTCCCACAGTCACCGGTGCATAGCCCTCCATGTTCCCTGGGTGTGTGTTTTTCATCTGCTCATGAACAGATGTGGTTTTCAGTCTCTCGGCCATTTTGTCCTCCTTCCCCTGCCCTGGTTTCATCACTGCTTTTCTTGGGGACCACCACCTCTCACTGGGCCCTGTTTTGCATGCACTTCCATCCTGAAATGCTGGTGATTTGTTAATACTCAACTACAAATTGGGAGAATAAGCCACTCCATACCCCTCTTTCCTGTATGTCTCTGTTGGTACCAGTCTATTTTGCTTGTGATCAAATCTAATTGAGTTCTTAGCCAAACAGCTCTTTTTTTTTTTTTTTTTTCCTTATAGCTTTCTCTTGACTCCAGACATGAGCGTGTAGGGGTTTGGCTTTGGAGAAACTGGGAATGTCAGTATCATTATGTATTTGGAATTTCCCCTGCCCTCACTAACCAAGCTACGCTTAGAATGGCAAGCTTTTCTCCTTAAGATCTTGACTTCTGTCCAAGGATATTCCTTACTTCACCAGGCCTCTGCTGGCCATACCCACATAGTGGACATCTTGCAAAGCTGGCAGTGAACAGAGGGGAAGCTCAGTCTGGATCCTATTTCTGAGAGACTGGAATTCAGGATTTGACTTTTTCTCTTGTCATTAGACCATGTATATCCACTTTTGCTTTTATGAGTTTTCCTGAGGCAAACAAATATAACAATCCAAAATGCCTCTTATGAGGAAATTAGTTACTTTTAGTAAAACAGTTTTTGTTAAAGCAGAGCTAAAGGAGACCAGTGTTTAAGTAGTAGACACTGTTGGCTACTGATTGAAAATCCATTTTCCCGGTTTATTCCTTTCTCCCTTGATGCCAGAGCCCACTTTCTACAATAAGGGTGAGCTCCCTGGACATTTACTTTTCAGCCTCCCTTGTAAATAGGGCAAAGCCATGTGACTTATTTCTGCTAAGGGAACCTGAGGGGACGTTTGTTTGGGGGCAGCTGCTGCTGCTTCTCCTCCCTTGGCCCTTTCCCTTCACTCTCTCCTCTTCCTCTTGCTTTTTAAGCAGCTTTATTGAGATATAATTAACACAGTATAAACCACACATATTTAAGGTGTACAATTTGACAAATTTTGACATATGTACACACCTGGGAAACAATCGCTACTGTTGAAGTAATGAACAAATCCATCAACCCCAAAAGTTTCCTCTCTGCCCCTTTGTAACCCACTCCTTCTTTCTCTCCCTGCCCTTCCCAAGACCAGGCAAATACTGATCTGCTTGATGTTAGGATATATTCATTTATTTTTTTCCAGCAGTTTTTTTTTTTTTTTTGAGACAGGGTCTCACTCTGCCACCCAGGCTGGAGTGCAGTGGCAATCTCGGCTCACTGCAAGCTCTGCCTCCCGGGTTCAAGCAATTCTCCTTCCTCAGCCTCCCAAGTAGCTGGGATTACAGGCATGCACCCCCACAACTGGCTAATATCTGTGTTTTTAGTAGAGACGGGTTTTCACCATGTTGGCCAGGCTGGTCTCGAACTTCTGACCTCAAGTAATCTGCCTGTCTCAGCCTCCTAGTGTAGTAGTTTTAACAAATGAATTCATATAGTATGTACTATGTACTGGTTTTTTTTGCTCTGACTTTTTTCTCTAGGCATAATTATTTTGAGGTTTATCCACATTGTTACATCTCAGTAATTCATTCCTTTTTCTTGTTTAGTGGCACTCCATGGTATGAATATATTACAATTTGTTCATCCATTCTCCTGTTGATGGACATGTGGGTTGTTTTGAGTTTTGGGCGATCACAAATGAAGCCATTATGAGCATTCATGTACAAGTTGTTGCATGAACATGTGCTTTCATTTCTTTTGGGTGAATTCCGAGGAGTAAAATAGCTGGATCACATAGTAGATTTATGTCTAATTTTTAAAGAAACTGCTGTTTTCCAAAGTGGTTGTGCAAGTTTACATTTTCAACAGCATTGTATGAGATTACCAGTTGCTCCACATCCTCACCAACACTTGGTATGTCAGTCTTTTTACTTTTAGTGATTCTGTCAGAACGTGTGTATTGGTATCTCACTGTGATTTTCATTTGAATTTTCTTGATGACTAATGACACTGAACGTCTTTTCATGTGCTTACTTGCTATCCATATATTTTTTCGTGAAGTGTTTGTTCAAATCTTTTTGGGTTAATTTGCTTTTTTGTTATTGAGTTTTGAGAGTTCTCTACATGTTCTGAATACAAGACCTTTAGCAGATCCATGATTTGCCAGTATTTTCTCCCAGTCTGTGGCATATCTTTCCATTCTTTTAACATCATCTTTCTAAGAGCAGACATTCTACATTTTGGTGAATATAGCCACTCCAGGTTTCTTTTGATTAGCATTAGCACTGTATATGTTTACTTATCTTTTTTTTTTAACCTATTTGTGTCTTTGTATTTACAGTGGGTGTCTTGTAGGCAGAATTAACATGGTCTTTTTTAAATGAAATCTTTCAATCTTTGTCTTAAACCATTTACATTTAATGTGAATATTGACATGATCATGTTTAAATTTATTATTTTGTGACTTGATTTCTATTTGCTCCATTTATTCTTTGTTGCATTTATTGTCTTTTTTAGATTAGTTAAAATTTTTTATGGTTCTATTTTATCTCCTTCATTAGCTTATTAGCTATAACTCTTTTGCTATTTTACTGATTACTTTGGGTACATAGTATAGATCTTTAACTTATCACAGTCTTCCTTCAAGTTATATTACAGTACTTCATATACAGTATAAGAACCTGATAATTGTAAACTTCCATTTCTCCCCTTTTGAGAGAAATAATTTTTGTCATATATTTGACTTTTATGCATATTATAAACCCCACACTACATTGTTATTGTTTTTGTCATTCAGTAATTTATCTTTTGAAGAAATTAAATAATAAGAAAAATTTATTATATGTTTTCCAATAGTTACCATTTCTAGCACTTTGCATTCTTCTGTGTAGATTCCAGTTTTCATCTGGTATCATTTTCCCTGGCCTGAAAAAATCCTTTAACATTTTTCTTAGTGTGGTTCTGCTGATTATAAAATCTTAAGTGTTAATTTTGCCTTCATTTTTGGAATGTATTTTCACCGGGTATAAAATTCTAGGTTGACAAACCTTTTTTTCTCATTTCTTTAAAGGTGCTGTTTTACTGTCTTCTTACTTGCACTGTTTTTGATAAGAAATTATGACTATTCTTATTTTAATATACACACATTGTGTATTTTTATATTTACATACATACATATATAAAATATACATACACAATTTATATACATTGTGTATATATATATTTTATATATACACACATTGTGTATTTTTATCTTATTTTTATATACACACATTGTGTGTATATACATTGTGTAAACATATCTTTTTTCTATTCTATATTTAAGATATTATCTTTACATTGGTTTTAAGTAATTTGATTATGATATGCTTTGGTCTCATTTTCTTCATGTTCCTGATGCTTGGGGTTCATTGAGCTTCTTGGATGTGTGTGTTTATAATTTTCATAAAATTTGAAAAATTATCTGCCATTCTTTTTTTAAATATTATAATTTTTTTTTACCTTTACTGCCTTTGCTTTTAGGGACTCCAATTGCATATCTATTTAGGACTCTTGAAGTTTCCCACAGCTTACTGATGTTCTGTTTATTTTTAAAGAAATATTTAGCATAGTTAATATTCCTGTTACTTTATATTCACTAATGTTTTCTTATGCAATGTCTAATCTGCCAATAATCCTATTCAGTGTATTTTTCATGTCAGATATTGTGTTTATCTTTTATATTAAATTTTCTCTGCTTTTAAAAAATATCTTTCACATTTCTATTAAACTTTTTGGATATATGGAATACAGTTATGAAATCTGTGTTTCAATGCTTTTGTCAGCAAATTCCAACATCTGTGTCAGTTCTGGATCATTTCAATTGATTGACTTTCCTTCCAATTTTGAATCTTACATTCTTGCTATTGTATTGTATTGTATTGTATTGTATTGTATTGTATGTTATGTTATGTTATGTTATGTTATGTTATGTTATGTTATGTTATTGTTTTGAGACGGAGTCTCATGTCACCCAGGCTGGAGTGCAGTGGCACAGTCTCAGCTCACTATAACCTCTGCCTCCCGGGTTTAAGCAATTCTCCTGCCTCAGCCTCCTGAATAGCTGGGACTACAGGCATGCGCCACCATGCCTGGGTAATTTTTGTATTTTTAGTAAAGATGGAGTTTTGCCATGTTGGCCAGGCTGGTCTTGAACTCCTGACCTCAGGTGATCCACCCACCTCAGCCTCCCAAAGTGTTGAGATTACAGGCATGAGCCACCGTGCCCAGCCCATTCTTGCTTCTTTATACATCTGGCAATTTTTGCTTGGATGCCAGACATTATGAATTTTACCTTTTTGTGGTCTGAATGTTTTTGTATTTCTACAAAACGTTTTTGAGCTTTATTCTGGGACTCAGTTTCTTTACATGAAAACTACTTGATTCTTCTAACTCTTGCTTTTAAGGTTTGTTAAGCAACACCAGAGCAGAATTTAGTCTAGGGCTAATTATTTCCCACGATTGAGGCCAGGCGCATCTTAGTCTGGTGAATTATGAGTTGTTGTTGTTTTTTTTTTTTTCCAGTCTGACTGGTTGGAAGAGGCCCTTTTCACAGCCTTTGTGTGAGTACTAGATACTGTTTCGTCTACTCCTTTTGGGTGGGAATTTCTTCAGGCTGTCCTGCAAAATTAAGCTTCTTTGCTGTCCTCAAAACTTGCAGCTCTATCTTTTCATCTGAGAGTCTGTCAGCCTTGATTTCAATTGCCTTTTCCTATACCAAAGCCTGGAACTTCTCTCAAGGTAGTAAGCTGGGAAATCATAGAGCTTACCTCACTTTTCTTCTGGTTTTTAGGAATTACCATCCTAAAATATAAGAAATATCTATGATTTCTTATTTTTTTAACTTTCATTTTAAGTTCAGGGGTACATGTGTAGGTTTGTTACTAGATAAACATGTGTCATGGGGGTTTGTTGTGCAAATTATTTTATCACCTAGGTATTAAGCCTACCCATTAGTTGTTTTTCCTGATCCTCTTCCTCTTCCCACACTCCACCCTCCGACAGGCCCCAGTGTGTGTTGTTCCTCTCATGTATCCATGTGTTCTCATTATTTAGCTCCCACTTATAAGTGAGAACATGTGGTATTTGGTTTTCTGTTCCTGCATTAGTTTGCTAAGGATAATGGCTTCCAGCTCCATCCACGCCCCTGCAAAGGACATGATCTCATTCCTTTTTATGGCTGCATAGTATTCCATTGTGTATATGTACCACATTTTCTTTATCCAGTCTATCATTGATGGTCATTTGGGTTGATTCCATGTTTTTGCTATTGTAAATAGGGCTGCAGTGAACATACACATGCAAGTGTCTTTATAATAGAATGGAAATATCTATGATTTCTGTTGGTGACAGTCGGAGGTACTGTGGTTTATGATCTACATTCATAATTGAAGAAAGTGTTAGATTTCTATTACGGTTTTCTGAAAATAAAGCTGTAAACTTTTTCCTTCCATGTTTATGAACCCTATGGATTCTATCCTCAGACCCCTTAGTGATTTGTGTACTCCAGGTTAAGAACAGCATTTTACATGGAAGATGAACATTTTTAAAAAGTTTCACAACTATGTGTTTATTTTAATGTGTGTTGAAGAATAATATAGCTAGTGCTGCCCATCCATAACTTCATGTGTATTGTTGCTCAGGACAAGGCTAAATTTTTAAAAAGGAATAATTCATATTTTATTTAAACAAAAATATTAAGTAAGTGACAGAACAGATAGTACGTAAATATGACAAAAATTGTGAAGATGAACTACAAATGATAGGGTTTTGGAAACTGTCAGTGTCCCACCTTACCCTACATTCTTCTAGCCATTGCCTGCACATCATTCATTGTTTAACATTATATCACCAGAATTCAGACAACAAATAAATCCACAGACTGATGCTTTCATAATTCACAGGACCATACATTCATACAAACATGTGAACGAGTAGTGTGAATGTATAGCCTTTGACATTTGAAGTTCCAAACGATGTATTTGGGTGAGTTCTATAGTTCCTCTAGAATTGAAAGGCAGAAACTCAAAACTATCTATTATTAATTAGGCAGTCAAATCAGATGATTCAATTGCTGTTCCATTTGTTAGCAGGTTGGGGTGGTGCAGTCTCCTACTGGCTGGGCTTTAGGCAGCAACGGAAGTCTGTGATTGACGTCTGCCATTTGCAATGTCAATTGGCTACACAAGCAAGAATGGAGAGATTCTTTTGAAGGAATAATGCATTTCTATTCTTTATCTTTTGCTGAGACATGGCCACAAACAGCTCCTTCATTTTTTCAACCTTTCCTGGGGTACTGAATAAGTAGCCCTTTGAATTGAGTTCTAGAGCCATTTCCCTGATTGCCAAATTAGGATGGCTGAGCCATCCCAGCATTGAGAATAGCTGATGTGAAGCCATTTTCATGTGTTTGTGTGCTCAGCAATTGGAAAAGGTTTTGTGAACTGTTACAGGCTCCCTCTAGAAATGCATAACCCTTGTGCTTGTCCCCATCACTCTGAAATCAGTATCTTCTACAGAACAGTCGTATTGATCATGAATGTGTTTAAAAGGATCTCTCCACAACCAGAATATCTGAAAATAGGCTTTCATTTCCTTTTATCTTCCTGGAAGAGTGTTTTGCTGCTACATGAAGGTGCACATGTCTGGGAAGGCTCAGGAATGGATGTTGACATCATGTCATAAACCCTTATTGTGGTTTCAGTCATTTGTGGAATGGTTGCAGATGGTGATCAACTGAAGAACGGATTTGTGGCATTGTTGGTAAGGATGTTTGACCTCACCCATCTCCATTTCTGATGCATGCAGGTGTTTGGAGGAAATCCATCACAGACAATCTCAAATTAGTTTAATTCATTTTGGCAAATACTTGTTAATGGCTAACTAGGCGCCAGACCCTCAAATAGATGCAAGGGCAAAACAAATCTTAGTCATTGCCTTTAGGGACCTCACTGTGTGATGGAAAGAGACAGGTGAGCCCCCCAAGTCCCCCATAAAAGGTCACAGCTGCGTGAGTGTGACAGTGACAATATGTAAATATCAGACAGATTGAAGAAAGAAGCAGGGAATGAACTCTGTCCATGAGGATGAAAGTAGGGATGAGATGTGAAAAGAACAAATATTGCCAAGGTCACCTCTGGTACATTATTTTACTTAGATTGTCTATTGAATCCTCACAGCTTGTCTGTAAATTGTGTATAAAAATTTTCATGCTACAGATAAAGAAACTGAGTTTCAGAATGATTGAGAAACTTGCCCTATCCTTGGGTCATGTGGCTACTAAGTCAGTAAGATTGGAGTAGATACTAAATCTCCTAAATATTTCTTGATTCCATCAACTTCTTTCTATTTCCAAGCCACTACCATCTTGTCCCATCTGCCATGGATTCTAGCTGGGCTCTAGGAAGCCTTCTCAAATTCATTCTCCATCCTGCAGGCAGAGGGATGTCTTAAAACTGCAAGTCTAAATATGCCATACCTTCCTTTAAAACCTGCCGACGCCTTCTCATTTTTCTTTAGTTTGCTTTGGTGCTGCTTAAAGTCTCCTTTTTGAATGTCACAAGATTTCTTTTTCTCATTTTCTCAAACATCGCATGCTACCTCTTGCCTAAGAGTCTTTGCACAGCCCAGTTTCTAGACTTGTGTCCTCAGATCAAAAGTCGGTATTCTACCTCCTAGATTATATCAGGTTCATTTACTCTCATGGCTCCACAATAATAATAATAGCTAATATTTATTGAGCACTTAATATGTGCAGCCAGCTTTATAAACACTCTAAATGTATCAGTTCAGTTACATTTTACAACAGTCTCAGGAGGTGTGCACTATTAGCTCAACTTCACAGATGTTACTTGCTCAAGAAGACCTCACTTTTCAGTGAGGAATCTGCTTGATTCTGAAGTCCATACTCCTACTACTCCATTACACTGCCTTTATAGTCATGGTAATGGTCATGGAGATGTGCCCTTAGATCTCCCTTAAAGAAAACTGCTGTGAAGAGTGTAGCTAACTGAACCTTCAGATTCGTTGCTGCATTCACACAACAGTGAACCTATGCTTTTCCCAGGCTGCCCTTGGCAATGACCAAACATGGCGAGGACACTAGAGCAGGGTTATTTTTGCCCAGTGCAGGATGGCTTTATGGGCAATCTTTGCTCAGGGAATTCCTGTCAACCTTGCCAAGACTTTGTCAGAATGACAGTGTTGTTTGCGGTTCTTCCTACCAAATCCTCTTTCTGTCCTCTTTTGTCATTGTTAGACCTGCATTGCATTCTGAAGTCTCCATGCCTGTTCTTGCCTCCTCTCCCTTAGTCTTTCCCAGGAATTTCCGTCAATAAATCTCTTGCATGTCTAATTTCATTCGTGGCATCTGCTTCTCATAGGAGAACTGATATAGCATCCTATATGTTTCTTCGCAGTGCATGTTAATGGATTGTAATTATAAGTGTATTTGTTTGCTCATTTGATTAAAGTCTGTCTCTCTCTCCCACAAGACTATGAATTCTATAGCAGTAAGATCTTTTTATCTTTTGCTCCTCAGTGTATTCTTGACACTTTTAGCACAATGCTTGGCACAATACATATTGCTCCAAAATTGATTGATGATTGAATAAGGCCAGGGCTAGCTGGCTCCGAAGCTTCCTCTGTTTAACTAGGAGTTCATTTTGTGCTTCACTTGGGCTGATGGACTCCTGAAGGTAGTGTCCTGAGCAAAATTCAGTATGTTGCAAGAGCTATATTCAAGTCCAATCATAGTAGAGATGAAAATTAAACTTACATGAGCATATTAGTTCTAGAATCACTTTTTAAATTATTTTTTATTTTTTAAAATCTCAACATTTAAAAAATATTTTCAAACACAAAGCAAAGTTAAAACAGTTTTCCATTAAAACCTGTATACTCACCCTTAGATTCCACCATTAATACACTATAATTGTTTATATCATATGTCTATCCAGCCATCCATTTATCCATCTTATGTTTTTGACTCACATTAAATTGTAGCCAGTATATTGCTGCCTAAATACTTCAATCGTCATATTATTAAAGTTTACAATTTCTTTACGATTTTACTTTTGCAGTAAAATTCAGCAAATGAGATGCACACATTTTAAATGTATGTTTGATAAGTTTTGACAAATGAGTACATCTGGGTAACCCAAGCCTCTATCAAGTTACAGAACACTGCCATCATCCCAGAAAATTTTTCTGCAGGTCTTTCCTAGTCAATGCCACCCCCACTTTTCCAGAGGCAAAGATGTTTCTGACTTTTTTTTCCATCATAGATGAGTTTTGTCTGCTCAAGAACTTCCCATAAATGAAATAATAATGTACTCTTTTACATAAGGCTTCATGTCACTCTTCTGCTTAAAATTCCTGGGTGGATCCATGATCACAGATCATGAATCTACAAATCCCATGGTACATAAAGCAAATACCTTAACTCTTCATGATCTCCAGGTTTGCCTCTTCTACATTGTCATTCTATGGTACTGTTCCTCAAATGCACCATTCTAAGTTGCTTTTGAACTTTCAGGCATAGTTTCCTCCACCTGGAGCACTTTATTGACTCCATCCCATGCCTTCACCTGATACAGAGGTTGACCGTTGCTTTTGTGGGCCCAGTGTCTCTTCTCTTTTTCCTCTGGTAACATCAATCCGTCCTCCACGTGTGCACTACCTCTCCATTCCCCACACGATTCTGTCGGGCTTTCAATGGCAGTTCTCTGCCTTCCTGCCCTCAGTTCCTGTCAATTCATAGTCACTCATCCCATTAACCCTGGTAATTCGTTAAGGGGTTGGGACATGTGACCTAAGCTGGACAAATCATAGCCTTTACAAAGATTTTATGATGAAAAAAAGTCAACTTTACAGAGAAATTGAAAAACGTGAATTTCCATTATCTAGATTCTACCATTAACTTTTGTTATACTTGCATTATCACATATCTTTTCCACTACCTGTCCATTCACTCCTCTGTTATCCATCAATCAATCCATCCTATTTTTTGGTATGCATTTCCAAGGAAGCTGCAGTCATTGGTAATCTTCACTCCTAAGCAGTTCAGCATAGATCTTATGAACTATAATTCGATATTTGTTTATGGTTTTGAGGAGCAAACTTTACATACAGTAAAATGCACAAATCTTAAGTGTACCACTGGCTGAACTTTTGACAAGTTTTCAACACAAACCACTATGGAGACATGGAGGACATTGCCATCAGCTCCAAATGTCTCCTCTTGCCCCTCCCCAATCAATTCTTGCCCTCATTTCTACCTAGAGACACCACTCACTATTCTGATTTTTTTTTTTTTGAGATAGTGTCTTTCTCTGTTGCTGAGGGTGGAGTGTAGTGGCATGATCATGGCTCACTGCAACCTTGAACTCCTGGGCTCAAGGAATCCTCCCACCTCAGCTTCCTGGGTAGCTGGGACTACAGGCACATGCCACCATGCCTGGCTAGTTTTTGTATTTTTTAAAAATAGATACGGGGTTTTACCATGTTGTCCAGGCTGGTCTCGAGCTCCTGGGCTCAAGTGATCCACCTGCCTTGGCCTCCTAAAGTGCTGGGATTACAGGCGTGAGACACCATGCCCAGCCCTGAATTTTTTTTCAACGATAGATTAGTTTAGTTTCTTCTAGAACGTCACATAAAGGGAATCAATCAGCATGCACTCATTTGTGTAAGTCCATCATAATGTTTTGGACTTCGTAATGTTTTGGACATCTAAATGTTTTACTTTTTTTTTTCAGGTCTTCCCAGTTTTGAGCCAATACATTCCCTTTTAATGCTTAGACAATTTCAAGTTGGCTTCTTATAACTTACAATCTGAAGAAACCTGGCTGATCCACATAGAACACTATCACTCATCCATCAGGCCTCGGGTTAAAGGCTATTACTTATGCCTATTAATTCAGGTCCTCCTTTCTATGTACTTTCATAGGACAAATCATTTCTGTAATCTATTTGTGTTTTGGTTTGCCTGATAAACTGTAATCTCACTGAATACAGAGACTTTGTCTGCCTGATTTGCCAAATATTGGCTAACTGCCATGCCACCAACCTCCCGAACAGTTTGCTTCTCTCAGTGGTTGTTTAATAAATATTTGTCCAAGGAATAAATGAATGATTGACTGCTCTTAGCTCTTCTAGTGGGCATATTGTAACTCTAAGTCTGCATTCACCACAAAAAAATCTAAAAAAATTACTGGTCAAACAACTCAAAAATTAGGTTTATAAAATGATGATTTCCTTCACCTTGCATTTGCCATTCCTACTTATTTTTCTTTTGATGGCTTATTGCTTTCTTAGAAATATGTTTTCTTGACTTCTGAACTGAAAGACAATATACTTTCTTTTGCCCCTTATATCTTAGGACACTTACTCTTTTTATACAAGATTTACTAATACGTTCTGACATTCTGATGTATTAATGACTGCTCATCAATAAGTGTATTTATCTTTGTATTTTACTACAGTAGGATTCTTTTGTGGCAATGCATTAGCTTAAAGATGTGACACCCAGGTTACATCTTTTTTTTTTTTTTTTTTGAGATGGAGTCTTGCTCTGTTGCCCAGGCTAGAGTGTAGTGGCACAATCTCCGCTTACTGCAACCTCCACCTCCTGGGTTCAAGTGATTCTCCTGCCTCAGCCTCCTGAGTAGCTGGGATGGGATTACAGGCACCCACTATCACCCCTGGCTAGCTTTTTTGTATTTTTAGTAGAGATGGGGTCTCACCATGTTGGCCAGGCTGGTTTTGAACTCCTGACCTCAAGTGATCCACCTGCCTTGGCCTCCCAAAGTGCTGGGATTACAGGTGTGAGCTGCTGCGTCTGGCCCCAGGTTACATCTTTAAGATGTAATGATTTCTCATTGATAGGATTGCTCTTTGGGATCAGGGGCTCTACTCTGCTTCAGTTTTACATATTTCATTCCTTAATTTCCTCATCCACAGGAAATCTCCCAAAAATAAAGCTAAAAAAGGTAGATGAATCAGACACATGAGTTTGCTTTATGTTGTGGTAAAAAAATAGCCCTAAGATCTCATTGGCTTAAAACAACATTTAGTTCTTGCTCATATAAAGTCTGCCATGGTTTTCATGACTTTTTTTTTTTTTTTTTTTTTGAAATTCCAACTTTTATTTTAGAGTTGGGGGTACATGTGCAGGTTTGTTACATGGGTGTATTCAAGGCAGCATTTCGTGACTCTGCATTACGCCTCCCAATCAGTGGGTGCTTCCTCACTCGTACGGGCTGGAGAAGAGGAAGCTGTACCTTGTGTGCTGCCTTTTAAATGCATTTGCTCACATTTCATTGGTCAAAGCAGTCACATGGGCACACTTAGTTTCCAGGTGGCAGGGAAGTATTAATCCTATCAGATGTTTGGAAGGAAGCGAAATTGAAATATTGGGGAACAGAACCAATGGCTATGGTTCTGAGTCTCTTGCATTATGGTTGGTTGAAATGGGATATGGGTATTGTGTTTTAGGTACTTTGGAGTCTCAATAGTTGAACTCTACGTGGGACTTGAAGTGGGATTCATTCAGAGGAGGATTTTTGAAGGCCTGCTATCCTTTTCTTTTTAAGCACTTACCTACAAAGCAACTGTGTTAAACAGAACATCAACTTCAGTTCTTAGCAGAAAAAAATTATTCTCTCCCCCAGCTAATTTCAGTTTTAGTCAAGCATTTCAATGCCAGCCTGATATTGTAGAAATTTAGGGATTTTTTTTTAGATTTTTTGAGAGAATGAATCATGGAGGGAAAGCCCTTGGGTAAGCCCAGGTTTTAGCTGTTTATCTTTTGAGAAATGTTGATTGCTGTGCAGTAAAAAGTTGGACTCTTGTGTTCACAAAAAAAAGAAAGAACAAGTTAAAAGGAGCTGCTTTTGCTTTTGGTTTAAGAGTCTTTCTTAATAAGGAACAATGAACATCAACACCCAGTTATTCAGTAAACCAATTAAATTAAATTAGCACAGCCAGGAAACAAAGGAACAATCCTTCAACTCTTCCATTTATACCATAGACTCAGCAGTCACAATACAAGAAAGAGGAGTAACAATACAGTCTGTAAAGGCAATTAATATTAATTTTTCATTTTTTTCTCCAGCTAACATACTTAAAATGCTTCCCTGCCCCCCCCCCCAAAAGACAGCTCTAGTGTATTATTTCTCTTTTCTTTTCATTCACAATACAATTGAGATAAAATTAGCTTTTTTGCGTCTTTCCCATTACTGGTTTACATTCAACGTTGTGTCTTTAAAACAGTTTTAACCAATCTCCGTCGGGGACTTTCCCATTGCTTACCCTGGTTAGTCTGTAACAAGGATGGGCTATCCCAGTACAGTAAAGAATGCTGGCTTTAGAGAATGGTCTTAGGTCAAGAATTATTATTGCTCAAGGCCTTCGAGATCTAGTTATGGGTTTCTGCAAACCCTGTGGGCTCTTATGATAATGCTTTTCTCCACTATTATTGTTATAAGGCATTAAATCAGTCAGATTCATGAGCAACAAGAGGTCAATGTCTGATTGAAATTCATAAGGTCAAAAAGGAAACTAAAAATCAATTTATAAGATATGAAGATTTAGGTTCAAGCTTTATCCATGAGCAATAAAATTTCACATCCATAAATGTAAGAAAATCAGTTATTAAACTTGAGGGGGGAAAGAAGACTTATTAAGTTTTACACACACATAAGGCAGCTAACACATAATTTTATCAGACATTACTGAAATCCTGTGTGTAATATAAGGGATGATGGGATAAAATGCTAAATGGTTTAGCACTAAATTATTAAGTGATGTATCCCTAAGGTATTAAACAGATAGAAAATGCAGAGCAGGTGTCTCTCCTAGCAAGACTTGATCACCAGTTTAAGTGCATATTGATAACAAATGCACTTCAGAGAGAAAATAGTATTAGTAATATTTTTGCTGTGTGAAAGCCTGGTGTCAGGATGACTAAAAGCTTCTCCCTGACAAAGAAATGTTCATTTCTTCTTCTTCTTCTTTAAAAAAAAAAAAATTAATCATGTTAAATGTTAGGTCTCTATGGAGCAAAAAGGGAACTCTAGAGGGATTTGAGTGTTTCCTTATCTCTTTCCTTCCATCATTTCTGCATGCAAAAAATAGAATGAGTGGAAGAGAAGATCTATCTACATAATATAGTAAAAATGGAAAACATGAACACAGTTAGTGTGGCAAAATAAAAAGATAGTTTTGCCAGGATGAGAGTAAAGAAAAGTTTATGAAAGCAAATATTGGCATTAAAAAAACCCAACTTAGAGCTACAGTGCAGTTGATAGCTTAACTCTGTTCTTGGCTTGATGTCCATTTTATTCCACTGATAAAAGGAAAATAGAATCTTTCTGGTCTACTTGGTAATCAGAGGCTCTGGCTGAAAATTAAATAGTGAAAATATGTGTTTGTAAGTGAGTTGGAAGGCATTTCTCTTTTTTCTCCGTAGATCCCATATAAATCTAAGCATAGTTCCTGATAGGTTTATGGAAACACGATGTTAGCTAGTTTTCTGTGGCCCTTGGGAGCTCTGTAAGATTGGCTCAAACCTTGCTCCACGCACTGTGGAAGCCCTGAATGCTCTCCTCAAATTGCGAAAATTCTCATGAGGCTAAAATGCTTTTGTTACCTATCATCCTTGGATCTGAGTGCTATGTTTGCTGCATTAGTTTGGTTTATGAATCTTTTCACTATTCCACTTTGTTTTGACCTATGATGGCCCATGTGTTGAATTGAACCCTTTCTTGAATTATACATACTCTCTCTCTCTCTCTTACACACAGACTCACACCCTTCACTCAGAGAAGTCATGTAGACATGTAAGTTCAGTTGGTGTAAAATTGTACATGTAATCCTCATTTCACAGCTATGAGACGGAGGCTTTGAGAATTTTAGTAACTTGCTTGAGGCTCTGGAGCCTTGCGCATGGAGTTGGGCCTCCAACATAGACGACTGACTCTAAGTCCCTCGTCTTCTCTACTCTTCTGTCCTAGGCTTGAAATCCCGTTGGTATAGACAGAGGCCAGCAAACTATGCCACAAGGCCAAATCTAGTCCTCCATCTGTTCTTATCAATAAAGTTTTATTGGAACACAGCCATGCTCATTTGTTTACATGCACTCTACAGCCGCCTTCTCACTACAATGGCGAAGTTGATTAGTTGTGACAAAGACTGCATGGCCCACAAAGCCTAAACCTTATTCTCTGGCCCTTTACCAGAGAACAGTTTGCAGACCCCTATTGTAGATGATAGATTCGTATGTACTTCATGAACAACAGGGTTCATGAATATTAACAGGCATGACATGATTTTTTAAAAGGGTATTCTGTGATCTAATAAGTTAAGGGAATGCTGGTTCAAATGAAGTTAAAGAGACCCCTCCTCAGAGCCTTTACTGTACTGATGGGTGCAGTTTCTCTTCGAGAAGATGAAGAGATTTTGCATAACTTGAACCCAGAACTCTGTGTGTGTGGGGTGTGTGTGTGTGTGTGTGTGTGTGTGTGTGTGTGTGTGTGTACGTGGTGTAAGTAATGATTTATAAGACACATTTGGGAAAGCCTGGATTGGGTAATAATTTGGGGAATATACTTCCTAAAGGGTGGCATTTGAATTCCTAGGTCTTCCTTGGGAAGGTAGCTAGAGAAGAGTAGAATTTTCCATTTATAATATCAGATTGATTAATTTAATGTAATCTCTAATATTACCTTAAAAGGTTCTTAGTCTGTGGTCCAAAGGATCACTGGGATATTCTATGACCTGGGCAGAAGCTAATCTCTTTTGACTTTATAGGAAAAAATAACCCACCAGATAGAATTTTGTTCATTTTATTTTCCTCCCCGTACATTTTTCTTGAGCCTGTCTGTGAGTACCAGCTATAGGTGACCGGTGGATAAACAGAAATCAAATGATTATTAATAAAAAATTGGAAATGACAGACCTTATTTAGTTTGATAATTTTTTTAAAAAGGTGCATTTATGGTTGCTACATGGTACATGTGTCATGTAGTTATTTTCTGCCGAATGGGTTGCTCTTTGTATGTATGGTAAAATTATGTATCATGTATTTCGTGATATTCTGCATATAGCACACAGGGTTTCCAGGGACTCTCGCTGGCTTTGGGAGGTTGGAACAGCAGTGTTCAGTGCTGGAAGATTATATTACTCACAACTTATTTGGTTGTGGATGACAAAAATCCAATTCAAATTCGATAAGTAATTGACTTGTATAACAAGAGCAGCAGTGGATGTAGCTCCAGACATGGCCGTTCCCAGGAGTTCAAATGACATCACCAAAACTTTGTTTCTCTTTATTGT